>NC_140768.1:232577238-233220572 GCF_044657685.1 Stegodyphus dumicola
ATGTACATGTACTTTTTTTTAATGATTTTCTTTAAAATTTCTTTAAGCCAAAATCCCCTTTTACAAATATAAAGTTTAAACTAAATTAAAAACTGGTCATATTAACAGAGACAAAATGCTAAGTCAAAGCTAGGATTGCTCACATCTCAGTTATTAGTCTTGATATCTATTCAAATTTTAGCATTATTTTTGCATTTTATAAAATATAATGTGTAATTAAATACCTAATAAATTTTTCCATAAAAATAAAATAAAGGTTTTTTAAAACATTACTTGTAGAATTTCACAAAGAAAGGTATATTAAAATATGCATTAGAAATGCAGTGAACTAACTCTCTTATAGAAAGGACATTTGAAAGTGTTGAGGAATTCTGATATCATAAATAAACATTATATTGAACTTCACTTTAAAGATCTATTTACACTCAATGCACAACAACCTCAATGTAGCTAATTGATGTGTAGAGCTCTGGACCTCATTTAATTAGTTTGTTCACACTTACTTGAACTCATTACAAACATCAACTCCATTTAAACTGATAAAAATTTTAAATTGCAGCTACTGTTACTCTTGTTTGTGCTGAACAAAGTCGGAGATCTGGATTCTTTGGGGCTTCTGTGATTTCAGAATTTTAGATCATTAATTTAAATCTGATGTGTCTTACAAGATGATGTGAAAAAATAACTAAATAAGAAATGTGAAATAATGAATTTGTGATATAAAATCATAGATAAATTTTATAAAGGGAATTATTTTATCTGTTATCCAATAAATATGAGAAATTATTTTCTGCTTTTTGTTCATTACTTATTTATTTGTGAGTCTGAAATTAAATGCACATATCACTTTTTTTCAACTGTTATACATTGACTAAGAACATATTTTAAGATCTGAGATATTAAACTATTAAAAAAATCACATGCTGTTTTATAGCATGTGAATTACACTGTTGCCAAAGTAATTATATAATTACACAATTATACACTGTTACCAAAGTAATTGTATATTTTATTAAAATTCCTTAAAAGTCAATTGTAAAATATGCATACTTATTATATTATTGAGAAACTGATTGCATGAATTTTATTCATTGTTTTAATGTGTTAATCTAATTGCAGCTTTACAGTGCTATACAAAAAAATTTAAACAAAGTTCCAGATGTTCCTTGCTTGAATATTTTCATACATTTTTAGTCCAAAGGGATTTGAATCCCGAAGGACTATTAGTTTCGTTTTGGCATTTTGCGTCGGACTCATAAATGTCGGTTCACTTTTCAAACTGTTGCCACAAAATGTTAGAGTCCTGCATTATATTTGAAGAAATTAAATAATGAAAAATCTGCATAAATGTATGTATATTTCTCGTATTGTGATAAAACAACGGTACATAGAGTCATCGAATTTTGAATAATGTAATCCTCCAACGAATATGAGCATGTGGAAGACCAAATTTGAAATTTGAAATTTGTTTTATGATCGATTTCCTATTTTTTAAAACTTTGATGAATTTTTGATTAACAAACTCAAGGATTTCAAAGCGAGCAATGGCAACGTTGTGCAGAAAAAACATTTTTATCTCCAGCGCGTGAGTCTCTGTATCGGAAATTCTAAAGATATGCTCGTTTTAAAACTATTTTGCGATATTGCTGTTGCACTGGATCTTATGGTTTAAGTGCGAGGAACATGATATTTAATAAAGAAAGGTAACACACAAAATGTTAAAAAACGCCCCTTTGGACGTAATTTAAAATCTGGAACATTTCAGTTTTTTTTTTTTTTTTTTTTTTTTTTTTTTAAATGGCGTATTAAATATTTCCTTACATAGTTTGTAATAAAATTCAATATACAATTCAGGAGAATTTTTACATGTACTTGTGAATATATGTAACTATAATAAATATCATCTTATCGACTTTTTTAGGTATGCTGTGTATATACTGCTGTTTTTCAAGTGCCATTGTATCAAGTGTGCCTTACCTCAGTTTTAAAAGAATTTTGAAGAGGAGGAAAAATATATGTATATATATATATGTGTGTGTGTGATTTAAGAATACAGAAGAATATTTCAACATGTATCTGTGTACTGAAAATGATGTTTTTGTTATAATCGTAACTACAAGTTTGAATCTTTCAAGTGAGATGTTTATCTAAGAGATGAACTGTAAAGTGAATTATCATGTTATCTCTCCATTTCATTTAAGTAAAAAGAATCATACTTGGCAGTATGTTTAAGAAATTAAATTTCTTATATATATATCTTGCCAAGGAATTTTGCAATTCCTTCCTACATTAAAATGCAATTTTATGTTAAAAAGTTTGCATGGCTATGAATTGTAAAATTTACATATGTTTTCCAAACAGTTCTATTATACACAAACTGGAAGTATTAGAAAATGAAGAATAAAAAAATAACTTGTTTCTGAAGAATATAGTTATTCTTTGCCTGTAATATAAATATTTTACAAGAATTCTCATGCTGGTCTAAAATGTTAGTTGTTAATGTCAGTAAATAAATGTAATTATCTTGTTGTATATTACCAGTATTCGCAGTTATTCATGTAAAGATATAGCATGCCTTGCTTTCTTCCTCATAAATCATCAATATACTTATGAACTTCTTGTAATATTTTTCATATATTCTCATAGTTTTTCATTTTTATACTAAATTGATTGTTCTTACAATTATATTACTTTATATTAAAAATAAATTATTAAAATCATTTATAGTTAAAAAGTATGATCTTATTGAACAGCCACAGCTGTATATTAATAAGTTCTGAAGAAGTTAGTAAATTTTTATTTTTTATTTACTTGCAAAAAATGGAAGAAAATACCTGTTATATATATATTACAATTATTTTCTTCTTCCATTATATATATATATATATTATAAGTATTTTCTTCTTCCATTTTATATATAATATCATATATATTTTATCTGTAAAGAGGTAAGGAGGAAGGCATTTAGTGTCTAAGCCTTTTAAAATTAGCTGAATTTATTTTAATATAATATCAGAAGTTACATTCAATTAACCTGCCTAATTTCTGGTATGCTAGCTCATGTATTCTAAATATTTTTTACATTTTCTATAGCATCATTAGTCTTTTTTATCCTATTAATTTAAATGCTCTTAATTAATAATTAATGAAACTGATACTCAGTAAGCTTTCAAAATTGCTTCTCCTTCCTTAATTCTTAGTTTTTATCATCCCTAATTTTTGACAGCATCTAGCTTCTTTTTGTGTAACGGTGTTATCATTCAGAATTATTGTACAGATATTTTTAGTACTGCTTGTAAATTTATTTTAATGCTGCATTTATCAAATATTTTATTAATCATTATTTATAGTTTCCCTAAATAATGTTGAAATTTTTAATTTCTTTTACTGTTGAAAAATGTACACAAGATACTTATGTATGCCTCATAGTGATAACGTAAATTTTGTTATACATGATTTGCATCATCAAGAAATTCATCTTTGTGAGGTTTCATGTTTTTTATTTATGTTATTTATCTTTTAAAAAACATGCAGTGCTTTTTTTAGCATGCAGATTTAAAAAAAAAATGATGTACTTATTATTTTTGGAGTTTTAAAATAAACTTCTTAAAAATTATATATTTGAATTTTTTTTTAATTAAATGCATGTGATGTGTGTGTATTACACTTGTTAATCTAAATTTTTCAATTTCGTTGTCAAATCTGCATAAGCAATATTAATTCACTTTGCTATGAATTTGTAAAGTAGTTCACATCAAATTATTATATGACGTCTGGATTTCTGTGTTCTTACTTATCTCTAAGTATTCAACAAGATGTTTAATCTCTCTGAAGAGACTTTTGACTCTTAATTCTTTAACCAAAGTTTAATATAAAATGGGAAAAAAAATATGGATTAGAAGTAGCCACCTAAGCGGTAATAGTGGTTAGGGGAGCCTGACTGCGAGTCCGAAGGGCTCAGGTTCAAATCCCGGAGAAGGGTCTTGTCTGTCCCTTCATAGGAGGCAAAGGTGGCCTACCTAATAAACATCTAGGTGCCTCAATAACAAACATCTGTTCTTGGGAGTGGCCAATGCCAGCACAGGCAAGTGCCCACCATTGGAAAAGAAAAAAATTAATGGATTAGAAGGTGATTGTTTATCGCAGCTTCATTTAGAGGAATGGTGGTGGTAGTTTTAAAAATCTCAGGTGGACAATGATTTTCCTTATATTTGCTTCAAGGTGAATTATACAAAATTTTACCAAGCTCAAATAAAACTGCAGATTTCATTCAGCTCGAAAGCAAACATTATTTTTTCACACCCTTATTAGAAAGTTTGAGGGTACCCAATCATTTTCGTTTGTCTGTCTAGAGTGAAAACAAACTATCCTGCTTGCTGACTCTTGAGCAAGCTACATGTAATGGCCATGTGAAAAATATGGATTTATGAGCTGCATGGTTCTTTCAAGTTAATACCTTCTACATAAAGTGATTGCTCCTGTGTCTTGTTTATAACCATAGCAAATGCAAGTTGGATTGGAAATTGCAGTCATCAGAAATCAAAGTGTATATTTAACATCTTCAATTGCGTCATACCCTGTGATGATGGTGGATTCTTCATAGTGAGTCTTACTCCGTTACACAACTTTCGCAGCTCTATGTTAAGTATCTATGTTGCGTGTATACGGGTTCGTTACGAAATAAATGCACAAATCCGATGAAAAATGAACAAAAATTTATTATTATCACAACAAATATGCTTAAATTTCCTAAAGTATTCGTGCATTATTACAATATCTCACAGTAGTTATCTTTTAACTACTCAAACGTTCAAGAGAACTTAATTAAAAACAGCTAAAGAAAGCTAATCCACGAATTTGCTACAGTCAACAAGAGCAGTTTTCTAAACAAACTCTTAAACAACAACAAACTAACTAAAATCACTCGAACTGAGAGGTTTTCCTCCTTTTATAAGATTTTAAAATCGCGCGCGAGAAATTTGTAGTACTTTCTCGAAATCAAAAAGAGATATTTATTAAATGTTTGTTGGAAAATATGACTTATTGTAACCATTTACTGCATCATCTCTCCTCCTTGAAATGTTTATTAGGCTTAGTTCTTAATTTAAAGTAATATAGTAGTTACTTCTACTTCTTTTTCTTACTGCCACTGTTTGTGTTGAGAACGGACTGTTTCAACCTAATTAAAATGCAAAAACGAAACGTGATGTTACGTCATCTGGAAAGCCGAATCGTGCCAATAGCTGATTGGTTGCCGTGAGATGACGTCATGCCTACTTTTGGTATAGGTATCTTGCGTCGCTCTGGCTCAGCCCTTCTAGTTCCTGCTTTCCTGGCTCTTGGGTGTGCGGCTTCCAGCCCCTTTTGAAGGATGTGTGCAGTCCGGTGAATAAGTTCCTTGGTTCCTGTCCACAAGATGACTATTCCAGAATAAGTTCCTTGGTTCCAGAGGCTACAATGTGAGTGACTGCCGTGGGCGGCATCCATGTTCTTCATGAAGGCGGCATTTAAAATAAGTTAGTGGCGATTCTTCGTGTTCAACTACTGTAAGCGGAGTTAGGCCAGATTTAAGTGCTTTCAAGGATTTAATTTAAATTTCAGGTGCTTTCTTGACCATTGATCATGGACTCATTGAATATGTAGCCAATTTCATTTGAGACCGCATAAGTTCTGTTTAGGACATTTTGTTTGTATTGAATGCCAGTATTTTTGGAGACCAGGTAAAATATTATTTCATGAATGAAAGTTTGAAAATGATAGTTATATTATATTTTTTTCTAAGACTCTGATATTGTTTAAATTTATTCTTTGTGTTTTTATTTTTTTACATATTGTTAATAAATTGGTTAAGTTTGAAACCTCTTTATTGTCTTCAATGTCTGCACAACATATAATCTCAGGGAGCTTTTATTGCTACTACTGCTAAATGTTTAATTTTATAAACTTTAAACTTTGCTTTAGCATCAATATTACATGCACGCGCTCTTGTATTTTTAATTTTCCGTCTTAGCTTTCCTTTCATATTCGTCACACGCTGCACTGCGCGGGAAATAAAACCATTTAATTTACAATTCAAGTAACATAAGCTATTTAAATACCAAATCCGTAACAATATGATAGGGGATCCTTTATTTAAAGTTAGCTTTTGTGACAATTCCAAAGGATTCAAGAGCATTTAAAAATTCTGTTGGCCAATGCGTAGCTTGCTCTGTATTCATTACTGAATCGATTGGGGGGGGGAAGTGACATAGCTTTTATGACAATGCAACGTGAAATATCTTCACTAGTCCACCGGATTTTTTCCTTCTTTTCTAGCAATGCGTTAATCTGCGTCTTTGTAAAAATATGCTTTAGACGTTTTTCCAAACGGGCTGGCTGCATGGGCGTTTTCGTGGTTTTCTCCATGTGTAACGTGTATACGAGCCAGTTTCCCTTAGAAAGAACTCCATGAAGGCATCTCTCCCCTTGGGCAGATAGCCCTCGAGGCTTTGCCATAATCACACACACACACCCTTAATCAGTATTTAAACTATTCGAAGGTTTGAATAAACTAGGTAGAGAATTTTACACTTCTAAAACAGTGGCGTAGCGAGGGAGTGTATGATGCTCCTGGCGCCGCTCGCAGAGGATCACCAAATAGCCTCCAAACAAGATTTTCCGGAAAATTTCTGTTTTCATTTTGATCGATTTCTGGAAAATATATTTTAAATTAATAATTATTGTAATATAATTAATTATTTATTTTCTTGATTTGTCTGATAAAATGTTTTGCCAAATATCTCCGCATAAAAAACGTTCTTTCTGACCACTTTATTTCTCTAAAACAGATATATATATATATATATATATATATATATATATTTTATTTTTTTTTTAACAAAATGCATGTCTAGCTCACGCTTTTTATTTTAAAACGATAACACGACCTTGTCCCGAATTCTTCAGACATACCCAGTTTACAAAACCCGATTCCATAGTCTGGAAATGACATTTTGGGAAACTCTGACGCTTCCGCTACAATGGATTGCGTTTGACCTGCATATTTCCAACTTTGTAAACGTTATAATTTTCCTTTATAATCTCTCCTGTTTCCTTTTGTTAAAAAGGTTGTCGATTATATGGTTATTTAATACCGAACTCACACTATTCCCTAATTGTTTTGAGCAGTGAATGTGACTGCAAGATGTTATTCCTCAGTAGAAAGCAACTGAACCTAAAACTCCATTACTATGGAGAAAATGTTTTACCAGACCTAGGAGTCGCACTTCAAATACTCCTTACTATTTCATTATGAAATGCTAGCTATGAACGTTCGTTCAGCAAATTAAAATAAATTTTGACATATTTACAGTAACCATAGGACAAGATCCTTTAAGTCATCTAGCTTTTTTAAATGTGTAAAGAGAAAAATTTGAATTGATCGACTTTGATGAAGTAATTGATAAACTTGCTTCATCCAAGACAAGAAAAATGTAATTAATTGTATTAATGTATTATAATACTGTACTGCTATTAACAAATATATCTACTTATCTATAATATATATTGAACTTTTAATTGTTTAAAAATTTACTTTTCCGCCGACACAGATACATTTCCGAATCCAGTGCTAGTGTAGTTAGGTAGTGACTGATGTTAATATATTTTAGAGTATTTTATGGTAGATTCAGCATTTTATTATTATTTGCATTATTTTCTTATTACGAATGTATTCTATACATTATATTACTGTAAGTGTTTTTTGGGAAGGAGCGCCAAAAAGGTACTTTTCCCCGGGCGCCAGTTATGCTCGCTACCCCACTGCTGTAAAAATAAACATGAACCAATCTTTCTCACGTATTTAAGAAAGGCTTGTTTTTCTTATAAATTGAAAATGCCGATACTAGAAATTTTCTGCATCTGAAGTTTATTTTCACTTTCACTTCCTTCCAGATAGCTGGAACAAAAAAAAAAAAAAAAAATCAGTATATGGCACTTTTTATTACCTTAACAGCATATAAACACAAAACTTAATTACATCAGTGATTTAACCATTTCCTTCAGTACCACTTAATTCAGCGTGTCTCTAACTTTTTTCAAGTGGAAACCACTTTTATAAATTAGAATACTCTACGGGCCATTTTCCTTTTGTCCACTTCGAAAGCAACTTTTTTAGCAAATATTACACAGTATACTTATATTTTAAAAATAGAAGTAATTAAATTTCACTTAACTTTATTTCGTTACTAAGTTAATAGAAGAAAAATTATGTCGGTTTTTAATAATTCAGGGTTATTGGAGTTCGGATATTCTTTACTTTATAAACTGAAAATTCAATAAATGTTGATGAGGTGGATTAATAAGTTTTGCATAATGTTCCATGTTTGAATATATGCTAGTAAGAAGCATCAAATTTATCCCATTTTTGTTGCTTCAGCTGGAATAAAAAGTCGTCGAGAAGGTAACTTGTAATAAATTTCATAAAATGTCAGTCTCGGGAGAAAACGTTTAAAAAGGTTGCCCTGTATAACATAAAAATTCTTAGGTATACGTATGGTATATGTATATGCAATTTTATTTTCTCTGCAACTCCAAAATTCTACTACCCGGTTCCTTCCTAAATTCTAAAAATTTTGCTTCTCCTAGATTCTGCGTCTCTGTACTGCCGCATCGATTGTTGACACTCTGACGCTAATCCTGCAGTTCATTATTCTTTTCCAATAATGATTTAGACTCTCTTACTTTAAAAACTGTAGAAACTATTAATAGAAATGATTTAATTGCAACAGTTTGTGAGGATCATAAACACTATATATACAATCCGATGAAGGGGGCCATAAAAAGTGATTTCATTGCTTCAGCAAGAATTGGTATTAGTGATCCAAAGATTCCCCAACTGACCTATATATTTTAAAGAACATTTGTCATTGACTGACCTATCAATATGTCCCAATGAACTTGACGAAAGTTGATCACTATGGTTCATCCTGCAAAGATCAATAAAACAAAATAAGGTTAAACAAGGTAGTCTAGATGCTTATTCAGACTACTCAAAAATAAATGGCAAAACTTTGAAGCATCCCTTCTAAAACGTAAGAATACTGATCAGAAATATGAACAAAGATCCAGGTTAAACAATGAATTTAAAGTGTTTTAAGACGAGACTTCGGCTTAATGGCTTAACATAATGCTGATACGCATTTTACTCATATCGCGCAAATATTATATATAGATTGTAATATATATATTTGAAAATACTCTGAATTTCAAAATTTCAAGGACAAGTATTCTAAGCCTATAAGAGAATATTAAAGCATGAAATGAAATAAATCATCTGAGTTTACTTGGATAAAACCAATAAAGGAAGCAGAGATAATAGAAAAGTGAATGAAGAAGCTAAGAAAACTGCTCAAGGAGATAGCACATCTGGCACAGAATTTTCGGCTAATTTCCATTTAGCTATAAGCACCACAAGATAAGAATAAAAAAATAATAATCATTATTATTTTTATTATTCTTTACATGGGCGTAGCCAGCTCAAAATACGGGGGGGGGAGGGCGGTGCCCGCTATGACTCCTATGGTATACTGTTCTTCTACCTATTATAGAATCTTCAAGTATATGGGTAATTATTACGTGACAAATATATTATGTTAATGACAGTTATCTTTACAAATAATAATTGTGTTATAAATTTTATTAATCATAAAATTATGTAACATAATTATGGATATACTGTATTTATTATCGTATTCATAATTATTATCTTACAAACAAAATGCATACCTCAATATTTTTATTTCTCCCCTTAACCGCTTTAACCTTCATTAAAGAATTTTAAAAAGCATAATAAAAGAAATAGCAAATAACAAAAATAGAATAATGCTCGTAAAAGTACTTTTAGTATTTTACGTTCATTTCTGACATACACAGCCACTTACATACAATAAGAAATGCTAAAATTTTTTTGAAATTCGTATTACTTTGGTTTCACAATACTCCTATAAAGATATATAAATATATAAAATCTGTATTTTTATTGTAAATAATTATATAATAAAGATATTGAAATAAATGCATGAATGTTGTAAGTGCATCATTTATTTTGAACATAAAATTAAATTGCATATAAAAAGGGGAAAAAAAGAAAGAAACAATTTTTCTGTCCTTTCATTTTGGTTAGGCAATCAAAATATTCCATTTTTCGTGGCTGTTAACTGACAGATATATCAATAACTTTCTCAATTAATATTTCTTTGGTATAATGAATATGCATAAATGCCAAAGAACTTCTGCGTTCTTCCGTCAGAGTATCTCTATTCTAATTTTGTACCCTTTTTAAAACACTTACGGAACGTTCGCATTTTCACGATGTTATCGGCAGTGTAGCTGCTCTGTGCAAAAGCACGTCAATATTTGGGGAAACGTTTTTATTTGAAGCTAAACGATTGTTAAAATAAAATAGTGTTGTAGTAATTAAACACAGAATGAGTATTATTTTGATAGACTTGCTTTCGAATGATGCGTGGTATTTAAAGCTCGACATCTAATCTTTCACACATTTCTACAGCATGATAAAAAAATACTCCCAAAACTCTTTTCTACATTTTCACGCCGGCAACCGGACGGTAAAGTGGTTAGAAGAACCAACTGCGAACACAAAAGGCCCGGGTTCAAATCCCGGAGAAGGCATGGTTGTAACTGTCCGTCCCTTCATAGGAGAAAGATAGCCCACATATTAGGTCTTCATAGGAGAAAGATATCCCAGTATGGAGTATTCTCGACTTGTATTGCTTTTATTTAAATACATTATCTAGCGTTTTCGCTTTAGTAATTTAACAAAAGCCTATTTTATATGGAAAATTTACGAATTTTCGATATTTTCGGATTCTTTGGCATTTTGAATTTCTAGCTAATAAGTTTTCTGAAGAATTTCAGAAATTCTTTTTATGTACGTTTTAAAATATTTCACGTAATACATTTATTATACATCTAAAACCAGATTACTTAAATTATTACTCTTAATCGTAATTCTCGAAAGATTGTAAATAATTATTTTATTTACAAAGTATGATGCATAATAAAATAAGCGCATAACGATGTATGCAATGTACTTTGCAGTTTTCCTTTAGAAATAAATAAAAGCTATCTAATAAACAGAACGCTTTGCCTTGGAGGAAGGCTCGATAGCTTAATGTAACAGAAAACGCAAATTTATTAGCCACCAAAACGTAAGACACTATAAGGTACAAATATTTAAACTTAGCCATTTAATGATATTACACAGAAGAGGAAATTCATAACAGCATAAGAAGAATAGTAAGAACAGTATTTGAAACTTATCGTATGATAAATTCATTTCAAAGTTTTTATCTCAATATACGAAAGATTTTTAGTTTAAAATAATAATTTGAATGTAAATAAAAATGGATTTCAGGCAATGCTTTATCTGTAATCATAAAATTATGTAACATGAGTCAACATCTGCTATGCTATAGAATGCGATTTTGCGCTTTTTATGTTCTAGTCAATACCTTAATGGATATACAGTTTTTCTCTCTTTAGTTAAACGATTTATTGGAAATTATTAATTCGAATATAAAATTGAATTATTATATCTGTATTATTCAACTATTTTAGCTTTGTAAAATTTGAATTCATTAAATACTATGAGTCTTTTTTAACACAACAATCTTTTATTGCAGACAATTTTGATCTTTTAAGCAAATAGTTGCCGTTTTCAGAAATATCATTTACTTTTATAAGACGGTCTTCTAAAAGGAAGATGATCACCATAAGAGGATTTCTTGTATTTAATTTGTTTTTTACACAGAAAATGGAACATATATTTTCTCCTTGATAAATTGTATTCGAATATGTGGATATATAGCTGGAAAAAATAATGATATCTTATAAAGAAAATGATTGCTTTCTACTATTTTTAGTCCAAAAGGGCAATTTTCCCAGAAGGACTATTAATTTCGTTTTGGCATTTTGCGTCAATTCACGATAAGAGTCGTTTCACTTTTCAAATTGTTGCCACCAAATATTATCTCTTTGTATGATATTTAAAGAAATTAAATGATGAAAAATCTGCATGAATGCATGTATGTTTCTTGCAGTGTGAAAAAACAACTGTACCTAAAGCCATCAAAATTTGAATAACGTAATCTTCCGTAGAATATCGGCATGTGGAAGCGCTAATTTGAATTTGAAATTTGTTTTATTATCGATTTCATATTTTTAACACTTCAACGAATTTTTGATTATCAAACTAAACGATTTCAAAGTGAGCAACGGCAACACTGTACGGGGGGAAAAAAATTATCTCCAGCGCGCCAGACTCTGTATTGGAAATTCTAAAGATATTTTAAAATTATTTTGCGATACTGCTGTTGAACTGAATTTTCTGGTTTAAGTGCGAAGAACATGAAAGTTAATAAACAAAGATAACTCACAAAATGTTTAAAAAAAAAAAAAAAAAAAAAAAAAAAAAAAAAAAAAAAAAAAAAAAAACGCCTATTTGGATGTAATTTAAAATCTGAAACCTTTCGGATTTTTTGTTTATTATTAATTTACTTTTACATTATTATTATTTAAGTATAAAATTACTTTTTAACTTTTATTTTAATTATGAGTTTATTAGTTTATGGATTAAAATTTTGTGAAAGCCTCTATAAAACTTTAGATATGCTCGCTCACATTTAAACGTTTTCATAAGCAATATGCCAAATTACATATCGACGCGCTCTTCTTAATTGACAGAAGCGGCACAGATTAACTTGTTTACAGTTGATTCTTAAAAGTAAAATAGTTAGAAAGAGGGCTTTTTACTTTTTCTCCCGTCACTAGCTCAATGAATCTCACATCTCTTAGAATTTTTAATAGAGCATTAAGAGATCAAACATTTCAATTCTTGGATATAGGAGCTATGAATATGTCACAGCGTATGGATCATATAAGACATTTTCCTTTTACAGCTCTATAAAATCTGTGAAGTTGAGATGTTATTAGCAAATTTTAATTTAGTCATTCCTTTGTGATTAGTGTTGCTCTTCGAAGAAAAACTTCAAATAAGAGTGTAAGGATCTTAAGTTTTACTAACGTTTATTTTATTTTAAATCTTTACTATCACTTCTTATTTTCTACTTCCGGCCAGAATTATAAGCGTTAACGTATTTATGCAAAGTTTGTCTGGCGAACGCCAAGTATTTAAGTTGTGGCTTTTTGCCAAGCGAGAGAGAGGAAGCAGTTAATCGAAGCAGGCCGCTTACCTTAGAAGTTTTACTCAGTTGCTGGTTGCCTTCCAGGCCAGAGGTTTAATCCTCTTGATAACTTTAAACGTATTGTAGTGTTAACAGTCTCTGTACTACATACGGCTTCCTGTTAATATAAGGCCAATCTTCCACGTTTATTATTTCAAAGTTAGCGTTTAGTTATATTTTTATATTTTTACGTTTAGACCACAAGTAGTGGGTCTTTGTATTCCGAAGTACGGAAGTTATTGTAAATAGAGAAAAATAAAGGGTTTTGTATACCCTTCTTGTGTATCCTGTCTACTTCCCACAGTTATTGAACATAGCTTTAGTAAGCTCTCTGTTCCGAGTCAGGTCCTTGCATGTTCCCGAAGAAAGTAAGACGGAACATTGAACCTGATAGTGGCACCCAACGAAGAAGAATAACCATGGCCGAGTTTCAAGAAGAACTTGTGCTGCCTGCAGAAGCAGCTCAGAACCCAGAAATGCCAGCTGCCGCCCTGGAAGGATTTGGTTACATCGTCCAGACCATGCGCGCTTCGATGAAACCAGAAGCAACATTTAATGGAAACTCACCGGTAACCAGTTTTTTGGAAAAATTGGATGATCACTTCATGCTCTACCCCGTGCACGAATTTCAAAAAGTTACCTTAGCTACCAGCGCTTTGAGGGGCCAAGCGCTTAACTGGTTCAAGTGTATAGGCAGAAGTCTCTTAGGTCAAGCAGGAAGTCCCACCTATACTTACGAGAATTTCAAGACTGCCCTAGTAAAAGCCTTCCCTGTCGTAAGGGATCGTGCGAAATTAGAAACGGAACTTTTCAGCATATATCAGCAAAGAATCGAAAATCTCTCAAGCTTTATTTTAAGAAAAATTCACGTCTTCAAACTCTTCTATGGAAACCGTCCGGATCCTGAAATAATTCAAGTGATTTTGCCGAGGTTACTGCCCCAAGTGCAAGACTTTATTGAATTTAGAAATCCGACTACACTGGAAAAGATATTTGAGCTAGCAATCCAGTTTGAAAGTAGAAGAACGGCGGACATTGAAAGAAGACGCCAATATCAACAGCGAAACCAATTTGGTGCGCCAAGACTACAGCGAACTCAAGCACACGGCTACGGAAGCAAAGCGAATCAGTGGGCAAGGAAACCCGAGCATTCAAAAACAGCCGGCGAACGTCGACAGTTCAATAGCAATCCAGGAAAAAAGTCTTAAGGCCAGGGGAAAAAGAAGGAAAGCAAGGAAATGAAAAATAATTTAAACTAAAATGGATTTCTGCTGACGGGAGGGTGCGGAAATCCGAAGGCCAAGAAAACCCCTCTTCCTTCAAGTTAAATACAGGTGAAAAATTTGACTCTTCCGAAGATTGAAGTGTTGGTGAATAATATCCCAGCCACCGCACTCCTGGATACAGGCGCGCAGTGTTCCTGTGTGGCAGAAGATTTTTTTAGGTAGTATTTTCGTAAATATCGCATATATAATTCGGATAATACGACAGTGTTAGCTGCGCAAGGAGAAAGATGTAAGTGCATAGGTAAATTACCACTATACATCCGTATCAAGGACGAACAAGTAAAGGTTATGTTTTTCATAGTAAAGAATCTGCAAGCACATATTATCTTAGGAATAGATTTTCTTTCAGAGGCACAAGCAACGCTGGATTTTAATGAAGCGTCCCTAAGCTGACGATGAAACCAGTTCGAGAAGAAAAGGCTCAACCGCCGATGTTAAACCTTGACCACCTGCCTAATGAAGAGCAACGAAGAATCCGACAAGTGGCAAGTGAATTTGCTTCATTATTTAGTGATATTCCAGGATTTACTCAAGTTACTAACCATAGTATTGACACCGGAGATTCAATGCCAGTTCGCCACAAAGCATACCGGTATGATAAGAATAAGGAAAAAATTATAGAATGGCATATCACCGATATGCTACGTAAAAAGATCATAACGCCCATCTCAAGTAGTTATGCTAGCCCGGTGGTTTTATGTAAGAAAAATAATGACTATCCATTGACACATCCAAAAAGGTGGAGGTTCGCGATTGACTACCGTAAATTAAACTCCATAACTAAATATCCGGTATATCCGTTACCTATTATTGAAGAAATTCTAAGGAACATAACATTCACCAAATATATGACGACTTTAGACTTAACGACTGGTTATTTTCAAATAGGGGTTAGGCCTGAGGACGTGCCTAAGACTGCTTTTATAACCAAGTCTGGCACTTATGCATTTCTGCGTATGCCGTTTGGCCTTTTCAGGGGCACCGGCAACATTTCAGCGATGTATGGACATTGTGTTAAGGCTTGTTCTTGGAAAGTCCACATTTATCTATTTAGACGATATCATTATTACTAGTGATAATCTCGACCAACATGTACAGGATTTAAGACAGGTGTTTGCTTTATTAAATGAGGCCTTTCTAAAAGTTAATGTCGAAAAGTGCAAATTTGCAGCCCCTGAATTAAAATATTTAGGTTACAAAATATCTCAGAAAGGAATCGAGACAGACGAATCAAAAATAATCGCTGTACAAAAGTATCCGACTCCAAACACGGCGAAGAAGCTCTCTTCTTTTCTAGGACTTTGTTCATATTATAGGTCCTTTATAAAAGATTTTGCAGCTATTGCTGAGCCATTGTTAAAATTAAAAAGAAAAAAGGCAAGATTCTCGTGGACGGCCGAAGCCAATAGTGCTTTCGAAAAATTAAAACAAGCATTAACGCAAGCCCCTGTGTTGAAATTTCCTGAAAAGGATGAGAATTTAGAAATTTCAGCGGATGCTTCGGATTATGCGGTAGGAGCGGTACTTTCGCAAAATCAGCAGCCCGTGGCATTTTTTAGCCGAACTTTAAATCAAACACAAAGAAACTATTCCGCGACCGAGAGAGAGGCACTTGCAGTTCTGTTAGCAGTGCAAAAGTTCCGAGTCTATTTTGGAAAGGCACCAATAATAGTGTACTCTGATCATGCGGCGGTAACTAGATTGTACTCAGGGAAAAACTTATCCCCAAGGTTAATAAGATGGGCACTCAAGCTACAAGAATATAATCTGGTAATCAAGCATACCCCCGGAAAGGAAAATATCGTAGCATATGCCCTATCCAGAATTAAAATAGATGAAGAAGGTAATACCGTAAAGGTGGCAATGCTCACAGCATGTACAATAAATTCCCGAGAAACTGTAATAACCGAATTGGGTAAGGATCCTGAGTTTCGAAGCATTTATGAGTATTTAAAGGATCCTGAAAATTTTAGCCACCAAGATATTGTGGCGATAAGAAATAGGACGGCCCATTACGAACTAATAGATGGTCTGTTATATTATACAAAAACTACGAATTCCAACAACGAATTTCGACCTGTTATCCCAGCTAGTTTTAGATTAAATATCCTGCAGGAGCTCCATGACAGCCCTTTAGCTTCTCATGCTGGTATTCGAAAAACTATCCAACGCGTACGCGAGGCAGTCTATTTTCCTGAACTCCAAAAGTTAACAAGGGCGTATGTCCAGTCCTGCCCAACATGTCAAGCAGTTAATTATATTAATTTCCGCCCGGCCGGGTTTCTAAATAGTATTAAATGCGAATTTCCAAATGAAATAATTGGCATCGATTTATTGGGCCCTTTCCCAAAAAGTCAGTTAAATAAAAGTCGCTATCTCCTTGTTATGGTTGATCATTTTAGTAAATGGACCGAAAATGTTCCCTTAAAACGAGCCTCCGCGAAATTAGTTACTGATTCTATTTTAAATAAATATATTTTAAAATACGGGGCGCCCCTAAAAGTTATATCGGATAATGGTCCTCAATTTGTAAGTAATGTATTTGAAGACATGTGCAAAAAACTGTGCATACGTCATTTAAAAATGGTCCCGTATCGGCCGCAATCAAATATAGCGGAACGGGTCAACAGAAATATAGTGAAAATTATCCGTAGTTATGTTAAAAATTTTCATAAAAGCTGGGATAACTATGTCAATGAATTTGCTTTCGCCCTTAGGACCGCAAAACATGATACAACGGGCAAAACTCCTTCTGAGTTATTTTTAGCAGAAAGATTATAACGCCGTTAGATAAATTATTTTATGTGCAACAAAGAGCCCCAGAATTTAAAATGGGTGATATAGAAAAACTAATTAAAGAAGCAAAAAAGAATACGGAAGTAGCACAGAGAAAACAAAAGCTGTATTACGACTTGAAACGACGGGGAGTAACTTATAAAGTAGGGGATGAAGTATTAAAAATTAAGCATTCTTTTTCTTCAGCACCAGAAGATAAAACTGCCAAATTTTTTCCACGATTTGAAGGACCATATGTCATAGAAAAAATAACTCACGCTGTAGTAGTGTTAAAAGCTAGAAATGGTGAAACCTGCTCCGCAAACATTGATCAAATCAAACCCTACTATGATCGTAATAAAATGCAAATATTTACAGATCTTTTGCAGGATCCGGCACGGCAGACACCGCAGGCACAAGCTCCAGAGTTGGAACAACGACAAGTACAAGGGCAAGCCATTAAGAGGCTGGAGCAAGTGAAAAGAAAGTTTCCCCGCGGGAAAATTGAAGGTAGCAAGAAAAAGAAGCCGTTCCACCGTCCAGAAAAGAGAGCTCACGAACACCTCCAGAGTGAAGAAGGGAGAAGGACGACGTATGCAAAGAGAGCCAGGAGAAATGACGGCAACTATAACCCGGCTCTAAAACGGAAGATCTACTCATCCGACAGGACTCTCCGCAGCAAATGTCGCCGAACAGCGGAAGGGCCACCAGCGGCGGAGGAAAAGTTACAAGGAAAATTTGAACGGCCAGCAACGAGGTCCAAGCAGGAACGCGAAAGAAGTATCCCGGTTCCGCCAAGACCAGCTGCCATCAAACGGCCAAGACCACAGGCAGAGGCGAAAAAGAAGGTATTCAAGGGTGACCGAACTGGAAAAAAAGGAAGCGTCTAGAGGAAGACACTGAAGGGCGAGCCCGCACACGAAGGAGGATAAATCAAACAAGAATCTACGCTACATTCCAGGACTGGGCTCAGAAAAGAATGTCCGAATATCACAAAGATAAGTAAAATTTTATGTTACTTTGCAAACATAAGTTAATCTTTCATTCTTACTGCAAGTGGCAGATTTCAAGAAGTTTTACCTCATGCGAGGTGTACCTTTATCGGCAAAAGGGCGAGAAATGAGTTGTTACCGATTTTGGTATTATGTTTTTCAATTACTCGCGTGTAAAACTAAAGTTGATGTATAATAGCGATGTGTAAAGACTTAAATATTGTAAAAGTTATTGTATAAATTTTATTTAAAACTTTCTGGCAAGAAAGAAGTTTTAGTCTGAAAGTCTTTTTGAAATGTAGTATTTCAATGTAGAAAGAATTGGCACTTGCTTTGAAAAGAATAGAAGTTAACAATGTACTACTAATGTATGTTGTCAAATGCGTAAAATTAACGGCATGTTAATATGTTCTTATATACAATGTGAACTGTTATTTCAAATGTTAAGAAATACCGTGATATGGTAAAAGTGAAAGTAAGGTTAAAAATTTGTTATTCGTGTGACTGTAAAAAGACCAAATCATGGTGAATATGTGTTAAAGGTTGAATGAATGTAGTTAGGCTCTCTGACGCTACACTTCAGAGTTAGCCACTTTCAGAATAGTACCTCAGGGTTTAGAGTTGAAGTTAGGGTGTTGTTCGATGTTATGCAAATTGTATTTCTTTCTTTGTACCGAGGAGCGGCGCAGACGCAAATTTGTTAGGTTTTTAAAGCTCGCGTTTAGAGCTTTGAGGTTGCTGTGAATTACTGGAGTTTCAACTAAGCGGAGGTTCTTCTGAGTTTGTGTTGGTAAGCCGCCACTGAAGTCGGAGTTTGTGTGGTCTTCGCCGTTCCTCAACTAACTTACTATTTGAAAGTCAATAAAGAAGTTTCGGTCAACGTTAGGAGTCTGAGGTTTTTTGAGTTCTATACTGAAGTAATATCAAGTTAATTTACAGTCCACTATTTTTAAACAACGGAACGTACACGTTTTGTGGTCCGTCAGCTACGGAGTCGCAGTAAATTTGGTGAGTCAGTGTGTTTTTTTCTTTCTTATTAGATAATGGAATTTACAACGCTTAAGACTAAAAAGCGTGTAGCTAAAGATAAGTTAAGTAAACTGATAGAGAAAATTACAGTGACTTACGATTCTGCTGATGTTGATCAGTTGGAACTTTTTAAATCTAAATTAAATGATTTAATGATCGAACTTTCGGATATTTTTAGTAACATATTTGTAGTGTGTGAAGGAAAAGATATTGATGTATTTAAAGAAGAACAACAGGTCATACAAAATACTGTTGATGAGTTAATTTTAATGCTAACCAGAGTTAAGAATGTTAAAGACATTAGTGTGGAAACTAAATCTTGTGAAATAGCGAGTATACGCTTACCTAAGCTAACTCTTCCTGTATTTAGTGGCAGTACTGAAGAATGGTTATCATTTTTTGATTTATTTAAAACGGCGATAGTGGATAATGACCGTTTATCAGGTGCACAAAAGCTACAATATTTAAATGGTTCTTTAAAAGGAGATGCTCTGCGGATTGTTCAAGCTTTAACTATTTGTGACAGGAATTTCGAAATAGCGGGGCATTTATTGTGTCAAAGATTTGCACATAAGAGAGAATTACTTTCATCGTTATTAAAGAAAATCTTGTATTTATCAAATTTACAAGCTGAAATTCCTAGTCAGATATTAGCGTTAGTAGACACTGTAAGAGAGTGTGTATGTTCGTTTGAAAATCTAGGATTCAAAGTGGAGCAATTCGCGGATACTATTTTAATGTTAATAGTACAGTTTAAATTGGATTCTTCGACGAGAGGATGGTGGGAAAGAACATTAAAGAGTGAGGAAATACCAACACTTAATAATCTTCTAGAGTTCTTGAAATCTCATGCCAGAACCTTGCAAGCAGGTAAAACGCAAGGTGTTAAAAAACAAGTTACAAAAGACAAATTAACTTGATTGGCTTCAGAGATTCGCGCGCAGTGTACGTATTGTAAAGCCGGTCATTCAGTTTTTAAATGTAATAAGTTTTTAAATCTGAATGTTCAGAAACGCGTTAATTTTGTCAAGAGAAATAATGTTTGTTTTAATTGTTTGGTTTCAAACCATAAAGCTTTCGAGTGTAGAAGTACACATAAATGTAAAAAGTGCTTTAAAAATCATCACACACTACTGCACTTCGAAAGAGTTCAAAGGCACGTAACCAAAGGCACGTAAAGGAGTTACAAACAGTTCGAATGAATTATCAGTGACGGCTAAGCCATTTTTCCCTGGGCCAGAACCTCGCGCTCAATCGGCTGGGTCAGGGGAGAATATCGCAAGTTCTAGTCCAGTAATTAAATCTTGTGTTTCAGACTTTAATTTTCAGAGTGAAGTTTTATTATGTACGGCTGTTATTAAAGTGTTAGATTCATCGGGTGAATACCAATTGTGTAGAGCCCTCCTTGACCCTGGCAGTCAAGCAAGCCTGATTTCAGAAGATTGTGTACAAAGGCTAGGGTTAGCAAGAAGAAATGCCAAAGTTTTTATTTCATGTTTAGGGTCTTTGGATACGAAAACTAATGGAATTACGGAAATAAACTTCGTTCCGCATTTTCCGGCGAAAGTGTCATTTAAAACACCAGTATTTATCATCAATAGAATTATTGGAACTTTGCCGCATTTTACATTGGATAAGAAGTACGTTGAGGAATATAATGATTTAATGTTAGCAGATCCAACATTTTACAAAAGTGGGCCTGTTGATATACTTTTAGGCGTAGATATTGCCTTACCTCTTTTAAAGGGAGAAATAATTAAATGCGAAGAAGGTAAACCGGTAGCTTCTCGTTCTGAACTAGGATGGATTATTTCAGGTAGTGTGAATAATTCAACAGAAATTAATCCTACTATCTATGTTAATAATATACAAGTGGAAACTGATCAGATGCTGTCTGACTTTTGGAAATTGGATGCTGTACCTACGTTTGACATGCTTACTAAATCGGAGAGAGCATGTGAAGATTATTTCAAATCTACATATACGAGAGAGGAAAGTGGGGTATATACTGTGAAATTACCGTTTCACTCTCCGCCTTCTCAGCTTGGAGATTCCAGACAATTAGCTATGCGTAGAGTCCAATCTTTAGAAAATTCACTTCTAAAAAGGCCTCAGATATATGAACAGTATAAGGATTTCATGAGGGAATACCTTGAGCTGAGACATATGGAGGGAGTGCCTGAGGAAGAGATTCTTGACTCTACGTATTATATGCCTCATCATGCCGTATTAAAGGAATCAAGTACTACGACTAAACTGAGAGTTGTTTTCGATGCTTCAGCTAAAACGACATCGGGTCTTTCATTGAATGATATTTTGATGGTTGGGCCAAGAGTTCAGCAAGAGCTGTTTCCAGTTCTTCTACGGTTTAGAACTCACAAAATTGCAGTATGTGCCGATGTAGAGAAGATGTTCAGACAAATTCGTGTCCACCCAGAAGTTACAAATTGGCAACGAATGCTTTGGAGGGATAGTCCTAGTGAGCCCTTGAGTACATTTAGATTAGTGACAGTTACATATGGGACTGCCTGTGCGCCATATTTGTCTACTAGAGTAATGAAACAACTTGCATTAGATGAACAAGCGAGATTTCCTTTAGCATCAAAAATTGCCCTTCGTGATTTTTATGTTGATGATTTGCTTTCAGGGGCACAAAGTGAAGAGGAAGCGAATGTTCTAGTTCAGCAGTTGAATGAAATGATGAAAAGGGGTGGATTTCGCTTAAGGAAGTGGATTTCAAACAGTTCAGCTATTTTAGAGAATATTCCCGAGTGCTTACGTGAATCCAGTATTTCTCTTGAAATAAACAGTGACAAGAAAGTAAAAGTATTGGGAATTAATTGGAACAACTCTAGTGATACGTTTCATTTTTCGGTATGCATAAGCGATAAAGAGTTTACTAAGAGGACTATTTTATCAGAAGTAGCCAAAATCTTTGATCCAATGGGATGGTTAGCGCCAACAATAATATACGCGAAAATATTATTACAAGAGTTATGGAACTTACAGCTGGGTTGGGATGAACTCGTTGATAAGAGAATAAGTAGGAAATGGAAGCGTTTCTATCTAGAATTGCCCTTACTTTCAAGCTTACAATTTCCGAGGTATGTCTTGAGTCCGTAGGCAGTAGTGATAGATATCCATGCTTTCTGCGACGCTTCAGAAAAGGCTTATTGTGCAATCATCTATCTCCGTACAATCGATCTTGATTCGTCAGTCAAAGTCAGCCTTCTGACATCGAAAACCAGAGTAGCGCCCTTAAAAACCCAGTCTCTTCCGAGACTAGAGTTGTGTGCTGCGTTACTTTTAACCAACCTCTTACATGCAGTATTATCATGCATAGAACTGCCTATTAACAATATTTACGCATGGACCGACTCGCGGGTTACATTGGCATGGGTTTCGTCCGAACCTCGCCGTTGGCTACCTTTTGTGGCAAATCGAGTTGCAAAAATCCAAGAAGCTGTTCCAGGTATTCAATGGAATTATGTTGCTGGGAAAGAAAATCCTGCAGACTGTGGGACCAGAGGTTTTATTCCATCAGAATTCCTACAATGTGAGTTATGGTTGAAGGGATCGCAGTGGTTAAACGAATCCCTAATTCATGTACAGCAAAATCCAAGTGTAGAATTAGAGGGTGAAGTTATGTTGAAGGAATTGAAAAAGAGTTTCAGTTCAAATGCTTCCAAATTTGAAGAGCCTAGTGTGCTTTCAAGATTTTCATCATGGTTAAAGTTATGTCGAGTGTTAGCGTGGTGTTTAAGATTTAGAAATAATTGTAGTAAGTTACCTACAGAGCGTATAAAGGGTTATTTATCTACTGAAGAATTCTGTGAAGTTACTTCTATGATTGTTAGAATTGTGCAAAGAGCCGAATTTCCAGAAGAATTAGTCTGTTTAGAATCTGGTAAACCCTTGAAGACATCAAGTAAATTACTGTCTTTAAGTCCTTTCTTGGATTCCGCGGGAGTAATGCGTGTAGGCGGAAGGCTCAGAAACTCTACAGTTTCAAATAATCGGAAACATCCTATGATTTTACCTAAGAATCACAACATTACGCGTTTAATTATTAAGCATTATCATGACACGTATCTTCACGCAGGTACGCAGCTACTCACTTCTGTCATACGACATAGATTTTGGATTGTGAATGCTAGAGATATTATAAGAAAGTGTATAAACCAATGTGTTATCTGCCGTAGAGTTAGAGCGCAAACTGCAACTCAGCTAATGGCAGATTTACCCGCTTCAAGAGTTACTCAAAGTAGAGCTTTTTCTCGTGTAGGGATTGATTTAGCAGGACCATTTAACGTTAAATATCGTCCTGGTAGAGGAGTCAAAATCTTTAAGTGTTACGTATGTCTATTTATTTGTTTTACTACAAGAGCAATACACTTAGAATTAGTTGGAGATCTTTCAACAAAATCATTCCTCGCGACACTTAAGCGGTTTATAGCTCGTAGAGGCAAACCGTGTGAAATTCAGTGATTGTGCAACGAATTTTATAGGAGCTAATAAAGAATTAAGGAAAGCCTTTTCTATTGTTCAACGTGATGAACAGCTACATGGTTATATTTCTTCAGAAAATATTAAATGGTTATTTATTCCTCCCTCTGCCTCTCATTTTGGAGGGCTTTGGGAAGCGGGTATCAAGTCTATGAAACATCACTTAAAAAAATGTTTAGGAACACTTATTTTAACATACGAGGAATTTTTGACATTAATAACCCAAATTGAATCCTGTCTTAATTCTAGGCCTTTGGTACCAGCTTCAAGTGATTGTAGCGACTTGGAGGCGATAACACCAGGACACTTTTTTACCGGAGCGGCTTTAAGCGCTATTCCAGTATCTAACCAATTTCAAGAAACCATGAGCTGCAGTGACCGTTGGAGGAACGTGCAAAGGTTATTTCAACATTTCTGGAATCATTGGAGCAGTGAGTATTTATCTAGATTGCAGCAGAGACCCAAGTGGTGCAAGGTACAACAAGACCTGAAGATTGGTGATATGGTTCTTATTAAGAACGAAAATCTACCTCCGCTACGTTGGAAATTAGGTAGAATTATTAAAGTGTATCCCGGTCTGGATGAGAAAGTTCGAGTGGTGAGTTTACGCACGTCTAATGGTGAAATAAAACGACCTATAGCAAAGCTATGCGCTTTGCCATTTAATTCTTGATTTAGAGACTTTAATTTTTATTTTTCAGGTTTATGCAGTTCAACAGTTTAAATTTATTGTTTGAACCCCCTTGGGACTTCAAGGCTGGGGGTATGTTCGATGTTATGCAAATTGTATTTCTTTCTTTGTACCGAGGAGCGGCGCAGACGCAAATTTGTTAGGTTTTTAAAGCTCGCGTTTAGAGCTTTAAGGTTGCTGTGAATTACTGGAGTTTCAACTAAGCGGAGGTTCTTCTGAGTTTGTGTTGGTAAGCCGCCACTGAAGTCGGAGTTTTTGTGGTCTTCGCCGTTCCTCAACTAACTTACTATTTGAAAGTCAATAAAGAAGTTTCGGTCAACGTTAGAAGTCTGGGGTTTTTTGAGTTCTATACTGAAGTAATATCAAGTTAATTTACAGTCCACTATTTTTAAACAACGGAACGTACAGGTGTGTTACGAGGTCTTGGTATGTTGAAATTTTAACACGTTAGTGCTTTGATTGTAGGAGGAAGTGTTGAACACGTAGACATAAACACATTCGTGTTTGGTGTTCTTTTACAACACATGTCAGAGAGCACGGGGAGAGATAATTAAAATAGTCATGAATGAAATAAGAATGTTAAGAGAAATATAATTATACATGTTACTTGCCATTCCATTGTGTAATATTTCATTAAACTAGTTTTCCTTCCAGATCTCTGGAAGGAACCAGATTTGAATAAAAGCTCCTGTTTAGATGCAGTACAGATGAAAAAATTGCGTGTCCTGGGAGCTGCTATTGTAAAAACAAATTTCTTTCTTTTAAATTTCTAGTTTCTAGCGAAAAATGTTTGTAAGAGATTGGCCTCGCGTTAGATTCTAGAGCTAAAATTTTCAACAAGGTCGTTTTAGACCTCAGTTTAAAACTAATTAACTCTGGCGGGAAGTATGTAAGGATCTTAAGTTTTACTAACGTTTATTTTATTTTAAATCTTTACTATCACTTCTTATTTTCTACTTCCGGCCAGAATTATAAGCGTTAACGTATTTATGCAAAGTTTGTCTGGCGAACGCCAAGTATTTAAGTTGTGGCTTTTTGCCAAGCGAGAGAGAGGAAGCAGTTAGTCGAAGCAGGCCGCTTACCTTAGAAGTTTTACTCAGTTGCTGGTTGCCTTCCAGGCCAGAGGTTTAATCCTCTTGATAACTTTAAACGTATTGTAGTGTTCACAGTTCTCTGTACTACATACGGCTTCCTGTTAATATAAGGCCAATCTTCCACGTTTATTATTTCAAAGTTAAGTTAGCGTTTAGTTATATTTTTATATTTTTACGTTTAGACCACAAGTAGTGGGTCTTTGTATTCCGAAGTACGGAAGTTATTGTAAATAGAGAAAAATAAAGGGTTTTGTATACCCTTCTTGTGTATCCTGTCTATTTCCCACAGTTATTGAACATAACTTTAGTAAGCTCTCTGTTCCGAGTCAGGTCCTTGCATGTTCCCGAAGAAAGTAAGACGGAACATTGAACCTGATAAGAGTTAAAAAATCTGAAATGTTTTAGATTTTAAATTACGACCAAAGGGGCGTTTTTTTAACATTTTGTGTGTTATCTTTCTTTATTAAATATCATGTTCCTCGCACTTAAACCATAAGATCCAGTGCAACAGCAGTATCGCAAAATAGTTTTAAAACGAGCATATCTTTAGAATTTCCGATACAGAGACTCACGCGCTGGAGATAAAAATGTTTTTTCTGCACAACGTTGCCATTGCTCGCTTTGAAATCCTTGAATTTGTTAATCAAAAATTCGTCAAAGTTTTAAAAAATAGGAAATCGATCATAAAACAAATTTCAAATTTCAAATTTGGTCTTCCACATGCTCATATTCGTTGGAGGATTACGTTATTCAAAATTCGATGACTCTATGTACCGTTATTTTATGACAATGTGAGAAATATACACACATTTACGCAGATTTTCATTATTTAATTTCTTCAAATATAATGCAGGACTCTAACATTTTATGGCAACAGTTTGAAAAGTGAACCGACATTTATCCGTCCGACGCAAAATGCCAAAACGAAACTAATAGTCCTTCGGGATTCAAATCCCTTTGGACTAATAACTGTCCCCTCATTAATATCATGCATTGAAGAAATAATTTTGTTAAGGAAATTATTTCTTCTAACTGCGCAACATAGAAACATTAACTAAATGTATGATAATATCTCTGAGTAGTATAGTTAAATAAAATTAAGATTACTGCAGATGAAGCTAATGTTTCGAGTACAAGTCATAAACGCAGGTAAATAATAATTAAACAAATTTACCACTTCAAAAATTTTCAATTTAGAT
Organism: Stegodyphus dumicola; assembly: GCF_044657685.1. Classification (NCBI taxonomy): domain Eukaryota; kingdom Metazoa; phylum Arthropoda; class Arachnida; order Araneae; family Eresidae; genus Stegodyphus; species Stegodyphus dumicola. The sequence continues at coordinate 232,604,055 of NC_140768.1, forward strand.
AAATAAGTTTAAATACACAGTTACATATACTGCATGAATTTTGAATGGGATAAAAAGTTATTTCATTTATTATAATTATATCTATTATTAAAATAGCTATATTATAGGCAGAATTTTCAGATGAGAGGGGGGAGATTGCTTACCGTCTTCCCAAACTGAAATGCTTCCGTTAGAGATCACTTCGCTAGAAAATCTAGAAGTTTTTGGAGAAAAGAAACTTTAATTTTTTTTTTTCCCCAAATTATGCTTCTTTTTTTTTTTTTTTTTTTTTTCAGGGCGTCCCATGTTAGGCGATTTATATTAACTCAACACAAATTAAAGCATTATTTCTAGTAACACAAATACACAGCAAACTTTGTAGGGAAACATAAGTAACTTTCGAAGATGTTAGATATAATATGTTACTTTTCACTTTCTCATGATCAAATTGGCCATGGCCGCACCCCTCATAGTTTATCCCTAAATGCTGATTGAACCTCCTATAGTGATTCCCTTGCTTTAGTAAAATGCCTCGTTTCTATTTTCCACTATGCTTTTGTTCTTAAACAGAAGACCGTGTCTACGTTTTGTTTTATTTTTAGATGTTTACTTTTTTTGTTAATAAATATAAAAGAACAGAAGCTTTAAAACTGGAAAAAAAAAAAAAAATCTGAAATGTTTCAGATTTTAAATTACGTCCAAAGGGGCGTTTTTTAACATTTTGTGTGTTACCTTTCTTTATTAAATATCATGTTCTTCGCACTTAAACCATAAGATCCAGTGCAACAGCAATATCGCAAAATAGTTTTAAAACGAGCATATCTTTAGAATTTCCGATACAGAGACTCACGCGCTGGAGATAAAAATGTTTTTTCTGCACAACGTTGCCATTGCTCGCTTTGAAATCCTTGAATTTGTTAATCAAAAATTCGTCAAAGTTTTAAAAAATAGGAAATCGATCATAAAACAAATTTCAAATTTCAAATTTGGTCTTCCACATGCTCATATTCGTTGGAGGATTACGTTATTCAAAATTTGATGACTCTATGTACCGTTGTTTTATCACAATACGAGAAATATACATACGTTTATGCAAATTTTTCATTATTTAATTTCTTCAAATATAATGCAGGACTCTAACATTTTGTGGCAACAGTTTGAAAAGTGAACCGACATTTATGAGTCCGACGCAAAATGCCAAAACGAAACTAATAGTCCTTTGGGATTCAAATCCCTTTGGACTAAAAAGAGTTTTAATATTTTTTCAGAAATTGATGCTCTATATTATTTCATATATATGTACTTGCTACTGTTTGTTTAATTCAGTACGGCAAAGCATACAAAAGTTATCTGTCTATGGGAAGGCAGCCTTTACATGCCTATCGAAGGGATACCATCCCATTTGTGGAGGACTTTCTAAGGGAAACTGGTTTATATTTTTCTTATACATAAGGAAGACCATAAAAGCTCGTTCAGCGCGTTCGCTGATATTCTAACCTACGTGTCAGCAATCTTATTCATTTTGCCAACTAATGGGCTATGTACGTTTTTCATTCCAATAAATTATCTTGTTTTATACCTCCTTTTCATCGGTGTAATTATCTGATTATTTGTCTCAAACACAGCCGAACACAAAATAAGTAAAATAAAAATAATAAAATAAATTGCTTTGCAGTGAATGAACTATCTGAATGTTTAACAACTGCCCTATTAAATCATTTTAAATAACAAGTATTTAAATTGCTAAATGACTAAGAAAATAAAATTCATTGCATTGAAAGCATCGAAGCTTGACATGCTCTCTATATTATTCCAAAAAAACTAATATTTTTTCTGCATTTATTGACTATACTGAAATTCGAAATTAATGTAAAAAACAATCACTCGTAATTATTTTATTGTGTTTCCTTTCCTCTTTTGTGCAATATTTAGATAATAATTAGCAAATATTTTAATAAAATACTCAATTCTTTTTCTTTTCTTTTTTTCCTTTAAATAATTATTTTTTTTTTTTTTAACATTATGCTTTTAGATGCTTGGTCCGAAAGAAAAGGGCTTTTCCTTTAGTGACATTAAGCTTGATAGCTAGAGGGAAAGTGGGACCGGATACAGAAGACTATTCAAAGCTGTAAAAGAACAAAAGCTTTATGGCTTGAAAATGTTATAAAATCTTTAAATATTTTCCCGCTGCTTATATGCTGGGGAAGGATTACTTTCCTGATCTTACTTCCAAATGGAAAATTGTAGACTTTCCTTTCAATCTTTATTAATCACATGATTATTTTGCGGGAAGCTGGAAAGCAATAATTAAAAAAAACTTAAGGTTTATTTATTGAAAATTAATTAGAACGTTTTTAAGCATAGGTAGTGCTGAAGTGGGAGGCTGCCTGGGCGGCCAGGGCAACCCCCGGCTACGCATCTGCTTCATAATGAAAATAAATAGCAATGGAAATGTATAAACATATTTGATTCCTCGCTTCCAAATTATATGACTGAAGATAACTAGGCATTACAGAAGAGGACACAATGACTGCGGAGTTTGTAAACGGGTCTCATGTATGGATCCCAAAACGCAGTCAGATATTCTCACAAAAGAAAAGGATGTTTTGCGTTTAGAATAAATATGAATTAGGAAACACCTATTCATGGGCAATGAAGAAAGACAAATTTTCGATCTTCTTTTATTAGTTTGAACCTATAACAATTAGTCTTCTTAAACTCTGCATTAGGGGTTTGCATCAAATAATGAAGGAAAATGTACACAAGACAACCAAGTTTGTCTTAAACGACTAACAGCAGTCGTCATATATTCCCTTTTCTGTACGTTCACATTATTATTCTGAATATTGTGTATCATATGGCAGTTTTTTAAAAGTTTTTTTGGCATTTTTTAGTAACCATCCAGTTGTTATAGGAGATGTTTAAATCAAAGATTTATAACTTCATTTTTAAAAGCAGCCTCTCATTTTTAAGTGATTATGAGATCGGATTTCTAATTCAAACAGAAATTTATTTGAACTGAATGTCATGTCGCGCTATCGATAAAACAGGCCTTGAAGGAAAGATAACATAACATACGTCGTTACTACGCTGATTAGAAGTAATTTTCCTACATTCAGTGTTACTTATTTTTCCTTTATTACTTTTTACCCATTCTATAAACTAAAAGTTTACAGTAGAATATATAAGAAAAGTTCTGAATTTAACTAAACTGTTTTTTTTTTTTTTTTTTTTTTTTCCAAAGTCCAAAGAGGCTTTATCCCTGAAGGACTATTGTTTTCGCTTTGCGATTTTGCGTTGAATCACTATTTATAAATGTTCGTTTCACTTTTCAAACTATTGCCACCAAATGTTAGATTCCTACATTATATTTGAAGAAATTAAATAATGAAAAATCTGCATAAATGTATGTATATTTCTCGCATTGTGATAAAACAACGGTACATTGAGCCCTCGAATTTTGAATGACGTAATCCTCCTACGAATATGGGCATGTGAAATTTGGAATTTGTTTTATTATCGATTTCATATTTTGTAAAATTTCTGATTAACAAATTTCTGATTAACAAATTCAAGGATTTCAAAGTTAGCAATAGCAACACTCTAATAATAAAAAAAAAAAGAAAAAAAAAAAAAAAAAAAAAAAGAAGGAAATAAAAAGAAAACCTTTCTATCTCCAGCTCGCGGAACTGTGTATCGGAAATTCTAAAGATATGCTCATTTTCAAATTATTTTGCGACATTTCTATTGAACTGAATTTTATGGTTTAAGTACAAAGAACATGATATTTAATAAATAAAGGTAACACACAAAAAACGCTCCTTTGGACGTAATTTAAAATCTGAAACCTTTCATATTTTTTTAATCTTTTTTTTTTTTTTTTTTTTTTTTTTTTCTTAAAGTCCAATGGCAAGCACTAGCAGGCTTTGGCCAGTAGTAAGGCCGGAACCTGTGGTCACTTTATTATGAAGGGTGGACCACCGGTGCTTCCTATGAAGGGGCAGACAATTTACAAGGGGTTATCAAATGAAAAGGTACGAAACGACGTAAAAACGTAACAGTTAAATATTTGCATATTGCGCCATGGGAGAACGTAGCGAGACATCTTGGGATGCGATTGGAGTCTCTGTCTGTAATCGGAGCATGCGCGGGCGCCCCCATGCCCAGGAGAGAGCAGAGGCTCTTATCAAAAGCAGCGTCCAAATGATGCAGCAGTCCGTACGAGGACAAGATGGCGTTCGCATTGCAAAATTCGACGACTGAGGAGCAGCGAGGCGTTATCCGATTTCTGACAGCGGAAGGTGAGAAACCGGCAGCTATTCATCGCCGGATGGTGACAGTTTACGGAGAGAAATGTGTCTCTGACAAGTCTGTCAGAAAAAAGAGTGCCCGTTTTCGTGCAGGCCTTGAGAGTGTGGGTGATGACCCGAGACCAGGCCAGGAAAACACTGTCATCACGAGCGATCTCATCGACAAGGTGAACGACCTAGTGAGAAGTGATCGGCGTGTCACATTGCGAATGTTGGCGGTGAAGGTGGATGATGGGGCTAGCACTTCAACATCTGTTTCGGTATCAGGAAGACCCCGCTTTCATGGAGCGGATTGTCACAAGCGATGAGACCTGGTGCTATCACTACGAGCCAGAGACAATGCCGGACAGCATAAGTGGAAGCATGAGTCGTCACCTCCCCCTAAAAAGTTCAAAGCCGTGCCGTCAGCAGGCAAGGTGTTGCTCACCGTCTTTTTCGACGTTCAAGGTCCGCTACTTGTGGAATTCCTCGAGCACAAAAAACCATTAACTCCGATGTGTACTGTGAGACACTTCGAAGTCTACGCAGGTCCATCAAAAACAAAAGACCGGGGCTGCTCACACAGGGTGTGGTTTTGCTCCATGATAACACACGTCTACAAGTCTCCAGAGTCACACACATGGAACTTGCCAAGTTCAAGTGGGAGACGTTGGACCATCAGCCCTACAGTCCGGACATGTCACCCTGCGATTTCCATGTGTTTGGTCCACTGAAGAAACACCTGAAAGGGAAGCGCTTCAACTCGGACGCCGTACTCAAGGACGCTGTGAAGGATTGGGTCTCGTCACGGCCAAAGGAATTCTGGGAACAAGGAATCCTGCGGCTTGTTCATCATTGGGATCGTTGTGCTCAGGCCTATGGTGTATATTTTGAATAAAGTCTACATTTGTACCCATCGTGTCGTTTCGTACCTTTTCATTTCATCACCCCTTGTACATTCATAACTTCTCCGGGATTCAAGCCCGAGGCCCTTCACTAACCACTTTTCCATTTGAGCGGCTATTCGCTAAAAAGTTTTTTAAAAAATTCTTTTTGCCTGTCACATGGCTATGTGACTGCTAACAATGCTGGATTTTTAAATCCAGTATTACTAAAGAGAAGTGAAATGAATCATTCTATATATGGTATTTCTACATAATCACTTTATGAAATTTTTCTAATGACTGACATAATTTTTGTATAATTTCATTATCAGTCACATGTGTCTAAAAATATTATGACAGCTAAATTTTTTTCTTTTTTTTTTTTCTTTTTAATGCAGTTAACCAAAACCGTTATTTTGGAAGTGTCTGAACTCTTTTCAGGACTGAGTCACTACATGACTGCAACACCCTAGCTTGACACTTACTATAAATAATTGGGATTTTTCAAACTTCTGACTAAAAAACTATTCGTGCATATCACAACACTATATTAAAATTATCTTCCTTCTGAACACTAACTTGATACTCCACTGAAACAGTGCTTTGGTTTCAAAGAATATTATTCCTTCTAAACGTTTTCTTGTATTCGATTTTGAAACAGTCAAATATATTGATTTTTAAAATTTAAAGTACTGATTCTTGCTTGCAATTGGCCAGCTTATTATTCGTTTATTTTCTTGAAATAATCTGCTTGGTAACGTTTCATAAAATTTACCCAATTTTTCTTAGCAGCGGAATTTATTTAATAATTTTCCATAATTCAGATATAAGCATAACAAATGAAATATTTTAGTTGAACTTTATTAATAAAATGAAAAACAATATTTTTGTTCCAAACAAAAAGCCTGAGAATTAAAACTAATAATATTCTCGTTTACTTGGCAAAAGGAAAAATTACGTTTTAAAAGCAGTAGAGCGGGAAGAATATTCTGAAAGAAAATTAAAATATCCTTTAGAGAAATTCCGTTAAAGGAGATAAACTTTTTATAGTTATTAATAAGTTTCGTATTCAATAAGTATTACTAAATTTCTTATTAAATTTCAGAATACCATTAAATACACTGGTGAAATAAATTAAGAGAATTTTCATATTTGATCTACGATCTCCTGTTGCGTTTTTCTTCTAACACTAGTTGTTACGTTATTTTCTTCCTTCACGTTCGTACGTTACAGGGTTCGTGTGGATTTGGAGTGATTAATGACGACACTTCATGATGAAGTATCAAAACACAATTTATTTAGCCCATATTAATCTGGACAGCTCCAAAACACATTTAGAGTTGTTGAAGATCTACAATAAACACGCTGGAACAATCAGCGACAGAGCGGTCACACTGTCAGGCAATAACGGTGGAGACAGCTTTCCTGCAAAGCACCAGAGTACAGCTCCCGACTTTGCTCGGTCGTTCTCGGAACTCCACGTACTCTCCAGACTCTCCACGCTACAACTCGCGATGCACTCGACGACACACAGAGCACAGCTTCCGACTCTTCGGTTCAGTCGTTCCCGGAGCTTAACACACTCTCTCGACAATGCACTAACCGCGATACACTAAGTGACTCTTCGATGCGCTCACTCACGACACTCGCTGGCCGGCTGTCAACTCGATCGTCTCCTCACGGACTAACTAGATGAGAGATACTAACTCGACTAGGCTCGCTAGACGAGGCACACACTCACTGACTCCGGACCAGCAGGGTTTGAATAGCTTTCGGCTTGTGTTCGAGAACATTCTGGGCTAAGCCGGTAAGAATTCGTTCCAGAAGGTTCTCCATCCGTCCATGGCATATCGCCAATTTTGTCCCCAAATGTTGCCAAACGGGCGATGTCTAGGCAAATGTGGCAACCCCGCCTTTTTCTATTTTATGGCAACCCTAAAACTGCTTTGCGGGGAAGCCATCTTACCGTGTCTGTACATTTCGTAACAATATTTTAATCATATTTGGTGTGGACATTGGTTGATATAATACAGACAAAATAAACATTCAACAGCTATAATAGACACACATGTTCGTGTGTAACACTCATGGGAGTCTGAGGGTCTCAAACAGCGCTTGCAGAAGACACAAAAGAAATGGGTTAATAGGAGATATGGTCCCCTCTTACAGCCATACAGGCCTCGTATCGTGATGTCATACTGAAAATAAGGAAGTTTATGAGTGCCTGTGGCAATTGGTCCCACTCATTCTGCAATGCTGTTTTCAATTCTTGGATGGTTCTCGGAGAGGGGTTGCCCTCCCCACAGCGTCTCAGACATGCTGTATAGGGTTGATGTCTGGAGACCTAGCTGACCAATGCATCCGGCGAATATCCTCACTCTCGAGAAATTCGTCGACCAGAAGATCTGTATGTGGCCTCGCGTTATCGCTCTGTAAGATGAACTCGGGGCCTACTGCACCCCGGAAAAGGCGAACATAAGGTTCCAAGACCTCATCTCTATGCCTCACACCAGTCACAGAGCCTCTGTCAAAGACGTGGAGAGGTATGTGGCCATCCAACATGATGCCTGCCATTATACCGGCACCGCCATAATTGTTGATTTCGCGGACATTGGAGGATAGGTAGCGGGTCCCTGGCTCTCTCCATATGAAAGTACTACGAGAATCGGTGTTTAGGATAAAACGGGATTCGTCGGTGAACAGAACGGTCGCCCATTGCTCTGTACTCCAATCACTATGCTGCCTGCACCATGCTAATCGGACTCTCCTGTCCGTACACGTGAGCGGGACGCAAACCGCCGGTCTTCTGGCAAACAACCCTCTCTCATTCAGTCTTTTGGGAACAGTCACCCTTGTTACACAGGTTCCTGTGGATGCATACAGGTCCCGAGAGAGCTGAGAAGCTGTAGGCCCTCTGTTACGCCTCGCTAAAATGAACAAATAGCGTTCTTCTCTGGCCTTCGTGACTCTTGGACGACCTTGCCGAGGCTTTCTCTTGATGGATCCAGTATCCTAAAACTCTTTCCATAGGTTATACACGACGCTGGGCGTTAAATTAAATTCTCTGCATATCTGGACTTGCGATTTTCCTGCCTCTAGACTCCCCACAATTCACCACCTGGTTACATCATCTAAATGTTGGTGGTTACTTATTTTTACTGTTCTGATGTGAATTTAAATGATTACTGCAAGATAACACCAAGAAATTCGCCGATGTGTGCTGGCGAACGCAATTCATCTTACCATCCACGCACTTATAAAGCCTGTTTTTCTGCTGGTTTCCCTACACACACGTGTACGCTTACGTATTTGCCGTTCAAGATTTGTATTTTTATCTAGAAGCAGTGGTTTTTCCTTCAGTTCAGTTCTTTTTATGCAATTCAATAAAATGTGCAAATTCTCTTAACTTATTTCACCAGTTTATTATTGGGGAAAAACTATCAAGAGCAATGAAATACTATGATTAATACATGGCATTAGCTCCTGAAGTTTAGATTGAATTCACTTCTAAACATTCTTATAAATTCAAAAGTTTGAAAAATATTTAAATTAATAAAAAAAAAATCTGAAAGCATTCAGATTGTATATTATGCCCCAAAGGTCATGTTTTTAACGTTTTTGTGTGCTACCTTTATTTATTAAATATCATGTTCTTCGCACTTAAACCCCATAAACTTAAATTCAACATCAATATCACAAAATATTTAAAAACAGCATATCTTTAGAATTTCCGATAGACTGTCTCGCGCGCTGGAGATAAAAATGTTTTTTCCCCCATACAGTATTGCCATTGCTCGCTTTGAAATCGTTGAGTTTTTAATAAAAAATTTCGTTAAAGTTTTACAAAATATAGAATAGATAATAAAACAAATTCGAAATTTAAAATTCGAGCTTGCAGGTGCACATGTTCGGGTGGAAGATTACTTTATTCAAAATTTTAGGGCTCTAGGTACCGTCGGTTTTTCACAATGCTAGAAATATGTATACATTTATGAAGATTCTTTATTTTTTAATTTCTGGCAACAATTTAAAAAGTGATACACCGTTTATAGTGAACCGACGCAAAATACCGTTCCGAGATTAACTGCCCTTCTGGACTAACGCTTCTTTGAGCTAAAAATATTTTGAGCTTCCCAAACTCAAATTTCGCATAAGGAAGAGCTTACAGATCTGTTACTGACCTTTCAGTCACTCGACGAGAATTGCAGTTTGTTGCCTCTTATCTGTTTCCACAGCATAGTTGCTTAAATGCAGAGTTCGCATTCTCTTTTCAACGCAATGTTCTTTTATCTGCAATATGCTTTTACGTAATTTTATCTGAAGTTTTTTTTCCCCTAATTTATCATACTTAAATAAAATAAGACCGAATACTTGACTTTAGAAATCTACATTTTCTAGACTTATATCGTAATAAGCTTCGAATGTTTTTAAGATATGATATCTAGACCTTCACAAAGCCAGTCCCATCCCCTTTCTTATCTTATCAAGCAGATGACGGTAAGAGAAATTCGTCTGCTATCGGTAGAAAAAACTGGGGCTTGATCTTAACACCATAGCTTTTTATAAAAGCGGATCAAAGCAAAATAAAGCATCAGTTTGAAGACATTAAAATTATTATCAAAGAGAATATAAGTAACAATAGTTAACGATCTAGTATAAATCCATATGAGAAAGAGATTTGGCAAGGAACAGATAGAGCAGAAGAGGAAACTATACGCAACTCAACTCAATTTTAATCTGGTCTAAACTTGATCTCAACTTTCTCGTTTGTTTGTGATTAAGCTATCAAGCGGTTTGGACTGTCATTTTATATGCGTTTAACCCCGATTATTTTCAAGGTGGTTCAAGTGAGGAATTTTGTTTTTTAAAATGCCGAAATTATTAACCAGCATAAGTCGGTAAGTTATAATTTTTATATTGCTTTAGTTGCTGTAAATTTATTAAATCTCTGTATTTTTAAATTAATGTGAAATTTCATTAAGCGGTTTTTATTATTTAAAAGTTATTAACATTTATTTGCATGAATCGATTTCTATATGAGCTTTAGCCTAGTTATAATCAGAACTTATATAATTTCCTCGTTATAATCGAATGGCATGAAATGCATACACTATGTTTTCTTAGTTGCATGCCACATAAATAAAGCTGCATGGCCTAGCAGTTTTACTTTGTAAAATTTGGATCAATCTCAATCTCAGTTAATGAACTTATTTTGGAAGCCGGTTTTCAGATTCCCCCCCTTTTTAAATTATGAGTGAAAGTCATTAAAAATTTGACTTTTTTTAATCAGGTCGTTAGATTAATATATTATTTATATTTATTTCACTTATAAGTAAACTTAAGCCTAAACTTAATGAAACTGATTTTTTCTTAACTGCATATGGTAATTTTAAGTTAAAACCAGAAGGTACTCTTATAATTAATTGTTCAACTGAAAGGCTTAAGAATGTACCTTTACAGTTTTATGTTCTTGATGTAAGATCTAAACCTATACTAGGGTTAACAGCTTGTTCTGCATTAAAGCTAATTGAAAGGATTGATTCTTTAAAGTGCAATATCATTAATAAAAATGATTTAATTGCTCAGTATAAAGATGTATTTACAGGTACAGGGCAATTTCCTGACGAACCATATCATATAAACCTTAAAGATGGTGCAATACCAGTAATACACCCCCCAAGACGTGTTCCTCAGGCTTTACAGCCTAAATTAAAAGATACTTTAGATAAACTTGAAAGAGAAGGGATAGTATCGAAAGTAAATAAACCAACTGATTGGGTTCAAAGTTTGGTTATAGTTGAAAAACCTAATGGGAGTCTGAGATTATGCTTGGATCCTAGAGATCTAAATAAAGTAATTAAAAGGGAACAATATCAAATTCTTTCTCCAGATGATATAATTAGTAGGTTATAAGCTAAAAAAGTATTTTCAGTTGTAGATTTAAAAGATGGATTTTGGCATGCACCACTAGATGAAGCTAGTTCTGAACTATGTACATTTAATACTCCTTATGGAAGATATAAATTTAATAAAATGCCATTTGGAATATCCTCCGCCCCAGAAATATTTCAGAAACGAAACCAAAAATTATTTAATGATATTGAGGGTGTGGAAGTTTATTTTGATGATATCATAATTGCAGGATCTGATGAGGTTACTCATGATGTAATTATCTCTAAGGTTCTTGAAAGAGCTAGGTCTCTAAATATAAAATTTAATCCTGATAAATTACAATATACGGTACCGGAAGTCAAATATGTAGGCCAAATTTTTTCTGAGTCAGGTGTAAAACCCGATCCTAGTCATATTAAAACAATTATTGATATGCCAACACCAAAATCAAAAACTGAAGTAAGGAGGTTGTTAGGAATGTTAAATTTTCTGTCAAAATTCATACCTAATGTATCTAAAGTTACTGCTCCTTTAAGAGAAATCATTCAAGAAAAGGTTAATGAATTTAATTGGGGAGAAACTCAGGAAGAGTCATTTAACAACATCAAACAACTGCTAACCAAAGCTCCAATTTTAAAAGTTTTCAGTTGTAATGAGGATATATTTATACAGTGTGATAGTTCGAAGGATGGCCTAGGATCGTGTTTAATTCAAAAGGGTAAGCCTGTATCATTTGTGTCTCGCAGCCTGACTAACAGTGAAAAAAACTATGCACAGATCGAAGAAGAGCTATTGGCCATAGTATTTTCTTTTGAAAAGTACCACAATTTTGTTTATGGACGGAAAGTCACAGTACAAAGTAATCATAAACCGTTAATGGCAATTGTTAAGAAACCATTGCATAAAATCTCGTCTAGAATGCAAAAGATGATCTTAAAATTACTAAATTATGATTTTGAGATAAATTATGTTCCAGGTAATCAAATGCTTTTTGCTGACACTTTGTCACGAGCATATCCTGTGAATGAAACTATTAGTGATGATCCTGAAATGCTAAATGTTGTTCACATTATTTCAAAATATTTTCCTATGAGTGAAAGAAGAGTGGTGCAATTTAGGAAAGAAACTGAATCAGATCCAGATTTGCAAATAGTTATGAAATATATTAAAGAGGGTTCGCCTAAATGTTACAAAAAAGTAGATAGTAGTATAAAAACATACTTTAAAGTTAAAAATGATCTTTTTTTAATGACGACTTGTTATTTATTAATGAAAAATTAGCTGTACCTTATGGTTTGAGAAAAGATATGTTGCAATTAATTCATGAAGTGCACTTTGGAATTGAGAAATGTAAAAGTAGAGCCCGTGAAATTTTTTACTGGCCAGGTATGACAAATGACATTGAGCAGCTTGTTTCCAAATGTGAAATATGTGAAAAATTCAGAAATAGAAATAAAAAAGAACCTCTAATTCAACATGAAATTCCAACTAAACCATTCGAAAAAATTGCCCTTGATATCTTGCAATTTGGTAATCAAAATTACTTAGTAGTTATCGATTATTACTCTAAATGGATTGAGGTTTCTAACATAAAAGATAAGACAGCAAATGAAATTATGATAAAGTTAAAATGCATCTTTGCCAGGTATGGTATTGCAAATGAAGTCGTTTGCGACAATAATCCCTGTAATAGCTACTTATTTAAGAAATTTGCTGAAGATTGTGATTTCGAACTTAAATTTAGTAGCCCCAGATATCCTCAAAGTAATGGGTTGGCTGAAAAAGCTGTAGGAATAGTGAAAAATATCATGAGAAAAGTGCAAGATATAAGTGTAGGCTTAATGGAATATCGAAATACCCCAATTAGTGGAATAAATTTGTCTCCTACGCAACTGTTACTTAATAGAAAATTAAGGACAAAATTACTTATCAGTAATAAATTGTTAAATACTAAGATAAACAAACCTTATTCTAAATTTCATGCACTTCAAGCTAGGGAAAAATATTATTATGGTAGAACCGCACAGAAACTGCCTGAGAACCTGGAGATAGTATAACCTTGTTCAACTTTAGAACTGGGCAATGGGATAAAGGTGAAATAATTTCAAAACATAAAGCTCCTAGATCCTATATTGTAAGAATTCAAATGGGGAAATATAGCGAAGAAACAGACGCCATATAAAATTTTCAAAATCACCTTCAAAGTTAATAATGATTATGATGATATAGTATTAGATAAAGAGGAAAATTCAAATGGAAGCCCTGCGAATGTTTCTGTTAATATAGGAAATCAACAGAATAATCTATCCAATAGTAAATAACAAGAAGTGGACGGTTGATTAAACAACCTTCAAGATATAGAGACTTTGTCATGGAATAAAATAATGTAACGCATTGCATATATCATTTTTATGTAACTTTTTTGTTATTGTATGTCATATTGTAAATATACTTGTATTGATATTATTTGGTATTTTTATTATTGTTTATATACTGGAGGAAGGGATGTGATGTATATTTAAAATAACTTTAACCCGCGAGCACACGCGGCGGGTATGTCATACGCATGTGCATTTTTCGTTTTGTATATTTCTCACCCATTCCTCCATAAAAGGACGAAACTTGGTGTAGCTGAGTTCAAGGTCACATACTTAAATGGGGGAAATTCCTGAGGTGGCAAGTGCAACGGTTTTTTAGGACCAGCATTGTTCGGGCATGTCATACCCGCGCGTGTACTGGCATTTCTCAGTGAGTCACTTCGCATTTCTCGTTTTCAAGCTTTTAGTATAAGTTTTTCTTGAGCTGTAAGCATGGCGCCGTATATTCCTTACGATGATGAGATGAAAATATTGAAAAATCTCCTTGAAACAGTTTCTTCTGATGAGGATTCATTTAGTGAAGAAGAGGAAGATGTTGATGACGAAGAATATAATTAGTAATCATGATTCATCCATATAGAGTAGTGATTCAGATACAGAAACAGAAAATGAAATTCTGGAATGTAACAATGAGTTTTATGTTGGAAAAAATTGAGTAAAATGGAACAAAAATAAATTCCGGAATAATGTTAGAATTGGCGCCAAAAATATTATAACTAAACTCCCTGGGAATACAAAGTATTCTAAAGTTGTCTCAACACCTTCATGTATTTTCCGAGTCCTTGTTATTGCTTATCGATGAAGATATGTCTAAAACATGTAGTTGACAATACAAATATTTATGTTGATTCAATACGAGAAAATTTTGCTCGTAAACGGGATGAGTACTTTTCTCAAAGCCTTAGGGATGCAGCTAATAGAAAATGTTCAAAATGAACAACCACGAGCATCTGTGGTTCCTGATTCTGGACGAACACTGACCACCGATGAACATGTTAACAATGGACCGCCCTCCGAAAAACCTAAAATGACTTACAAGAGGTGTACAGAGTGCTCCAAGAAAAAAGATAGACTAGATTCATTTGTGAAAATTGTAGCAAAAGTATATGTATGGAACATATGACTTCATTTTGTAAACAATGTTAAAAAAATTGTAAGTAAATAATTTTTCCTCTCCTTATTGTTTCCTGTTTTGTCTAAAATGAAGTATTAACTTGGTTTTATATTTTAATTTCTTTTAAAAAACCAATTATTTTTTTTCAGAACATTTTTATTTACAATTTTTTTATTCGGGTATGACATACCCGGCGCGTGTTTTCGTGTTCGTCGGATCGGTGCGTGTGCTCGCGGGTTAATGGTGCTCATGCTATGCGATTCCGTTGTTGTGATGCACGTGTTACTGTGCTAGCTGAATGTCATGTGAACTGTTTAAAATTGTAACAATAAAAGTTTTGAATTCTTGAGATATACTCATTAGTTGAGTCTTCTTTTAAAGTACAGAAGTAATTAAATTCAACAAACTACACAAGAAGTTACAGGTGCCTAGGGAGAAAGGGGTACCATAAAAATTTCCTGTTGTTGGTTTTATTATGGGATGTATGGTAAGCTGGTATAAGACTGAGAGAAAAGAAGTGTGGGGGGGAATATGTGTTCAACTGTAAAAGTATGTGGAGGCACAAAAAGTCATAAGTGTTTAGTGCATCTAAAAGTCTAATCTGGTGCTGATTAGTAGTTTTTAGGTTCTGTATGGGTTTGTATATAATTAGCAAATTTTTCTCAATTCTCTTGCTATGTGTCTTTTATGTAAGCTATGAAAAACTGATTATTATCTAATAGTAGATTTCACAATTTGAAGTTCTCTTAGAATATTCATAAGTTTGGAGGGAAGCGGAAAGTTAGGAATATAACAGAATTTTATGTCTATTATTTGTGTGTATGTACTATATATTTTTCTGTAGTTTGAAGCTGTATACCTTAGTGAAAGAATTTTATTTAATATGTCATAGCTTTCAAATAATATAATTATCTTAGTTGCTGTATTTATTATAAGTATGCAATATCAGTAATTATGGGTGTCCCCCCACCTCGCACCGCCCACAGTTCTAAGTGACATAGAATTATCTGTTAAGTTCTCAATGCAGTTGAAGGCTGTATGTAGAATTTAAGCACAATTACAGTATATTTGTATTATTACAGTATATTTGTATATTAAATTAATAAGTTAAAATTTCTTTATTTTTCTGAAATATTTTAGTTTAATAAATTAATGATTATATGCAAAGTAGTTTTATTTATAATTTCATATATGTATAGTCATTGAATAATTACTTTTGAAAACAATTTGGGAGTGTTTGATTTATTAATATCGTTTTTAATACTTCTAAGTACAAATTCTGAATTTAGGATATCATGCATTTGTGACATAATCTATTGAATATTAACCCGGCGGAAGTCGCACCAAGAAAAGTTACTAGAGTAGGCGCGTGGGGTATCATCACATACCCCAGTATTTAAAATACGATAAAAATAGTTTTATTTTGTTTTAAAGCTGTTTTTCTTGTTCTCGTGTATTATAAATACGTGAATAATAATTGGGTTTCAAAAAATTAATTTCCAAAATAATCTTAAAATTAAGATAAATGAAAATAATAAAAAATAAACATCAGGCCTTAAAGTTTCATGCATCTCTAATACACAATGCTTATTTTATTTCTTTACACTTTGAACGAAATACATTCATATGTTCTTGGCACAGAATGTTTTCACATTTTAAACATTGCATTCATGTTCTTCTGTCCTTGGTGCGAGGGCAATTTATCACATCTTTCATACTTAGTTGTTTCAAATTTCATGTATTCGTTTTAATTCTTCGTCGAAACATCTGCTTTTGTTTTGCATGCAGTATGTCAGTTTCTTGGTAAAGTATTAATCTCTGATTCTTTGTTCAATACTTTTTTTCATTAATTATAATGCTAAGTCCTTCAAAAACAGACTTCTGTTTCTAGTTGGTAATCCACCAACCAGAAACAGAAGTCCACCAACCAGAAGCAGTTGAATGTAATATACTTCAAGCATTTATTACAGCAATATTCAGTGCAGGAAAGAAAATTACCATTGGCCACCTCCTTGTTATACTGGCAATTGAATAATTGGCTGACATTTCATTCCCCATATCCACTGCTCCTTTAGTCATAGTATAAAAACATATAACTCCTAATGTTTTATTTTCTCCAATAGTATCATCTATAGTATGATTGTTATATAATGTTGAAAGCATAAGAACAGTTTTTCCTTTTTTAAGAGCATTAGGAATTAATGTTTTATCTTTTGCGAAACCAAAAACAGTGTAGAAAATATTTTTAGTTTCATCTTCAGTTTCCAAAATGCAATCTTCATGGCTTTCAAGTATTTCTAATAAATCTCACGGGCGTTGCATCTTCAACTCATAGAGAGTCATTCTTTTTACCATAATGCGGTTAGAAAGTTTTAAGAATTTAATGTCAAGTACTTTAAAATCACTTGAAAGTAGAAATATTTACTGTTACACTCTAGAAATAAATATTCAGTCAGAAAAACACTTACGCGGACAGGCGCGTGGGGTGTCTCATACCCCAGTTCCAACAAAATACCGATAAATCTTTTTCTGAAACACACTGGCAAAGAAAAAGCGGTTCTGAAAGCCAAAAACAACTAGAAACTCAGCTACTGAATGCAGCATAGAAGTTTAGTTTCAAAAGTTAAGAATATTCCACTTTTATGTAGGGGTGGGGTATGATACACCCCACGTGCTTTCACGCGGGTTAATGGTATTTTAGGGGGATAAAATTATCCTGATTCTTAAATGCCTTAAGTTACTTAGCCCCCCCCATGTAACAATGATTGTGCATAGTAATAATGTTATTTTTTATTAATACTTTTCAGTTATTTTTATAACACATATTTTCATTATTTATCTAACATATTTTTACACTATACTTCTTTCTGTAATCTGAGCAGTATTTCCTAAATTTACTTCGTAACATTTTTGATTTTTATTAGTAACATTGGTTACTTAAATATCAAATGAATTTAATGAAATATAAGTTTGAAAGGAAATAGATATGCTGTAATGCTAGATTATCTAATAAAATTATTAATATTACTGTAGAAAAGTGTATGAAATTATCTAAAATTTTGAAACATAAATTGAATTAGGGAAAATTTCTGAGACTCAAAACAATAAATCTAAAAGCACAAAAGTCTAACCAGTGGGACAGTGAGACTATTTGATTATAATCTTATGGTCTTCTGAATTTTTAAACTGATAAGATTTCTATATAAATTGTAGAGATATTAGGTTATTCTGGAAGCAAGAACTGTGAAAAATGAGCTATGCCCTTGCCGGGACTCGAAGCTCGGACTTCTTGAATATGCATCAAGTGAGCTGACCACTACACCACGAAGGCATGCTAAGAAGGCGAGAGAAATACCTTATAAAATTAGTTATATTTGTTTTGAAAGTCTTAATAAGTGAAAGCATATTTAGTATAATAATGGTGCACCTCAGGTCTTGGATTATAAAAATAAATTTTGTAATATAAATTAGTACCTGTTTGTGCCAAATGTATTTATTTGACTTCATCCTGTAACATTTGTTCTAGCTACAAAGCACTACAAATAAAGTTAATTATGCAATTATTCCTAAAAATTTAGATATTAAAATTTTAACTTTTGTTTTTCTGAAAGTTATGTATATATTTTCAAATTTTATATCAAATTGTATGATAATAAAACTTTTTGTTTTGGAATTTCTGGTAAGAATATCCATCATGTTCTTTAAATTATTAAAAAAAATAGTTTAATTCCTCATTTGGCTGATGAAAACAATGCTGTCGTAAGAATTACATTTATTTATTAGGTCATTCAAGTAAAAAAACAAAAGAAACTGGTGTAATGAAAATGAAACATTGGTGGTATAGTCATATTGCACTTTTTTCTGCAATATAATGCCATAAGGATTTTCAAAATTTTGTATTGCATCTAAAAATCACAAGGATTTTTGTAAATTTGCATGCAGTTATAATCATGGATCAATGTATCTCTTTTGTATCAATTATTAAATTATTTTTAACTAATTTTGCCCTTATTCATCTTAAATTACACCGATTTTCATGAATTGTGAAAGGAAACTAAAATAAATGTATGATCGATGAAAATAAAATTAGGTGGTGATACGAGTATTTTATCTTATCACAAGTTATAGCAATTTTCAAATGCATTTCATACAAGGCATTTTTTTATTGTAAAAAGTGACATGTAGAATAAAAGTCTGATGAAATAAAAAGTTAAATGAGCAACGGCTTTGCATGGAGTTACCTACATACAACAGTGCAAAATCAACAGATGTTTCATGCTGATGTTTAGAAGCTGAGATTTTAAAAATGACTGCCATTATTACAAAGCTGTACAAAATCCCCATATTAGTGGGAAAGTCTGATGGTAAGTAAATTTTCTAGAGCAACATTTTTCAAAGAACTGTGTAACCTTAAGTTACATGAAATTATCAGTTTAAAAGAGGATAAAATAAAAATTTTATATTAAAAAGTATGAAAGATATGTTTAAAACTGACAGGTGAGAAGATGTATTTATTAAGTCTGCATAGCTTCTGCATGAAGCTGCTTTTATAACTATAATCTAGAACCTGCATATCACATTTTGATTGTATACTACCAGTCATATCCATGTATTAGGAAATGCTGTGTAAATGACTGACTGGTTAGGGCCAAATCAAGTTGTATAATGCTGTATGAGCCACATTTCATAAAAAAGCAGTTGCACTAGATTCTATTTTAAGACTTGATTTTTGTGTATAATATTTTGTGTGAAGGCCTGAAATGTTTTTTTCAAATTAGAATTGCTCATTAGTTAGGTAGAAGAAATGTAAACAATCTTGGAAATCATTTGTGAATTATAATAGATTTCAGCTTGATATTTGATTCACCTTACTGATTGAAGACTATAGTCAATATTTATGTAGTATTCCATTGACCATTGAAACTTTCACCAAGCAGCATGATTTAGCACCAGTTATGGATAAGTGTCACGCTCATAACATCAGTGTTTTTTGTTGGATGTGACCTCTCTTGATTCTCAATAAGCCACCTTTTGTTTTTCATAACAAAGATACAAATTAATAGTTATTGCTATATTTTTCCTTGCATTCTGGAAACAAAAATAGAGCATTTTAAGCTTTCAGACCTGCCTTCTGCAGAAAAGCAAACACAGCAGGGGATTTTTTTCAAAGTTATGGGATCCTATTAAAAAAAAAAAGCATGTATTGAGGGGTATGATGTAGTACTTTATTTAAAAATGGATAAATAGTGGCAATACAATGGCAAGGTGGGTCAAACAAAGCAGTAACAGTTTGAAAGAATTTCCTGCTGGACTATTAATTTTCATGATTCAATGTTAGCTAAATTTCATGATTGATGGGATAGTACATAAGTAACCTTTAGTTTTTCTGACTATGGAATATTTTTGCAAATACAGTCAAAAGTCGTTAATTCGGACACCCATAATCCGGACCTCAAAGCTACAAACTTTCTGCGCATGCGCGTAAGACTTTTACGGCTGCGAATATGCGTGTGCGCATGCGCGTAATACGTTTACGCATGCGCGTTTAATGTATAACGGACGGTATAAGCTAAGCTAAAATTATCTAATTCAGTTAATGTTGCAGATTGCGTTGTTCCTTAATCTTCGAATTGGATCCGGCTTATTATTTTTTTGCAGACTGTTAGAGCAATTTTATAAAAGTAAGCTTAGACTTTCGATTATGTCAAATAGAATTTCCGATATATATTTACTAATATGTAAAGGATCTACAAAGCGAAAGTATGTTTCGAAGTCCATTAAACAAAAAGTGGAATTGCTGCAAAAAATGGATAAAGGCACATCCTTTGTTTTTCTAACCATCCGAAATCTGTTTATCAATTTCACGCTGCTGCGGCGGGGAGGGGGGGATGAAACGCGGCGGCGCGCAATGAATTGTAAGTTGTTCTGTCAGCACTATCCTTATCTTCAGGGCAGATGTTTTTATTTTATTTGGCTTATAATTGCTTACTAAATGTAGTATTTCATCTCGATGTAATCCGTCTTTGATATGATTTAAATCAAATTCTTCGTCATTATAATTCGCTTCCGATAGTGAAGAAAGTGACACAGAGGTTATTGAAAACGAAAAAATTTCGATTGACAAATTAGTCGGTATTCTCGACACAGTAATTATAGGACTTGAACAGCGGAACTTTGTAACTGAAGAAGAAATTATGTCTGTTTATAGAATTAAAGAGAAAGTATTGTCACATAAAACGAAGCAACGTAAACAAATTACATTGAAAGAAATGTCTAATAAAGTAAACAAATAAATATTAAGCTTTTTTTTTTGTAAATTTTGATATCCTTTAGATCATAATTGTTCTTTATTTCATAAATTACGGTTTCATATTTTTAATTTTATATTTTCTGCATGCCATCTTACCAGATTTAAACTGATGATCTATAATCCGGAATCGCCGAAGTCCCGACGAGTCCGGATTAACGACTTTTGACTGTATAACTTTAAGTGGTTTGGTAATTTTAGCAGTCTGTTGAAATATATGCTTTATAGAAAAGCTCATTATAATGAAAATTTTAAATTAACAATTAAATTTCCTATGCATTTGGATATTGTTTATGAGATGTCATAGTATCTGATTTTTTTTTTTAAAATCCTGACATCAGTATATGAAGTGGCTAAGTATATTTATGGAATATCAAAGAACAAACTGTGTGCAGTTGCATTCTGGAATTGGAAAAATACTGTTTTTAACTTATATGTGTTTGCTCTTAGTAAAAAATTATTTCCATCTCTGACATATTCATTTTTTATAAATTACAATAAAAATGTGTAAGAAAGCCTGTTATACTCTAGAAAATTCTGTGACTTAATTTAATTGGGCAATGCTGCTGTGGAGCTTTTCTAATATGGTCGATAACCAATCCAATAATTATCATTTTACTGGGAGAATCAGAGTCATAGCTTGGATTTTCAGTACCCGGGACGCGTAATGGCAGACTGCACATTGAGTTGAATAGTGTTAAACGAATGTCGCATACTGCGCATGCCCAGAAAAAAAGTTGGCGTAATAATTATGTTGGCGCAATTTGAAAAGAAGATAAATACGGTATATGGTAAATGTACCGCCATCTGATTGTAAACAAATCTAGCGTTTAAATCTTCGCAGAGTATAATGTAAATGTAAAGTAATTACTGTGTTAAAATACGATTTTTTCCTGTACTGCTCGAACAACTGGAAAGCTGAATGATACGATCAAGTATGAATTCAATTGAAGAGTGCAAAAAATGGGTAAAGAAAATCAGCGTAAATACAAATGCCCAGCGCAAGAACTGCAAACCAAATGCTATTGCAAGATTGCTTTCAGGTATGTATTTTCCCGTTTCAGTAAATTTGATATGTTATAAATGCAAGTATGTTTACGTACTATGTCACAGTATCATCTTTCTAAATAGACATACAGTTCATTAGCTTTTTTTTTTTTTTTTTAAACATTTCCTAAATTTCTATATATTGTAACATTAAGAAAAAAGTTTTAAGGAATGATTTGTTTCCTTCAGAGGAATATAGCAAGTGTTTGTAAATAACACTCAAGAGTTTTACAGTTACTTAATGCTGTTTACTTAATTCTTTGAAATAAGAAGAAAAAAAAAAAAAAAAAAAAAAAAAAAGCCAACATACATTACCAAACTAGGAGAGAAAATCCAGTTTACATTACTGAATTGAAACATGTAAACAAATTAAATCTAAATAACGAATTATTACGAACATATGTTAAATGCACCGTTATCAGCAAATTAGCCTAAATTAAAATGAAACATATATTAATAAAAAAAGCAAATTCAATCAGTAAGGGCGTTAAAATAACGAGTAAACAAAGTTCCATAATATTGCAATTGTAAACATCACTGAACCAGACTGGACAGCAACGGACATCACGAATAAGCTAATGTAAGGTTGCTTACGCGCCAATATTTCTCCCTGCGCCAAATGTACACCATCAAGCATGCGCAGTAAGCGAAATTCGCTTAACACTATCAACTCAATGTGCGGTCTGCCATTACGCACCCGGGACAGCTTAGGATTTTGTGCCCGCTTCTGATCGCTTAGAAGGGAAAATATTTCATTCTAAAATATTGTAACATCAGTTTGGCTGCACTGGTATGCTGCGCCCAGGAACAGATGTCCCTCTTTGCCCCCCCCCTGTAGCTATGTCCCTAGGAGGAATAATTATCTAAACATTCAGGATTCAGGCTTTTATCTTTCTGTCTGCTGGCATAGGGTACAGTTTTCATAGACACATAATTTAATTCTGATAAAAACCTATTTTAAATATCACTCCATACTAGGTAGAGCCATATAAACTACTGGCTTTTTGACATGATACACTTTTCTATCTTAGAAGCCAGTAGTAGTGTATGCTAATAATTGTAGATACGGCTGTATCAGATCTTAGGCAGTTTAGGTAATTGAAGATATTGTTCATCCATCACAGTTGTAGGCGGATTGCCTTTGTAGTGTTTTTAAAGAAATTTGAAATTAGGACCAAAATCCGTGAGCCACATGAAGGTTATATGCCTTTAGTATTTTTGCCTGTTTTTGACTGAACTTCTAGAACACCAGTACTTATTATAGGCACTCTTATGGTGGGTAATATTTTACAGTTTTGTTATAAAATTTTATTAGATCATGTAACCAATTCTTTAACATAAACTGTTGGATCAACTGTAACAACAAGGCTGCCCTCTGGTGAGTAGCCAGAGAAGTACTTCAGTAAAAGCCAAGGCTCCCACTAGATATGTTGTCCCAGACTTTTGCTCTGTAATTTTCTTAAAGTTAAATGTAATGTCCGTGTGTAACTTAAACCTGTTAATAAATACTTGTTACACTATACAGGACTCTTCTATGACCCTATCTAAAACGACCCCTTCACAAAGTGGTGCCCAACGTTAATGTTTAGCTTTAAGAATTTTCCTTGGCTTTTGCTCACTTTCTTTTTCAGAGACAGCACTTGCAGCCACACCCGCTGGATTTAACTCCTAAAACTTTAGGAAAAGAGATACCTCGCCCGTCAGATATGATTTTTTTTTTTTTTTTTTTTTTTGTTGTTGTGCCATTTCGATGGTCTATCAGCACAAATAGTTGTCGTTAATGATATGAGTTGTTTCGCATTTAAACACTAATGTTCGTAACTGATGACATGCTTGTCCCTTTTCTTTTCATATATCAACTCAGCAGTCTATATCATAATGTATGCAAGAGAGTTTTATAATTTTTGTGATTTAAAAAAGTTGTATCATTGTGTTTTTTGAGTTTGAAAAAAAGTTGATGTGTCACATTCCATAACGTAGTTGATTAGTTGCATGAATGGTAATGCTCTTTTCAGTTGTATATATTTATGTATAATACATGTTAAAAAAGATGAACTAGCAAAATGATAGGAAGTATCTCCTGCTTGAAATCTCTTCTTCAAGGACTAGCTGATTTTGCAGAATAATTTTAATTTATCCCTTGAAAGGAGTTTCATTCCTTAAAATATCTCATTTACAATTTGTTTAAAACGAATACTAGTATAAGTTGAAAAAAGTACTAAAGTAGCGGGGTACTGTGCATTTGACTATATTTTATTTTTATAGTTTTGCAGTTCCTTTCTTGCACATAGTTTCAAGTTTTTGTATAAATCATATGCTGCAGTTACTTTCTTAACTTTTTTACAACTAGTCCCAGTTATCCACGAAACCAGTGGATGCCAGTTATAACTGGCATCCACCAAAAAGTCACATCGGCTAGCATTGGTTTATCCAGCATCCATAAATATGCTGTGTTGGCTAGTGACATTTCTGATAACGATATCTGAATTGGACATCATTATTTAAACGACAAGAAAAAAAAATTTAACGTGAGTGAAATGGATTTATTTTCTATTTGATATATTGTATCAAAGTATCAACCAACCAAATTTATAAGTGGCATACCGATGAATAGTTCCGCTGTCCGAGAAGTGTTAATTCTTTAATGGTTCAAATTCTTTTGTTCATTGTTTAAAGTTTTCCCCCAAATTTTTAATGCTTTTCAATGGAATTCATGTGTGGAACAGTAACACGACTCCATAACCTTAAAAAATGAACAGCTTATCTCAATTTAGAAAAGAGGTCTCTCAATTGTTCTTTCGGTTTTTTTTCTACTAGTAACTATTCGAAAATTTTCAACTACTGTAGACTCTTAGTAGGACTTAAAATTGGTAAAATTATTAGTATATTTTATGATTGTCCTGTTGTGATGTAGCAATATTAATAATTTTAAATTTTGCCGTCTGACAGTTTTATATTCTGCTGCTGTATATATATAATTTGCACATACACAGAAAGGGGGGGGAGACTGACGAAATTTAACTTTCATTTTTCATATCTCGAAGGCGCAACTTAGGATATTTATTAGATTTATGCGTAACATTATTCTAACTTAAGTATTTTGACATAACATCGGACTTCTAAAATGACATGCCGGGTTTTTTTCCATATTTCTGTTCTACGTCTCAAATTATGCCTAAGTGCCAAGTTTTGTAAAAATTACCCTAGTAGTTTTAGAAAAGTAAGTAGTTCTTAAAATTTTTGTACCTCAGTGGTCATTGGATTTGCTATATATTTATTTATCGCTCTCTCTCTCTCTCTCTCTCTTTTTTTTTTTTTTTTTATTTTTTTTTTATAAAACTTAATTGATTCCTTCTCTCTCAATTCGAAATTTAGGTTCGATTCAAATAAAATTTGCAGATATTTCCTGATTTAGTTTTAAAATTTATATTTTTTTAGTAATTTTTATAAAGTTTTTGAGAACATTTTTGAAGTATAAACTGTAAAGATTTTGCCATCACCTTAACGTAGATGCATTTCTAAGCATATCTACAAAAAATTCAGAGTTTTTTTATTCAAATTTTTCCATGCGTAAATTTATATATTGGCGCGTTTTGGAATTTGCCATATTTGTTAGAAATAACCCAAAAGCCAAATGTGATAATAGAGCCAAATGTTGTTTTCTCACGTTATGTGAAAGAGTGAACGATGCAGCGCTTTTTTCCCGTTCGTGCACAATGGAAGGGAGAGTGAAGTAAATTACTATAAATTAAGAATTTTACCAAGTTGAATTATTCTTGGCGCAAACTGAAAAATGTGCGCCAAGATAAATTTTATATTTTTCGGTAAGTTTCTCACCAATTTTACAAAATTTAATATTATTTAGGCATAATTTGAATCGTAAAATCGAATTATGGAAAAAAAAAATTGTTATGTCATTTGAGAAAAGTTCGATTTTGTATCCTGTGTTAGAACAATGCTGTATATAAGTCTAATATATATCCTAAAAGGTGCTTTCGAGACGTGAAAAACGCAAATTAAATTTCGTCAATCGTTCCAGTAGAACGGGAGGTATAGAATTGTCCCCCCCTTTTTTTGTGTGTCTGTGTGTACGTATACCGATTACAAAAATTTTCCCGCAATAGGTAAATGAAATGACAAAAGAAAAATAAAAGTTAATGAAATGTCTAAATACATCTTACCGTATTTGTCACTCAAAGAATATATGCGTTAGCAAAGGCATTTGGGAAGAATTGAAAGTAATACATGTGCCGTAAACTATTAGGTTGTCCGGAAAATAATGCAGGTTTTTGATCTATATCTTTAAAGTATCATAACTCTTCTTAAAAACAATTTCATTAATCAAAATAAGCACCAGCCAAATCAGTGTATTTTTGCCAACGAGATATAAGTTTATTTATGCTGTTAGAATAAAATTCTGGAGTTCTGGACGCGATAAAGTTGTCAAAGGCGTTTTTGGCCTCGTCTTGGTTTCTGAAGCATTTCTTCTGCAGAATGTTGTCCAGATGTTTGAAAAAGTGGTAATCGGTCGGCAAGAGGTCAGGCGAATATGGGGGAAGAGGGAGTGTCTCGTATCCCACTTCGTTCAATTTCTGTAGGGTCAGTTGCACGACGTGCGGCTGAGCATCGTCGTGGAGAAGAACTTGCCCCTTTCTGTTGACCAATGTCGAGCACATGCGTTGCAATTTTGGGTACATTTCGTTGATTTGCTGACAGTACTTCTCTGCTGTAATCGTTTCGCCCAGATTTATTAAGCTGTGGTGGATGAGACCGGCCTCAGACCACCAAACAGTCACCATAATTTTCTTTTGGTGCAAATTTGGCTTTGGAAAGTGTTGTGGTGTCTGACCACGGTCCAACCACTGAGCTGAATGTCGCCAGTTGTTGGAAAAATCCACTTTTCATCGCACGTAACAATTCGATCAAGGAAAAGGTCGTCTTTGTTGCAGAGAAGAAGAGCAGACGACACTTCAAAACGGCTTTTTTTTTTTTTTTTTTTAATTTTTTTATTTTATTTTCGCTCAATTCGTGAGGCCACCCACTTATCGAGCTTCTTTGACTTTCCTATACGATTCAAGTGATCAGAAATCATTGTTTTGCTTACGCCAAGCTCTCGAACAGTTATGCACGGGTTTGTTTCAACTAAAGTCTTCAAATCATCGCCATCAACAGCTGAAGAGCGTCCACGGTGCTCTTGATCTTCCAAGTCAATTTCTCCACGACGAAACTTTTGGTATCACCGGTTGAACTGTAGATTTATTAACACTTTTCTCACCCCATAATTCTTTGACAATTTCGACCCGTTTGTGCTGCGCTGTGGCCTAGCTTGTACTCATAAAAGTAAATTTGCAGAAAATCCCATTTTGACATCTAAAGAAAAACACCTAGTAAATATTTTTGAAAATAATTTTGGAACAAAGTGATTATTATAGAAATATAGAGCGAAAATAGAGCTTCAGGATGATATATAAACCAATGTAATTCAAAATACTTTTGTTGCTAAAAATGTACAGGAAACATAAACAATTGCAAAAACCTGCATTATTTTCACGACAACCTGATAGTTTTTTGTAGTCTTATACTCTAATAGGCAGAAATGATAAAGACTATTAAAAATTCCTCATTTGTAGTGGAAAAGTAGGGCAAAGAAACTTTTCCCTTCTTGAATTTTAAGGATATAATTTAAACTAGGTTGAGTCATTTTTTACTTCTAAAAAATGATCTGAAATTCGCAAGAATATTTAGACATGCAGTGGACAAATCTATATGAAATTTGAATTTTCTGGCTTTCTAATAAACGTAAAATCGCCGTTAATAAGATTTTAGCTAAAATGTTCCTTCTTAATAAATGAAAATGTCCTGCATTCTTGTTTCTTATGACGGAAATTAGTTGATTTAATTATATATTTTTTAACATTTCACATTCATCAACATTTGTAGACTTTTAATTAATGGTTTTAATTCTAATTCTTACTTTCCACAGAGTGTTATCTCTCTTCTAGTTTTCCTCTTCTCTTTCTCTCATCTTCGAGTTTGCTTAGTCTTAGATGGCACTTAAATGACCATTATATTAAAAGCAATCACTTGCCGAATTACTTGCTGTCAGTGAAAAGAGACCTATCAAGCACTTATCTGAAATATTTTGGACCTTTCCATTTAAATCTGACTATTTTAGAAATTATTATCTCTTTCATCAAGTATCATTCAGATTTAGATTATCGGTCATTAGATGCAATAAGCAAAAGAACCAAGTAAAGGCCGTGAAGGACAATTTCCGTGAAGTCGAATTGTTTTTTAAAATTTTATGTTTAATGGTTCAATAGACGTTTTTGACATTGAAGGTTAATTTTAAAGCTGTAGTCTGTATTGGAGTTCACAACGCTGCATTAATATTTTTTCGCCTTCTGACTAAGTATATGCAATAATTGTGTGCGGCCATACTTGCCAGGATGGAGAATCAAGATAGCTTTCATCTGTCGCTGGATTTTGGCAAAGAGTTGTTAAGGTATTTATTTGTCACTATAACTTACGCATATAATTTTTTTTTTTTTTTTAAAAACTGCATGATGATAAATAAGTCGTATTACTTTCAGAAATATAATCAACGGGAGAAATATTTATTCCACCGAGAAAATGTTGCATTAATTATACCTCTTTGCTCAGTTATAATTTCAGAATGACTTTGTAAATCATTTCCAATTTCCTGGCAAAGTGTACGAGTATTTTTAAAATTATTTCTAATTCAGTATGTATAATGATTCGAATTTAAAAATGCGGAAGGGAAAATAGCTGTAGTAAGTTATCTGCTCTTGAATTTTCTTCCACATTGGCTATTCGATTTAAACCCATGGTTGAGAAACGGGTATCTGTCATCGAATCATGCAATTGCATTATATTAAACGGGAGTTATCACATTGCTATCTGCTTAGAAAAGTACGCCGTGAAAGCATCCTCTTGGGCAGATAGCCCTCGCATAATTTGCCATAATTAAATAAGCCAAAAACCATACTGTGTTCCGTGGAGCGTTTGGACTGCCTTGAGAACTTTTCATATTGGTTCCATTCTGTTGGTGCGTATACATCACCTTTCTAAAGTTGTTATTTTTTAGAAGTCGTAGAATAAATATTAAAATATCAATTTTAATTTCAAGTAGTTTTTAGCAGGTTATAGTTGTCCCCTATTGTAAGTTTTATGTATGTAGTTTTGTATTTCTTTATTAATGTATTTTTATAATGGGTTAAAGCATATCAGTTTTAAACAGTCTCTGCCAATTTAACCCTCAGTGTTATTCACTTTGATCTGTGAAAGAAAAACGACAGTGATACATTGATGTCAGAATTATGCTCTTACTGTATTATGAGATTAATTTAAGAGCAGATGTCTTTCATCCCTTAAAGGAAAAAGGAGCGGAGTATTTAAGATTTGTGAGTGGTTGCATGTAGAGTAATTAAAATTTGATTGTAGACATTTATACATTATAATAAATTCTTAGTAAATGGGGTTCTAGCGGATCGATTAATTAATCAGGTATTTTACGAATCACTTCTCCTTTTATTTTTTTTTACTTTCTTGTACGAAGTAAAGGCAGTATTGTAATCGCGAAAAATTTCGGGTATCATAATTCAAACGGAAATATCCACTTTGACCATTCCCGTATCCATTCGGACAACTTTTTTTTTTCGTGACATACGTCACGAAAAAAGTACGTATGCACAGAATAAAGGTCACTTGTTTTTCAAAAAGGATTGAAAAATGTATTTAAAGTTGATTCATAAGGGATTTTTTTCGCGACATGAAAATGATTAACCATAAAACTGAAATTTTGTGTATGGAACTGCCCTACCATCTAGTTGTGTATTGTGTACCTCCTTTTTTTTATTGCTATAAGCAGAACCAAACGCGTATATACACTTTGCATATATGTACATGTACACAGTATTGATCCTAGACCATTGGCCGTCTACGTAAAAATTAAAACTGGCCGCCCTTTTTTACAGAAATATAATATGTTTGATAATCATTTGGCCGCCCATGTGTTGTGCACCTTCTTGCCCCCAAGCTAGGATCGGCCCTGTATGTACACCCTCCTTCTTACCCGGCCTTTATTTTTGCAATCGTTTGTGGAAGTCACATACCACTAATTACAGAAGTGTTTTATATCGGCAATGTCAAATTAAAAAAAAAAAAAATAATAATAAAATAAAAAAAACAGCGGAAGTTAACTTTTAATGCTGTCCCCGGTTTCTGTGCATGTTATTTGGGAAAGTTACGTTATGAAAAATTATACTTAGAAGTTTGACTATATTACGACAAAAATTACCGGGGTATTTAATTTCAAAATTTGCAATTTTTTGTAATTTTCAACTGACCTTGAGAGATCGGTTAATTAAATTAGAATAATTCGAGGAAATAGGTTTAAATGAATTGCAGCAAAAAATGTATAAGATTTAATAGGCCGTGCAAGTTATGTGATGTCTATCACATTTTTTTAATACCATTTTTGGTATTCTATCTTTTAGATTTACAAGAACTTAACTCGGTACTTTCTGATTGCCCGTAATGCAGGTTCCAACATTCGGTAGAACTGCCCGGTTCTGTCTAATTTTCAAGTATGCACATGTCAATAAGTAATTGATGCATGCGCACATCACCTACGATTTGAGTACACGCAGATTTACACGCTTTATATTTAAAGGTTATTTTGCTAAAAAATATCCATATGCTTTAAAAATGTAAAAATTGATTTTATAGATTTTTTTCATAAAAATTGCTTGTTTCTTATGAAGGGATTATTATTTATGAATAGGACTATATTTGTAAGCCGCGAAGATATCCAAACAAATGGGCTTCGCCAATGAGTTGTCAACTTTCCGTGGGATGCGCGGTGACCTTCGTCAATTTAGTTCCAGTTGGCCGTGGATGCGGATAATCATAAAGTACCGGTAATTGGAGATAGGGTGTGAAAACCATATTTATTTCTTCTATTTTTTCTAAGTGCAGTTTTGAAATACAGGTAGCCCTTCTACAACACGGTTTCGGTATAACACGAATCATAAATTGCGAGAACTCTCCTACAACACGGCATCCTATAACACGGTTTCGCTCTAACTCGATAAGAAAATTGCCCAAGCAATCCCACGAACGCAGAGCTTAAATTGCGTCGGAGCCCGGCTCCGGTGCTTCTCAGTTTTGGGGATAAATTATAATTCTAGCAGGAGCTCACCGGAGCCCTAAATAAGAAGGCTCCGGCGCTTCTTTCATGTAACTTAACAACTATTTCGGTATAAACTTGATCTCAAAAATTTTATTTTTTGCAAAAAAATTGTATTAATAAATTTTAGTTTTTCTCTTGACATTTTATTTAATTTTAATTATTTAATTACTTTAATAATTTAACTATTTTAACAATAATTGATTTCACTTAATTAAATAACAATCATTAATTAAATAATAACTGACATATATTAATTATTAATACTAAATGAACAATAATTAATTTGGTGATAATTAACTATTTTATTTTTAAATATTCTTAATGCTTTTAATAGTCATTTTATTTATTTATTTACTCCTCTCTGCTGACCTCTTTGCTGACGGTCTTCCATAGGACTCCGGCATTTCTAATTTTAGAAATTAAGCCCTGAACGAACGACGCATGAAGTTTTTTTCCATATATTGAACAAAGCACCAACATAGTCCACTTTGAAAACGGTGGCCGAAATACAGGCCAGATTTGCAGGGTAAGGCTCTGACCTCCTACGTATATATATATATATATATATAGGTATATAGGAGGTACTGCTCTGACCCAGTCAGAGAAATTCTGCCCCTCTCACCCTTCAGAATCATGGAGGTAGGAAGTAAGATGAAGTAGCCCTAAACAGGTTTCTCCCGTACCCTGCTCTGAAGCACCGGTGATTTCTACGTGGTGACCCAAACATTGGGTCATTTACCATTAAGTTCAATGGGTTTTGACGCGATCGGATGTAAATATTTTGTAATTACGTGTAAATATGCATATAAATGTATATATTTTCTTTTTCTACAACACTTCAGAGTCCTAAGTATATGAAAACAACATATTTTTAAACAACATTTCATTCTGAACGGAATTAAATACTATACTTTTCAAAGAACAGTTTTCTCAGAATGGTTTAATTTGAATGAAATATTTTCACCAGTTTTCGTTAATTACATTAGAAAAAAAAATTAAGGTAATTAGATTTTATTCGGTTAAGGTACAAAAATTAAGATCAAAGTTTATTGTATTATTAATATTAAAATTATGCATTATTTCTTTTCTATTTATAGAGCTTCTTCCTAAAATACTTAAATATGACATGATTTTTTGGCTTCTGAGGCATCTTTTAAATCGAAAAATATAGGTCAATTTATAATTAATGCTCTATTCGGTTCATTTTAAATTAGAGAATTATTAGAAATTAGTGAAATACTTTAAATAGTACTTAACTTTCTCTGAACATTTCTGAAAGGGAATAAAATAAGGATTTTATTTTTAATTAACCCAAATAAGTAACACTTGTAAGCCCAAAGTGATTATTTTTCAGATATATAAAATTAAAACGATGAGTTTAAAATGAGCAGCAGTAAAGCCTCTCCTCTAAAAAATTTTAAAAGGTACATGTTACAATAATATATAGATGTGAAAAAAATTTATTTTATTTAAAACATTTTGGCATTTGGAACATAAAATAAAAGTAGCGAATACTCTATCAAGGGTATCGAAAGACTTATACAATTTTAAAGGTATCGTAAGGTATTTTTCATTCTTTAAGCATAACATTTTTATTGAAATCTATATTTTTGTAGTTCAACAGCTTAGAATTTTATAAAACAAATTCATAATCAAAATCACTGTTGTTAGTTATCGAAAAATAACCAAGATGTGATTCTTGCGTAAATGTCACTAATCTATACAAATGGTCGCCGCTTTTTCAGATGGCCCAAACTTTCCTTTTACGTATGTCATCGATAATGAAATGGCCGTTGTTTATCGATTGCGAAGGTTTTAATGTTTTGGATTCGTATATGAACTTTATCAGAAGGAAAATGAATATCGCGAAACCTTGCAATTTAAAGGAATACTTTGCAGACACGAAGTAGAAACTGTTAAAAAAATTTGCTTACTACTATAGAAAAGGCACCATTCGATGATAAGAGTATCTTATGAAGTATGTTATGTATGATGCGAGTTATGAAAGTAAATGTAAAGATAATGTATGTATGTATGTGAAGTAAATAAAATCCTCTAGAATGCAAATGCTTTATTTGGTTATCTAGTTGAAAGTTTGGCCATTTTGTTCTATTTGCTCTTAAGTACTTATCAACATAAATTTTTATTAATTTTATTGCCTAAGACCTAGTTGATGTTTCGAGATCTGGTCCAAGTTAAAAAAAAAAAAAAAAAAAAAAATTTTATAGACATTCATATTTTTTAATTTTGTTACATAACCTGTAATAGAGTTCTGTTTGATTTTTATTTGGTTTCATTGTCAGCAATTGCATGCTGCTTTTTTTTTTTTTTTTAAATAGCTGATGCTTTACAAAACCTTCCATACTATATTAAACAGGGTGTACTGTGTTAGATTTGAAAATTTTTATTGTTTCTTCAGAAACTCAACAATTGCCTCAATTACTACTGTATTTTTCATCTTGTCTTATTGTATGATTGCAATCTGTTGATTTGAAATATAATAATTTAACAGTCAGTGTGTAAAGAAAATTCATTCTTTAGTTTTATCACGAACAATGTTTTTCAAAATAATCTTATAATTAAACACAACCAATTCCAAAAAATATTCGATTTTAAGTTAATAGTTCACCATAAAATTACATGCGTTGAGATATCAGGAAGCTATAATAATGAAGATATTGACAGTTTCGGAAAACAGGAAAGTTTTCTGAAGTGTATTTATTTCTTTAGTGATGTATAAGTCAATGCTACTTAGCTTGTATATTACATTACTGTCTATTTTGACTGGCACCAGTAGACTAGCAGATAAGATAGCTGAACACTGGATGTTTGATTCAGGTACAAATACTGGTAAATGGGATAGCTGCATGGGAATTTTCCTGTTTCTCCTCATGTATTATGTGAATACAAGTCAATTTCTCATAGAAATACCTTCTCAAAGGCAACCCTTTACCTAAGGTACATAGCTCTTACGTTACCTTGCTTTGTGTAACTTAGCATAGCCATCAACACCTTAATAATTTTAATACAAAATGACAAAAATTGTTTTGCTAGCATATTACCACAACAAATTTCGCAGGATGCACCAAACTGTGTCAACCATATGTATGTTCATATAACAATCTTCAGTTTTTAATAAGCAGCATCACCATTTTTGTATGTTTTCCCCCTTTTTTTGTGTGTATTTGTCCAAGTTACAATGATTTTTATAACTCATTTTTATTTTTATAACAAATCATACTTTTTTAAATGTGAAATTAATTTTAAAATATGCACTTGTGGAATTTGTCTGCAATGGATGAAATAGTAGTATGAATAAAATTCTGAAAAAATAAAGCTGTATCAAATTATAAAGTTACAGAAGAATGGAATTTGCTATGTTAGTTGAATTTAAATTACCCAGAATCTTTCTCTCTTCGCTGTTGCTATACCACCAAAAGAAAACCAATTATGAACAGCATCCTGACAACAAAAACTTGCTTGTAACAAGATTTATTGATTGATTGGTACAGACTTTAATGGCATATTTGTTACCAAATGAATCTAAAGCAAACCAGTATGAAGGGTAGTTTGACAGGTTAACTTGTTTTCAAATTAGCAACTCTGTAAAAGGGATCATCTAGCTGTACTGACACTGCATGTTCTTTCTCATATCTAGTTATTTGGTTGTAACAGGCAATTAAGATAAAAACACTTTTAACACTGCTTAATTTTTATGTATGGTAGCCCAGTTACATGACTACAACATTTTTCCACTACTTTTTTTTTTACACTGTAAACTTGGTTTACAAAGTTATTTACCAAGATTTTGGGATGTTGTATAGAAATATCATATGGAACAACTACAGTCAAATGTATTGTTTGAGAGGAGAGTATATCCTCTTACTGAATCTTTTCCTGCACTTATTGTTTGATTTAATATTTCCAGTATAGTGGAATTACCATCATGAAAACATAGCATCCTGTAGCTCTTTCTATATAATTCCATTCAGATATTCACACTTTTATATTTGTAAGTTAATGCAGAATACAATACATATTTACATTTATTTCTGATACTTCCAATTTTAAGGAATAATCATGGAGTCTATACTGTTACATAGAAGATGCTAAAAAAATACTTAACAGGGAGTTTAACATTATTCATGGAACGAAGGAGCTAAGGTTTATTGCACTTTTAACAATATGTTAAAACTCATACAAGCATTTATTTCTTTTATTATAGATGTAAATCAATGACCAGTTCCTAAAGTATTGAAAGATAAAAGTCAAGGAAAAAATTCTCAGTTTATAGTGCCAAAGTATTTTGTTAATAATGATAAAATTCAATTAAAAAAGATTACTCATGTTATTATGTAGAATTGATGCTAAAATTCTATATTAGAAACAAGTATCGATTGATTGTGTTAGGTAGAATTAAAGAATAAACATTCGGGCAGAAATTTATTAAATGCATAAAACATAACAAAAGCCAGCGCTGTATTTATTCATCCATTTCAAAAATTGTGGCTTTTCTATCCAACTGTCTTCAAATATGTGAAATCAGAAAAAACTCTAAAATTGTAATTTTTTCCAGAGAAGCATTTCCAGCCTCAGAAAAATAAATGTTATAAAGGAATTGAAATACAAAATTTGTGGATTTTATGCAGAAAGTGAAAAGAAAATCATTATTTCATTATAATTTTAATCATAAAAACAGATCTGCTTAATATTATTTTTTGTAACAATAACAATAGAATAAAAAATATTTCTTTAAGTATGTCCAGTGATATTAAAAATAGTTTTAAATTTTGATTTTGACTTGCTGATGCCCCAGAGGAGCTGCATGAGATTTAAAATTTCTCTCAAACATAGTTTGAAAACCTTCAAACAACTTGCAAGCTTCAAATTTTGTGAAAAAAAGAAATGTAGATGTAAACATCAGTGATTAAAAAGTTTTAATCACCAAAATATTTTAATTCCATTAGATTATTTTTTGATCTTGAAGAAGACACTGTAGAGACATTAGGATTTTTTTTTTTGGAAGCTGAGAGACGTGAAAAACGAGCAATAATAATAATAATAAACAAGTAATAATACAAGTAATAAATGTAAATATTTCAATAAATGAATGGATAAA
Source organism: Stegodyphus dumicola (assembly GCF_044657685.1). Classification (NCBI taxonomy): domain Eukaryota; kingdom Metazoa; phylum Arthropoda; class Arachnida; order Araneae; family Eresidae; genus Stegodyphus; species Stegodyphus dumicola. The sequence goes on from NC_140768.1 coordinate 232,640,278, forward strand.
AAATGGCCTTTAACAACCAATAGAGAAATTAATGCCAACAAAAACATTATTATTGAAACAGATGTAAATAAACACAAATTGCCTAATGTATTTAATTTGAATATCTGTTTTGGAAGAAAGGTGTAAACAGCCTTAATGTGATAATAACTCGGATTTGTAATGCATATATTTTTATTTCCAATGGTAAACAAAAATATATATATATGTAAACATTATCAAGTACACATACACAAAAATATATCACACACTTAATAACAAACAGAGAATAAGGAAGCCTATTTATAGTGCCTTCTGGTAACAGCCACAGAGATCCCATACAAAGAGAGCTGTGCATTTCGCAGGTAGTGGAGGTTGTATCTTGGGCCTTTATTACAAAGGATGATCACAGAATTTTCAAATAGAAAGGTTTTGCTGAATAATGACCGGGTAAAAGATAAGTTATTATGATGGAATTAGCCTTTGGGTATCGGAAATAGACATGTAGTTGAAGAATGAAAGCTTGCTTTAAATTACAGAGATTAATTTAATATATTTTAAAAATATTTTAATAATATAATACTTTTCTAATATATTTATTTTATAATCCAAAATTATTTTCGAATTAACAGAAAGGTACAGCATAAGTTTCAGTGATCAATTGTCAGAAAGGCTTTTTCTAGATGGCTTAATAATAATACAAGGAAATAAGCTTATTTTACACATGCCTATGGCATAAGAAAAGGAACTTCTGAAGTACATTAAGAACTGAAAAGATGTACATATACCATAGAAATGATTTTTAACTCTAAACAAAATTACTGGTTATCATTTCGGAAACAAAATTGAATACTTGCCCATAGTAAGACCAACTTGTGAAAGATTTTTTGCCAAACTGCAAATCATTGTGTAAGGAGGTAAATTTCCAAAAGCCATTTTGAAATTTTTAATAATATGACTAATAATCATAAGATACTACTTTTTGATCACTAACATGGGTTGTTTGAACTAAGAAAAAAACTTTAAATTGCATCAGTATTAAAACGAGCTAATTAATTTTAAATCATAAAATGCAGTGACAGCCAGGCACAGCTGCTATAAAATTTTTTCTACGGAAGTGATTGTCTTAGGGTAATTGATAATTGATGCCAATGTTATTTATGTTGTTAAATTACCACTTTTGTCGTCCTGGTACTGTTCTCTGTCTATACATTTTGAATCTGAAATAAGGCATTCAGCATGTCATGCACACTGGGTGTAAGGAAAGAGAAGCAACAGAAGAAACCGGAGAGTTTGGTTAAATGGTAAAAACCAAATCCTTAATACCACTATTGACAGAGAGAGACCAAAATGCAAATAAGAAGCAAATTTTCTTAAAAGCTAATGAAGAGGGATTAAAATTAGACTCAATGGTTAAAACCATAGGATTTTTATTGATATAAAACATCAAATGTCAAATGAAGTGGTGTCTCCCCCCCCCAGTATAATTTTTCGATGTGGAGAAATGGAAAACATGATTTTTTTAACTAGCAATCGTAGGCAATGCAGAGTGAGCTTCTGAATGTAAACAAAGAACACCGCATCTAGTGACCGAAGCTTCAAAGCAGTGCTTCTCTTCTAGCGCCGGTTGGCCACTCCTTCCTTTCTTACCTCCATGTTCAGAATGCGGGGATAGTCATTGTCCGACAACCTTCCCTGCCATTCTTTCGATGACCTTCGCCCTAGTCTGTTATCTGAGAATTAACAAAGGCGACATCCCCTAAGGACCCTTCTAAAGGAGAGGTTTCAAAAGAGTAGTGGTTTCGCATTGAAATGGCAACTGAAGAAAGTGGAAGTAATATTCATATTTCTCGTCTTTTTAAGTAAACCTTTCCAAACCAAAGAATATGTATTGTCCAAACTTTTCAATTTTCCGTCTTTTTAAGTAAACCTTTCCAACCCAAAGAATATGTATTGTCCAAACTTTTCAGTCTTTTAAAGGTATTAACACATAAGAATCCTTAAGTCTTGCCCGTTGTCTTCCAAGATCCGATTCCCGTAAGAACAAAATTCCTCAGAGAGCCTAGCCACATGGTGGAGACCGATCGTTTAATTTTTAACCGGTAGCAAAGGAAATCGTTTCCTTCCATGACCGTCAAAGTATAGCACAATAGAAATAATACCCAGTCACAAAAGTCACCAGATAACAATGAAGGAACCTCTATATCGCAGAAGATGAACGACATAAGGTCGCAATAAGAGCTCCAAAACGCACAGCCTGAACGTTCGGATTGGAACGGTCGTTCTGGAATCCTCATATACGTGGCCTGAAAACACAAGTGTCTCACACCTCTGGTCGTCAGTCTGCGTGGAGCCACGGTGTGTTAAAGAATAATTTTTTTGCATTTAAGGCATTAAGTTTCAGTCCCAAAGCATGTTCGATAAAGATAATGAAACACAGGATCTTTGACATTCGCAAAACGTGCAGCTCGCCTCGCCACCGGTTGCGAATAATTGAGAAGATGGAAAAGGGACTCAGCATTTGGATTGATGATAGTTGTTAAAAAATTATTCCGTTGGATGGTAATATCATTAAACAAAAAGCACTCACAATTTACACACAGCTTAAGAAACACAGAGTCAACCCAGATTTTGAGGCAAGTAAAAAGTTGATTCGAAAATTTCAAAAAGTGGTCTGCCATTTATAGCGTAAGAATTAGAGGAATATCTGCATTGGCTGATTATGAAACTGCTAGGACGTTTCCTGAAAAAATTCAAAACATTATAGAAGAGCAGAGATACACAGCAAATGAAGTGTTCAGTGCCGACAAAACTGGGCTGTGATGGAAAAAAATGCCTGGTAGAACCTTTATATCGGGAAAAAAAAAAAAAAAAAAAAAAAAAAAAAAACTGCACACGGATTTAGGGTGTCTAAATATCGTCTAACATTGCTTTTGTGCAGTAACGCGTCGGGGGACTTTACGACTAAACCCTTGTTAGTTTAACAGATCTTTAAATCCTCATGCACTTAAATGCCGTAAATAATAACACCTTACCGGTGTACCGGAAAGCAAATCCAAAAGCTTGGGTAACTGGAATTTATTTAAAGACAAGTTTTAAAATTGTTTTGTGCCCGACATTGAACGTTATTTAAGGCAGAGAAATTTGACCTTTGAGTGCTCGATGTCACTCCAATGTCAAAATACTGTTCCTACCACCTAACAGTACTTCGCTATTCCAACTATTGGATCAAGGTATTATTTATACCTTTAAAATGTATTATATAAGAAGAGTATTACAATGGATTTTAGACGTAACCGATTCTAAATCAATTAATGTAATGGAAGCTTGGAAGAAATTTTCAATCAAGCATTGTATCGGCATCATACCGGTGTTGCTGAAAGAACTGAAAACATTAACGCTACATGCGTGTTGGAAGAAGATCAGTTGATCCTTCTTCAGTTGAAGTTAAAAACGTGCGTGAATTGCCAGAAAATGAAATTGGTGGCGTATTAGAACTTGCTAAGTCAATCGGAACCGAAGATTTTCTGGATATGGCTTTTGAGGACGTTGAAGATTTATTAGTGGAAGAAGAAATTGACAAAGGAGATTTGATGGGAATGTCATCCGAAGCTCTAAATGAAATCGTTTCTGAGGACACTACCTCTGATGAAGATTGTGCAGTTAATAATTTAACAGTAAAATGAAACAAAAAAAGAAAGCCTAAGCTTAGCTGAAAATCTCGAGTCATTTTTCTTGAATGCAGACCCTGCCGCTGAAAGAAGCCGAAAAAAATTAAAGTTGCGTTAAATTAAAATAATATTTTTTTGTTTTGTGTTGTACATACATTCATATTTTTAATAAAATTAAAGTTACTTATTATATAGAGTTAAACAAAATATACTTGGTTTTGCTAAGTTTTCGGAACGTAACCCCCTTTTTGTGGGTTTCGTACAACACGGTTTCTCACAATACGGCATTTTTTAGGAACCTAACTACCGTGCTATAGGAGGGTTACTTGTACATACCTTTTGGATTGAACGGAAAATATTGAAAATGCATAGAGCAAGGATCAAGGGAGGGGCTGTTACAGGGTTCTTAGGTATAAGCCTTTATTTCCACATCATCGTAGCTTAATAAATTTACTTAAAAAGAAGGGTTCCACAAATAGGAAAATTTAGTGCTCAATTGAAATGCTAAAATTATTTCAAAAGATTACTGTCAAAAATGCATATATTGAAGTATTCGGAGCAATTATCGTTTACAGAAAGGCTTCATTTTAGAATTTGTTGTGATTCAAATTATATTCCTGCTATTTATTTTATGAATAAGAGTTGGTAAATGAACTGAAGATTCTAAATTAGTTGTTTATCCTTTGCTGCGCTTCTGTCATCTCTGTCAGACCTGTTGACAGTTTTTTTAGCTAACTGATTTAAAAATACATTAAATAGCTCAGTGTTTTTTTAAGAATATACGTTTACAGTCAGCAAACAGGTTGATTAAATGATACAGTATAAAATATTCAACATTTGTGTAAGAAAGTTCCAAACTAGCTGTAGAATTTGATTTACTTTTATTTTGTGTTGAAAAGAGTTACATTCTCAACATGAATCTTTTATTGGAATAATAAAATTAACTACAATCTATTGTAACCTTTGTGTATTGAACACAAAGTAGGATATGTATATATATATATGGTTTTTTTTTTGTGTGTGTGTGTGTTTTAGTATTTATGAATGAATCCTAAGCAAAATCCTATGAATACTTATATTCGTAAGCAGAGTCCATTTTCTAACGAACAGACATTTATGTTTATCGAAATAAATTCCACTGTTATTATACATACAGCCTATGATATAATTAAGAAATGAAGACTACTATTTGATCACGGGAGGCATAACCATGACCACAAACAAGTATGCGTTAATCCGACCGACTTATCAAATGAAGTGGAAGGGAGTCTTCGATGAATGAATTTACAATGGTGGCAGTTTTCTGCTAAACAACCATGCTGTGTGCCAGTGTCTGAGAGGATGAGTTCACGTTTTTTGATGGAGAGTCGCCTAGCAGTGGTTGAATATTAACCACAGTGCTTCCTAAAAACTGGATTAAGAAGATATACAGGGGTTGGACAAAAATATGGAAACACCTTTAAAAAAACATGTTTCTTTGCTTAATATGGTGTAGGAAACCTGTTGGCATCCAAAACAGCTTGCAGTCTTCTCGAAGTGGATAAATACAGTTCCTGTATGTTTGCCAAGGGAATATTATACCATTCTTCCTGCAAAACGGTGGCAAGTTCAGATAACGATGTTGGCGGTGGATAACGAGAACGCACTTTCCGTTCCAATGTAGACCACAAAGGTTCGATAATATTCAGGTCTGGTAACTGTGGTGGCCAGGGGAGATGGGACAACTCATCCTCGTGCTCAGAAAACCAGCCCTGGACAATGTGAGCTGTGTGAACAGGGGCTTTGTCGTCTTGGAAGACACCATCACCATCGGGGAACAAAGTTTGTACCATGGGATGAACTTGATCTTCCAAAATGTTCACATAAGTCTTGGCAGTCATGTGCCCTGACACAGTTATCATGGGGCTAGCAGAGAACGAGGATATGGCTGCCCAAACCATAACAGAACCCTCGCTATGTTTCACTCTTGGCAACAAGCAGTCTGTATTATAGTCTTGAGATGGCGTTCTCCAGACGTAAACTCGGCCAGAAGTGGGAAACAATGTGAAAGAAGACTCGTCAGACCATATTACTCGCTTCCATTGCTCTATAGTCCAGGCTTTATGACTTAAACACCACCTTTTCCTGTTACGAGCATTAGCATCACTGATGAGTGGCTTCTCAATTGCAGCACGGCCAGCAATTCCCTGTTTATGAAGCTCTCTTCTAATTGTTTTGGTACTCACAGGGTTCGGTAACACAACATTCATTTCAGCAGTAACTTTTGCAGCTGTGGTCTTCTTATTTTTCGTCACAATTGCCCTTAATGATCGTCTGTCACGATCACTCAGGACACACTTTCGTCCGCGCTGTGATTTAGCAGATGATGTTTTTCCGCTTTTCAAATATGTGGAAAAAAATCTTCGATACAGTACCTCTTGAAACACTAAACACCTCGGCTACCTTGCTTACGGAAGCACCTACTATACGTGCTCCAACAATTTGCCCACGTTCGAAGTCAGTTAACTCTGACATAATGCAATGACAACCTCACATAACAGTACTCCGACAACAACTGAACTGTTTAGCACATTTACGAAGTTGTATAGGTGGCGTCAGTAGTCAAAAACGCCAGCGCCACCTACATATTTCATTAAAATCAATCTTTCTTTTCAAACATGCATTTCACAAGGTGTTTCCATATTTTTGTCCATCCACTGTAGTTTCCATTATACATAAAACGCGTTGTTACGGAGCATCTAGGAGATGTTTGTACTGTAGTGTATGTTACCGGCAAAGTATGAAACACCGGCATTCTATAGAATGCCTAGGCTTGTATATAATGCCGGACGTTTTTAGGCAAAAGATGAAATATGAGAATTATTACATACTTTCTCTAACCATTGTCTCTAACCATTTATTTTGAGATTCTATAGAACTGGCATTCTATAGAATGGCAAATGTTATTGGGCAAAGTATGAAAAAAGATCCTGATAACGCTATTAATATAAATAACGTGCATTTCTCAAAGATACAAAAGTTATTCTGAAAAAATGAGTGCCATTAAAAAAATTTATTCAAACTACGTAAAGAAAAATTAAAGTTATACGAAACAAAATTTATGCTTTTCTTATTAAGAGAAACAAAATTTCCGTATAAAAAATAAGAAATTAAAATTAATCTACTTGTTGCAACATGGTAGGCTTCAATGACATTTTGAGTTGCATTTCATTACATTTTTCACGCGAAGACATTTCATATTTTGTCACTTTGGTTTACACATACGTTTGACGAATCCTTGGCCGCTTCCACTGGACTGAGAAATTGAAACTGACCAGAGAGGAATTTCGTTGTCAGGAGTGTCTTCAACTCTAAGCAAGTTCTACGGAAATAAAGTAAACTGTGATCTCGCATACATTTGTTTTAAAATTCCTTCCGAAGTTCCAAAAAAGTAGAAATCATCCTCTGTCACACTCATTTACAACTGCCAATATATTGCGCGAATCACCTCGCCCCTTGTCGACGTTAGGAATAAGAATTGGCACCGTAGCTTCCAAAGAAAAAAGGGGAAATTTTTTTTCCGAATTCATTTCCATTTTTTTGGGCTTGTATTTCCAAATTGATTTTACTTTTAATAGCATTTTCAGTGTTGAAACAAGAGTGTACAAAATATCTATTTCATCATCTTTACTGGCATGGCCACAGAAGGTATGAACTTTTTGACGACACTTTTTGCATGCAAGTGCATCACTTGTTTCCTTTAAACACGACAGGTATCAGATACGGAAATCTCTTCGGTAAGCATGTCTTCATCATGTCACCACCATCGGTTATCGATTATAGTCTCATCCATATTTTTGAAATAGGCTCTTTTTCTTGCATAATCTTATTAGTTTCACATTTTTTCCATTGTTTTGTTTATGGTTTATTTAATGATGGCAAAGCACACTACGGCTATCTGTCTAAGAGGAGGGATGCCTTCGTGGAGGACCTTTCTAAGGGAAATTGGCTCGTATACACGTTACACATGGGGGGAAACCACGAAAACGCTCATGCAGCCAGCCTGTTCACGAAATTCGTACCTCAGACCGAACTACCATTGTTCAGTGACTTTACGTCTCGGCCGCTATCGGGCATCCATGGTTTAGACGCTTTCTATTACTTTCTCTAGATGCTTCTCTGTATTTATATATGAATGGAAGATGTATTTTATAATTTGTTGGTTTTTCCTTGGCACTGTATAGAATGCTTAGGAAATGTGTGAAATATGAATCATTTCGTATATTGCCAGCTAGTTTTAGGCATTATGTACAATACCTAGGCATTCTATAGAATGCTGGATTTCAGACTTCGCGGGTAACATATACATTTTATTAATTAGGTATATTGTTAAGTCAATGAATTCGGTTGAAGATATTAAAAAATAAATGTAGTTTCTATTGCTTTTAAATCGCTCAGTCTTTTAAAGCAAATTTTGATTTGAAAGGTGAACCTTTTACCTTGTCGAATGATAACGCCGCTGAGAACTGGCAATTTGCCTGGCAATGAATAATATATTAAAGATTTTATGCTACGTGGATTGTCAACACTTAGCCAGGCTGCGTAAATAATAAATATCCTGTTGGCGTAACGTAAAGGGATACGAAAAGCAGAATTATTGAAGTGTAGTTATTTCTAACGTCAAATTTTTTAAAGGATATTTTCTTATTTGCGCAACACAGATTTGAATTAATGTTCTGTATAACAGTGGTCTGAAACTCAAATTTTATGCTGGCCGAATGAACAATTTGAATGTAGCAGACGGACCGAATATTTAAAAATTTTATTTTATTTATTTGCCAAAATGTAATGGTTTTTTTTTTTTTTTCTTAAACAAAATTTTTCGCGAAAATGTTTATTTAATTATACTTGCTAAAGATCTGTCAAAACATGCATAAACAGTAATAATAATGACATAAAGGAAAAATTCCAGTTTGTTTTCTGTCTGAAATCTAAAGGTTTGTATCGCAAGAAATTTCTTTTGGTTACACTTAGTAATCCAAAGCTACAAATAGCTAAATATTAAATTTTTCCACTGACATTTATTTCAAACAGTTCTAATATTTTGAATTAACTACTAAATAAATTATTTTTAACGTAGAGATAAAATTAAACAAATTGCGAAAACTTTCCGAATTGGACAGAACTTGAGAATAAATAATGACAACCTATTCGTTTTTATTTTATTTACTAAATGTTTCTTGGGCGCATTCAAAAAGAGTACATGCATGTAAATAATTATAAACTTATTTATTTCTAACTACAGCTTTCAGCTACGATACCCCATGGCGTTTCGATTTGGATAAAGTCTGTAACCTTAGAAGAAAAGTCACTAGAAACTATCTTTATCAGGAATTGTAGACGCTCATCGGTCAGTTTAGTTCTATTTTAGATTTGCTAATTTTCAACTGCGGACAAACTGTCCCCATGTAAACAAAGCGATTGTTCTTACTGCAAAAATTCGTAACTGAGGGTATTTATCTTTTGAAAAGGGCGAAAAAAGGTTAATAAAGTATGCGTCTTAAAATCTTTGAATAAGGTTTACATCATAGTGTAAATTAAATAGCTCCATCTGTAGATTTTGTTGGGCGTTTCTCACGTTCATTTTTAATGGCGATGAAAATAACTTAAAATTGCACTCAAAGTCATTAAAATCTTAAACCTTTCTTCAGATTCTTGTCATAATTAATTTCATAATATTAATACATTTTTGGGAAATATATTTGGGGACCGCATAAAATTGGTTTGGGGGCTGTCAGTTTGAGACCGCTGCTCTATAGAAAGACAGCATAGCCATAAGTAGTTAACCAGTTCCTAATTGCTTTCTAAATTGAACCTAAATTTGTCTTTGAAGAATGAGCATTCTGAATAATTTCTATGAGGATTTATTTTTCTTTACTCTGTCTGTGATTCTGTTAAAAAATAACGCATTCTCTATTGTCTAAATGACCTGAGCATTTTTTGTTCATGAATACTTAAATGTTACTGTATTAAGATTGGCGTATTTGTAATGAAATTGTATAACCAAGCGTGTCATTATGCAGTGGCATAAAGATATTAAAAAAAAAAAAAGTCTAGTATCGCAATAAATGAGGACTATACAAACTACACTCATGTCCATAAATTAAGGATAATGCAAAATCAGGCAAAGGGAGAGTTAGAAGCAAAACAAATTTGACTTTTTTGTAAAGCTTATTTATTAAACAAAAGGTAAAGAGATGCTATATGTTTGATATTATTAAAAAAAATAGAGATTTTTTCTCCCTGGAGCAAATTAAAAAAAACTATTTACAAAAAAAAAAAAAAAAAAAAAAAACAATATTACATGGTTGATATGATTGTTAATACATTGTATGTCTCCCAGAAGATGCAATACAGTCCGTACAACGCCTAGGCATGCTGAGTATCAAATTATCGATCTGATCTTGGGGGATATTACACCACTCAAAAAGCAATACTCTCAGAAATTCCGGTAGACATGTAGGAGGAGGTTGACGGGCTGCAACTCGTTGGCCAAGCATGTCCCACACGTGCTCTACTGGATTCAAGTCCGGTGAGAATGCTGGCCAGTCCATACGGGTGATATCCTCCGATTGAAGGCATTCGCTTACGATGTTTGCACGGTGAGGACGGGCGTTGTCATCCATAAACACAAATTGTGCGCTCCGAAACAAACGTACATGCTGTTCCAAAATGACGTCCCGATAGATTTGGCTTGTCACGGTTCCAATTTGAACATGCAGGTCAGTTCTGGAACCCAGAATAATTCCACCCCAAACGAGCACTCCAGCACCACCGTAACGGTGTCGCTCAGTGATGTTTTCTTGGTGGTAACGGATATCTGGAGCTCTCCATATGAAAGTCCGGCGAGAATCAGACTGCAAGCTAAACCTGGACTCGTCCGAAAACATCGCACAAGCCCACTGTTGCGTTGTCCACAATGCATGCTCTCTACTCCAGGCTAACCGCAGGCGACAGTGAGTTGCAGTAAGTGGAATGCATCTGACAGGTCTACGAGCATATAGACCAATCTGCCCTAAGCGTCTGTACACGGTCTGCCTTGAAATTGTCGTACCAGTGGCTGAAGAGAGGTGACGAGACAGGTCTGAGGCTGTGCTCTGCCTGTTTCTTTTGGCAGTAACTGCCAAATACCGGTCCTCATTCGGCGTTGTAACTCTGGGGCGACCTGTGCTGTAACTTCTACTCACATTACCATCATCTTGGAATCGTTGCCAAAGCCTGGCGATGACACTCTGGGCAATTCCAAGTTCGTCTGATACTTCCAGTTGGGTACGCCCACATTCCAGACGGCCGATAATTCTACCACTTAAAAAATCATCCAAATGCGTCCTTTGTGTCATAACTATTCGGTTATTGCACTGAAGTGCTTATAAAGCGCCTGCGAACAATTTTACGTCTTTGTCTGTATTCCTTATATATCACTCTCTTACACTCTCGTCATTGTAACATACCGTCGGTGTCATCTGGTTACTTCCTGAAATTTGCATATGATTCTTGAAGGTGTGTGTAGTGATTTTACAGGTGATATATTTATTTTAGAGTTCGATTTCCGCGTGACTCCGAATTATCCTTAATTTATGGACATGACTGTACTTTCAGCATTCAGTACATCTGTCTTGGCTAGTATCCAGTAAGTGGATAGCTTTAGGGATATGAAGAACAGTTTAGATTTTAGAACGTCTGCATTTACATTTTTGGCAAGGGGGATTATTTAACTCGAAAACATGTTTATGAATTTTGTAAGGATACGAAATTTTTTGTATAAATTAGCATCTGATAAAACTGATCATAACGATAAAAAGTGTGTTCAGGAAAAATTCGAAGTTCCATAATATCTTTACTTCCATTCTGCATTTTGATGAAACGTTTAATCTACATTAAATTTTAACATGTAACAATTTGGTGACAAGTTTGGTGTGGATCATTGTCCCCAAATGATAATGTTTGACATAGTATTTGCAAACTTTCTAAATGCTGGTGTGGCGACAAAATTTGATAAAAATAAATATTTAAAAAATGTTAATTTATAGTTTTGGTTTTAACTGAATATTCTTGATCATAATGGGGGGGGGATAAAATTATGGGACGGATAACAATAGCTGATTTTGAATAAAAATTTTTAAGGAGAAATTTCTGAGAATAACGTTGGTAGTATTTTTGTATGGGCCATTTCTATGCTACCTTTATTAACTATGCCTCCAAATTCTATTTAATATCGTAATAATATTTATTATTTATTTATTATTATTCCGCCTGCTTCCCCTCTCAATGGGTACTATAGGTCAGTCAAGTATTAGTATTAGTACAGTGTATTACTTTTGTTGGGTGCTCCAACTTACAATGTTTTGGATATGTTAGCATAAAAATTAGCAAAAAGTGTTAGTTATGTTAGAGACATGTATACGTGAATGGAGGCTTGCTGCTTTTGCATTTCGTCAAGTCTCTAGACCTAGTTATCTGCTGTGATTATGTTTCTCTTAGAATAGACGTACTGTATGATAGTTCTGACGCCCTGCTGTCCATAGCCTCAATGACCTGAGAAGCCTCAAAAACCAATCACATAGCCTCAAAGACATAAGGAAGGTCTTGTCAAGAATGCAGGTCTTGTCTTAAGGAAGACTTAAGGAGGGCTATGTCAAAGAATATGTATTGTTCGTAGACGTTCATAGATAATTCATAGACATTCTTTGGCTATGTGATCCCTGGAGCTGAGGCATGGAGGTAGGAAGTAATTAGTCCATTCTTACCTCTATGAGCCTCTTGGCTTCTTAATTGCCTTGGCCATTCCATCTTGATGGGATCGAGCATGCATGAGCTGAGGAAGGGAGGCTCTGACGGAAGAAGTGAATGGAATGAATGTAATCTGAGACGTCTGCTGATGTGAGACGTGATTTTTTTAAAATTGCATATGAATTCAGTCTTACTAAGAGATTTTTATATTTTCTTGCATTTAATAGAAACAGTGTAAATCAAAGTTTTTTAATATATTTTAATTTTTAATCTGTAAATTACTGAAAGATGGTAAAGAAAATCAATGTCTCTAAAAAGTCTAGAAACAGTATTCCTTCTAATTTGGGACAGCAACGAAGTGCTGTCATCTGTTTTCCGAGGTCTTCCGATGTCTGCAATAAAGTGAATTTACATTCATTTAGATTTTTATTTGATTTAGAACTCCGATCTCGTAATCACTTAAAACCATGAAGCTGATAATAAATAAATGATTACATAAGGTAAATTCAATATATATATATATATATATAAAGGGGGTCTGAAAAGGTTCAGATTTTAGCGACTGCCTAAAAGAGCTCTTTAAAAGTTTAATTTACTGCATAAGTTGGAATAGCGAAACATTTTTCTTTGTATATTAAGTCAGTACGCATTTAGACAAACATAGGATCGCTATATGTATCTTTACATATTTAAAAAGTGAAAAAATATGTAATTCAATAAAAATATTTAATATTAATTAGATATATTATAAATTAGATGCATTTTAATTTAAATCGATTAAATTAAAAATTAAAAAATAGTATTCTTAAGAACTGCATATATTACTTTTAAATAGTTTAGTTTGTCAATTAGTAATAGACAGATTAAATATGAAGGAATGTATCTTATATTTTTCCGAATGGCAACGAACTGGAATGAAAAGTGAAACAACACAAAATCGTATTTCTAAAATATGATATGTAATGCCCCCTGGTACATTCGGAATAGCCAAATTCGTAAAGAGTTAAGAATAGAGGATCTTTGTGATTTTTATTGCCGCCTATCTAGGGCATTTTATGATAAACAGGAACTTCTGGACAATCCTGTGGTTGTTAACTATTCTTATGATACTAGGGACCCCAATTTCAGTAAACCCCCAAGGGCGATCCTAAATGTTAGTAATATGTAATTTTGTATATGTGTTATGGAAATTGTTGCTCAGATTCTTTATTGTATATTGCTCTTTTTTTCTCCTGATTGAATTTTGTTTTTACAAGTGGCACTAAGGCGTCGCACTTCGTATTTTGTTTCTCTTGTGTGTACATGTATTCTTCTGTGAAATAGTTGTTAAAAAATAGTTAATTATGTATGGATTAGTAATTAGGTACTTAAGGAAAAAATATGTATTTATTTAATTATTTAGCACATTCAGTTATATTTTTCATAATTCGAAACTTTTATCATGTTATTCGATGAGGGGTAGGGTTATGCGCCCAGGCACCCTGGTGGTTAAGCACCGCAGTTCAATGTATATTTCTAAAATAATTAATGGCTGTTTTGGGCTAAAAAATAAAAAAAGGAAAATGAAAAATCTGAAAGCTTTTCAGATTTCACATTACGCCCAAAGCGGCGTGTTTTTTTTTTTTTTTAACATTTTGTGTGTTACTTTTATTTATTAAATATCATGTTCTTCGCACTTAAACCATAAACTTCAGTTCAAGAGCAGTATCCCAGAATAATTTTAAATTGAGCATATCCTTTAAAATTTCCGATACACAGTTTCACGCGCTGAAGATAGAAATGTTTTTTTTTTTTTTTTTTTCTGTACAGCGCTGCCATTGCTCGCTTTGAAATCCTTGAGTTTGTTAATCAAAAATTCGTTAATGTTTTACAAAATATGAAATAGATAATAAAACAAATTCCACATTCCAAATGCCCATATTCGGGTAGAAACGTACGTTTTTCAAAATTTAATTGATGGCTCTATATAGGTACCGTTGTTTTATCACAATGCGAGAAACATATATACATTTATGCAGATTCTTCATTATTTAATTTCTTTAAATATAATACAGGGCTCTAATATTTGGTAGCAACAATTTGAAAAGTCAACTGACATTTCAACACAAAATGCCAAAACGAAATTGTCCTTCTGGGCATATTGCCCCCTTGGAGTAAAAAAAAATCTGAAAGCTTTCAGATTTTACATTATGCACAAAAGGACTTTCATTTTTAATGTTTTGTGTGTTACCTTTATTTATTAAATATCATGTTCTTTGCATTTAAACAATAAAATTCATTTCAACAGCAATATCGCAGAATAATTTTAAAATGAGCATATCTTTATAATTTCCCATATACAGTCTCGCGCTGGAGATAAAAATGTTTATTTTCCCGTAAAGTGTTGCCATTGCTCGCTTTGAAAGCGTTGAGTTTTTTAATCCAAACTTCGTTAAAGTATTGCAATATATGAAATCAATAATAAAACAAATTCCACATTAGGGCTTCCAGATGCCAATATTCAGAAGATTACATTATTTAAAATTTGATGGCTTAAGGTACCGTTGTGTTATCACAATGCGAGAAACGTTTATGTAGGTTCTTCATTATTTAATTTAAGTATAACACAGGACTGTAATATTTGGTGGTGAAATCAACGCAAAATGCCAAAACAGAATTAATGGCCCTTGGGCTAATTATTGAAGTTTCAAGAAGTTTTGGATGGAATATTATATTAGTTATCAGAAACGTGAACGTCTGCAAAATAACGTTAAAAATAGAAATGGAATTAAAGAAAGAAATTTAAAAAGAAAAGAATAGAATAGGGAGAAGGGGGTTAAATCTGACCCGAACCTGCCAACCGAGAAGACAAGTAAATAAATAAAAAAAAAAAAATAAAAAAAAAAAAAAAAAACTTGCACGTAGAACAGTTAAGAACTTTAATATGTACACTCTTAGGAGGAAAAAAAAAAAAAAAAAAAATGGATTTTTGCCGTTTTTAGGCATTATCAAAATCGTTACGAAGTTTTACGGAAATTTTAATGAACTGAATTATTGCGAAGGTTTTTACAAGGAATATAGAATTAAAACAGGAAAGCTGTTACTTCATTTTTCAGATATGTAAGATTCTAGAAACTGCTAGTTAATGTTTCTGGAAAATTGGCGAATTGTGTAAAAGAGGTGCTTGTGATATGAATTTCTGTCGCCACATTATTCCAGAAAATTTTGATTCCAAAGGATTGGAAGCAAATGAATTTGATGTTGCAATATTGAAAGTGCTTTTCATTGTAGCACTTAAAATTTCTGACTTTTCGTCATCAAAATAATCTTGCTCGTGTTTCAACATCGAAAAATCTTCCTCCCAAAATCGAAATGTGGCAAGAGATACGAAGTTTTGTCCGTTATCTAAATCTTTTATTTATTCGTTTTTTATTTATCTAAGTTGAACTCTGAAATAACGATAACATGAGCAATTTATGTATCTGTTCGTAGTGAATGTGGATTAAGAAAAATTTTCTTTGACGTCACATTCAATGGCAGGAGGCCAAAGATTGGAGAAATGACGTAGAAAAGTTGTGAAAGCGGAAATTGAGATAATTTACGCCGTTAGCAGTTTTTTTTCACAAAATCTTAACAACAGAAATCTGATCTGTTTATCCCCATAATTATGTATAACTAACTGAAGATTATCAGAAATATCTTAGAGCAGTTTAATTCTATTCATATTATTACCATGAAGAAAGAAGATTAAATCTTCATGCTTGGCGTGTAATTCATCATATTGTTACGTTTTTTTTATTCCTTCACGTTCGTATGGGGTTCGTAGATTTGGAGCGAATAACGACGACACTCTATGAAGTATCGAAACACAATTTATTTACCAGTATTGTCAGGACAGCTCCAAAACACGTTTTACAGTCGTCGAACTACTATAAACACGATCAGCGACTCAGCCTTCAGGTTATCAGGCTATCACGGTATAGACAGCTTCACGGCAAAGCACTAGAGTACAGCTCTCGACTCTACTTGGTCGTTCTCGGAACTTCACGTACTCTCGAGACTCTCCACGCTACAACTCGCGATGCACTCGACGATACACAAGAGTATAGCTCTTGACTCAGCACAGTCTAAGACAAAACTCGGCGATGCACTAAAAGACGCTCTCGATGCACTCGACGACCAACTCGGCGCTAGACTTCGAGACACTCGCTCAATGATTGACTATCAACTCGCTAGACGAGGCACACACACTCGCCCTCTCGACGAGGCACAGTAACTGAATGCGCACCAGCAGGGTTTATATAGCTTTCGGCTTGTGTTCGAGAACATTCTGGACTAAACCGGTAAGAATTCGTTCCAGAAGGTTCTCCATTCTTCCATGGCATATCGCCAATTTTGTCCCTAAATATCGCCAAATGGGCGATTTCTCGCCAAATGTGGCAGCCCTGCCTTCTTTTGCCATTTTATGATAACCCTGAAACTGCTTTGTGGGGAAGCCATCTCACCGCGCCTTCACATTTCGTAACAATATATAATGTAACGAAAAAGACAACATTTCTTCATTGAATAGTATTATATATCATTAAAACACGTCTTACCGCTTCGTTAAGTATTTAAAAAATCGCCAAAGCTAGCCCAGTTATATAATTCTTACTTAACTATTCTTAGTTAAATCTGTTAAGTGAGTTTCCAGATTAAAAATCTGTTGCCGATTAGGAGATGGTTCGATTAGCACCAGTACACGAGCGATCAATGCTTGTTATTAATAACTAGAGACAGGACGAATCGCAATTTTTTTTTTTTTTTGGATATCGAAAGGTTCTCAGTTTATGTAATTCATACAGCTTTACATATAAATAATTTGTTCGTAGTCATTTTTGCGACTGTGCGATCCATTCTAAGATAATCAGAATATAAAAATCATATTCAGTAAAAAGTGAAACTTTGTTATATTTAATACGTGCTTATCTTAAATTTATTTCAAGTATGAAAATTCAGTGTTAGACTTATTACAGCATTAGCTTATCGCCTGTTTTAAAACAGTGCATTTTGGAAAATAAATAGAAGAGCTCTCGTCATTTTGTTTATGCCTTTCAGTAACGCAATATTTGACATTGACGTCATGACTCTGTGTGTCAGTTCCACTAAAATAATCATATCGTACAGAAATTATTAAGTCTAGACGACTCTGTGTTCTTTAAAACCCAGAGTTCAATATCAGAGTGGTTTTTTTTTTTAATGATAATGGCTATTTTGTGAATTTTAGAATATAAAACATAATGCACTCAAGAGCCAAAGCATTATGACCAGCCCTACTTTTTGCGATGAACGCGCCTGGATAACGTGGAAGGCACGTGATCAGGTGGAAGCGGTATTTAACTGCTGCTGGAGAGTCTAAAAAATCATTCTTTTACTTACTTCTGTGTGTGATGGGAAAGGCTGCGGATCTAAGCGACTTTGATAGAGGGCAGATTGTAATAGCTCGAAGGCTCGGAACAAGTATTTCCGAAACTGCACGACTCGTGGGTTGTTCGCGACCTACAGTTGTTAGTACGTATGAAGAGTGGATAAATGACGGTGAAACCAGCAGTAGACGACGTGGTGTTGGATGTCTACACGCTGTCAAAGAAAAAGGTCGTCGGAGACTGTCTCGCATTGTGAAGCAAAACCGGAGCCTGATAGGTGCTCAGCTGACAGCCGAATACAATTCAGGGCCAAGTAGAAAAGTATCGGAGCACACTGTTCAGCGGACACTGTTGGATATGGGGCTACGCAGCAAACGTCCCACTCGTGTGCCTTTGCTGACCAAGCGTCATCGCCGCCTGCGCTGGGCCCGAGAACATCGCGACTGGTCCATGGATCAGTGGGAGAGATTTACTTGGTCAGATAAATCACAGTTTGTCATTCATCACGCCGATGGCCATGTCAGGATACGCCGTCTTCCAGGCGAACAGTTGTTCCCTCAATGCACAGTAGGTCATACACAGGCCGGTGGTGGCGGTATTATGCTCTGGGGTACGTTCTCTTGGGCGTCTCTGGGACCCGTGGCTGTGGTAGAGCACACCATGAATGCTACAGGGTATCTGAACATCATTCAGGACCAGTTGCACCCTTACATGGCCTCTATTTTTCCAGCTGGAAATGGAATGTTCCAACAGGACAACGCCTCGTGTCACAAGGCTACAATTGGAGTGGTTCCAGGAACATAATGCTGATTTCCAGTTGATGTCCTGGCCGCCTAACTCATCCGATCTCAATCCGATAGAACACATTTGGGATGTCATGGGACGGCAGCTCAGAGGTCAAAGACCACCAATTCGCAATATCTCGGATTTGCGTGACCGTTGCTACAACATCTGATACAATCTGTCTTCGGTCACAATCTGTCTCCGGTCATCTATCAAGGACTTGTGGCATCCATGCCAAGGCGGGTTGAAGCTGTGTTGCGCGCCAAAGGTGGCCCAACTCGTTATTGACAAGTGGTCATAATGTTTTGGCTCTTGAGTGTAGTTTTCTGGTATGGAGTATCATAAAAAAGCATTCAGTTGCTTTTATATAATTTTCTACGATATCCTACTTTTCTAATAAAATTTATTTAGTATTTAATCACTTCATTACAATCCAATCGTTAGTAGAGTGGCTAAAGCCGTTGAATCCTAATAATTAGTTCGGGTTTCTGTTCTTGGTGAACGGGCTAGCTGAATGGAATATTAGTGGTTTTCCTCACATGCAACATGTATTCAAGCTAGTTTTTATAAAAAAGTCCACCACAAAGGTATGCTTTTCTATCGCATGTTTTACTTTAGTTAAAATTATTTTACTATAGGTAGCTATTAATTAAGGTCAATTAACGAGGGCAGAACATGAAGCAGAATGCGTTATCAAAATTTGAGGGCGTGATAAAAACGAGAAAGCGGGGAAATTAACGTAAAGAAGAGAAGGAGGTACTTTATGTTATGTGTCTCCTTGAGAAAACAGTTTTAGTTAAAGTAAATTTTACTTAAAAGAAAATATTAGATGTCGCATAAATTGGGATAGGTAGGAATCGTTTGAAAGAAAAAGACAGAAACCATTTGGAAGTGCACTAGAGATATTTGCGGAAGGAACGTGGGTACCGATTATGTTTCTATATTAGTATTTAATATGCATCTCTGATGGAAGGGGAAGCCCGCCAGTGGCCGAGAGGTAAAATCGCTGAACACTAGTAGTTTGGTCTGAGGTTTAAATACCAGGACTGGCAGGCTGCTTGGCGTTTTTGTGATTTTCCTTACTTGTATACGAGCCAGGTTCCCTTAAAAAATCCTCCACGATGGCACCCCTACCCTTAGGCAGATAAGTTTAGAGTTCGTTAACATAATAAAATAAACAAATCACACCAACCTTTTGGAAGGGAGGATGGTTATGACGTAAAATGGGATAAAGTGTAACCAAAATTTCTCACAATGGTGGGCCCTCAGCCGACTTCGGCTTAGCCACAACTAAGGCCAGAAGTGGTGGTCACTTTGTTATGGCAACCTAATAGGTGGGCCACATTTGCCTCCTATGAAGAGACGGACAGTTACAACCATGCCTTCTCCGGGATTTGAACCCAGGCCCTTTGGTATAGCAGTCGGCTTCCCTAACCACTACACCGCCTGGGCTTCGCATGACCAAAATTTAGTAGGCGCCTTACAGAACTTCAGAGAGTAGATGCTTCATAGTATATGGTTAAAGAGATACCCTTGCATAAAGAGGGGGTTAACGATATATCGTCTGTCATATGTATTTTCAACGTATTTATCCTACTTAATCACAGCAAAAAGGAGAGTTCCGTTAATTTCTTTTTTAAAATTATTGGTTCACAGTATTCTTTGAAGTTACCAGGCTAGTTTATTAAAATTCCTGGAAACTGATTGCATTATGACCTCAGCTGATTCATTTGGTATTAGTCATTATGTTATTATGAAGCATGAATCAGAGTATGTTAGTTGAGTTTATCAACTGACATTGTCTACAGAACTGAAGCCCTGCGAATCAAATTCCATGACTGAATTTTTATTGCACAGTTTCATTTAACTTAAATTTCCTTTTCCTTTATTTGGGTCATATTCTGAAATTTATATTTGTTATTCTTTTACCAATACGATCTTGAAGTTTTTTATATATTCATATTTGCGATGGCAATGCAGTATTCAACAGGAATTGTTATTGTCATCAGAAATCAATTTGTGTGAACATTCTGAAGAAAATCCGGTTTGTATACGGAAGAACTGATCTTCCAGTCTCTCATTTTCACCGAGCTGTACTCTCCTGTAACTTAGTCTCATATTTTTAAATTCTGTACGATATTTATGAGTATATTATGTCCAGAATCTTTGTTCGACTTTGATGGTCTAATAATTTCTTTTAATGAAATTGTGTCTAATTTAACCTGTCGGAACTTTTAAAATTGTTTTTTAGTGTTTTTAATAAAATGTTACATAGCATTCACCTGTTTATTATAAAATGAGGAAACAAATTTCTATTTGTTTTACACTTTGGTTCAAGTAAACGAAGCATTTCAGAAAGAAAAATAAAATAAAATAAAATAAAAATAAATCTCCCCTCCCCCGTTGAGATTTCGAACGCTTTATTTTAAATTACATGTATTGAAGTATTTAAAATTTTTCAGGTATTGACATCGCATGACTGTTTATCATGCAAGAATTTCAAAAGTAAGGGAAATTGCCGTAATTAGATTTTATATTCAGTTTCAATGCTTGAAATTTGTTTTCGTAAATACTTGCGTTCTTGTTTGTTACAACTAAATGTAGCGTATAAGGTAATGATCCATTGAAAGTTACAAATGCCTTTTGAATTTCAAGTTACGGCCAGTTAGCAGTTGAATATGAATAGCTTATTAATTCGCATACTGTCTCCCAGCTAATTTATGTATGATAGCAACGCATGAGGTAAGGATCGATAGCAGAAATGCATTGAGTTAGCAAAAAGAATAGAGTAGTAATTGCAACTACTTTGAATCATAGAAAACAGAGTACTTTCCTTTTATTAGCAACATTTCCACTCTTGCCATGACTTTGTCACTTTTAAGTTTGCTGTGAGTTTTTCTACTTGAAATATGTCGTTTTTTACTTTACATGCGCCTTCTTTCGTAGGAGAATCTTAGTTCAAGATTTCTGAACTGTCAAGCCCTTAAATGAGATTTCTTCAGGAACATGAAAGGGCTACCTTTGACTAACAGAAACCAACATAAATAGCTGAGTATCCAAACAACATCACTTCAGAAAAGCTGTAAAGTATTTTCTCTCTCTCCTTTCCGCTTGCCTTCGTGGTTGTAATAGGAAGCACGCTCAGCGCGTATTCGGGAAGTCCGGATTTCGATTCCTGGCGAGGGCATTGCAGATTTCTTCACATTCCTGACTCTGAAAAGAATTCTAAATGACTCCACAGTGGCGCCCGAACTGAAAAGGTGGTGGACGGATCCACTAAGATTTAGTTATTGGGTAGCCTAATTTCTATTCACCCTGTAAAACGGGGAGTATAAAAGTATTTTCTCCTTCCTTTTCACATGCCTTCGTGGTGTAACTGGAATCACGCTTAACTCGTATTCGGGAGGTCCGAAGCTTGAACTCTGGCGAGGTCATTTCGGATTTCTTCAATTACCTGACTTCCGAAATATTCTAAAAGATTCCATAATAAGACTCAAAAGCTTTGGTACAGAGTTGCAAAGCATCGCAAAATGTGGTTATCAATAGCCAAGTAAAGTCACAAAATACAGTTTTTAACATTTCTCAGTGTTAAAAACTTGCTGGGAGACAAACTAATTAGTATAGTAGAATACTGAATGCAGGGATGTTAGTATATCTTTCACATGCAGAGTCGTAGCTAGGGTTTTCAGCGCCCAGGGACAACTGAAGATTTCCCGCCCCCTACTGCTTGCCAAGGATGGAAAACATTTAATTCTAAAATGTCGTAACATCAGTTTGGCGCCCCTTGGATTCTGCGCCCGGGGACATATGCCCCCTTGCCCCCCTCTAGCTACGCCCCTATTCACATGTACTTCAATTTGATAAGTTCTTTTTCTAATCCGTTTTCTCAATAATAATAATAATAAATAATTCACAATTTTCCCTTCATGATTTTAAGAGATACTACGAAAGGGGATAGATGGGGAATGTGCGAGTAAACATGGTGTTTGGACTAATGATATGCGTAAGAGATATTTGTTTGTGGCGCCATTAGGTTTTTACCTGAGCAGGAAGTAAGAAAATCAGCTATGAAGCTAGCCGAGCGTGCTTCCAATTACACCATAAAGACACGCGGAAAGGAAGGAGAAAATTCCTGACATGCTAATGAGATTGTGCTAAGGATTTTTTACAATGAGCCAAAAATACTTTGCTGAAAGTCTTACGAACGGACAATTAGATAAACCATGGAGGTAGGAAGTAAGATGGAGTAGCCCTAAACAAGTTTCTCCCGTAGCCTGCTCTGAAGCACCGGTGATCCGTACGTGGTTGACCAAAACATTGGATCATTTACCATTGAGTTCAATGGGATTTGACGCGTTCGGATGTAAATATTTTGTAATTACGTCGTAAATATACATATAAATGTATATATTTTCTTTTTCTATAACACTTCAGAGTCCTAAGTATGTGAAAACAACATATTTTTAAACAACATTTCATTCTGAACGGAATTAAATGCTATACTTTTCACAGGACAGTTTTCTCAGAATGGTTTAATTTGAATGAAATATTTTCACGAGTTTTCGTTAATTACATTAGAAAAAAAAATTAAGGTAATTCGATTTTATTCGGTTAAGGTACAAAAATTAAGATAAAAGTTTATTGTATTATTAATATTAAAATTATGCATTATTTCTTTTCTATTTATAGAGCTTCTTCCTAAAATACTTTCTTAAATATGACATGATTTTTTGGCTTCTGAGGCATCTTTTAAATCGAAAAATGTAAGTCAATTTATAATTAATGCTCTATTTGGTTCATTTTAAATTAGAGAATTATTAGGAATTAGCGAAATACTTTAAATAAGTATTTCGCTAATTCCTAATAATTAGATAGGTATTAAATAGTACTTGACTTTCTCTGAACATTTCTGAAAGGGAATAAAATAAGGTTTTTTTTTTTTTTTTTTTTTTAAAGTATTATTTAAAACTTGTAACCGAGTTATTATAAAATGTAAGGGAAATAATTCTTTTAATTATACTTATCAGATTTTTTTTTACCCTTCATTTCAACAATACATATTCCAAAACTCTTTATTACGTACTTAAGTGCGCATCTCATAGCATTTTCTTTACAATACCTTTTAACAGATTGCTTTCCAATGCGAAGTATTCTTGCTTGAATAGTTTTATAACGTATTTGTCAACAGGATTTCAATTTATGTTTACAATTCAATATTAAGGTTATTATATATTTAGATAACATTTATAATCACTATCAATTAGATACATTTAATAATTAGATTTCTTCACAGTACTTTCACAGCTGTTTATAAGTGAATAAATTTTTCATTTCAAATACATTTATAAATAATTTAATGACCTGCGTACGTTAAGAAGCCAGCATAAAACTCGAATTTCCGAGAAAAAAAGACTTGCGTGGGAAACATTTCAAAATCTGGAATCAATAAGAGGACCATTCATGATCGGACCTCCTTTGGCAGGATATACAAATGTTTTCACCTCCTTCGATTACCCTATTTTCAAATTCTTAATAAGCTGTCTTGATCATATAGCACGTTCACATGGTCACATCATCTTGACCGCACATGGTACTTCCGCCAAATTGGCAAATGTATCCCTTTTCTGTCCACACATTTGCGTAAAACTGTACATAATTTTACACAAATGTGTGGTTCCAAATCAAGAGAAAGCTAACTTATTGGCATATCTGTGTATATATTTATTAATTTTGACGAGGATTGCAGCATTTGATGGTAATTTTATTTTTAATTAACCCAAATAAGTAAAACGTGTAAGCCCAAAGTGATTATTTTTCAGATATATAAAGTTAAAACGATGAGTTTAAAATAAACAGTAGTAAAGCCTCTCCTCTAAAAAATTTTTAAAGGTACGTTACAATAATATATGGATGTGAAAAAAATTTGTTTTATTTAAAACATTTTGGCGTTTGGAAAATAAAATAGAAGTAGCGAATACTCTATCAAGGGTATCGAAAGACGTATACAATTTTAAATGTACCGTAAGGTAGTTTTCATTCTTTAAGCATAACATTTTTCTTAAAATCTATATTTTTGTAGTTCAACAGTTTAGAATTTTATAAAACAAATTCATAATCAAAATCGCTGTTGTTAGTTATCGAAAAATAACCAAGATGTGATTTTTGCATAAATGTCACTAAATTATACAAATTGCTATTATCCATCACACTATGAATGTTTCTTTCATGCGAAAGTGTCCGTTTTTCGATTTGTATGGAACTGTCGTGTGTTAAAATACTATCAGAACCCTGTCAAGGGAGCTTCTGAATGTAAACAAAGAACACCCCATCTGGTGACCCAAGCTTCAAAGCAGTGCTTCACTTCTAGAGCCGATTGGCCCCTCCTTCCTTTCCTACCTCCATGAGATAAACACTGGTAGTTTCCGCCCTGATTCATTTCCTAGCCCTGGTTCTCTTCGTAGCAGAGTATAAAAATATGAGCTAGTTATATTCGTAGGAAGTTCGTGGAAGTTTCTGAGCAAAAGAAGTTAGCAGTTTCCGAACTAAGGTTTTCTTTCAAAGCTAATGGCGGTACAACTTCCGATAATCTTTGCAAAAGTTTTTATTTTGGCATATATGTTTAGTGTTGGTATTAAAAATACTTGGACCCTTATGCTCTACGCCCATTTACGCAATCATTTTCTCATCGCCTGTGATATGTAGAGCCAAAAGGTTTGATTTCAATCAAATAAATTATTGCCAGCAGAATGTCCATCGTTAGAACGACCATAATAAGGGTGTAACCAATTACTTTATGAAATTTTCATTGTAGTATGTCTCGAATTCCTGCATGAAGTACAGCCGTATATGTACTAGTGTTTCACATTGTACAAAAGTGCCTAATAATTATTGTTTTGAAACAAATCTTTAATTTCATTTTATTTTTTGTAATTTTTTTACGAATAATATTTTGTTTCATCCATCTTGCATGAATGTATAATGACGACGTATTTGAAATCTCAGTCATGCAAAAATTGCAGGCACGCTACAATGTTATTCTTGAAGAGAATCGCAAATTCGCATTAGGAACCTTGCCAAACTGTATGAAATATTTTAAACTATCATTGATTGCTGAAATGTCCTACATTTTCCTTGTAATCGATTAATCCGTACATATGCACGTAGTAAGATAAGTGCATCTATCTTGAAGGTAATTAAAATATCAAATTAATATTCAGTAATACGGTGCACTGAGAAAATACGCGATATATTAGTTCTAGATTCTTAGAACAGAATTAAGACTATTCTTTCTTCCCGCCCTCTCCCAAAGTTTGCAGATAATTATTATTGTTTAAGTGGATCATAAATTCTGCTGTATTATGTTACAGAATATATATTAAACAGTGGCTTCATGAGCAGGGGCATCTTTAGGAAATGTTTAACTAGTGTTTCACATTGCCTCGGTAAAGCGACATCCATAATTCCGATTTTGATCTCGTATGGAAGATTGCTTAGAGAGAATGATGAAGATTTGATTAGAGAGATGATACTGGTATATGTGCTGGTATTTTTACATAAGTGCTGGTATTTGTTTATGCTGTCAGAAGCACTTGTCACGTTTAGCAGTGGTCATTTTAGAGATGTTGTACTCACAAGAGGATTTACTGTAATATCGTATTTGAAGATGAACTCCATCACGTGAGCCTCTTATTTGTCGTACCAACTGAAATCTTTTCTGGAATGCCCTTGTAGGTCCGAGCACTCCAGTTGAGAAACTATTAAAGCAGAGTTTGATTTATTGTGAACTCTTAAGATGACCATCTACGGCTGCATCCGATTATTGTGTTCTGTCGAAGTGTTAGTTTCAGCAAGGTGAATTTCAATATTGTTATTTATTTATGCTTTTCAATTAGTGGTTGCTTTCGGCGGTGTTCGGCTTAGAAAAGTGGTCTCCATAAGAGTTTACTTATTCGTAGTTCTTTAAGAGTTCATATTCAAATTAATGTCAAAATCTCTGTTGTCCTAATATGTCTGTTGTAGTGTAGAATCACAAACGCCTCTCAACAATTCGGTTCAAGAACGAACTAAATATCTGAATAAAAAACTTCTCGAGTGACGAACGGTATCTGGAGTTATGAACCCTCAAGTCGGCAACAAATAATTTTTAAAGATGCTTTCAGGCCGTCTACCGTATCACCATAGTACGACCATAGTAGGCGCGTAACTACCATCGACAGTTGGTAGACACTTGAAAGGTAAGTCTTCTGAACGAGCTCGTGCGATCGGTCCAAAGTTATACAGAGTCACCACGGACACGGGGTTTTATTTGCTTTGGTCTAATAAAAGTGCTCGTTCCAGAGGGTCGCAGCGCTGCATTAGCTCTAAAATTGCCATACTTATCCAAGTTATAAGGTACGAATCAAGAAACCATAACTGATGTTTAAGCCATTCGTGGTTTCGCCATACGTCATGTACTTAGACATTCATGGCTACATCTCTGAGAGAAGCATATGACTACTGGCATGATCAACCAAGTAGCTTTATCTCGAGCACAGAACTAACGTTCAGCGACATTTGGAAATATCACTTAAATGTTTTCCATTGTGTAATTGTTTTGTCATCAATTGATTTCCAGGAGTTCATCTGGAGGTGAGATTTAGTTAAGTGATTTTAAGGACTTTTACATTTGGAGCTTTCTTGTTATCTATGATATTGAGTTTCTAAGAAAAACCGTAAGCTTGGAAGTTAACAATGGAAATGTGGGTGATGTACTAAAAGGATCACAAAAATGAGTTGAACAAGAAAGAACCGAAATTACAGCAGCAAAGGGCATTGTGGGGAAAATGTCTTTAGAGGAAGAAGAAGGAAGAGAGGATTGTACGATATCATTCTGATAAAGCTGTAATAGGCTACAGCATAAGCTATTTCAATGACAGTGCTATGCCTCACTTTAGACAAACGTTTCATAAGGTAGACAATAAAAAATCATATTCGACAAATTTTGAATAAAATGGAGGAATAGTGAGTCTCAAGCAGAGTTGAGGATTGCTAACAGACAAAGAAAGGTAAAAGAAAATGCTGCAAAAGGACAATTATCTAATGTTTTTATGGAAGAGGCCTCTTCATACAAACTATAACATATCTTCTCTTTCTGTTCCTCAATAGCTTTCATATACATTGTCTACTCTTTTTTTTTTTAATAGTACAATAAAATTAAATTCTGTCTTATTTAGTATCTTGTATTTATCAACCCCTTTTTTTTGTCTTAGGATTAAAGATTTCCATTGGTTTTGTGATATGAGTTTATTTCCAAAGTACTGTTACAAGGTTAAATAAGAAATAATTTTTGGTCCGAAACGAATTAATCCATTTTATATTAATTCCTGTTGAGAAAACAGTTTCAGTTTACTAACATTTCGGATGACGGAACGATGAAGACGCATTAAATTCCTTTTTTGAAAAGCAGGAGAGATGAAAAATGAGCAATGAACTCGCCGGGACTCGAACCACGGACCTCTCGAATACGAGTGGCTGCCCATTACACCATGAAGGCATGCTAAGAAGGCGGGAGAAACACTTTATATAATCTCTCTTTTAAAGGACGACTGGGGATTAGGGGACCCAATCACCAAATCCTCACCACATTTTTTGGTTTGGTCGCCACTGTATAGAAATTTGTAGTTTTTCGATGTGAGGAAACAGAAGAAATGTGCAATGCCGTTGCCGGGACTCGAATCACGGACCTCTTGAATACGCACCGAGTGTGCTGGCCATTACACCACGAAGGCATGCTAAGAAAGCGGGAGAAATATTTTATAAGGTTTCATTGTATACACTCTTTTGCAAAAAAATCGAAGCACCAAAAAGGAAGTGGTTGTTTTTGATGAAATTAAACATGTGTATAGCTCATACACAGATTAAAAAATCAAGGTCATAGTTACCTGCTGACGGCTCACAAACACTTCTTGAGTGTTCAAATTAATGTTTGGTCGAACCGCCCCTGGCGGCAATGCATGCTTCAATTCATCGAGGCAAGGAGTGGTAGAGGTTCCTAATGTCATCCTGCGATACATTCTGCCAGGCATTCAGCAGTTGTCGCTCCAGATCTGCGATATTTTGTGGTACCCGAATCTGACGGCCTACCATTCCTAGACGTGCGCGATTGGTGAAGGGTCTGGTGACTTTGCTGGCCAAGGAAGAGTATTAACCGCACGGAGATAGTCCAAAGATATGCAAGCGGTATGTGGCCTGGCATGATCTTGTTAGAAAATGTCCTCAGGATGACGTGCCATGAAGGGTAATGCAACCGGCCGCAGGATGGTATCAACATATCTTTGAGCTGTTAAAGATGTATGGAGAATGACTAAAGATGACCTGCTGTCATAAGAAATAGCCCCCACCCCCACCAAAACACGAACACAGTGGTCATCTGCTTCAAGAGTGAGGCAGAATTTATCGCTGAACACTACACGATGCTAGTCTGATGGTAGGCATGATGATCGGCTGCGACACCATTCCAGGCGATTCCGACGATGTTGTGGAGTCGAAGGCAAACGTCTTAAAGATCTCTGTGAGCGTAACCCCGCCTCAGAACAAGCGACATGAGATGGTGTGCGATACCAGGGAAGGTATAGACGTGGCTGGTAGTGCGTTGAATAGTCAACAATGATACCATTGGGACGGTTCGGGCCTGGCGAACAGTCATCCATCCTATCTTGCCTCCCATTTGTGATCCTTGGCCTTCCAGAGCCTTCATTTCGTCGGTAATTTTCGTGTAGCAAACATTGCTGCCAACATCTTTGCACAACAGTGCCTGTACGCTGCAGGTGCCGGCCTATTGCTCCGTATGACCACCCAGCTTCACGCAACCCTACAATGCGACCACGTTCGAAGTCGTTTAGTTATCTGTAAGGTCTTCGATATCGTCGTAATGACATCTTTAGTTGCTTCTTTACGGAATTACAGTGGCAACAACAAAAAAAGATAAATTTACCGCCTCTGGTACTGGTTTCCTAGTTTGCGAATTGCGCACTATGATTGCAATTCCTGTTTATTTGCCTTGAAACTTTGATCATTTGCATGTTCGATCAAGATGTTTATGCATATCAAATTTCGTCACGATCGCAAAAGTCCTGGGTGCTTCGATTTTTTTTTTTTTTTTTTTTTTTTTTGCAAAAGAGTGCATTTGAAGAAAAATATCACAAACATACAGTTTAGTTATAGTAACAAAACGCATTAAAATATCAAACACCCGGAAGTATTTGTAAAAGTTAGGTTAAGTTAGTACTCTGCTAAAGGTATTTGGTTAAGTTAGTACTCTGCTAAAGAGTACTAACTTAACCAAAGAAGAATGTTTTTTGGGGGGTTAAGAATGTTAAAAAAGCACTTAGTTTTAACATATGCATTTAGACCCATATAATGTCCGGCATTAATTTCAGATTTAGAAAAGGTGGTGCTTTCATTTATCAGTATATTGTTCCATGTAGAATCTGTCACCCGTATGTTCGAAATTATTCCGTTGCCATTAAAGCTGCTCCATGACATAAAATTGCAAAATATATGCAAATGTTCATTAGAAATATTGGGTAAAGAAAAATGTGCATATTCGACATTCGAATAGTGAATAATGTGCTAATTAAGTAGTTTCCATCAATCTCTCTGTTTAGGCTACTGCTAGTTTTTGTATACTAAAAAATTGTGCGCGGTTTGTGATTCCATCCTGTTTAGCGCATACGCGTAATTTAAGTTCAGTTCGTTGGGAAGCAGTAGATAGTTTTGAAGCTGACGATCTGAAACACAATTTGCAAGGGATTGCTACATTCAGTACGGAGTGGTGGCAGTTATTATAACGAGACTTCTGACGTATCAAGGTAACCTGGCGAAGGCCTTTTAAGGTGTTAAAAAGTGTGAAAAAGTAAAAATGTGCTGAAAAAATATCAGGTGTTTTTTAATGCGACATCGAAATAATCAGTCAGAACTAACGAGCGCAAACGCAAGCCGAACTGTAAAGAAATTACGATCTTCTTATTTTTATTCAATTTGTTTTGACGAACTTTTTAAAGTTTTATCAAATAGCTGAAAGGAATTGTATACCAAAATATTAGTAATTTTAATATGAAGAACTGAGAGAAAAAAAATCATATTGGAATCAAGTTTTAAATAAACTGTTGTTTGATATGAACAGATTTAGAATGAAATAGAATTAAATTACTGTTATTGAGAGACGTTGACCTGTACTCCAGTTTGTTTAATCTTCGTATAAGAATTGTGAAACCGCCGTTTTGGTGACCTGCGTGGAATTACCGGAAGTAGACTATTTTAAAAGAATGTGGTATTTACCTTCTAAAATTGCTGGTAACCTAATCTTTTCATCGTGAAAAAGTTATCGAAAGAAACAAGTTTTCGGTATTAAAAAAAATGTGCATCATTTAATTTAGTCGTATGACCTTCTTTGAACCTGTTAGCCATTTTTTTTTAATTTTATATGCATTGAAAAAAAGGAAGGACAGCTAAATGTAAACGAATCCTTGAGTTTAAAATATGCTTAATTAATGAGTGCGTTAAAGTGTCTTAATGAGTGCTTATTTCTTATTCTGTTCCTTGAATGCTATCTATTTTTATTTAAACGTATTTTATTATTAAATTTACTTTATAATATAAAACTTGCAGTAAATGCAGCTTTCATTCGATTTGTAAAAGTATTCAATCACGATTAAATTTATTCTACTACTTTTTCCATTATATTGCACCAATTCTGTTAGCAGCGGCCAGTTGGATAAGAAAGACTGTTGAGCACTAGTAATTCGTTCTAGGTTTGTTTCTGTGTAATTTCACATATATCATAGAGTTTTCATGGGTTATCCATACGTGACGTGAATACAAGTTCATTCCCATTATTATTATTATTTTTAAAAAGTCCCCGTGCAAACGTTTTACCATTAGGTTTTACCATTTTACTATTACCTCATTTATTTTTCCTTGTCGTATAAACAATAAAAAAGTCTGTTAAAAAGTCCTTCTTTAAACTTGTCTTTAAAATCACAATTTTTGATCATATCCTTCCAAATTTTGAGTATTGTAAGAGCTAGCTTAAACTTTTTGTGATATCGGAAACCATACCTGTTTTGAATTTTTTTCGTATCAGTTTCATTTGTGATATCAGATTCCCACTGGCATAGAGTTATGGGCCTTTCTGTTTTGATCCACTTAGAGCGAATACGTAGAGCGACATCGAAATTGCTTAAAACGAAGAAGTACTTTTCCTATACCTTTATTATGGTCTAATACCTAATCTAATTACGATTCGAAAGTCTGCATATCTCCTTAATGTCGATTAAACTTATTCCATTTTTAAATAATTTGAAATTGCTGTATGAATTTTTGCCGAGAAAGCGAACTTCAAGTGTTCAATTTAGGTTCATCAGTGTCTTAATTGATAAATGGTGTGTCCAAGGTATTCATAATATTTAAAGTGTCCTACTTAATAACAGCTTCTTATTAATAACAGTTCCTTAAACTGTCATTTATTGTGCATTAAATGAAAGCTGTTTGAATGTTGAAATTAGAGTTCAAAGTCTCTCTGCTTGTAAAAATGTGTCGAAATAGTGTGATACTTTATTGTTCTGTTACTCCTGACGCTTGTGGTGACGTGGTTTAAATGGCATCTCATTAGCTGGTTGGAGAGATCTCTGTTTGCTTTATGAAGGAAAAAAAAGAGTGGCCTTTGACTCGTATTTTTGCTCTTTGGTAATTGTAATAGGTGATTCATTCAGGGTTGCCACGCTACCTGGAAAACCGGGAGAACCGGGAAAAGTCAGCGAATTCGAAAATTGACCAAAAAATTCAGGGAAAAGTCAGGGAATTTAAGTATTTTTGTCAAAATCTGGAAAAGTCAGGGAAGTTCATACAATGATCCCGCCAAAAAAAGCGATTTTTGCGCCGACGTCGGAAGAGATAACTTTTTTGGCGAATTGCCTATCACGTGAGTATCTGCTGGCATAGAGCCAATTTTCGCAGCTCCAATTTGATTGTCTTTTAGAAAGACAAAGCAACTTTTGGTTTCCAGTATTCTCAAGAATCGCATGTGCAGTGCATGAACTAAAGAAAGTACCTGTTCTCGTATAAAACAAAATGGGTTTAATCCTAATATACGGTACCATGGAGGTTAGAATCAAAGAATATGTATTGTAAAGAAGGAAAAACTCTCTGCAACAGACTTGGCTCCGTTCCATCATAGAGGGAAACAGCTGTGCATGCGTGATATATCTGCCGCCAAAGCTGGAAACCGGTGTCGAAGTTCGAAGGTCACGTTATCAAGAGTTCATTAAATGAATATCCTTTAAAATTTCTTTAACCACTTGCGCTAAAAAGACGTGCCACGCACGTCGAGATGTTTTTGTTTCAAACTGCGAGCGACGTGAACACCACGTCGATAAGCATTTATCGCAAAAATGAAAATAACATGGTGCACACGTCGTCTAACAACGATATTGTTTATTTCTCGAGTTACAGCTCTGGATTGCACTCGAGATGCGGAGCGGCGTAAATGAGACACTTTACCACTTGCTATATTGTAGCGCACGGCACCGCAACCGTGAAGTTTAGTCTTAGCGCAAGTAGTTAAACTCTAAATTAAAAGAAAATATTTTTTGGCGCAAGTAAATTAATTCATAGGTTAGTAATTTTCAGGGAGGGGGGAACTATGAAAATCCGTTTTTAAAATTATTGCGAAAAATCCAAGAAGAAACGTCCTTTGATAAAGCGTTTCTTCTTGGATTTTTCGCAATAATTTAAAAACGGATTTTCGTAGCTTTCTTTTTGTCAAAGAACGTTTCTTCTTAACACGTTTCTGAATTTCCGGTACACATCGCGGAGAGGGAAATTCTGGCCGCCAGGTTCCGTCGCCAAATCCCTTGGCAAATTTTCCCTCCGCATTCTAGCCGCGTAATAGCATTTTACTTGTATGGAAAATTTTCTTCTTTACATAGACCAAAGAATTAGAGATTCTTTGCATAGACGATTTTTGGTTAAAATAATCTCCATGTATGGATTTGGCGACATGATGATGCGCAGTAAACGGGTCATTTTGGTCTTGGCGACAATTTTCAAAATCGTGCCAAAGCCTTACCGTATACTAGAATTTTACCGCAAAATCTTTTTAAACTTTTCTTTTTAAAAAAAACCTTGCCATTTTGCACTAAAATAAAAAATAGTAATCTGTCATCTAGGCTAACCATGTAATATAACTATATTCGCTAAAATATCGTTGATTATTCTAATTCAATTTTTAAGTAATTATCTTTATTTTTATGTTATTCGTATAATTTAATGATGCTTCTTCCCTCTAAATTTATTAATTATTAGTAAATAATATTTCTAAATTTCAGGAAATTTTCTCTGGCATAATCTTGAAATTAATTCTAGCAGTATGATGACATACCATCACGAAATTTAATGCACATATTTTTTTCTTATGTATGCTGCGAACTAAATATAAAATACCTCAATTTCTTAAAATAGATTTCTTTCTTTCGTTTAGCTGCAGAATGTCTGCTAAAAAAGCCTTATTTTATTCCAGATTGGGAAGATTCTAATCTTAATCTTCAATGGAGAAAACAACAACTATTATAATTATATTTGTGTTTTCAAGTGTTAAGGTGCTTTTTAAGAACATACCTCACGCAAATTAAATTTACCTAAAATCTAACCTAACTATTTAGTATTGCGTTGTGATTTATAAGGACCGGATTAGCCTCGTGTTGAACTGGTGATGATCATGAGTAATATTTAAATAAAACATACATTTGTTATCCAATGTATATATCTTAAATTTTATTAAGTTTCTTAAGTGGAAAAGTAAACAAAATTATCAAACAAAGTATACCAAGAATAATTAAGAATAAATGTCCTCTGGGATTTATTGAATAATTAAGTGAATTTGCTACACAATACAAGTAATACCATAATTTACCTCTTAGCGTAGCCAACGTCCATTACGCGGATAGACTGGAATTTTCTTGAAACGCACCTGGGAAACCTGGAAAAGTCAGGGAATTTCATTCTCCTGTTTGAGTGGCAACCCTGTTCATTTCTCTTATTAGATGCTATACTTGGCTGTATCCTATTATTATAAGGGCAAGACGAAAAGATTGCTCATCCACATATCCTTATTTTCATCCTGTCGAGCAGATGTTGTTCAGACTGCATTACCAACATAATCCTCTTTTTCAGACCATGGAGAGACCTCAGAAGAGTTTCCCTGCTTGCTTTGTTGATGGAAAAGCCTTTGCATAAAGAGGTTATCACATCTAGCGACATTCCCTGCTAGACGGGACTTTTCTGAGAAACTAGATTCTTGTAGCATTGGTTTAAACAGGAAGATTCATAGAAAACAAAGCACCGCTGGAGGCGTAGTCTCGCCTACCTAAGGAAACGATGTACCGGATACGCGGGATTTTTTAACACCTCGGCCGAAAATGTTTCGGCTGGAGCTCTGTCCCGCGTAGAGATCAACCAATCAAACGAAAGTTTTGCTTCTGAAGGATCACGTGATCCCAGTCTGAGCGACAATCGATTACTGTTTGACGTTCAAGTCTTTGTAGTAAGTGAAAATGGTAACTAGCTGCGTGGGTTTCCTGGAAATGTGCGGGTTCTGAGAATTGTCCCTTTCGACGTCAAGTCCCTCATAGCCGAAACATAATGTAATTGGGACTTAAGTAAAAGCAAAACAACAATGTGCGATGTTGTGTAAAAAAGTTTACTTGTCAGCTGTATAAAATGTGATAGTGAAGTTGAAATTTTAGTGGCTGCCATCCCGTTTAAGTTAGTCTTCGGAGGCGTTGACCTTATGATGACAGGAATTTTATTTATTACTGAAAATAATCTCTGTGTTCCATCCCAGCCTTTGCCGCTTGCACAAATATCGTCTTTTCCTGAATCTTTCTATTCGTACCAAATGTCCTGTATTTGAGTCTCGCCTTCATTCTGTAATTTAAGAACAACTTATTTATTTATTTATTTTTTCATTTAACTTTATAGGCAGCATGTAGTTTCAGTATGTAGTATGTTTGGAATAATTTTAGTTCTCCTTTTGATTTAAAATTACCGTGGAAAATAATGCAGATGTGTGTATGTACTCAATATGTAATTTTAAAACACATGTAATATATATTCACGATTAAAAGTTTGTTTATTAGAAACAAACCTCTGCAAAAGACACGCAAGCAATGGTTATATTTACTAAACGTTTATTGTTAAATTCTTTAACTACATATCTTGTTCTTTTAATTGCTAGCAAATTGATGTAATCTGTAAAGGAGAAGTGCTAGTAAGATAGGTAGTTATATTCAGATTATTTCTATGTCTATATATCGCGGGATTTGAGTACGAAGAAGCGAGGAAGGATGCTGCACAAAAATCTTATATTACTCGTCTTTGACTGAAATTTGTGTGTTTAAAGTGTTGCGCGTAACATAAAGTGCATGAAATATATTTTAAAACCTTCGACAAATTTGTCTTCGTTTGTCAAACGTGACGTAAATTTTATTGTTACGATCACTAAGCCAAGTGCATGAAAAATATCGGGAAAGCAAAGGTCAAACTTTTGTACAATAATTTAAATAAAAAAAATAGTTGATCTCAAGTGTTATAAAATTTATATAGTAGTGGATGATCACTTGTGAAAGAAATTCCGTTTAGAGGTTTGAGAGATTTTTAAAAATTGTCGAGACTACCTAAAAGCTCAGGAAGCAATATTGGATATTTTTATTTTCTCATGTCTCAAGACCAGCTGGTGTAAAAACACATATGTGTAAGTTTTATCCATTTGCTTGACGGCTATCTGTATAAACAAAAACAAGGCGAGCCTCAGTAGCAAGTCTGACGAAATCCTCGATGCTACTGTTGCTTGCACCTGGCGATTAGCATGCGAAAATATTATCGTTGGTTCAGGAGGGCTTCTTGCATGAAACGTAACGTACGTGCGGTATGAATACCTGTAATGGAAATTCCATGAGGTGTGAATATCTAGCTTTTGTGTGACAGATATTTCATTTTAAAGTTTCTTGCGTGCGCGTAATTTCACAAATTCATTTAAACGGAGAGGAGGGGGATGAACATTTGCGATAAACATTTAATAAAATATCTGCTATTTTAATAGTAATGGTGCAGAGACATTAGGATTTTTTTTTTTTTTAAAGCAGGAGAGATGAAAAATGAGCAGTGCCCTCGCCGGGACTTGAACCACGGACCTCTCGAATACGCGTTGAGTGTGCTGACCACTACACCACAAAAGCATGCTAAGAAAGCGGGAGAAATACCATATATACTACCCCTTTTAAAGGGTGACTGGGGATTAGAGGACCCAATCGCCAAATCTTGGTGATAGAGAATCATCATCCACCACCTGTTTTAGTTCGGGCGCCACAGTAGAGACATTAGGAATTTTTGAAAGCAAGAGACATGAAAAATGAGCAATGCCCTCACCGGGATTCGAACCACGGACCTCTCGAATACGCGTCGAGAGTGCTGACCACTACACCACGAAGGCATGCTATCGAGCGGTTGGAATATGGATGCTGTTTCAAATTCAGGATTTAAAATTTTTGAATTAAGAGTTCGTCTGCCATGCATGATGCAACCTGTTTCATATGCGCGATCATCTTTATATAAGTTTTTGGACAAAGTTAAGTAATTCAGTCATCTAAAACTCGTTGAACATGTCGCAACTACGCAGACGTAAGAAAACATTTACCTTCAGAATTTGTATTTTTAGCAAATACTTCTAAAATAGTGTTTTGTGCGTATAATAATTGTGCAGTAAATATTCATCACATGAAAGTTTAATGAAGTAATTTATGAACAGTCTTCCATAACTAAGAATATGAATTCCCAAAGATGGAATACTTTCTTTGTTTTGTTCAATTCTCTCTGTATACCTATATAATTTTGTATTACGTACAAAAGGAAGTTCGTATGCAGCCCTGTTGTTTCTAATCCTTATAATCTTGATTCAGATCCCAGGTCAGGTATTTATCGTGGTCGAGACGGAAAGAGTAGCGCCTGTTATTGGCGAAGGTTGTTGGGCATGATGACAGCCCCTTTATTTCGAAGTGCTAAACTTTTTTTAAAAAATTTTGAAGTCCTAAACTGTACTAAGTCGATCTCTAAAGTAAAATCTATCTTATTGGGGAAAAAAATACAGCTTCGACTAATTAGTTGCAAAGCATGAACATCCAGGAAATGAAAAGTCCAAGACGTGTGCTTCAAGCTGTATTAATTGCGAAATTTCACCCTATAACAGCATATTTTCATTTTTATAGCTATGACGTTTAAATCATAACCAACTAGTATAAAGCCTTGGATTTAAAGCCTGCGGGAAGCTCTTATCTCTTTCTTGCCCCGATCCGATTAAAGTCTCGTTTTCAAGGCCAAAATAAGTAGCTTGTTATTCAGCTTGTAAACAAACATCCCTGCTACTTCTTTCCTTTTTCAGCAAAATATATTTTAAAATTCTTTGAGCGTATTTATGAAGGCAAAAAGAAAAATTCAAAAGTGCGTACTTAATCTTAAATCCCTTATAAACATTTCCTAGTCTGTAAAATTTAACTTTCTGCTTTTAAACGGGAAGTGAAAGGGTGAGTTTTGCAGTCTATTCCTTGCTATTTCATATCTGTTTACAATGCTTTTTCAGCACTGAAGATATTTTGGGAAATCGTATGAAGGAAGCAACGAATAACTAAGTTATACTGAACAGTTATTTCATATCATATGAAGCTATGGATCGTAGAAAAAATATTCTGATTTCATTCTTTGTAATTAGCGCGCAAAAATACATAATTAAAATAAATAAAAAAATCAATGTTGACCAATTTTATTTGACTGTAATGTGTATGAATTAAATAATTCGCAGAATTGGTCAAATATGTGCATTGCCTTCAAATTTTATTTTCGTTTGCTAATCATACGTAGGTAAACGTTACACATCGAATATCCAGAAACTGGTCTATTTGAGTAATTGATTTAGATGAGTAATGATTTAGAAAAAAGTACTGCGTGTCAGTGCTTCAAAGTTGAGTTATTAGTTTTTAACGAAATATAAAATAGCCTTTCCCGTTAACATACTGCGCGAAATTTTTTTTCACATAAGCATTGGTCGCCATGAGTTACGTTCTACAAATGCTAATATTGTTGTGTGCTTACGGGTTCGTAGAGACTGAGTGCATACACAACCGGTGACAGCTTGATAAAATTTATTTTACCAAAAGAAACACTTCACAGTTCTGGAATTTTCCACAAAAATATTCGAACAACTATTAAGGACGTTAAACACGACTCAATTCAAAGCGCATCTGAAGAGCGAAGCTAACATGGAACTATCTGAATACTCCGAACCACGCTGAACTAACAGCTAATAACTAGTACTCTCTCCGATCTTATAGTCCCCTTCCCGGCCGTCGAAAAATTTCTAGATAATTACTGGAAGGCATATAAGGCCTTGATACGGTTTCTGTTGCATAGAGGATCAATTATAGTTATTCAATTACGAAAGCCATTAGTTATGCAGGGATGGAGCCGAAATGTCGCCAAATCCTCGCCAAATTTGGCGTTTTGTCGCCAAAATCGTTGCCAGCGTGGCGATATCTCACCAACTTAAGGAGTTTGGCATTTACTCAGTGTTAAATAGATTTGCCTCTGTATTCTTATTTTTCCGACAGAGCATTGTTTCTGTCAAGCTTTTCACGTTAGATTATACAGCAATTTCACATCTCAAAAAATCATCTGTCTATGTACAAAATTTCTAACAATATATTAAAAAAATCTTCTAGTTTGAATTACACGCTCTTTTATATTCTAGTGTAGATAATCCATTTATATTGTTTGTGTAGATAAAGGGTCGATTGCAAGGCCATTTACTGCAAATAAAGTGAAGTGATAAGCATACTATGGACAGTCTTGCTGTTTTACCGTCATCTTCCTTATCTTCGCACTGTTCTATTTTGACTTTATGCATCAGGAAATGCCTTAAATCTCTATAAAATTCTATAACTTTCATTGTCCTACCGAAATAATTTCGAAGAGGCCTGATGCTGTTATAACTTTATTGACAAAATCGTTTTTGTGGTATCCAATCTCCTCAACTCGAAATTAACATTAAATTCATTTTAAGTCTTAATAATTCTGTGTTATGCAGTATGTTGAAATCTCAGCGAACGGGCTAGTTTAGTTTTTTTTTTTTTTCCCCAAGGATGTTTTTTGTACTAGGTTACTATAGTACAAGGTTTACTCTTCTCGAGCAAGATCAATCAGAGTGGTGATGTCAATATTCTTGACTCATAGGTCTGCTCCAATAATTATAGTAAGATTCGTCGCAGAGCATATAGATAAGATATGTCACTGTCTCGAGTATCTGAAAGAGAACCTTGAAAGAGAATAACAGTGTCTGTCTATTGGCTTTGTATCACGTATAATATGAATGCCAGCCGGTTTCCCTTATTAAATACTCCACGAAGACATTCCTCCGCTTATAAACCGTTGCTTGCTTTGCAATATTGGATTATACCGACAGATAAACTTCACTTTGCTTAAGTCATAATGAAATGGCTTTACACATGCTACATTCTGGTAATTTTTGATTGTGAAAGTTCAACATTAGAATCAATATCTGCCGCTTATTTATTGGAGAATGTAGTTAAAGCATCTTTTGCTTATCAGTATGGCATTAAATTGAAAATGGGTACCAGAAAATTTACAACTGCTATCGTATGAGTATACAAAAAATAAAAGATTGACATTAAGTTGATAATGGATACCAAAAAAGGTACAACTGCTATGTTATGGGTGTACAAAAAAGTAAAGATGGAATATCAAATCGAATACATTTTCAGCATTTCATTTTAAAGAGATGAAAGGCAATGCAAGTAAAAGGAATTTTGTGTTTTTAATAATTAATGTTTTTAACGATTTTATGTTTTTAATAATGTTAATTATAGCAAAAAGAATTTTATGTGTTTAAGCTACATGGTTAAGTGAAATTACATCATATGTGTTCTTCCTTCTTAGTTATGCCTTATATTTCCTAAAGGATGCAAAATGCATTTCCACCATTTAAGTTTGTACTAAGTTGTTTGAAGTCGACTGTTTCATCATTCAGGGAGTAGCGACAGTTATCCTGTTGTTTCTCAGGCACATATAATGGCCACATATTTTGCTTTTCATAGATGCGTTCTTCAGATCTCCTAAGTTTCGATTTTTACTTCTGTTTTCATTAATATACATCATAAAGCTATGAAATATTTTCTCTATGTTCAGTTACCTTTTTTTTTAATATAGCAAATATTTTTTAAAATTTCCCTCGAAAAGAGTCATGTAATATTTGTGACTGTCTTCTGTTACGTATTTTAATAAGAAACCGTCTCATATGTTTGAAGATTGAATGTATTTCTTAAGATGATGGATAATAAGCGAAGGCAAAAGATTTTAAGTAATAATCTGAGTTATTTGCATATGTCCCATCTACTTTAATCTTTTTTATGTATATTTCTTTTTATTATTTACAAACGGCAGTATGAGATTGTAAAATATGTAGCGTCAGGTTTTATAAATAAGTTTTTTTATCTCAATTCCTCTAACCGGCATGTAAAATCATGTAATTACAATCCATATTATTTGCAAGGCCTTTGGTTGAAATTTATTTTAATAATCTTTCAAGTAAATTTTTAGGAATTCTTAAATCTGGAAGAGATTATTCTTGATTTTATTAGATAAAGTTAAATACTTCTTTCCTTTAAGTGCTGTACTATTTTTATTTAATTTTAACGATCAGTGCTTAGGGTAACCTTGGCTCGTTGCCTATGGACTCTGCTGCTGTCAATCGACCGACATTGATTTTTCTGACCTGCTAAACCTTGTTATTTGCGCAAGTTATTTTTCGTGGAGAATAAAATTTCTTAGGAAACTTTTTTTAGCCGGAAAGGAAATAGGAATGGAAAGTAATATGACAAATTGAAAGTGACACAATTTAAATAATTGTTTATGATTCAGTAAAGAGTTAAGTATTAATTTTTAAAGAGTTAGGAAAAACTGTTATTAGTTAGAGAAACTGTTAGGATATGTAATAAAAATTTAT
Organism: Stegodyphus dumicola; assembly: GCF_044657685.1. Classification (NCBI taxonomy): domain Eukaryota; kingdom Metazoa; phylum Arthropoda; class Arachnida; order Araneae; family Eresidae; genus Stegodyphus; species Stegodyphus dumicola. Next base: position 232,681,965 of record NC_140768.1, read on the forward strand.
ACATTCGCATAAATATTCGGATATTTATAATTCCGAATTCCGAATATTTAAATTAAAAGAATATTATACTTAGGACGAATATGATCAAACTGTATTGAGATATAATTAACAGTAGAATGTTAACATTCTACAATTGTGGCCAAAATTTTGGAAAATATGCATTTTAGGAACACAAGAGCTTGTAGTATTATTATATTTTAATTTTAAATATGTCATTGTTATGGAAGATTAATTTAGAACATAATAAATGATGCAGTTGTGGTTTTGCTTATGTGTAATGTGAATATGAGCCAGTTTTCGTAAGCAAGTCCTCTAAGAAGGCATAAAAGGCTCCCTATAGACAGATCGCCGTAGTGTGCTTTTCTATAATACGATGATGATAGTAATAATAATATGCTGCACTTTATGAAATAATTTATTATTTCTGGAAAACTTATGCGTACTGAGCTGTAAGAAAATAGATTTCTTATTTCTCTGTTTCCATTAGTACTTTGTTAAACCTTCAGCTGTAATTACAGCAGCATACGCATAGTTAACCAATGATTTCAGTTCCTCAGCGTTTAAGGCGACTATATGATTGTGTAATTGTTCTTGTTGGCTATTGAGTTGCAGGTTTTTATAATAGGCTGCAGAGACTGGGCTTTAGGCAGGGCTATCGTCTACACGTTTTAGCAACGCAATATTTTCTTGAAACCGTGTTTAGCACTCGATAGAAACGTAAGATTGTTGAAAGTCTATCATTGAGGAGCTTACGTTATTAATTTTGATTTTAATATACCACTGACATTTTTTTTTTTTTTTTTTTTTTCCCACAAATTCTTCTAGGCCGACCAGCGACCGTGCGGTAAAGTCGTTGAACAGTGGTGTTCCGGTCCGGGTGCCGACGAACGGACTAGCTGCATGGGCGTTTTCGTGGTTGTAATGTGTATACGAGCCAGTTTCTCTTAAAAAGCGCTCCGTAAAGGCATCCGTTTCCATAGGCAAGATGGCTCTTGAATGCTGTGCCATAGTTAAATAAGCTACACCAGGCTAAATCAACACATATTCTTCTTGTACCTTTCGCAGTCATACTCTTTTACACTAACTGGGTGCTTTACAATAAGAAAACATTTGCTGTTTTAATAACAGCAAATGTTTTCTAACATCTTTTCTGAGACATTTAATTTCATCATTATCAGATATTGCGGATATCCAAGTTTAGTCACTATAGATGACGACACTATTCCGTAGCACTTCCGCCCAATTACTATCGAGTTCATTCTAATTTGTTGTGCTTTATTTAAGAGGTAATAAAAGCTTTTCCCCTGGAACTTCTATTTTTATCCCAAAATTTTGAAGTATTCATTGAACTGTGTTATACCACACAAGTAAATAATTTTTAATTGCACTAGACGATTTTCTTCCATATTTCCACAAGTGTCTGTCGCAACTTGGCTGTAGAAAATCATTTTCTATCTTTACCAATTCGATTTTGAATGAGCTGAATTTGTTAATTTGTTGATGCTTGATCTGCAGTTTAACAAATTCTCCTGTGGTTATGTTTTCATCCGTTTTTCGTATAATTCTGCCATATATTATCTCATGAAAAAAAAAAACTGTATTCCATCTCTTTCCTTTGTGATCAACCCTTTGTACTTATCATCATAAAGAAGTTATTTAAAAGAAATTACTATAAAAGATATTAAAAAAAAGAGTAACCGACTTCCCGAAAATTAGACTGTTAAATAAGATATTTATGATCAAGCGGAAGTGAAAGTTTACTTTAAAGCTCATTGCTATTCTGCGAATGCCATAGAACTGGCAGGTAATCTTGTGTTGGCCACACCAGATTTTTTAGAATGAATATAAAATTTTACCAATTATAATTGTATAAACTGGAGGTACAAGATTCTTTTTTTTTTTTTTTTTTTTTTTTTGTTAATTGTGAAAGCTGTGAATTCAATCACGCTAACACCTGATTGGCTTTTGAGTTTTAAGAAAGCTTTTCTATTTATGTAAAGCAATTGTTTTTTCTTTCTCTCTTTAACTAGCTAGAATTTTTGTATATTTTACCTCGGCAAATCGCATTACAACATGAAGGAATCATCAGATTAGAAATTAAATTATACATATTAATAATATAGATAAACTTTCAACCTAATTTCACAACATCAGTGGCACAAAAGGACTATTCTGTGAAGCCAGTGGAAGTGGAAACAGTGGAAGTGCGATGTGCTATACTTCGCGGCATCAGAATTTACAGAATTTGGATGTGTTCAGGCAATATTGCCTGCGAGGCAGCTGTATCGATGAAATCCAGAATCTTTTATAAACTCTTAATTTTGAAAATCCGGACTAGTAAATTGATGAACTACTACTTAAATGCGACTAGAAACTCTCATATGTTTATAGGCTTCTGTCGTTCATTTTTTCGATTTAATCTATTTGAAATGTTGCTGTAAAATCTTGCTAGTCTTTTAATAACTTGTGTTTGCGATGGTTACTCTAACTTTGTATAATACTAAATACTTCGTTTACAGTTTGTTTGCCTCGAAGGATGAAGTTAACAAGGATCTGATTATTTGATGTGCACAAGTGCCGAGCTTAGGGATCTTATGTTTTAAAAAAACTCAAGGAATATCGTATCATTCTTCGAAATCTCGCTCTTTTTTTTTCGGTTGAGAAAAGGAAAGGGAGTGTTTGGGACATCTGGAGGAACACTGCTCCAGGGTCTTCTGATTCTCTTTAATCTACATTCTGAGTTATTCTGTTTTAATTATTGAAAGTTTTTTGATCAACTTTGGCATTCAGGCGAAATTTCTTCCAAATTTTCAATCATATGTAAATTATTTTACTTTGTATGTAAATAGTACTTTTTCATAAAATAAACATCTTAAAATTTGCTGTTTATTTCATCGTATTTTATCAAAGTATACTTGTAATTTATTTTGAAATATTGACTTTAAGCAAATGATAAATGCATATACGAAATAAGTCAGTATATTCAATCAGGTTACATAATGTATTGCACGTTTCCGGTTTTTAAAAGTCTGGCCTGATTTAAATTTGATAATAAGGATCTGATTGTAAAAATTGTTCCCCCTTCTCCGAGTTACAAAATTACAAATGTAATAACGCTTATTCCCCAGGATCAACGTTATTACATTTTGGTATTTTTCCATCTTTAATTTTGTCTTTCGATGGTTAAATTTGAAAATAATTTTAATCTCTTTCTTTCTTTCTTTTTTTTTTTTTTTTTTCTTTAAGTACCCCCCAGTATTTCAATTTTATATTGATTTATTCTGTTTTGTAGTAGATTTAAGGTTCATGTCAGCTTTTAGTCTTGCTGTTGTTGTTAATGTCGAATCTGCTTTTGCTTGCCTTTAATATGAATTAAACTGTAATCTGAGGCTTTTTGTTCATTAATTTTCTTTGTATTTATTAGAAAGTCTTGCTTTATGCATGAGAAACCTAATTTTTTTTCTTTTGCAAGCATTTTTTATGAAAAGTTCCTCCCCTTTTCGATAGAGAATCAGGAATGTAAAAGTAATGAAATTGGCTGCTGCATGTTTATTATAATGACTAAGTGGTTTTATTGTAAGCATCTGTGAGCAACTTTTTGAAAGTGGATAAGAAGCCATATTTATTTTTCTTCTTATATATGTTCTTTCTGAAGTGTGTACTATTTTCTCCCTTCCCTGCTCTCTTCACTACTGTGTATCTAGAAACCGTTCTGAAGTTAAGAAATCGCTATGTTGACAAGTTTGAATGAATCGTCTGCGTGTGATTCTCTGCCTTGTATAGAGTAAGATATTTTTGTATATCTCTGGCCTTCTTTTGTATAATTAAAAATCCACGATTTGAATTGAATTAAATGCTTTAAAGTCTCTCCTTCGCACGCCTAAAATTTTATTTAGAAATAGCAATTTTTAGGCCTTCGTTTCTTAAAAATGAATTTGGTTTCATTTGTTTATTTTATATTTTCTGTAGTGTTATTTTTATTGCAGCAGCTGTTTTTAGTTTATTATACGAAACTTCGGTGGAGGTGGGGCTTGGAAAATGCTAAAGCATGCACGTTGCATTTTTCTGTATTGAAATCATTTTTTAAATTCTAAAGCTGATTTCTCTTTACTTATTTAGAGGGTATTATTTTTATAATTCTCTTGAATGATTTATTCCAAAAATTAGTATTTAAAAGTTAATTTTCGCTTTGCTTTTAATTTGCAATTATGGTATTGTACAAATCTAATGTAGATAAAGTTAATCTAGTATGGCTTTGATTAGTGATAAAACATTTTGCTGTCTTTTTTACCTTATTTTTTAAAATTTTATTCGTGCATAATAAATTTGTCTTTCACAGATGAAATTTTATTTTTAAAATGATAATGGAGAATTAATGTTTTTTTGTATTCAAAGTATTGTTTATAGTAAACTCCTGATTTGCAGTTCTTGCAGTCCCCGACGATGTCCACAGCTAACTCAGGATCACGATTTATCCGACGGCATTTAAAAAAAAAAAAAAACACGAAAAAGGAAAACTATATTATAAAAACAAGAAAAATACCATGTATTTTCAAGCAGTTTTAATGCGAAGAATGTATTCATTTGGCTAGGTAAATTAAATTCGAAATAAAAGAACATACTCTAAATAACGATATAATAAATTGAATTATGACTCATCTGCAAACTTAACATTTTCCCAACATGATAAGTATTTGCTAACTATGGATTCTGCGAATGTCAGGCGTATGTTCCTTGTTTTCTTGTTGACGAAAAATTTCCTTCTTGCTGAGTGCCGTTGTATTTACTCTTTTAATAGTTTCGTGGTTAATTTTTATTAAAAACGGCTCTAAATCCCTTGCAAATTTGAAGCACTAAATTTTGGATTTAGTTTTTCATAGGATAAATTTCCGTCTCCTTTGTGTTATTTTGGAATGTGTTCCAGACTTCTGTTTAATTTAAACAGTTCCGTGCAGTTCCATAGTTTTAATTAACATAAAAAATAGTTAAAAGCTTTATACCAAGGATATTTTAAATATTTTGAATACTTTTAATATCTCTAAATTGAATTTAAACTAACAAAATTTTAAATTTGCATATGAACTTGATTTGTAGCTTCTTGCTGTATTCACTTCAGTATGAAATTATTAATATATTTTGCTAAACAAGTATTGATTTCGAAAGCAGAGCATAATTGTTTTAATGTATTTTATAAAAAAATTATGGCAATATTTTATGGTTATCCGAAACATCTCAGCAAAACTTTTGAGTGTCTAAATTACTATGCGAGTTCTCTATTTTATCTATTTAAAGTACCAATAATATACTGAAAAAAGTTTTTTTTTTCTTGAAGTCTGTCTTTCAATATTTAGTACAAAATTTACGCAAATGAAGTTAAAAAATACAAGTGTCCAGAAACAAATGCGAGTCACTGTAAGATTTTAAATCATTGAATTAGGTATTGTTGTGGAAGAAAACTCCCAAATGCTATATTCGTTAATCAGCGCTATTATCCCATGCATTTTTCTTTTCTTTTTTTTTTTTTTAATTTTATTTTTAAAAATTTTTATTATAAAAGTTTTTCTATAGAGAGTTATGTTTTACACTGATAATTTATGCTAGTGATTCTCCATTTTCCGGCTATAACAAAATAAATGTGCCTTAAGGCAAGCCTCAGTTAATTCACCCTTAATTTTATTTGGAATCGACTGCATATCCTTATTCATAAAAAGATAAGAAAGCCCCTTTTTTCAGGGTGGGAGAGACGATGCTAAAAAAAGAAAGAGGGCGGTAGCATAATCAATAACCGCAACCTCAGAATAATAAAAATTAAAATAAATAAATGAATAAAATTATATAAAAAAATTCAAAATTCTGTAGTATTTTTAAATTTATGCATAGGTAACTCTAATAGTGAATGTAGTGTAACATCTCTAATTCTAATACTTAAGTACACTTAACTTGCAAGTCTTTCTTGAATTCTCATAATAATTAAAATATATAATTTTTATAATTAAAAATTGCATGTTTAATCTTAAGTTATGCCTCTATGAACTTTTGTTGTAAATTTTATCGCAAATTCTTATCAAAATCTCATAAGCTGAAATATTAAAAAAACGTTTGTTACATTATGCAGGAAAAATGTTCTTAAACAAAAGTTTCAATCATTTTTAATATTGCATCCGTCAATAATTATGAATATCAGATGCTTACCAGGATAAATTCTGTATTGTTAATTAATTGTATATAATTTTTCTGCATTTTAAACTTGATGTCTTTTTCAGTTATGGGAGCTTACTGGTGAAAAATGTGCAGTGCTTACCACATTCACAGATCATTGCAAATGGATCTAGGAGCTTAAGTGTTGTCCATGGAGATCTGAGTAAGCTCAATGAAAGAGTAAGAAATTATGTAGAAGACAAAGCACGTCTTTGCCAGCCAGATAATCTTCATATCTGTGATGGGAGCGAATCGGAGAATGATTATCTTTTAAATCTGATGCTGAAACAAGGCATGATAACGCCTCTTCCGAAATATGAAAATTGGTAAGTTAAATGTATTGTATTTATAAATCAGTTTGATCAAAGCAGTCTTAAAAATCTGGTAAAACAATGCATGTATTTGCAGCTGGCAAAAATGAAGACATAATAGTAGAAAGTAATTTGAAAATAATACTGAAAAAGTGTAAATTTTGAACATTATACTGAACAATAGCCATACATAAAAACAAACAACTTTTATTACTTTCGTTCTACCAAATGCTAACACGAGAGTCAAAATTGTTTTATTAGTTAGGTTTGGAAGATCCATAGGAGTGTGCATATTCAAAACTTGATGTGATAAAAAATGTTAATGTTCTCTCCTCTGGTCCAAATATTAATTTTATTTTAATTCTTGTCATATATTATTGTAATTATATTGTATATTTTTATTTTTTAATTGCCTAATTTTATGTGTAAGCATATCTGTATGAGAACCAAACTTGGTGGGGGGGGCAGGTGACAGGTGACGGAGGACGGGGACGCCTGGCGTATAACATAGGTAAACAGGCATATGTCCCACGTCCTCCACTATCTCGAAGAAGCAACTCGCTGGAGCCCCGTGAGGCTGCACCGGGAGTTTACATGGCCATACGGGTGCTAGATGTCGGGTAGTTTTTACATAGGACGTTGTTAATAACACAAAGTAACTTAAAAAAGAATATAAAGGATAGCATTAAAACACTAAAACACTCATATAAGCTGAAACACATAGATATACAAAATTAAACGTAAAAGCATAAAAACACACTCGTAATTACGTAACATAAAGACATAAAAACACACACGAGAATACATATCATGACACATAGAATACATATGGAAACACGTAGAGCACATAAATGCAAATATTACACACAGAAGAAACATATGAGACATAGTAACGTGTGCGTAAAGCAGTAGCGCTGTGCGGAAATATGCTCAGTTCACATAATACATAATGTACATACTTTCATTAGGGGCTTCTGTTGCATGAATTACATATTTCGTTGCATACACTACATTCGTGCATTGTACGGATATTATATATTTCGATTTACGATAACACATCATTCCATTGGGTGCTCAGTGCTTTACACTGATAAACATGTCAGTAACATTATTTCTGCAAGTTGGTGGCTATTGAAAGCAGATGTTAACACGAGGCTCGAAATTGAATGTGGAATGTGTATTACAGAATGTGTACATACTGCGAATATCTAATCGTTGAGTACATTGTCTGCAGTACCTTGCTACTGTGGCTCGCAAATGTCTTGCCCTAGGGCGTTGATTTGCTGTACAACTGCGCAGATACTCCTTATAGCTGGCAGGTGTTTGATTATGAAACGAGTAAAGTGTTCTATCATTCGTTGGATGTGGTAAGTGGTGGTTTGTTGTTAGACCGCAGTCAAATAGGTAGTGCTCGGGAGAACCTAGCATGCCACAGACACAATTGTCAGATGCTGAGATGCCATGACGCATAAAATAAGATGGAAATGAGCCATGACCCTGTTAAGTCATTAAGACTATTTAACTGTAAGATTACGTCATTTTTTCTCTTCTTGGCGCCTTGCATGGCGCAGATGTTCATTACAGCAACCCTGTAAACGCTTACTCAGTTTTTTTTTATTGCTGTTGTTATTAGTAGTAAGTCATCGCTTGAAAGATGGCACGCATTTGATTAAAGTTGTCGAATAAAATACTTAGCACAGTCCACGTCTAGTTAATTTGAAATTGTTGTATAACAACGCACGCATCGCATGAACACTTTATGGCCCGCCGAGCCAGAGGTAAAAGATATCGTTGCTAAAATTAACTTTTTAGAACATTTGTAATACTTTCGTTTGGTTGTATTACGGATAACTTCATATAGAGTGTTTGGAATGCTTTCGTTTTCGTGTGGATTACGCAATTAAGATTGGATACTGTGTCATCGTTCATTTCCGGTGTTGCTGTCGAGAAATCTGCAATCACGGTAAGTGATAAATTATTTATTTGTTCATGATGAGTGAATTGAAAGCGATTAAAGCTAACAAAAAAAGTTTAAAATGCAGTATCAGAAAGTTTGAAAATAAGGTAAATTCTACAGTGGATGAAGCAGATATTTCCTTATTGGAGTTATACGAATCAAAAATATTAGAATTTAAAAAGGAATTAAGTAACATTTTCGATTATTTATTTGCACATTGTGAAGAAAAGGACACTGACGAATTCATTAAGGAAAAGGAAAATGTAGTAGATAATCTCGATGAAATTCATTTGAAAATTAAAAGAAAAATTTCTGAGATCCGTTCTCAAAGGAATAGCTGCTCAAATGAAAACGGTTCGAGTAAAGACATAATTGTTTCGGATATAAAATTGCCTAAATTGTCTCTTCCAATATTTAGTGGGAAAATCGAAGAATGGATTGAATTTGAGGATTTATTTTCCGCAGCTGTGCATAAAAATAGCAAATTAACAAATGCGCAAAAATTGCAATATTTAAAGAGTTCGTGTAAGGCAGACGCTTTAAATATTATTCAGTCCATTCCAATTTCAGATTCGAATTATGACATAGCATGGAATCTGTTGGTTGATCGCTATTGCAACAAAAAAGATTTGATCAATTCTATCATAAAGAAATTAATTTCTATACCTCAAACGAGTGATTCTACTTCGTCGCTTTTAAAATTTATCGATAAGGTGCATGAATGTTTACGATCCTTGGAAGCATTGGAGCAAAAGGTGGAGGAATTTTTAGACACGTTAATTGTTTATTTATTAGTTGAAAAGTTGGATAGAAATACTCGGTGTTGGTGGGAAAGGTCACTTAAAAAAGACGAGATAGGAACGGTTAAACAACTGACATGTTTTTTGAAGGAACACGCTCGCACCCTATCACATTACAAACCTCCGCATGGGGAATCGAAACGTTCATTTAATACCAAAGCTCTTACATCACTTTCGGAAAATTCAAAAAATTGTCCTTATTGTAAAACTGATCATTTATTGTTGAAATGTGCGCAATTCTTAAATCTAACAGTCAAAAAACGATTGGAATTTGTAAAGACAAAAAAACTATGTTTCAACTGTTTATCTTCGGTCCACACAATCAAGGACTGTAAAAGTTCTAATACATGCAGAAAATGTCAGAAATTTCACAATTCGCTCTTACATTTTGATCGAAATGAAGAAAATTTCGATAGAGCAAACGGCACATCGAATCAAATCACAAACAAGACTAATAAATTAAGCAGTAATCTTTCTCCAAATGCTGATACATTTCCTCCACTGGCAAGCAGCCAAAAGGTTAGTGACACTAATGAAACCAACCAAGCAAAGTCCATTAACGGTACTGCGCTGAATATTTCCAGTTCTTTTAATAAACAAGTTCTACTTTCAACTGCAATTATTTTCGTTAAGGGTAATGATGGAAAATTTATCTCGCTGAGAGCCTTGCTGGATTCCGGTTCTCAAAATAATTTCATTACTAAAGAAGGTGCTGAGTTATTGAATTTGAAGAAAAGAAAAATAAACGCTTCTATTTCAGGTATCAATGGTACAGTTATGAGTGTTAAGGAAAAAGCTATAGCAACCATCGCTAACGCTACTAGAGATTTTATTCGTAACTTACAATTTTTTGTTGTTCCAAAAATAACTCGCGTAACGCCTGCTAGATATATAAACATTCCTGATGTTAAGCAGTTGCAACTCATTGGTTTAGCTGATCCAGAGTTTTATAAACCTGGTCAAATACATGTTTTATTATCTAACGAAATATTTTTTGATTTACTGGGAACAAATAGAATAAATATGCAAGACCTGATTCTCCATCAGTCAGTTTTTGGATACATCGTTAGCGGGTCAGTACGCATGCCGCAGCAAGGCAGTGTTGATAATTTTTGTGGGTTTGTGGAAAATGGGGATAATTTATCTGACAGCATGAGAAGGTTTTGGGAGATTGAAGGTATTAATGAAGCAAAAAAAGTGAAAAGTCAGGAAGAGGAATTTTGTGAACAGCACTTTCTTCGTACACACACAAGGCAAGATGATGGCAGATATGTAGTGGAAATGCCAATTAAGGAGGAAGGACTTAGCCTTTTAGGGGAATCGAGAGAAAACGCTAGCAAAAGACTGAATTATCTACTTAAACGCTTCACTCGCAATCCCGCAATGAAACACTTATACGAAGATTTCATTAAGGAATATAATGAATTAGGCCATTCCGAAGAAATTGATGAAGAGGATAGCTCTAGTTTCTCATATTATCTTCCTCACCATGGGGTTTTCAGGCCCGAGAAACCTAGCACTAAACTTAGGGTAGTGTTCGATGCCACTGCTCCTACGACTACGGGAATTTCGTTAAACGATATTCTGCTGAATGGAGGGTTAGTTCAAGACGAACTATTTGATATTATTTGCAGATTTCGAACGCATAAAATTGCCTTCACAGCAGACATTGTAAAAATGTATCGTCAGATTTTGATTAAAGAACATCAAAGAGATTTATTACGCATCTTATGGAAGAGTAGTGAAGAAGAACCAGTTAAGGTCTATAGACTGAAGACTATAACTTACGGTACTTCCAACGCACCATATCTAGCAACACGCACACTTAATCAATTAGCAGAAGACGAGAAAAATAATTTTTCGTTAGCAGCGCCAATAGTACAAAGGGATTTTTATGTCGATGACGTACTCACAGGAGCCCATACTCTAATAGAGGCTAAAGAATTACAGTCGCAATTGATTAACCTATTATCACGTGGAGGAATGCGTCTGCACAGATGGTGTGCTAATCATCCTGATCTTTTGCAGTTTCCGGATGGACAAGAGGAATATTCTTTCAGTAATTTCGATGACGATCAGAGCATCAAAACTTTAGGATTATTATGGAATCCAAAGATAGATTGTTTTTCGTACAAATCAACCATCAAGAAAACAACTACTTACACAAAGAGATCAGTGTTGTTTGATATTGCTCGCATTTATGATCCATTAGGACTGCTTGGTCCAGGGATAACAAAAGCAAAAATCTTCATCCAAAGACTTTGGTTATTGAAGCTTGATTGGAACGATCCGCTACCCGAAAGGATAATTAAGGATTGGCAACTTTTTATTGATTCAATGCAATCTATCAACAATTTGAAAGTCAGTAGATATGTTTTACAGGATAGTTTTTCTGATATACAAATTCATGGATTTTCAGATGCATCAGAACACGCATACGGAGTAGCCATCTATTTACGCTGTAGAAGTGACAATAATTTATCTTCACATTTGCTTTGCAGCAAGTCCAGAGTAGCTCCACTAAAACCGCTGACAGTACCTCGACTGGAACTCCGCGCAGCTGTACTGCTAGCACAGCTTGTTGCAAAGGTGGTGCCTTTATTGAAATTGGACATCAGTAAAATATGTCTGTGGTGTGACTCAACCATAGTGTTAGCGTGGCTTCAGAATTCTCCGCATGTACTAAAAACTTTTGTTGCTAATCGAGTGTTGCAGATCCAAGACCTAACACAGACAAGCCAGTGGAATTATGTGCGTTCAGAGGAGAACCCAGCAGACCTTATTTCCCGAGGACTGAATTTTGACAAGCTGCATGATGCTGATCTGTGGTGGAAAGGTCCTCCATTCTTGAGTGAGGGTGTCATACCTAACAAGAACATCGACTTTGAACAATTAGAAAAAACAGAGACATTTTCTAATGAACTGAGAAAAAGAACTGACATTGCTTGTTTATGCACTTTGCCTTCAAAATTTATTGATAATGTCCTAGATATCACTAACAATTATTTAAAATTATTACGTATTGTTAGTTATATTTTCAGGTTCATTTGGAACTCTAGGTGTGCAAAACAGAAAGGAGCACAGAGAAGAACAGGAGGAGTAAGTTCAAAGGAGTTAAATGAGGCAGAATCCTTTTTAGTAAGGGAGGTTCAAAAATGTAGTTTTTATTTAGAATACAACTCCCTCGCACAAGGTAAACCCATTAATAATAAAAGTAATTTACCTTCTTTGAACCCATTTTTGGATGCAAATAATGTAATGAGAGTAGGAGGCCGATTACAAGGGGCCAATGTAATGTTTTCACAAAAACATCAAATAATTTTGCCTGTTAAATGCAAACTAACTAAGCTGATTGCTGAGCATTATCATCAGAAATATTTACACGTAGGTTCGCAAGCATTATTGTGTTTTATGAGACAGAAATTTTGGCCATTACAAGGTAGGAATTTAACTAGAAAGATTACCCATGAATGTATAATTTGTAGTAAAAATAAACCAGTCACTATCGAACAAATTATGGGGTCATTACCTGCAGAGCGCGTAAATCCAAGCTCACCCTTTAATCATGTCGGCACCGATTTTTGCGGTCCATTTTTTATTAGGTACAAGGGACAGAGGAAAGGAACTCTTCATAAGGTATATTTAGCTCTTTTCATTTGCCTTATAACAAAGGCAGTGCATCTCGACCTAGTGAGTGATCTCACCACTGACGCATTTATTGCCACCTTAAAGAGATTTATTGCTAGGCGCGGAAAATGCTCAATCATTTTCTCAGACAACGCAAAAAACTTCGTTGGCGCAAATGCCGAATTGCAAAGAATTAACAATTTAATTAGAAATCCTGACAAAAAATTAGCAGATTATTTAGGTGAAGAAGGATAGTATGGAAGTTTATTCACCCACGGACACCTAATTTTGGTGGACTATGGGAATCTGGAATAAAATCCGTGAAATATCACTTAAAGCGGATTGTAGGTAATGCAAGGTTGACTTTCGAGGAGTTATTAACTGTAGTAACTCAGATAGAGTCTGTTTTAAATTCTCGCCCTATTACTCCCTTATCTTCCGATGTAAATGATTTAGAGGCATTAACACCAGGCCATTTTCTCATTGGAAGACCCTTGAATGCTATAGTAGAACCCGAATTAATTGATATACCTGAAAACAGACTCTCAAGATGGAAACGAACTACCAGATTTGTCCAGTTGATATGGAATCGTTGGCATAGGGACTATTTAAACACACTACAACAGCGTTCAAAATGGAAGGTAGAACAAACGAATATTAAAATAGGTATGCTAGTACTAGTTAAGGAGGATGAGCTTCCTGTCTGTAGATGAGTGTTAGGGCGCATTACAAGAATTTTTCCTGGAGTTGACGGTAAGGTTAGAGTAGTAGAAATACAGACAGCAAAGGGCATCATTAAGCGTGGAATTACAAAAATTGCAATTTTACCCCAAGAAGAAGCTTCCTAAGTTAGTTAAGTGTTAGCTTATTATTATAAAACTTGTATTGTAAATTGTATTGTGCACAAAAATTTGTATTGAAAATTGAATATTATTATATTGAATTAAGAGATGTTATTCGTATTGCATTATTGTATAAGGTAGTAATAGTACAATTTTGTGGATTATTATGAGTATTATCGCACGAAATTATTGAAGTAACCCTTCAATGCCGGGGGGTATGTTAAGTCATTAAGACTATTTAACTGTAAGATTACGTCATTTTTTCTCTTCTTGGCGCCTTGCATGGTGCAGATGTTCATTACAGCAACCCTGTAAACGTTTACTCAGTTTTTTTTTATTGCTGTTGTTATTAGTAGTAAGTCATCGCTTGAAAGATGGCACGCATTTGATTAAAGTTGTCGAATAAAATACTTAGTACAGTCCACTTCTAGTTAATTTGAAATTGTTGTATAACAACGCACGCATCGCATGAACAGACCCGTTATGTACTATGTCAGTGGGGCTATTGTTATAAGACGTTCCGTGTCTACCTTTGGTAGGAAGTTATACGTCCTTCTTCCTGTGTCGCAACTATTCCATTCTTCTTGCCACTTTTCTTTACAGATATTACGCAGAGTTTTCTTGAGGTGTGAGACGGGGGTAGGGGCTCTTATAGTTTGAGCGTGGATGTTGTTGGCAGCCTCATTAGCCAGTCGGTCTGCGACGTCATTCCCTTCGTTGTCGGAGTGTCCTTTCACCCATACCATGTTAAAGCGGGCTTGATGATTATTGCATAAAAGTTGCTGTATATCTATGATGATGGGTGAAGTGTAGTGATGATCCCTGAGTGCGTGTAGCACTGACATGCTGTCCGTGTAAAAAGTCGCATTGGTAAGGGAAAGGTTGAGGGCATGTCGTAGCGCATTCAATATTGCTAGTGCCTCTGCTTGGAAGATACTATTGCTGTTAGTGAGATGTCCTTTCCATTCCTTTACTAGTGTGCCATGTTCGTAGTGAGCAAACGCGCAGCCCACTCCCTGATCATGTTTTGATCCATCAGTGAACAGTTGTGTAATCGCAGAGGAAGTGTGTTGTCTGGAGTGCGATTGCTGATGTTGGATTTTGACATGGATCCCTCTACCTTTGATGGCAGGGTGGATGTGTTGCACACTGCCAGGGAGTTCATAGTCTGTTGTTCTGAACGTAATTCCTGCATATGTGGCTTCTTGTCTGTGATGGGTGATTCGTACATAGGTAGCCTCTGCCTCTGCCTTTATGTGTAATGGCAGCAGGCCTGCAAGTATCGTGGCGGCGCTGGACGCTGTTGTGCGATAACCTCCGCAGATGTTTAATGCAAACTGCCGTTGAATTGTGGTCAGTAGCTTGGTCTTTCGGCTGCTCATTGGTTGTGCCCATATGACTGCTGCGTAGAGAATTATTCTCTCTGCCACTGTCAGACATAATAGTTTCCTGATATGGGGGTTTTGTCCCCAATTTCTCCCTTGAAATTGCCTGGCTTTCCTTGCGATGGTCGATGTTTTTGTACGTATTTCTTGGAGGTGCGGTAACCAGATGAGTCTTTGATCCCAAGTGACTCCTAGATATTTAATCGTCTTCGTTATTTTTAAGTTCTTGCCCAGTAGCTTTATACATGGACGTCTTGTGGGATTTGTGCCAGGACGTGGAATTACGATGGCTGCGGACTTTTGTCGAGAGATGATTAACTTAAGTTTATTGCATAGGTCCGTGAATATCGAGCAGGTTTCTGTGGCATTCCGTTCCAGTTCATCTCTTGTGCGGCCAGAAACCAGAAGAGCTACATCGTCGGTGTATGCTATGATATCTGTGTGCAAAGGCCATTCATGTTGTAGTATGGAGTTAAAGGTGATTATCCAGAGTAACGGACCGGCACAAGAGCCTTGTGGACACCCTCTTTCCTGCCGCTTGATGGTGAGGCCATTGTTGTTGGCTACTATGAGGCTACGTGCATGTAGATAGTCCGTGATGATGTTAAAGATGTTTTTGGGACATTGTGCCTCTCTAAGTGCTTTCTTTATAGCAGGCCACCAGAGGGTGTCAAAGGCGCTTTAAAGGTCCAGGGATATGAATGCCGTGTGAAGATTTCTGCCTCTATTTTGTTCTATGCTATCTTTAAGATGACTCAGGGCATGCGTGGTTGACAAGCCAGTTCGGAACCCGTATTGCCGTGGGCTGAGGAAGTTGGTCTGCTGGAGATGGAATTTAAGTCTGTTTACCAGTAATTTTTCATAAATTTTTCCCAGAGACGAAAGTAGGCAAATTGGCCGAAACGAGCTTGGGTCATCTGGGGATCTCTGCTTCTTCAGGAACAGGACCACTTCTCGTTTTTTGAAAGCAGTAGGGAAGATCTGGTATTTTAAGAGCTTGCCGAAATATTTCTCGAAGAAGGTAGGGCGGGATGTGTAAGCCACCTTTATTATTGCATAGTCTAGAACGTCTGGTCCCGGAGCCTTTTTTATGGGAAGAAAACGGAAGATTTGCTGTATTTCAGCTGAGTCGAAGGGTATGTCGTCTGGTGTGTTAGGAATGGAATGGTTGTCCCGTATCTTCTGTTGTTCTGTTGAGTCATCATCCGGGTTATCTGCTAGGAAGATTGCATTTTGGTGGCTTTGTCCATTACACCTCGGAGATGCCGTCTTAGGGCTCTGCACTTTTGCCGTAATTGGCGTAGTTCCTTAGTCCACCAGCATATGCCTTGTATGCGTTTAGCAGTGCGAGTCTTCAGGAGCTTGTCGCAAATACATCGCAATGTATTGAGGAGATGATCTGTATAAGTGTCTAATTCCTCTGGGCTGTTTATTTAGTCTATTACTTCTTCTTCACTCTGTAGGGTATCCGAGAAAGCCTTTGTTAATGCACGCAGTTTATTGCCTGGGATCTTGTAGCGCTTAAGGATAGTGATGCTTGTGTCGGTATTAATTGCAAAGTGGATATATTTATGATCAGAGCAACTCTCGTCGTCTGTGACCCTCCAATCTGTTATATTGTTGGCTATGTTACTTGTTTAATCTGTTATATTGTTGGCTATGTTACTTGTAGCTATTGTTAAATCAGGCCATCCTTTGTTGTATGAGTGGTCGAACGTCGGTGGGGCATTCTGAGTATTTATTAACTGTAGATTGGCTGTCATTATAAATTCTTCTAACGCTGTTCCTTTCGGTGAGGTATCTGGGTATCCCCAAATGACGTTGTGTGCATTTAGGTCTCCACTTATTACGTGAGGAATGGTAGTATGTTTTCTGTGTATTTCTGCTATACTATCTACTGCATTGCTGATGTCTTCTGGTGGAGAGCTGTAGACGGATGATAGGATAATCTGGGAGTTATTATAATTCAGAAGAATTGCAACATGATCTCGTGCCTGCTTGATAATGAGTGGGGACCATTGTGGATTACAACAAATGATCGCCGCTCTCGGGGGTAGTTTGTTCGCTGGAAGATCTTCCATGAGAGTGGTAGGCAGGCTATTGCGCCATTTCTGCAGTAAGGCTCTTGGAGAAGAATGATATCTATCTCATGATCGAGGACATGCTGCACTAGTTGCATATTAGCTACTTCTGCCCACTGGAGGTTAATTTGCGTGCATTTTATGGAGCCTGCTGAAGAATGAGTTAGAATCAGGTTGACTGGGATGTCGATATTTGTCGGTAGGATCTCTTGTGAGAAAGTGTTGCTTTCTTCAGACGCATTAGGTAGTAACATAGCATTGGTAGGCTGCTGAGATGTTATAGATTTAGTATTGTGTGTTGCAGCGTGTGTTGTAAATGGCTGTCTGGTACATCGGGCATTCCGGGTGGTATGCCGGATGTTCAAAGTAGTAGGAGGTGCCGTTGCGGTAGTTACAGTTCCCGCAGTTGATACAGGCTGGTGACTCTGCTTGACAGACTTTGGTGTTGTGCGACCCAGCGCAGAAAGCACAGAACTGTTTCTTGCTGCGGCAGAGATCCTGGGAGGGCCCGAATTGCTGGCATCTATAACATCTACGGATTCCCAAGAACTCCGTGACAGTATGAGCCTGCCACGCTGTGAACAGATGTCTGATGTTGATGGCGATTCCAAAGCTCTCCATGGTACACTCGAGAACCCATTTGACTCTGTTTGCTCGGCGCTCTTTAAGTCGGAACAGGGGTTTGTATACTCTTGCTGATAGACCTGCTGTTGCGCTGAGCTCTGCGATGAGCTGTTCTGGTTTAACATGTTCTGGAACATTATGGATGGCTATTCTCGGCTGCCTCTTTTGCCTGAGACGAACCTCTGCCTGGACCTCAGCTTTTTTGATGTGCTCCTGTAACTTGAGTACCTCCTCGTTTGTATTACAAAAAACTTCTAGTCCGCCTTTTGGAGCCGGTTTGATAGCGTTGACGACAACTGGGATCTCACTAAGTGGAACCTTTTCTTGTAACTGTGTTCTTAGATCACGTGGATGGATACTCCCTAAAGGGTTGATGATCAGACTGGGTTTACTGAACTGTTTAAGCACTGCCACAAAGGTTGGTTTCTGGGGCACAATCGCTGATGGTGTTGTCGCTGACTTCAAGTGGCTATGCCTTTTCCCTGTGTTCCTGGGAGCCTGCGTAGTTGCTGTTACTGGCAGGGAGTCCGTGTTTGTACTTGAAGTAACCACCTCAGGGTAAGGGGTGTTAGTGCCAGTGGTACAGCGCGGGATTACAGAAGTGTTCACGTCTTTGTTGACTACCTCTGTTCCACGTAATGCGATGTCCCGAAAGATCTCTAGAGTGGCTGTGAGGCGTGGTAATATATTTTTATTACCTCGAACTGTATTGGCTATTTGTACGCTCTCGTCGAAGACCGCTTTTATTTTTTTTTTATATGAGAAGTCAGTTGAAACTAAGTGATTTGGCAAATCTAGATCACTGCAGTGTGTGGAGGTACGCATTTCAGACATACTGCATTGAGTCTATTGTATGAAATCACTAATGATAAATAAAAAATATATAAATTATTCTGCTATTCCACAGAGTCACTAATTGCTATTGGAATCTTTAAAATTATGCACTAAGTCTCTAATTTCACCAGGGTTGCCACGCTACCTGGAAAACCGGGAAAAGTCAGGGAATTCGAAAATTGACCAAAATATTCAGGGAAAAGTCAGGGAATTTAAGTATTTTTGTCAAAATCTGGAAAAGTCAGGGAAGTTCATACAGCGATCCCGCCAAAAAAAGCGATTTTTGCGCCGACGTCGGAAGAGGTAACTTTTTTGGCGAATTATGTATCACGTGAGTGTCATTCTGGTAGCTGGCATAGAGCCAATTTTCGCAGCTCCAATTTGATTGTCTTTTAGAAAGACAAAGCAACTTTTGGTTTCCAGTATTCTCGAGAATCGCATGTGCAGTGCATGAACTAAAGAAAGTACCTGTTCTCGTATAAAACAAAATGGGTTTAATCCTAATATACGGTACTATGGAGGTTAGAATCAAAGAATATGTATTGTAAAGAAGGAAAACCTCTCTGCAACAGACGTGGTTGTGGCTCCGTTCCATCATAGAGAGAAACAGCTGTGCATGTCTGATATATCTGTTACCAAAGCTCGAAACCGGTGTCGAAGTTCGAAGGTCACGTTATCAAGAGTTCATAAAATGAATATCGTTTAAAATTTCTTTAACCACTTGCGCTAAAAAGACGTGCCACGCACGTCAAGATGCTTTTGTCTCAAACCGCGAGCGACGTGAACACCACGTCGATAAGCATTTATCGCAAAAATGAAAATAACGTGGTGCACACGTCGTCTAACAACGAGATTGTTTATTTCTCGAGTTACAGCTCTGGATTGCACTCGCAGATGCGGAGCGGCGTAAATGAGACACTTTACCGCTTGTTATATTGTAGCGCACAGCACCGGAACCGTGAAGTTTAGTCTTAGCGCAAGTGGTTAAACTCTAAAGGAAAAGAAAATATTTTTTGGCGCAAGTAAATTAATTCATGGATTAGTTATTTTCAGAGAAAAAAAAAAAAAATCCGTTTTTAAAATTATTGCGAAAAATCCAAGAAGAAACGTCCTTTGATAAAACGTTTCTTTTTGGATTTTTCGCAATAATTTAAAAACGGATTTTCGTAGTTTTCTTTTTGTCAAAGAGCGTTTCTTCTTAACACGTGTTTCTCAATTTCCTGTACACATCGCGGAGAGGGAAATTCTGACCGCCAGGTTCCGTCGCCAAATCCCTTGGCAAATTTTCCCTCCGCATTCTAGCGGCGTAATAGCATTTTACTTGTATGGAACCTTTTCTTCTTTACATAGACGTTCTTTGGTTAGAATAATAATGGGATTTGGCGACATCTTGATGCGCAGTAAACGGGTCATTTTGGTCTTGCGACAATTTTCAAAATCGTGCCAAAGCCTTACCTTATACTAGAATTTTACCGCAAAACCTTTTTAAACCTTTAAACCCCTTTTTTTTTCTTTTTAATAAATACCTTGCCATTTTGTAGTAAAATAAAAAAATAGTAATCAGTCATCTAGGCTAGCCATGTAATATAACTGTATTCACTAAAATATCGTTGATTATTCTAATTCAATTTTTAAGTAATTATTTTTATATTATTCATGTAATTTAATGTTGCTTCTTCCCTCTAAATTTATTTATTATTAGTAAATAATATTTCCAAATTTCAGGAAATTTTCTCTGGCATAATCCTGAAATTAATTATAGCAGTATGATGACATACCATCACGAAATTTAATGCACATATTTTTTCCTTATGTATGCTGCAAAATAAATATAAAATACCTCAATTTATTAAAATAGATTTCTTTCTTTCCTTTAGCTGCAGAATGTCTGCAAAAAAAGCCTTATTTTATTCCAGATTGGGAAGATTCTAATCTCAATGTTCAGTGGAGAAAACAACAACTATTATAATTATATTTGTGTTTTCAAGTGTTAAGGTGCCTTTTAAGAACATACCTCAAGCAAATTAAATTTACCTAAAATCTAACCTAACTATTTAGCATTGCGTTGTGATTTATAAGGACC
Organism: Stegodyphus dumicola; assembly: GCF_044657685.1. Classification (NCBI taxonomy): domain Eukaryota; kingdom Metazoa; phylum Arthropoda; class Arachnida; order Araneae; family Eresidae; genus Stegodyphus; species Stegodyphus dumicola. Next base: position 232,702,707 of record NC_140768.1, read on the forward strand.
GGATTAGCCTCGTGTTGAACTGGTGATGATCATGAGTAATAATTAAATAAAACATACATTTGTTATCCAATATATATATCTTAAATTTTATTAAGTTTCTTAAGTGGAAAACTAAACAAAATTATCAAACAAAGTATATCAAGAATAATTAAGAATAAATGTCCTCTGGGATTTATTGAATAATTAAGTGAATTTGCTACACAATACAAGTAATACCATAATTAATTTACCTCTTAGCACAGCCAACGTACATTACGCGGATAGACTGGAATTTTCTTGAAACACACCTGGAAAGCCTGGAAAAGTCAGGGAATTTCATTCTCCTGTTTGAGTGGCAACCCTGTTTCACTGTGTAGACTATCTCACTGAATGCTGTAGAAATCTCTATATTATGGCAATTAGAGGCACTATTCTGAGCACTAAATTGTGGCACTATAACAAGGAACTATCTTAAGGCACTGTAATCTCTGTATTAAAGCACTGCTGTTGAAGTCTTATATTAGGAAGCTGTTGAGATCTCTATATTAAGGCACTGAGTCTCTAATTCACTGAATACACTAAATCACAAAGCCACTGCATAACTGTAGTTCACTTGAGCAGTGCTTAAAATTGAGCCCGCAGGAAGAATTACAATGTAAAGTGCACACAAATTATCACTTGCGCAGAACTTGAAACTGAGCACGTAGTGAGAGTTACAGTACACAACACAGCAAATGTGTGATGGAAATAATTAATTATTAATGCACAAAAGTTTCGGTAAGCACAATAAATAGCAGTACACATGATATTTTGTAAGTATACACATATATTTAAGTGATAAACACATAAACCGAGAGGTTGTAGTGGTATGCCAGAGGCCCGAAGAATGTTAATAAGTCAAAGATAGCAAAGAGAAGAGATGAGTGATGAAAAATGGGGGAGAATGTAAGGAATAGCTGAAACGTGAACAGAAGGAGAATCGCAGGTGCAGAAAGAGTAGTAATAGGAGAGCCTGGACCTTAAAGAGGTTGCGGGTTTACAACAGGAAAAATGTGGAGGTGTTTCCACTAGAGGAAACTGTTAAAAAAAAAAAATACAAGTGTATAGTTGCAAAAATTGCTCGGAAAAAAAAAAAAAGGATTGATTAAAATATAAAAAAAAGGTGTGCGGAGGGTTGGGGTGGAAAGAAAGAGGGGGTCAGCAAAAGAAAAAAAAAAAAAGAAGGTAAAGTGTCAAGAGGGGAAAAAGAAAAGAGGGCGCTATCTAATGTAGTTAAGGAGAAAACTTAGAAATTAAAAGGGAATAACAGGATAACAAGGGGATGAAAAGAAGAGTTTGAGGCCGCTAAGTTACATAGAAGCGAAGTTATCAGAGAAATAAAAAGAAGGGGAAGTCAGTTAAAGGGGGAAAGAAGAGGGGAAAAGGCTTGAAGACAGCTTAACTAGAAAGTCATAGAGGAAATAAAATTAATGTTGGACTGAGAACTTATACTACCCGTAATTTAAACCACAAAATACAGACATTTTAGTAGGAGAAAGAGAGAGGGGGGGAAAAAAAAAAAAAAAAGGTTAGAAAGTGCAAACACAAAATTATTAAATTTATATCAATAGTCAGTAATTTATAATACAATCAGTAAATTTCATTAATTAATAAATTTACATCTATAAAGTATAAAAAGATTGTAACATAAACATGAATGGGCGAATAAATGAGAAAGTTGAAGTTCGAAACATAAACAAAGCCGCGCGGTAAAAAGTTCTAATGTCACAGGTGTCAACAGGTTCTGTGCCAAGCGCGCATGCACTTTGTAGGTGGAGGGGAAAGGTCGTTGTTAATTATGCTAACCCTGAGGGGCTTCTTGAGAAAACAACAACCTTGCAACCCCTGCGTCGAAAAATTCGATTTGGAAGAAGTTAGTAGGGGGAAATACGAGTTACGGATTATAAAAATAACACAAAAGTGTGCATAGCAGATGAACTAATAAACATAAATTCAAAGCAAGGGTACCGAAATAAAGAGTACAAGAAGACCTACTTTGCCGAGGATAAATGATGATGATATTCCAAATAGAAGCCGAGATATCCTAGAAGAAATCCGCAAAAATGACACTTTATGGACTCTAATTAAAATAATTATAACTCTACTTAAACACACACCACAAACACAATTCTTGCACCGTTAGAAAGCGGAATGCGGCAGCTTTCTCCAGATATCTGTGTTGAGAACAGAAGGCAATTTGGTCGCGAGTAATCACTTAACAACGACGGAGCATAAAGCAGCACTTCATTTTCTTCTTCCGGTTCTTCATTCAAAAACATAGGCTCATGCGTAGACAATGGATGAGAATTTAAAAATTTCAATAACTCCGGAATTATAAGACGTAGGAACACAAATCAAGCATCAACATTTGTAGCTTGTTGAGACCTTTACGATGTTACTAACCTTGTAGACACACGACAAATATTACCGTGGTTATAACTCGTTCAACGAGGAGCTCCTAACACACTGCTGCAGCGTTGTCACGGGGCAGAGTCACAGTCCTTGGTGGGGGGGGGCATAAAGATTGAACAGCTTAGAATGAATTCAAAAATTAAATTAAAGACTAGAAGTACTTTAACTGGTTCTAACATATTTTCCTGTCAGCCATAAAAGTTTGTGGAGATCCCATAAACTTGTACCATTCATTCTGGTAGAAGTTTTAATTTTATTTAGTTAGATAAGAATTGCTTTCTCTATTTAATTTTATAATCTATAGATACAAGTTATGGATAAAGCATATAAAAAACTTGAATCGTTTGTCCCAGTTTTTCAGGGTTGCAACACCATTGTTTATCTATTTTCAAATCAAGTCCCATATTGTGTTTGTTAATGCACATTGTTTTGATGCCATGATCCCACTACTTCTACAATACTCCGTTGCAAGCTGTTCCTTAAAAAGTGTGTCTCAAATTTTAATTATTCCTCTGCCCCCCAAATGCAGGTGAGAAACAGAAATAGCAGTTGAATCAATCCTTCTTTACAAAAACTAAACTGGCTTATTGAGAGTTAATTGGAATTATGTAAGACCAAAGCCAAGCCCGTGCACTTTCCTAAGATTGCCACCCCAAATTAAAAATAAAATTTTTATTTCATACTTACCAAGTACTTACATATGACAAATTGTATAAAACATACTTACATATGACAAGTACTTACAATCGGCTATTGGCATACTTTTACACACTGTACCTCTGCTAGGAACAGCCCTGACCAAAGCAAAGATCTTATGAGTGTGTTATCCATTATTGTTTGGCAAATTTTTCTTTCTTTTTTTTTTCCCCTTTCAAATGGTCAATAGTAAAATATGTAAGTACCCTTTAATTAATCTTTCAGTTTCATTGCTGTTTTCATTTGGATCTGTACAGGTTCTATAATGAAATATATTTATCACCTAGGATACAAGAAGAAAGATAAAATTTGCTGTTGTCCAATATAATTAATAAAATTTAGCCGTTTGTGTTTTGTTTTCATGTGAAATCATTGTCATGTAAAGGCTAGATTTTACAAGTTATTGATGTAATAATCTAGGACTGTGGTATTCAATCTATGGGTTGTGAAAAATTGTATTGCGGTAGCAAGATAGATTACCAAATTGTAAATAAATTTAATTGAATGGAAATACATCACTGACAAACTTTCTTGAGAAAAAATTTTGTTTTTTAATATGTGAAATTTTATTAAATTCTGGAGCGATTATAATTTGAACAACAACTTCAAAGAGATAGACTCTGACTTTTTGAAATCATTGTTTTAAAATCTAGCTTATGGATATGATACAGACGAAGAGTCTCTCAGGGTATGGGTTCACTGTATGATTCATAGAGAAGCATTTTGTATTGAAAAACAGGCCACTGAACTAAGTTTATCTTAGATATTGGAGATAAAATAATAAGTTTTATAAAGGCTCGTCCTCTGAACTCAAATTTTTTTTTGTAAATATATGAAGAAATAGGCAGTGAATATCAGCAGCTTCTTTTACATACAGAGTTGCATTGGCTGTTGAAGGGTACAATCCTAATGAGACTATTTGAGCTGAAAGATTAAGTATTTGTGTTTTTAAATGAGGATGATAATGATAAAAAATTTTTATGCTTTTTAACTGATAAAGAGTTGTTATGTAGGTTAGCTTAAAAGGTATTTCTCCCACTTTCCTAGCATCCTTTGTGGTGTAGTGGTTCAGCACGCTGGGCTGGTATTCCAGAGGTCCGTGGTTCGATTCCCGGCGAAGGCGGTTGCATATTTTTCATCTTTTCTGCTTCCAATTAACCTAATGTCTCTACAAGTGGCGCCCGAACTAAAAGGGTTGTGGATGATGATTCTCCGCACCCAGGATTTGGCGACTAAGTCGCCTAAAACCCTATTCGCCCTTTAAAAAGGGGAGTATATAAGGCATTTCTCCCACTTTCATAGCGTCCTTCGTGGTGTAGTGGTTCTGCATGCTGGGCCGGTATTCCAGAGGTCCGTGGTTCGATTCCCAGCGAAGGCAGTTGCATATTTTTAATCTTTTCTGCTTCCAATTAACCTAATGTCTCTACAAGCTTAACTGATATTTTTCGCAAACTGAATGAGTTGAATTTAAGTCTTCAAAGAGAACAATTAAATATATTTATAACTAATGATTAAATCAAAGCCTTTACACACACACACACACACACACACACAAAAAAAAAAAAAAAAAGCTTTCGGGTACTTGTACTGCAACATACACACACACACACACACACACAAAAAGCTTTCGGGTACTTGTACTGCAAGGTGATTAATTTTATAGCATTTTTCAATTTAGAAAGTTTTGTTCTAGAAAAATGTACAATCAGTTATTAAAGATAAAATAACTCACTTATATTCTTTAAGATTTTCTGACTTTCAGCATATCTTAGCTGAAAATTTATCATTTCACTTAAGTAAACTGTGTTATCGTCTGATAGAGTTAAAATTTCTTTTCAAAGACCTTGAATTGCGGAATCGAGGCTTTACATTCAAAATAAAATTCCAGAACTGTCTGATGCATCTCTAAAGTATTATTACCATTTGCATCATCTTATATATGCGAGATAGGATTTTCCCAATTTCTCTGTCTAAAATCTAAATATGGAAACAAATTAGCAATAGAGCCACCTTTAATATTTGAGTTGAGCGAAATAGAACCAGAAATATCATTATTTGTAAACAAGCAACAAGCTGATTGATGTTATTAAATGTATACTTTTGTAGTTTTTTTAAACTGATTTTTTTTTTGGGGGGGGGTCCTATATGTTATATGCGATTCTTTAATTTTAATTTATAGATGACGTATGTTAGTAGAATTTTAACTAAATGTTTGGTAAATACAGAATTGATTTTCAGATTATCGTGTTTAACTTTATCACTAATTTTTTTGTTTTTTATGAAATAAAAAAGTAAATTAACATCTTCCTGATTTTTAATGTAACTTAGTGATAGTTTTTGGGAAATTTGAATTAGATTATTGATTGTTTTAACTTTTGGGTTGGTATATTACTCTGATGTCCCAAGTAGGGCCACACTGCCAAAAAGTTTGAATACCTCTGCTCTGGGGCACATGTTTTGGCTGCTTGAGGCTTCTTCCATGTGGAATACAAATATGAGCCAATTTCTCTTAAAATGTCCTTCACACACACACACACACACACACACACAAGTTATTTTTGAATTATTTCTGATTTGTAATAAATATTTTTCTGTGATGTGTAACATGAGAAGTCATAAAAATGAGATAATTTCATTTTGAAAGGTTCTCATGAAAACATCCCTCTTATTAATCCTTTGGTTTCTGTGAGATTAAGCAGTTCTTTCTTCCCAAATACATGCAATATCTGTTAGTTATAAATTTGTAATGTGAGCTTGTTCAATTGTACCCACTGCAGTGCACTGGAATGGGAGCTGAGCTCGTTCATGACTGCCAAAGGATTGCCATCTAATACTTTACCATATTTAATTAATCAAACCAAGTAAAGGTAGATTCTTATGGCTTTAGGATCTTAAATTTTTACCTTTAAGTAATTGAACCATGCTCTTTATTGAGGTGTGAGCTTATTAAAAGAGGAAACTCGAGTAATTAAATCTGTTCTTTTTGAGTAAATTATTGTCCTTTAAATGAATTCATTCTTTCAAAATTATTACGGTAAAAATTTCAGGATTTATGTTAGTATTTCATGTAACTTTTTTTAGCTTTGGAAATTCTTTTCTTTTCTTTATTTTTTAAAATTTAAAGTATTATCTTTGCATCACATGCAGTATATATCTTGGGGAAGCTAATTTGAAATGTTTTTTCTTATTATGAAGCTGGCTGGCTCGGACTGATCCTGCTGATGTTGCTCGTGTGGAAAGTTTAACATTTATGTCTACTCCAAATAAAAGTGATACAGTTCCAACTCCAAAAGAAGGAGTAAAAGGAACCCTTGGGAATTGGATGTCTCCTGAGGATATGGAAAAAGCTTTTCGAGAACGCTTTCCGGGATGCATGAAAGGTGCTATCTATTTCTCAATATGAAAATATGTATCATGGAAAATGTTTTTATGTTCTGATGTATTACATTGATAATTTTTTTAGCTTTTTGAGTACAGGTTTATAAAATATCAGTGCACACATTTGTTTTTAATGTGCATTTTAACAAAAAGTAACTTACATAATTTTTACTACTAAAATTTGAAATTTTGTTTGAATGTTTTTGAATAGTGTGAATCATTCAGAAATATTTGAAAAGCATTTTGTCAGGTCTGTAGAAACTTAAGGGAAGAAGAAATGAGATAAGTATTTAAATGAGAAACGTTTTTCATGAAGAGTCAGCCTGATGATTTTTTGAAGGCTATTTAAATTAACAAACTGATGAATTTGAAAAGAACGTACTGTATATTAGGATTTCAACCATGAAATAGTCATTACATTGAGCAACTTCAAGGTTGAATTATTTATGGACCTATATAAGTTTAAGTATTTAATAATTTATAATTCATATTTTTAATTGATGCTAATCAGTGTTTCCATCTTAGGAACATTTATAAAAAATACTTAAATTATTTATCCCTAAAATTTTGTATATTTATTATTTCATTTATTAGTTGGTTTATTCTAAGTATTACTGAGTAAGTAATTTATCCATTGAATTATAACATTTAAAAAAGTTATGATAAATACAAAATTTTGGATGTTTTTAATTTCTTTTAAATATTTTAGCCCCTCCAAATCAAATAAGTAAAAAATTCAAGGTGAGTTTATAGGTAATTGTTTTATAGAATTTTTATTAATGAATGTGCAATGCAAACAAATTCAGTAGAAAAAGGATTTGGGGGAATATATCTATTACATATAATTTTTCGCTCATGATTTTTATGCCTTTGAACATGGTGACTTCTGCCTCTGAAAATGAGCGACATTTTCCAGAATGCAATTATTAATCTTGAACATACTCTCCTCTAATACAACCTACTCCACAGAAAACTGAAATCTGAAACTATAGAATTCATATCTTAGGGTCCTTACATCTTTTGTGTAATCCTTATATCTTTTGTGTAATCAATTGTTAATAAACGGGGGGATAAAAATTAACAAAATTTTCATTATAAAAGAAATCAGTATTATAAAAGAAATCAGTATTCTCTTAAGGACAGGTTCATTTTTATGAAAACTGCCATAGACATATTTTTTCAAAATTAATTTAACAGTAATTGAATTTCTAAATGAAATAGATTAAAATTGCATAAGATCAAGAAGCACTGAATTATCAGGAACTTTTTCTGGCCATAATGAGTTTTTCATAATTCAAAATATCTTTTGAAGATTTCAGCTGAAGAATATCAGAGAGAAACAGAAAGTAATAACAGTCCATCAAATTAATAGAAGAAAGTAATTAAGGTGTGGTAAACTGAAGTAAAATTTTAATTAAGGAATCTTATTGCTGTAACAACATTTGAAGTATTATTATGGTATGCTTACACTAAGAGTAGTGTTTGCACTTCAGTGTAAAATTATATTTAGAGGTAATTTTTGAGTTGAGCACATTAACTAGGCTAACTAAGCTTGTGCTTTTTAGCTTAAAAATGCAGAATTTGGGATATATTTCAAAATAGAAGCTTTATTTGAATTACACTAAATTCCAAAAGTTAAACATGCAATAGTTAAAAAATGGAAAAATAAAGCTTTGATTAATGGCAGATTGTGCATGAAGGTAACAAATATGATTTTGCATAAAAGAAAAGCTTTTTGTATAAAGATGAAAATGATATTTAATTTTCCTGAATTGTATGATGTCACATTTGGGTCATTAACAAATTATTATTTAAAGCTAAAAACAAATAAAATGTATGTTAATAAGATGTATAACCACCTTGGATCTTCATAAATTTTACAGCAATATAAGATGTGTAACCACCTTGGATCTTCATAAATTTTACAGCAATTGCTCATATTTTCAATAAGGCGATAAGGCACTGCAGATGCTGGCAATGATCATTTCTACATTAGAGCAGTTTTGAGCTGTCTGAGATCGTCTACAGGAGGTAAACTTGCTCAGAAAGCATCCCAAAGATTTTCAATCAGATTAAGGTGGGGGGAATACGACAGGCACTCTATATGAGAAATGCCTATATGCATTCAAATACTTGTTGACAATGTTGCCTCCATGCAATATCAACAAAAAGAGTGACATCTTTGACTGTGCTGCTTCAATTCGTCTGATAGCACAACAGCACACACTATCTGCTATATGTCTTCTTTCAGCTTTAGAAAAATGGGTATCATTAAAAATAACCCGAAGTTACAAACACACGTCATGTCACCTTTTAAATGAATCTTCTCAAATCCTTCAGAGTGGTGACATCTTCAATGACTGCCTAATTATAGTACATGTTTTTACAGTATAAGTTTGGACCTGATTTAATTAGTATATGTTTGAACATGATTGGCTGTAACACATGGTATTTGCATACTGCTATCTGTATCCACAGCACTTTGTAGCCACTCAAACTCAATGATGTTTTCGAAAATTACTAATTTGCATTGTTGTGTGTTTAACTTTTGAAAGCCATTGCATTTTGAAGGTAGTTAAATATTAATGAACAGATTAAAAATTTTTTACAAGTAAGAAAGTACTTGTTTTGGCTTTTTAAAAAATATCTCAAATTTTATGTTTTTTATTACGACACAAACATTTAAATGAAGTCTATTACAATTTAAGTTATCCTAATATTGATAATTTAGTAACTCTTTAGAATAAGATTTTAATTATTTTTGAGTAATAATTTTATGTTTTTATCAGGCAGGACAATGTATATCATTCCATTTAGTATGGGTCCCATTGGTTCTCCATTATCAAAGATTGGAATTCAGCTTACGGATTCTCCATATGTTGTTGCTTGCATGAGAATTATGACACGAATGGGTTCTACTGTTCTCAAAGTACTTGGTAATGAAGAATTTGTGAAATGCTTACATTCTGTGGGTCAGCCACTTCCAATGAAAAGTAAGTTTTTAAATTCTTAAAAAATGTACAGGGTTACAGTATTAAAAATTGCATGCATGTTTAAACTTTTAACTTATGATGTACTGAGTAACTACCATTTTCTGTTTAAAAGTTGCTATAAAAATTAGATATCTTTTGAAATGTTGATTATAAGAATATTTGTTTGCAGATGTGAAAGATTGGCAGAGTTCTATGTTTTGAAGTTATATTAACAGGACCAGTTCATTGCATAATAGTAAATACCAATGCCAGTTTTTGCTATTTGCTATATGACATTTTAAATGACACTGTTTTTTAACTTTTCTAATTAAAATGTTTGGCACTTTTCTCTTGTTCAGGTGCCACTTAATGGCAGACATAACTGTTACTGCAAAATGTAACTAGATGGAAGCAACTCTAATGATACATGAACTTGTAAATAACTCTAATGTATCATACAATGTACATAATATTTAATGTGTACACTGCTGAATTTGTTCTCATCATGTACACAGTGATTTATTTTTGTTTAAAAAATCATGAGAATATATATAAATGTATGTTCATGTTTAAGTTGAATAATAAATTAAGAAAATAATACTGAAAGTTTATTCTGTTTTATCAGAACCTTTAATTTACTTTACATTTATAAGCATGTACTTTGAAATTAATAATTTGAATTTGAAATTTTGTTTATTTGACGGCTGATATAACTTGACAGGTTCTGAAATTAATATTCTTCTTACAGGAATTATATTTCTGCTAAAATGTAGTGTAATGTAAAAATTCTACAAGCTGAATAATTATTCATGCTTTTTTACTGCATAATGTGTAAATTACAATTGTCTTGAATTTTCCTCACTTAGATCCCCCTGTAAACAACTGGGCATGTAATCCACAGAAAACAATCATTGCTCACATCCCAGCTAACAATGAAATTTGTTCTTTTGGAAGTGGTTATGGTGGAAATTCACTTCTTGGAAAGAAATGTTTTGCTTTGAGGATTGGATCTATTCTAGCCAAAAGAGAAGGATGGTTAGCTGAGCATATGCTGGTTAGTATCTTTTCATTGCATCTATATAGCAACATTAGAAATACACCTGTGATAAATATTTCTGTTAAGTGTTTTTCTGTTAACAGGTTGCCAGTCATGTTTACATCGCATCAGCAATATCATTGTTACAAATGAGCAGAATAAATGAACATAGTCCAGTAATTTTTTATGCTAGATTTTCATTTGTTTTTGTGTGTTGAAGTGCTAATAATCATTCTTAGCTAAATTTGTGCCGAGTTGTAAATTTATGCAATTTTCTAATTTTTTAAAGCAAAAACAGATTGCTGTGTACATGGAAAGAACAGTTTTTTCCTCCCTGCTTATGCAGCAGTCTGTTTTCTCTTAAAAAGATCAGGAAATTGCATAGCATCATGCACAATCTTGGCATTCCACATATTCAGCATTAATATGTATGACATTCATTATATAAAATATAGTTCTTTTCTTTATGGATCATAAGTGAAAGCCTGTGTTTTAACTTTGTTAGCTGAACAACCTCTCATCATGACAGACATGGACCAAAATCGTGCTTTGGATAATCCACCGTTATTGTTATGATATCACCACTTCAACAACATATGATGCATAACTTTCTACACAATAATTGGACTCTGCTGAAGGTGGGAATTATGATGAATAATAGTGACTTATTCAAAATAGATTCCTTTCTCATGCCTGCTATGATGAAGTTATCCAACAAACAGATATGAAACACACTCTTTCACTATAATGTGTATTTATTTATTAAGAGTAAGGCTGTGCTCTGTACTGTACAAGAAAAACTTGATTTTTAGTATACTAAATAAACTTGCTGAAAAGATAATGATAGAAATAACAATCTATATTTCCAAATAACTGCTCAGACTCTCACTATCTGGCTGATACAAAAGGCATATGAGGATAGTAGATTTTCATGGGTATTACAAGAGAATAAAAACTTGGAAACCCCTCACTCGGCAACAAAGCACATCTTCTCCAAAGAAAGAGATCAGTAGCTCAGCATAAACTTACTGAAAGGAAGATAGGGAGAATAAAACACACTAAATTTTCAAGTAGCTGCTTAGTTTTGCACTTCCAGGTAGATCCAAAACTTATGAGGATAGTTAAATTTTACATAATAGATTATAATCCTGGAATTGGGCAACAAAGCACAGTCTTCTCCAAAAAAGAAATATCAGTAGCTGAGTATGATGAGGTTTGTATCCTCCTCCTTTTACTTTCTCTTCATAATTAACCCCTTCAGGTAAAATGACGAGTCTAGCTCGTCATTGGTTTTTCATGCCATATCGCACAATGACGAGCTACACTCGTCATTGGTTTTTCATGCCATATTGCACAATGATGAGCTACACTCGTCATGCATACTGTTGAATATGATAATTAATTTAGTTTAAAATTTCTGGTGTACTGAATTTGACAACACCTTTTTTACTTGTGGAAATATCACAGATCCTATCACATATTGCTTACCGTTAGAATTTCTTGGTACAAGTCATGGCCGAATTGTTGTTAGTCTGTAAGATTTCATTCTTGTAAAAATTTAGTGTGAGCATCGGTCAATATATATTTCTGTAAAGGAAAAACGGTACTTTTCCGTTTGGACGGCGCAAATTTTCATTTCGCCGGCGCAAGCGATAAAGTCACCGAGTGTCGAGTTTATTGAAGTGTGTAAGATTTATTTATGGTTGGTGTGAAGAATTAACTTCAGTTAAATGGTGTGAAAAGTTCTTTCAATATTGTTCCAAAATTCAATATTTAAATATTTTTTATTTATGCATTCAAAATAAAAAACCGGGGGGGGGGGGTCGTATCGGAAGGGGTTAAGTTTGCAGTTATACATTTGAACTGATCCAGAAATTACACTTGCCTACCAGAAAAGATGAACTGAAATTAATTCATCCCTGATGACACAGTTTGAAGTTATGCATCAAGTTGGTGAGGAAGCCTGCTGACAAAAAAATCTAATGCAATTGTTAAATTGTTTGCATGTTTATCTGGTAAATATGTGGTTAATTTTTGGTTCTGTTTATCTGGTTAATGCTGAACTAATGTAACATCGCCACATGTAGCTTTTGATGAATTTTTGCAATTTTGACACTAGCAAGCATAAAACTTTCAGTTACCTATATGCTTGTAGAATTGTACAAGGCAGTATAGTTCATTCTGATTTCTTTTTTATTTATTGATGCTGATTGTTTACATAAATTTTGTAAATACAGCGATCACGTTTCTCATATTCTGAAACACTATAACTTAGTAAAAATTGTTAAATTTCATGCAGTTGTGAACTATTATTTTGAGTTAGAAACAGTAACTTTTAATTTCTTGAATGTAGAAGAGAAACACGACAAGTGAAAGATAAAATTAGTAACACGACAACCCTAAGTTTGGTGTAGATTTATGTCAGGGTCTTGATAGATTTCGAGGGCAAGCAGGTATAGCTCTCGTTTCATCAGGATCAAAGAAATCTGAAAGACTGGAAGGCAGTAGGCACAACTGTTGTATGAATTTGATTTCAGCCTACTGTTTACCGTAAACCTTTTTCTGTCTGTTTATTGCTCCATACAAAGTCATGTCACCTGGCTAATCAAAAAATGGTTTCTTTTTACTATTATGTATTTCACGCTCTCAAAGTTTGTTCCTCAGATTTGAGATCAGTTGCCATTGATCTATGATTTTCTCCCGTGGTTATTGATTAAGCATTTAAAACATTTCCCACTTGCCATCAAAAAAGACATTCCACTATTGGAAATAACTTTGTCATGCTTCCATTACATCTTTCTGTCAGTTACAAAATTGCACGGATTCTTCACAATTTCGATATTCAAGTCATTTTCTCTAATGAATTCTAGTCTTTTACTATCACTAAAATCCATGGCTCGACTCTTAAATTCTTGGGAATTTATAGCATATTGTGTCAGTGTGTTTGAGATGCATTGTCCAAACTAAAAGAGCATTAAAGTTTTGTATCAAAGAACATGAAGCTTATGTCTGAAAAGGCGAAATTAACAAATTTTTGATAGCTAATCATTGTTGGAAATTTAGTCATTTTGACTGTAGGTCTGCAAAAATCATTTGAAAAGCTTCTTCAGTGGGTAAATTGAATTTTCTTGAAGCTTTTTACATTCAAAAAGAGTTATCTTGTTTAGTTAATGACTTTAATTACAATCCAGTTCTTCCTAACACTTTTAAGATTATATTAGCTTAATTTGTCAATTTCAGTAATATTTTTGCTAATAGATGGTGCTACCTTCTTGGCAATCAACCCTCTCTCATTCAGTCTTTTGGAAACAGTCACCCTTGTTACACAGGTTCCTGTGCCTGCATACAGGTCCCAAGAGAGCTGAGAAGCTGTAGCCTCTCTGTTATGCCTCGCTAAAATGGACAAATAGCGATCTTCTCTGGCCATCCTGGTTCTTGTACGACCTTGCTCAGGCTTTCTCTCAATGGATCCAGTATCTTTGAACTGTTTCTATAGGTTACATACGACGCTGGGCATTTAATTAAACTCTCTGCATATCTGTACTTGCGATTGGCCTGCCTCTAGCCTCCCCACAATTCGTCACCTCATTCCATCATCATTGGTGGTTACTCATTTTTACTGTTCTGATGTGAATTTAACCAATTGCTGCAAGATAACACTAAAAAATTCGCCGAGGTGTGCTAGCGAACAACAATTCGTCTTACCCCTCCACATGCTTACAAAGCCTGTTTTTTTGCTGGCTCCGCCTACACACACATGTATGCTTACATATCTGCCGTACAAGATTTGCATTTTTATCTAGAAGCAGTGCTATTTCCTTTAGTTCAGTTCTTTTCATGCAATTCGATGAAATATGCCAGATTTCTTTGCTCCTAATGAAGAAGGACTAATATCTGTTTTCCTTTGAAATTAATTGAGATCTTGACATAAATCTATGCCAAACTCATGGTTGTCATGTTACTAATTTTATGTTTTAATTTCTTTTTTATAGAATCAAGTATATAAAAATGGAATTTATTCTTCAATATTAAGTGGCTAGTGTTGTAAGTTACAGATTTAATTTTATTCATAAATGTATAACTTTTTATCTGTCATAAGTTTAATAATGAATGATAAATTTACTTTTGGAACAATAGCTTTAATATTTAGTTAACAACTTAATTTATTAGATTTTAGGTATTACTAACCCAAAAGGCCAGAAAAAATATGTAGTCGCTGCATTTCCAAGTGCCTGTGGGAAAACAAATTTAGCTATGATGAATCCTTCTTTACCTGGATATAAAGTAGAATGTGTTGGTGATGATATTTGTTGGATGCGGTTTGATGAAAATGGACAGTTGAGAGCTATTAATCCTGAATATGGTTTCTTTGGTGTTGCACCAGGTATAGTTTTTAATTATTGTGAAACTTTAAAATAAAAAGTTCTGTACTTATTGTATACTCGCATTAAAATTTAAGTTGTATTCATTTGCTCAAATTTTGTATATTCCTATTTTAAATATTTTTTAGCAATATTTTATAAGGTATTCAAATCAATGTGTATTTCTGACTTGATGAATTAAACTGAAGATGAAAGAGAAATGTTGGTATTCACCTGCTTTGCAAAAGTTCCGTTTTAGTCATCTAACCTTTATGAAAGATTATATTAGTATCTTTTCTGACTAATGAAAGAAATATAAAAAGCATTTTCACTTCCACAAGAAAATGTTAAAAGGAAAATTTACTGGAATGTTCCCCCCCCCAGTGCTTGAAGAAAAGGATGATTAATTGGAAAAGAGCATGTAGATTTATTGTAGTTTTCCTGGATGTTTTTATTGCTTACAAAGTGTATGATAGAAAATAAGTGTCCATCTAAACAGCTATGCATACTGTAGTATTTCAAAAACTAAATATAGTGACTTTGATGGGGCAAATGATGATTATCTCTCTCCTGCTTCTCTTATTATTGAGCTTCATTTTAAAGCACTATCACCCTTGCCACCATCTGTGAACCTTTTATTGTGCTCTCTGTCTGTACAGTTTTGGATTAGCAGATAGCCCTTGAATTGCTTTGATTTAATCGATTAATATCATAACACTTTGCAGTTTTGAATGTGAAATTGTGCTGCATTTGTTATTCCTATTTATTTGGGTTATGTATTCATTATATCATTTTTACTATTGGTGTTATTTTGGTTTTATGTATTACTCTGTATGATTTGATAGGTCTTTTTAAAGAGCCTGGAAATGCTAATGCTAATAGATTAAAATGCCAAAATTGTGATTATCTGTGTAAGTTAATGATAATTACATTTTCACTTTAAGCCAGTTTGGCTGACAAGTGGCTTAAAAAAAAAAAGTTTTGCTTTTGCAAATTGAGCAAAATTTATATAGCTGTTTTCTCATGTATTATTTCATTTTCTGTCAGCAATTTTCAAAGTTGTTGCTTGTATATTCCCCTCCTCGATGTGATCTCAGTCATTTTGGTACTTTCCCAAACTGTGCTAATACTTGTTTGATGAACTGTGCGATACATTGTTTAGTTTCTTCTTTATGCTTCAGACGGTAAACTGTAGTGTATCTACGATAATCATCAATTACTGTTAGTATATACATACATGCCAACTTTTACTAATTTTTCGTAATTTTTACGAAAATGCGTTTGTCTTTACGATTTTATGATCGTAATCTATTTTTTTACGATTTTTTTCCTTTTTCAAGTGTTTTTAGTGATTTTTGTTGAAATTTTAGAATTTTTCGCCAATTGCATCGTGTTTTACGGCCAACTACCGACTACTTCGAATACAGTAACCTGCGGTTTCTCCCAACTCGCCGCTTAACCAGCCAATCCAATGTGCTGAACTTATTTCCCCAAGATTTTCTTTGTGGGCGCCAGATTATTTTTTTCGCATTCGCTTCAGCAGCAAGGGAATTACTCAGAGCAAGCGTGGATTGTCGCATTCTCTTTTTTTTTTTTTTTTTTTTTTTTTGTTTGCACGCGCTACGAATTTTCTTAATACGTCTTTGTTACGAAATGAGTTAAAAAAAAACGGTATTCTCAATACTTTCGGCCTGCCTACACAGCCGAAATTCCAACAATTAAAGAATCCTTCAAAGGAAATAACTATGCATTTTGCAACGCGTGCGTGTGTGACTTCACAATAAGTCACGGTGGAAGAAGCGACATTGTGAAGCATGTTAAGTCTAAAAAGCATGAAGTTAATGCTTCGGCTTCGACAACGTCAAAGAAAGTGGATGATTTTTTTTTTCGAATTCGGATGCCGATGTTATTTTGGCAGATTGTTTGTTTACTGCATTCCTCATTGAACACAACGTGCCGCTAAGCGCTGCCGATCACGCCGGTCAACTTTTCAGACGGATGTTTCCCGACTCCAAGATTGCTCAGAAATATGCTTGTGCTCACACGAAAACATCTTTTATTGTGAACGAAATTGTTTGCGATGCACAAAGTAAAATGATAGCTGCACTCCAGAACTCAGCATTTTTGGTGTCAATCGATGGCAGCAACGACAGCGATTGGAAGCTTTACCCCATCGTTGTCACATATTTCTAAAGGGAAAAGCCAACACACAGAATCAAACCCTTTAAAAAGAAAATGCTTAGAAGACTCCTCAAAGGTCAACTTTGTTAAAGAAGTTGAAGGGAAGAGGAAACAGTCTTCTATCAGCCGGGAGGAAAGGATTTTCTATCTTCTTTCTTCGGATTTGAACAAAGCATATTGTAGTTTTGTGTTAAGTACCATTAAGATTTTTGAAAGTGTAAATACCCTTCTACAATCAGCTTCGCCAAAATCTCCCTTGCTTATCCAAATTCTTAATGATCTTTTGAAAGAACTTTATACTAAGTTTGTAAAACCGTCCGTTGTGAAAAACAGTGTGTTGATTCGTGTTGCCTATAATAGTTTGGCAAATCAAAAGGATGACAATGATCTTATAATTGGAAATCAAACCAGGAACTTGTAAATTCTTTGAAAGATCATAAGAAAAAAGAATTTTTCCAATGTGTTAGAAAGTACTTTTCCTCAGCCTGTGATTACATTGTAAGGAAGTTTCCTTTGCAAAATGAAGTTCTTTTAAATGCTGAAGTGGCAAATATGAAACAAATTGAAAATTCATCTTTTGGAAAGATTCGTTTTTTTATTGATAAATTTCCATTTTTGTTAACAATTAAAGAAAATGAATGCTATAATGATGCTTTAGATGAACTACAGAACCAATTTTCTGCTGCAAAGTTTGAAGACTTTGCCAGTTCTGGAGAAGATAGACTTGATGTCCTTGTTGGTACCTTAAAAAGAATAAAAAGAGCTGATAGAACACCAAAATATGATAGACTAGCAAGAATTTTATGTGCTATTCTCGTAATTCCACACAGTACTGAGTGCGAGAGAGTCATCAGTGTTGTGAAGAAAAACAAAACTATGTTTCGTTCTTCAATTTCACCAAAAACTCTAGAAAACATTTTAATTGCTAAATGTTATGAGGAAACTAATTGTTATGACAGGAAATTTTCCAAAGAATTTTTGGCTAAAGCCAAAAAATGCACTCTAAATTCATTGCAATAATTTTTTTTGTGTAACTTTAAGTTCTCGTTTTATGTTTCCTAATAAATTTCTTAGTTACTACTTAATTGAGATTTATTAATGTAAGTACAATTTTCTTTTTTCTATTTGTATAAATTGTTATTTTTTTAATATCAAAGCATGATATTAATTCTTCATGTTCTTCTGAATTTGGGGAAGAAATCTTCTGAATTTTTATCTTTAGAGGTTGGCAGGTATGGTATATATCATGTACCACCTGGCGTTACAGTTTGCATTGGCCCACAAAGATCTGTATGCACTAAATTGAGTATATCGGAGGTTCGCGAAGTAGACTTTCTCGGAAATGGTTCTCTGCATGCTTTGGTAGCAATACAATCCTCACATGTCAGTACAGTAGAACAGGGAGCAATATTCATACTTTCAGCCATAGATTCATTGTACATCCTTAAAATATCGGCAGGATTTCTATGACCTTATTTTATATGCCAGTCATGAATGCATTCCGTATGGACTTGTTTCGTACTAAGAGCATGCTCACTTTCCTTAAGAACATACAAACATCATATCCATTATCAGTCAGCTTCTTTACGGATAATAAATTTCCAGATAGCTGCGGAACGAAAAGCACATCTTTAATCATAATCTGTATTTCCGTATTTTGATTATTCTGATATTTTACCAAGCAATTACCTTTTCCCTGACTAAGCATTGTATATCTGTTAGCTAAAGCTATTTGCTCAGGAACATAATTACTATCAAAACTGCTGAACAGAGTTTTGTCATTGCACACATGAATGGTGGCTCCAGAATCGATACACCAGTAACTATGTAAATTATTCGCACTTGTAAAGCAAGGGTGATTAGAAACTTGTTTTGCTTCATTAATGTCATATGAATTCATAGTTGCATTGACTTGTTGCTTTTGATTATGCTTAATCTTCTATTTCACATATTTCTTGCAGTCAGCCTTTAAATGCCCCAATTTCTTACAAAAGAAACAATTAGCTACTTTATTTTTATCAGCTGAAATCTTGCACATTAAAGAAGAATGTGACTTTAAAGCTTTATTCTCGCTTCCTGTACCAGGTTCTTTATTTTCGTTTTGACGAGTATACTTGTCCAAAAATTTATTTTTAGCCAATTCAATAGTTAAATCTGCTTCTAGTCGTGTTTCTAAAGCTGTTATTAACGTTGCATAATTTTCAGGTAAGTTACTTAAAATAAATGCAATGAATAAAGGTTCTGAAATTTGTTCACCTAACGCTTACTAGTTGATCCACAATAGCTTCCATTTCATTAGATGGTTGCTCATTTGTTCTTTATTTCTGTACTGCAAATTACACAGCTTTTTCAAAAGCCCAACCTTTCGGGACAGTGTTGACTTTTCATGGTACTGTTTGAGAATATTCCATGCCTTTTTCGCAGTCATACACTTTCTTATATGTCCTAATTTGTTATCTTCCAATGAAAGTCCTATAGTTGCTCTAACTTTTCCTTCTTTCGAAATCCACTTTGCTGGAGATGGAGGTTTTGTAATAATAACATCCCATAAACCCTCCTTAATCAACAAGAGTTCTATTTTAAATTTCCAAGTATAGTAATTTCGGTCATTCAGTTTTTTGATGCAGATGTGGTTTAGATCCATAGCCACCATTACATAATCGTTAAGGACAAAAGAAGAAAACAGAAGTAATCACTGTTCATCAATTTTAATTCAAAATGCTGATTCAAAATATTACTATATGCCTTTATAAAAGACTTCTAATTTGCTGGGAGCATAACTTGTTATATAAATAAATTGAAATATAACTTCATCGCAGAGATAACAGCATTTATTACGATAATGGAAAGGTAAGCGATCACAATACAGCAGCTATCAACATAACTGAAGTTCAAAGCTTAAAGTAGGTGGATTGACCAAAAATGTAGATTACATCCTTTAACACTCTGAGAGGAGAACACAAGCTATTAAAGGAAAGGAAATCATATTAATCATTACATCTGGTGACATTAGGCATTATAAAATATACAACAAACATTCCAAAGAAGAGTCATTTAAAATATGTAACTGTGTCGAAGAGCTTTTATGAAAATAATTGATACCCTTCTTTATCACTATCTGATTTCTTTACATTGTTGCAGTGGTTAAATGCTGATGAGAACATTGCTGTGAAATAAAAAATATTAAAAAAAGAAGTATGATTTCCTGATATAAATTAAGTACTAAAAAATAAACAAGTCATGGTTATTTGTTCATCATTAATTTCATATTGTAGTGGGTGATATAAGCTGGTTAAAAATGTATAATTATGCAACAAATAAAAAAATATGAATTTTGATCCAGCTCTCTGATGATTTTGAACATAGCTTTTGTAAGAGTTTGTATTAATAGAAGTATGAAGTTTATATTCCAAAATAATATGCAAGATGTAAAAATTTCTAAGAAGCTGTCAAAGCTATTAATTAATTATTCCAAACAAAATTAAGAGTTATAACTGTTACAAAATGTAAGTCTCTGTTATCAAGTTATGGCTCTCAAAAATCATCAAAATATATAACTAAATAATCAAAATGCTTTTCTAAAGTATCTTTTTGGAAATTAAGAAAATTCAACCATGTTTCTCTTGCTGAACCTTAATAGTAAAAAATCTTTTAGTCTGAGTAAAAAATTTAAATCTAGTGTCTTACAAAAACTAAATAGCTTTTATTAAAAAATTAGTGTGCTCTTTTTTTCAACAGTCTAGCACATAATTTTTCCTTTTACATATCATTATTCATAAAGAATTTTATTTAGAAAACTGTTTGATCTTGAGAAATCTGAAGTAAAAGAATTGCATCTGAAAATAAAGTGAGGACATTAGTTCTAAAGCCTGTCCTGTATACTATGTATATTAAGACGGAGATTTACTAAATTTTATTTAAATTGCTTAAAAACTAATCTATACTGTATTTCCTTGTGGATTTCCCTCCTTTTTTACTAATTTAATCGTCCGAAAAATGGAGAGGAGGAAATAGTATGAATAATTTAATTTCCAGATAATGCATTTAGAGTGTATGAATAATTTAATTTCCAGATAATGCATTTAGAGTAAGAATATAGCAAATGAAAAGTAGTCATAGCTAAACTACAGGCAATTATCAAACTATTGTTGCATGCCTACAGGTCCTAATAGGTTAAGTGCACACAGAACCAATGATAGCTTGATAAAATTTATTTTACCAAAAGAAGCACTTCACAGTTTTGGAACTTTCTGTAAAATATTTATACAGCTCTTCACAATGCAAGAGAATACAGAGTAATTACACTTCAAACTATTGAGATCATTAAACACAAAGCTGTACAGAGCGCTTCTAATGAATGAAGCTTCAAATACTCCAAATTCAGTTCTGAACTAGCAGCTCAGAGCAGATGCTATCTCTGGTCTTATATAGTTTTCACCTGCCTGGCCGAGAAATCTGTAGCACTTCTTAAAATTATTGGAAGGCATATATGGTTTAAGTTACCTCTAAGGTCTGGATAGGGTTACAGTTGCATATAATGATCAATTACATTTATTCATTTGCAGTACCCATTACAGGGACCAAACCAAAATGTCGCCAAGTTTGGTAAAAAAAAATTAGCCGTCAAAACTTTTGCCAGCTTGGTGATATATTGCCAATTTAGAGAGATAGGCATTTACTCAGATTAAATAAATGTTAAATAGACTTGTGCCTGTATTCATACTTTTCTAGCAAAGCATCTATCTCCTCTTTAGATTTTCATGTTACGTTACACAGGGAAAAAATGCAACAATTTCACATGTAGTTTCACTAAAGTTATTTACATATGTACAAAATTCATAACGATATTTCTTCTTTGAAAGAAATTTACATTCTAATAAGAATACACAGTAACATTAACATTAACATTGCAATATATAATAAGCTTATTATTGAAGGAATTAAAGCGTAATATTACAATATGTAATAAGCTTATTATTGAAGTGTTAAAGCTACAAGAAACAGTAATATTCATAAATTTGCAGGACTAGTTTTAAACATTTATATATAGAACCTGCTTCTTCAGCTGCGGAAGTGCAAAAATGCAATCTTAATAACTCTTTGTTTATACTTCCCTGTAACACTCATCTAGCCCATTAAGAAAGTTAATCCTATTATCATCTCTTTCAAATACTTTGCTATAGTTTACATTTTTTTCTATAATCATATTAAAAATATGTTTAATGTTTGTATTTTTCAGAAATATGTATATGTGCTACATTTAGGTATAAAAAGGTTTTTGTATATGTGAGACTGTGTATCGAAGTTCTTATTAAACAAATATTTTTTTGTTAGGAACATCAATGAAAACAAACCCGAATGCAATGCTCACAATTCAGAAAAACACGATGTTCACTAATGTAGCAGAAACTAGTGATGGTGGCTTTTTCTGGGAAGGTTTAGAAGATGAAATCCCTGCTGGTGTTAAAATAACTTCTTGGCTAGGAATGGAAAATTGGACTCCAGATGTTGGAAAGCCAGCTGCTCACCCAAATTCAAGGTGAGAAGTTTTTAAATATTTTGTTATCCTGAATATTCTTTGTCTTGTACTAAAGCTTCTGTATCTATCTAACACAGAATTCTGCTTGTCTAATCAACAAATCTACCCATGAAAATCCCTTCTGAATTCTCAAGGCATAGTCCAATCATTCTCTCTCATTTTTTTTTCAGGAAAATAGTAAACTCAACATTCTTAAATACTTTTTAAAAATCCTAAATACTTTTATTTTAAAATTTTTGTGAAAGTAAAATCATATTGCTGTTACATGTAAAATTTTGCTACCATATCTAAGTTACAATACTCATTTTTATAAAATTTCCTTGTCATACTATTAAGAAAGAATATTCTGTTGTCAGGACCCTAATCTCTCAAATCAAAGGTTTTACTGCTGGCAGAATGCTTCAGAGTTTACCAAGTTTACCAAACAAGAAATTTTCAAGCACTAAACAAATGTTTTCTCTAAGTGTTAATATATTTTAGTTGTTTCAGCTTGGAATTGAAACTAAAATGAATGATATCGGATAAAACAACAGAGGTTATCACAGATAGTAAAAGCTAAAACCTAATTGCAAACAACAACTTTGAAGTGAGCAATGTTGTTATTAAAATGATCTTCAGCTGATCTGCATGAGTGCAAGTACCTTAGTGAGATAATTGATATTTGCCTTGTGTAATTATTTTTAATTTGTCTTCAAAAGGGGAATATTGTGGTGCTGTTTAATTTCCTAGTACACACACACAAATGAAACATAATTGTTGTCACCAAGTTAAACTTGCTACTTAATCTATATGCCTTAAGTTTCTCGACTGTTATTTGGATGACATGTGTTTCAGGGAAAATGTTAACTTTCAAAGCTCTGTGTTTACTATGACTGTGTTTTTTTGTGTTATGAGAAATTTCATTTAAGTGAATCAAATGATCTTAAGCATTCATGACAAAGTAAATGCTGTAGCAGCAGTAGAGATTGTTAGGTATAGAATTACATGCCAGGAGTGTTGTATTGCGGAAGAATTGTTACATATTGAAGTAACCAATCTGAAGGTTGTACTTTGAATTTTCCATGAAGATAAAGCATAATAGTAGTGATTCATTCGATGAAATCTTTAGTACAGTTGAAGAAAATTTCCCTATGGAATAAGAATAATCGTATTTCCAATATTTTCCCCTAATAGTCTTATTTTTTTCTTTTCTTTTCTTTTTTATTTAAGGCTCTTTCTGCCCAGTTTAAAAGAAAGAAAAAAAAGATGTTATTGCTTTGCCTCAAAATATGCATTAAAAAGCTCTTTTCATGGTTACAAAAATTAGAGGATGGGATGAAAGAGAGAGAAATGAAATATTGCTTTTTCCTATAGATGTACATAAAGTGGACTTTTCTGGGTGATATAAAAGGGAAAAAGGGAGAAAGAGCAATTTTTTAAGTTCAACATTTTTATAATTTGATAATATGGTTTGTTTACGTCGAAATGTGGACTGTATGAGGCGATAATGTCTTTTAGTAGTTTTATTAAAACTCAACAATAATATACATGAAACATTACTTAGAACCGAAGTTCTTGATAATTGACACCGATGGGACTTGGTGTATGCCCACGAAGGAACAATTTTCCCGCCTAGTTGGCAGCATTCAGTTTGAATTGTAAGATTGCCAAGTTTGGCGCAATTACAGTTAAAGGCAGCAACATTCTGCCCCTCCCTTAGAAATAGTGTAAGGTATTACACTATTTCTAAGTTCACAAGAGTTCAGCTGTTTACATCAAAATAGATAATTTTGTTACTGGTCATTTCAACAGACCATTTGAAGTTCGAACAGTGACTACTCTTATATTGCCATCAGTACCAGGGAAAACCTCTATAATACGACCAAGAGACCATTTATTAATAGGCAAATGATCCTCCTTTATCAAAACTACAGAATTAATTTTAACATTATGTTTTTGAAACTGCCACTTGTTTCTTTGGTGGAGGTGATTTAAGTAGTCATTACTCCACTTTTTCCAAAAACCCTGGACAATTTTGGTAATTTTTTGCTAGCAGCATAATTTGTTCTCAGGCTTCTCTAGAAGTTCTGGTTCTGGAATCGCTGTAACAGTTCTAAAAATTAAAAAATGACCTGGAGTTAGAGCTTCAATACAATCGTCATCTGCCGGTAATGGAGTGACGAGCCTAGAATTTAATATACCTTCTATTTGAAGAGTCACTGTCTGAAATTATTCATAGGTAAGTTTTGTTTCCCCTACGACATGTTTTAAGGTGATATTTAAATGATCTGACTCCTGCCTCCCAAAGTCCTCCAAAATTAGGAGCTCTAGGAGGCAAAAAGTTCCATTTTACTTCTTCAGAAGTCAAGTAATTTCCTAAAGATTCATCTGGGTTCTTAACAAGATTATACAATGTAGTCAATTCTCTACTAGCACCAACAAAGTTTGTTGCATTGTCAGAAAATATGATTGAGCTTCTACCTTTACGAGAGAAGAATCTTTTTAATGCAGCAACGAAGGCATCAGATGACAAATCTGATACTAATTCAAAATGTATTGCCTTAGTGACAAAACAAACAAAAATAGCAACATATATCTTTTGAAATTGTCCCTTTCGTTGATGTTTATACTTTATATAAAATGTGCCGCAAAAATCGATCCCGGTGCAATTAAAGGGTGCACTTATACTCACCCGCTCCTGAGGAAGATGTCCCATTATTTTCTGAACTAGAATTGGTTTAGCCCTTCTACAAACTACACAATTGTGCACAATTTGTCATGTCAGTTTCCGACCTCCAAGAGGCCAAAACTTTTGTCTGACACAATTCAACAATGCTTGTGGACCTATATGCAGATATTTCTTATGGTAATGTTCCACTACTAATTTAGTGAACTGATGATTAGCTGGTAGAATAATGGGATGCTTCTGTGTGAAATTTAAATTAGCATTTTGCAAACGTCCCCCTACTCTTAGCAACTGATTTTCATCAAAAAATGGATTCAGTGATTTCAAACAGCTTTTACCTGTAACCTGAGATGTCCTTTTCAGGTTTTTTAATATCTGCAAACTATTTCACTTTGAGTTACCTGAATCAGATATAACTCTGCCCCATTGACTCCTCTACTGATAAAATTCCCCTTCTTTTTTCTTGGTTCCGATAGTTATAAATAAACCTGAAAATATAACTTAGAATATCCAATAATTTAGTATAGTTATTTGTAATATTTAGAACATTATAAAATAGATCATTAGTTAATGGTTCGACTAGAAAGTTTTGCAAATGAGTTAAATTAAAGTCAATTTGAGAGTCATTATTCACTGAAGTAGTTTGATTGGATATCTGCTTTAGTTCCTTGTGGTAATTCTCATCTAAATCTGACTGAGACACAGTTAGGGACAAATCAACTACTTCTGTTCTTAAGAATGAAGGTCCATTCCACCAAAGTTTAAGATGTTCAATTTGATCTGGGCTAACACCTCTTGAAATCAAGTCAGCAGGGTTTTCTTCTGACTTCACATATTGCCATTGAAACTCGTGTGTAAGTTGCTGAATCTTGGCAACTCGGTTAGCTACAAATGTTTTTAATACATGTGGAGAATTCCGAATCCATGCAAGAACTACAGATGAGTCACACCACATATATATCTTATCTAAATTCAATTTAAGTGCCTTTCGCACCTTATTCATTTACTGCGATAGTAACACTGCACCACAGAGTTCAAGTCTTGGGATAGAAACTGATTTTAACGGCACGACTCTTGATTTACTGCACAAAAGAACTACTGAACTGGAACCCGATTGCAGTATACATTTGACATAAATGCATGCTCCATAAGCTAATTCTGAAGCATCAGAAAATCCACGTAATTAAATTTTAACAGCATCGCTAGACAAAATTTCCGATTAATATAATTACGGCATTAATTTTAGGCATTGATGTGATGAAATTCTTCCACTCACGAGATTCCATTTTGGGAAGCACATCATTCCAGCCAATGTTTAGAAGTCAAAGCTTCCACATAAAAATTTTGGCTTTCATAATAAGTGGTCCAATTAAACCAAGTGGATCAAATATTTGAGGAATAGCTGATAAAATATGTCTCTTAGTATAGTAATCATGCAGTAGCATCTGAATCTGGATTCCATAAAATACCTAACACCTTCATTTCATTTCATTGGAAAATGAATAATCTTCAGCCTTAGTATTAACATTAATCAGCAATTCCTTGTGATTAGCGAACCATTTATGAAGCTTCATGCCTCCTCAACTGAAGAGATTCACTAACTGATTTTGCAGTTCTTTAGCTTTTTCGAAATCTTCTGCTCCTGATAAAACATCATCCATATAAAAATTTTGAAGTGCGATTGAAAACACTAATGGGAATTCCTTTCCTTCATCTTCAGCTTATTGTCGTAGGGCTCTAGTAGCAAGGAAAGGGGCACTAGTAGTGCCATATGTAACAGTATTCAGCTGATACATCTTGATTTCTTCTTGGGAATTTTTCTTCCAAAGAATTTGTTGAAATTTCCTCTGGTCTGGATCTATTAAAATTTGACGATACATTTTCTCTATATCAGCAATGAATGCAAAAGTGTGTTTCCTGAACTGTATCATGATAGAAAACTAATCTTCCTGTACTATGCCTCCACTCAGTTACTGTTCATTTAAAGATGTACCAGTTTATGTCTTTGCAGAAGCATCAAATACGACTCTTAGTTTTGTCAAACTTTTGTCTGGACGATATATTACATGATGCGGAATATAACATGATGGTTCTAAATTTACATCTTCGCATACTTCTTCCATATGGGCTAAAGCTTCGTATTCTTTGAGAAATTCTTGATACAAGGATAGTAATTTTGGTTCCTTCAGCAGTTTGCTCCATAACGAATTTAATCTCTTTAATGCGGTATCTTTAGAATTTCCTAGACGTAAATTCCCTTCTCTCTTTATAGGCATCTAGACCACATACCTTCCATTTTTATCTCTAGAATGTGTGCTTAAGAAATGATTTTCACATAATAATTCTTCCGGACTCTTCATAGGTTTATCTTTGTCTATCCTTTCAATTTCCTAAACATTCTTTATGCTTTGATTCAAATCGTCCAATTCTTAGATTAACTCACATTATGCTGAATCTTCTTATTTCGTAATGCTATAAATTTTTCCGCTGATAATATAGCCAAATACTGAATTTTGAAGTATAAGACCAGAGTTTTTCAGCGCTTTTTTTTTTTTTTTTTTTGTATTTTAATAAATCAAAAAAGATTTCAGCACCTATTAGTAAATCAATCTTTCGAGGTCTGTAAAATTCAAGATCAGCAAGTTGAACAGAATTCAAAATTCCTAAGGATCCTTTCTGTAGTCATTGCAAGCCATGATTTTGAAGTGAACATCAAAGGTTTCATTAAATTGCATTTGCTTTAGTTGAAATACTGTTGATTTAGTATTCCTTTAAAAGTAAATATGGCTCCTGCAAATCAAATAAACACAGTGCTGGTTTCAAATTTGAAAGAAAATAGAAATAGTGCTGCAGCAAGGATATTTGGTGTTGGTGAAAACTCCATACATGAGTGGAAGAAAAGTGAAACAACAAATTAATCAATATGCCAAAGATTAAATGTGCTTTGCATAAAGGACTGATGAAGTTTCCAGAAGTATGTTATTGATCCACAAAGAGGAAAAAATACCTACTGTCAATATTAAAAATATAGACGAAACTGCAGCAATGTTTAAAATGATTCAGGTAAAAACAATAGATCACAAAAGATCTCACCTCACATTAGTGTTTTCTTGCGTAGTCGATGGTACACAATTAATACCCATGGTTATTTTTAAAAGAAAAATGATGCAGAAATGTAATTTCCCAAATAGTGTTTTCATTCATGTTCACGAGAAAGGATGGATGCATGGAAATAGTGTGAAAACTGTGGATAAGAAATGTTTGGCAAAAGCATCTTGTTGCCATAAAGAATCTAGAAAGTCTTTTTAATTTGTGACATGTTCAGATCCCATCTAACGGGTAATATGAAGAAATTGTTAAAAGAGTGTAATACAGACATGGCAGTTATTTCAGGCTGTTTAACACCATCAAATCAGCTTTTAGATGTGTGTATCTATAAACCATTCAAAAAAATTTAAAACCAGAGTGAAATACATGGATATTAAAAGACAAAAAAATTATTTTTTAAAGGATACCAAATGCGTAATGCCAGTGGAAAAATAGTGTGTGAGTGGGAAAAAAAATGCATGAAATGAAATCAATCCCAACATAATTCAAAAGCCATTTAAAAAAGGTAATATATTTGATAGTCTTAGATGGAATGGAAGATGATTATTTATGGATCAGAGTAACAATGATGGTGAAGATGAAACAGAATTGTATGATATGCTTAAAGACAAATGCGACGAACTTGTTATTTTATCTGATTATGAAAATTTTTAAATTCATAAGGGATACCATTCCTTTTAAATAAACAGCAATTAGGTGCATGTAGAAATCTTATTTTGTATTTCATCTTTTCCCTAATTGTAAATCTAACATGTTTATATCTGGCGTATAATGTGCACTTGTAAATTTCAACCTTGTTCTTTGTATTAAAAGTGCATGTTGGTAATTCAAAATTTTTATTTTTAATTTAACATTTTTTTTAATCAATCCAGTTGTGCATGCACAGAATGCAGTGGCAGATATAGTGGATGGATTCAATATTTTTATAAACAATGTGTTTATTTATTAAAATATTCTTTTTCTCCTGCTGGGAGCATAAAATTGCTTCGAAAGTAATTTCATTGGTGTGTATATACAGTTTTTCTATGTAAAAATCTTTAATGCATTTTTACGAAAGGATTCTCTGTTTCCTTAAAAAATATCCCTATTTTATCTCTACACTAAGTTTTCCCCTTGTACTTACTTTACTTTCTTTTTATGTAATTATACATTAAAGAAAAATAATAGTTTTGTATTTAATGAATCTTAATTAAATAATTCTTAAGGTGTGTATTTTAATTAGTTGTTCATAAACAATCCATCTTTTATGTAAAAGCTAGAAAGGAAAAAAAATGTAAGCAAAACTTAGAAAGACATGACCTATAATTTGCAAAATTCATCAGTCCACACAATCCATGATGCCAAGATGTGCAAATGATCTTAATCCTACTATAATTTTAATAAATGAATATGTGTATCTGAATATATAAAGACAGCTATGAATGTTTGAATGTTTATTATTAAACTGTGTATAATTTTTTTGACTTTTGAACAAACAAGTTTTGAATAATTATTATCTAAGAATATTATTTTGCTCTGTATACAGTATGTGTAAATCATACTTTACTGACTCTCTCTTTATCATACCTCAGAAATGGGTAAATTTGATTTTATACTTTATTTAACTAAAAAGCACACACTATGTAATTTGTAGTTATGCATTTTAAAATATTTAATTTTTACTTGAATAGAATAAGTAGATACTCATTGCTTAGAGATAGTTATACAGTACAAAGCCCGTAATCCGGACTCATCGGGACTTCGGCGATTCCAGATTAAGGGTTTTTCCGGATTATAGATCATCAATTTAAGTCTGCTAAGATGGCATGCAGAAATTATACAATTAAAAATATGAAACTGTAATTTATGAAATAAAGAGCAATTATGATCTAAAGGGTATCAAAATTTACAAAAAAAAAAAAGCTTAATATTTATTTGTTTACTTTATTAAACATTTCTTTCAGTGTAAGTTGATCAAGTTGCTTCATTTTTTTGTGCTAAACGCACATGCATAAATATTAAACACGCACGCATTTAATGTTATGCATGCGTGTTTAATATTTACGCATGCGCGTTTAGTACAAAAAACAAAGCAACTTAAACAACTTACACTGAAAGAAATGTTTAATAAAGCAAACAAATAAATATTAAGCTCTTTTTGCGTAAATGCATTACGCGCATGCGTAAAGTATACAAAAAAAGTTTGTGGCTTTGAGGTCCGGATTATAGATCATTCCGGATAATGGACGTCTGGATTACAGACTTTGTACTGTAAACATTAAGAAGCAAATTGTTTTCACAAATTATAGTTTGATTGCACATAACTGGAGTAATGGTGTAGTAAAATTGAGAAAAAACAGTAAGATTTGTGTATTAAAATTTAATAAAATTAAGCCTATTTCATTCTGAAAAAACCTTTTTCATCTTTCTGTACAGTATATTCTCTTTATTTACAAATTCTGATGGGAATGTTGTAAATACCTTATTTACCAGTGAAATAATGTACAGAATATTAAATGAGTGGTGCTTTTCTAAGCTTACAGCAATAGGTCTGAGATTTATATATTTGAAATTGAAAGAAAGGTACTTTTTATGTTCTAATATTTATTGAAAGTTAATTTTTTAATAATTAACATTATATGTTTAGGTTTTGTTGTCCTGCTAAACAATGCCCAATTATGGATCCAGCATGGGAAGATCCTAATGGTGTTCCAGTCAGTGCTATTATATTTGGTGGCCGAAGACCAAAAGGTATGTAAGGTAAAAAATGTATGCCTGCTTTTTATTTTAACAGCAGACATATATTCATCTATATATAATTATTTCTATAATATTAACAAAATATCTTTTCTGTTATATATATATATATTTTGTAATGTAAGTTAACTTTGTTATAAGTGAAAATTTGCATTTTATAAACTGCATAATCATTAATTTACTGTCTTCTTTATAGTACTTTTATTGAAACAATCAAGGTAATAAAATTAATACGTTCTTGTAAAAACATATCTCAAATATTTATTTCATACATGAAAAGGATTTTACTCATTATTTAAATAACTATATGTAAAGAGAATGTTTAATAACAATTGTTTTGTGTGTATTGCAACATGTAAATCCAAATAAAAAACTCAGTTCTAATTAAATTTTTGAAATGCAGTTTGTCAAAATAATTTAATTATAATATGAATTTTTTTCCTGAGAACTTAAGCATTTAAAAATGGTTATTTTAACCTAAGGTGATCAAAAATAAACAGCTGAGCTGATTAAAAATTTGAGGAATTAGAACTTTTGAAGTTCATTCATTAAAAATTATTATAATTCTGTGCTATGCTGATAATAAACTATGTAGGTGTTGGAAGTTAATTTTAAGTAAGAAATAATAAACTGGCGTTTTACATAAACTGTTTTATATTAAAACTGGATATTTTGAAACGAATGCATTTTTGTAATGTTAGTTTCTGTGATGTTTTTTTAAATAGGTGTTCCTTTGGTTTATGAAGCATTTAACTGGAGGCATGGTGTTTTTATTGGCGCAGCTATGAGATCTGAGGCTACAGCTGCAGCTGAACATAAAGGTGATTAATTAGTCGCCAATTAATATTAATTTCTGAATGTTTTCTATTGCCATACATATTTAAGGCTAATCTTTGGAATATGGTAACAGGTAGTTTGGCGACATTTTGGATAGGTGATAAAGGTTACTAGCTAGGACTTTAGCAGTGTACATGGATAAAGTCAAGAGTGTGCGCAATGCCATTTTTGTGCAATTCTGGGATGTTTTTTTAAGTGAAAATAGGTCGATGACATGGATACCGTGTATGTGCAATTCTTAAAAATGCGGCAAGCAGTTTGCGATTCTGCACTTTCTTCCAATTTCGCACCTAATCTTTGTCATGATTAAGCATTTTTGTCAGTGGCATAGCTAGGGTGGGGCAAGGGGGGACATCTGTCCCCTGGCGCAGCATCCAAGGGGGGCCAAATTGATGCTACGGAATTTTTTAATGAAATGTTTTCCATCCTTGGCACACAAAAAGGGGCGCAAATTCTTCAGTTGTCCCCGGGTGCTGGAAACTCTAGCTACACTCCTGATTTTTGTTCCTTAAAAGTTCTAGCATAAACGCAATTCGGCTAGCAGATTGTTGGAAAAAAATGTTGAGTTAAAAAAGAAAAAAATGCCTTTACTTCCTGAAAACAAAATGGCATCCAAACAAAAGCTAGCAGTTTGCTGTAGCAGGGTTGGTAGCCAAATTTTCGCCAAAAAATTGCCAAGTTACGATAATCCAAAGATTAACCATATTTAACTATATGTTATTTTTGGTATACATATTTCTATTGCATTTTGATCTTTTAATATCTCCAGCTTTGAGTAAGATAGTACAGTTTCTTTTTATTTGGTATGTTTTTGTTTTTGTCATTTATTAATTGCTAATTATATTGTGCATTTGTAATAAACGTAATGTTTGCGAACAAATAGAAAACATATCAGTTTCTGAGAAAGTAATCTATATTAGGAATTAAAATAAATTAATATTTTGATTATTAGGTTGCATAAAATATGTATGTTCAAAAGTAAATAAAACAATCAGTAATGACTAACAAAAACAGTGTAATTTTGAGACAATTAGAGATGTGTAAAAATATTCTATGGGAAAATTTCTGCAGAATATATTTCATTTGCAAATTTAATAATTGTTTTATATTTATGTATGAAATGAAAATAAGATTGGATAAATACAACATAAAGCATAAATCATTTCATTGCTTTAAAATAAAAAGATAAATTCTAAAGCTTAAATAATTGTTGCATTATAAAGATTTTCCTGAAAACTCATTTCTAAACAGTATATATTTTTTAATTGCGGGGATATGCATTTGTGAATGAATATTGTTTGTATCTAGAAAATACATGCAAATCTTATATTCATTTTTAATAGAAAATATTAATTGCAATTCTTCTAGTTTAGTAATTTGTATAATTATTTTTTAAGATTAATTATAATTTTATATCAGTTAAATGTAAAATTTTATGTATAGAAATTATATTATTATTGCAAAATTGAATAATTTGAATGGGATGTTTTAAAGTATAACTGTCTGCTTTTGTGCCCAGTTGTTAAAGAATTTGTTCCTTGTAAAATATTCTGTAGAAACTGCCTTTTTGTTATCTTAGTCAAAAATTATCATTTTTGTATTTGTAAACTTAAGTTTCTATTGTGGTCTGTTGATGAGTCTGAAGTGTTAAAAATTAAGTTTATATATTAAGAGAAAATATAGTAGATTTTATAGTAAAAAGAATTATTAAATTCTTCTCGAAATTGTATCATTAACAGCATAAAGTAATTATCTGTAATCAAGCATTATTTTAATTGTAAAATGTCATTTTTGCTGTCTTTTACATGTAGTAGTAAAATACTATAAAAAGAGATTTTCTGTATTGATTGTATTTGCAGTTTTTTTTAAATAGAGTTAGAGATCATTACTTAAAATAATTTAAATGCTAAATTAACTTTCAAAGTAAATTTTTAAAATTTGAATTAGAAACATTGGCACTTTCTGATTATCTACACTCTTACACCAACAAGTTGTGAACTCATTGGTGACTATTTTTCTGCCAGACTAATGCAACATCCATTTTTCAGAATGATGGCATGCTAAGAATTCTGTACAAGAGTGATCAGTTAATAAAATTTAAAAAGCAAGAAACATAATTATTTTACACTATCACGGACATATCATTCATTTACTTCAGCAGGTGTTGTCATTGCATGAAAGATAAAGCATTTATTCTACATGTGCCCAAACTTAACCCATTCTGAAATTATTGCCATTCAGCAAAATGTAAAATCCTTAATTTATTTTTCAAATTTAACCAGTTCATCATGGTCTAATGAAGTGAGCAATTTAAAACAATAAACACATTTCTTAATAATTTAAATCTTTATTTTTAATAATATATGTAATTAACATTAATCAAAATACATTATTGTAATTAATAAGAGATATTTCAAATGCTATATGTTTGTATTTGTTTGCTATATGTTTTGCATTCAAATGCTATATGTTTTGTATTTGGTACAGAATCATTTGTTTTTTAAGTTACCTTTGCAGCATTTTAATGTTTTGGGCCTTTTTCACCCTCTCGATGTATACTTTTGTTCAATTTCATATTTGCTGCGCATCAGTTCTTAATTTTGTTATTATCTATCATAATTATTTTGTTCCTCGATGTAAACAAAGTAGATTAATTAAAAAATTGACCATTCTGAATTATTATTTATGGACATTAATTTTATTTCAAGATTCTAAAATAATACATAGCTTAAAAACCATAGTCTTCAAAATTAACATTAAGAAAATTTTTTAAAAAATTTGTTATATATTATAGCTATATTAGTGTACTCAAAATATGCTAAATGAGACAAAAGAGGATGCGAAGTAAAACAGAAATTGGAAATGTTGAGTGTTTAATAACAGTTCAAGAAATTTATATATTAAACTTAGTTTTAAGTGATGTTAAATTATTATGTCTGTTAAATTATTATGCTTCATATATGATGTTTTTCAAAATATTTTAAGCAAGAAAAAATTGCTTCATTAGAAGGAAATTTAAATACTTGAATTAATTTTTAATGTAAAATTTCCTGCTTCATAATTTGTAATCTATAAGACTCAAGAATGGTAATGTTTTATGTTTACATATAGTGGAATATGGAAGTATCAAATAGATTTCTTTAATCTATTAATACTTAATATGTGTCATAACATGAAAGTATTTTATAAATAACATATACTTTTCAATATTCCAAACTAAGTTTTTGTTTAATTTTAAAGAAAAGTACTTTCTTTTTGTTTGTTATTCTTGCATATTATATTTTATTAAAAATGATAATGTAATAAAAATGTATTTGTATTAATGTAATTGTATTTGAAAAGTGTTTATTTATAAAATTTCAAGATTAATTTATCTCTTTTGTAGGGAAAGTGATTATGCATGATCCATTTGCCATGCGTCCCTTTTTTGGCTATAATTTTGGTCATTATCTAAAACATTGGCTTAGTTTTGAAAAAAAGAATAATCTCAAACTTCCCCAAATATTCCATGTCAATTGGTTCAGGAAGGATGAAAACAACAAATTTTTATGGCCTGGCTTTGGTGAAAATAGTCGAGTTTTAGATTGGATCTGCCGTAGAGTAGATGGTGAAGATATTGCTCAGGTATGCATTGCTGGAGAATTAAATAAATGCATAATATTTGCTCTTGTTATGCAAAAAAAATTCCCTTAATGTGTTGTTTCTTATACATTAAAATACAAAAATATAGATTTTGAAGTTAGTCTTCATTTCATTAAGCAAGATACTAACCCCTCCCCAAACACACATTCATCCACCAAGGAGGAGTTATCTAATTCTAATGGAATTTTATACTCTTAATTCCTTTCAGTCCAGCATGTAAATAATTAATTTATGGGAGCCAATTACAGAATAGCTGGATCAACTGAGCATCTAGATGGTGTGTAAAACAAGAGAATTTTCCGTTCTAGTGCATAACTTCTATTTAAATTTGATTCCATCCACTTATCAATTTTCTATAACAGACAGATCAAAAAAGAGAAATGAAATTTTGCTGATCTATAGAAATATGCAGAAATTAGCTCATTGTGAATAATCTTATTTTTTCTAACAGTTTATTTTCTGTTTTGATTTTTTAGAAATATATTTCAATAATATAGTTTGTAAATCCTCTAACATTTGCTTGCTTATATTTGTATAATAAAGCTTTTAATTATTTTTGTAATAGTGTAGTTTGTTAAGTCAGAGAAATTTAAATTCATAGTGATCTGCAGTATCACCAGTAGGTATTTATTATTACCAGTAGGTATCTGCAGTATCACCAGTAGTCAACTTGGAGCACCTAGGTTGTCATATTTCAGTATATAATATAACTACTGATTATATAGTGTTCTACAAATTTTTAGCCTTAGATTTTTTAAATAATTTAGAATTAAAAAAAACTTATCACTGTTTAATTTCTACATATATTCCTTTTCATCATATACATCTCTTGGCATGCCCATAAAATGTGTATATTTCTCCATAATAAATACTTTCTGGAGTGCACTTAATTATCACTTTATCAGTTTTTGAATTTTTTAAACATCTTAAAACGATGTTCTTCAAGAAGATTTTACTTCAGGTAATAGTAAACAATCTGTGGTTACCAAATTTGACCTAAAGGAAGTTACACTTCTTTTTTTTTTTTCAGTCATTATTGGACATAATTACATTGTTTAAAAAAAAAAAAAAACTTGATATGCTGGTTATGTCCACCTGAGCAATAAATTGCTTTAAAAGAATAATTTTTAATTCAAAGTTTTTTTTTTTCCCTATCTTGTTTTAGTATAGTATTGAAATCCATGTGTTCAAATAGGTCAAACTGTTGAACATTGGTCGTTGATTGGAAGTTTGAATCCTGTCTGGGCTGCATAAGGCATTTTTCATGGTTTTTCCTGTGCATATTATAAATACAAGTCCGTTTCTATCAAAAAGTCCTCTACAGAGGCATCCCTCTATTTAGGAAGAATGCTGATGTATGCTTTACTGTAATTTATTAAACAGTGCACATTTAGTATAGTATTGCAAATCTTAGTCAATCCTACATGAAATGTCTGTATATACACTCAAACTTCTCTCAAAAAAGAGAAAAATTTTCAAATGATGCTTTGAGAAAATGTTTAGTTCTTTGATTTGTACTGTATATTTTTAATGCAAAAAAGGTATCCAGGATGCTATGCATATGATATTGTATGTCGCAGAAAATTAACATTATAATTTATGTATCTGCTAAGCTACTAAGGTTGGCATATTGAACATATTTAACATGCCTAAGGCAGTTATATTGCCTTCTGACAGCATGGTAAATTAATTTTTGAATTGTGCTTTTAAATGAAAATTAATTTTTTCTTGTTATATTTTTATTTTGTTAATTAATTTGAGTATGATGTTTAATATGGCAATCCAGGTATGTATGTACACATAGCAGACAGCCACTGCTTTACACCAAAGACCATGCTTCCCCTGTCAAATTTGACAGTCATTAGTGTTGCTTTTTGTTGTACGCTTCTTTTTTTTTTTTTTTTTCTTTCTTTCTTTGAATATTTTTTCTCATGTATGAAATGTTAATGGGACTGTGGAGTTTGCCAGCTGATGAAAAAGAAAGTGTTGCATTTCTTTAGAAACATAGCATTTTACTTACAGTAAAGAATGCAAAAATTCTCATTCCATGAAGCTATAATTTGCGTTTCATTGAGAAGACACTTGATTCCAACATAGAAATTTTAATTTATAATACTGATTAATATACTATAGTAATGTAATTTTTCCCTTTAATATTTTTAATTTTCCTGTAACTGTAAAAATATAGCTCAGAATAAATATAAAACATATACAGAAAGCAGCCTTTATATCTTAATCTTAGTCTTTATATCTTTTGCTGGCAGGAGCACTGAAATCTGAACTAAGTAAAAGGTGTTCTTTTAATATCATGCTATTTATTGATAGTGTAGTTTAATGTGTTGGGGCAGGATGAAATTTTTTGTAGTAAAATAGTAAGAATATAATTTTATAGTAATTTTTTATTTAATCTGACAGTATTTTAAAATAGGCCCATAGATTTGGGCCTATTTTAAAAATTAAAGCAACAAATTAATATGTCAGAATGTGTTTATCTGAAGACTTATTTATCATAAAAATTAATTTTTTAAGGGGTGGAAGAATATAAAGTACATCTAAATTCAAATAGTCTTCAATAAATGGCATCAGTAAATACTGTATAACACACTTTGCTCATTCTATCTATAGTGAGATACTAACAGTAACATCTGTAGTGAAAATTTGAACTGAAATTTAATTTTATGTTACTCTTCCTTTCCCCCAAAATTCCTCCTCGATATTAAGTCTTCCAGTGAAAACCACACTGTGATACACCAGTTTATTGATTTTATTTGATATTTTGAAAAGTACCCAGATTTGTGGAACATTTTTATTTATGTATTGCAAATTTTTTAAATTGATTTTTCTAATATATTTTTATAATTTTAGGAAACTGCCATTGGTTACATTCCAAAAGAAGGGTCATTAAACCTTTCTGATCTCTCTTCTGTTAACACGGAAGCTCTCTTTAGTTTACCCAAAGATTTCTGGCTGCAAGAATGTGTAGATATTGACAAATATTTAAGTGAACAAGTTCATAATGATTTACCCAATGAAATAAGAGAAGAGCTAAGGAAGTTAGAAGAACGTGTTAAAAATATGTAAATAATTAAGAGAGATATATTTTTAATCCAGATTTTAATAGGTAGCACAATTTTTGTTGTAAAAAGCAAATAAATGTCAATATTTCATAAATTTAAAATTTTATTTTGGTAGATACATTTTACCTTGTTTTTAAATTTATTTATTTTTGTCTGTGTATTAAATTGTGAATGTCAGAAATACTTTAAAACCTATTAGAAAAGTGAGAAATCTGTTCAGCGGAAATACCTGCATACATTTTGAATTTCTATATTACAACCTCAATAATTTTGCAGTATCTATGCAGAAATATATTTCAGTTCCTAGTCATTTTAATATTTGGCTCTGTTTGTATATGGCTCATTTTAAAAAATTCTGTAATTTAACTTTTTAACATATTTTTAATTTTTGTATGACATATATATTTTTAGATGCTACAGTTACAGTAATCTTTGTATATTAATACTGTATAATTGTTTTTCAGTATTTGTTAAACATCTTTCTTGAAGAAAGTGTTAAGTGAATATTGGAATTATGTATACAGTTTTAATTTTTTTGTATTTAAAAGCACTTGGTCTAGAATTCTTTTATTCTAGATGTATTGTGAAGAATTTAAATTTTTCATTTATAAAGCTGTATGAAAATTTATTTAATAATGCTTAAGTTTTGCTACATACAGTTTCTTATTTGTCTATGTTTTTTAATAGTTTAAATATTTAGAGCTTAGACCTGACTATGTTCCTTTACATGTTAAAAATGTTTATTATATATTTGTCTGTGTCATAATGTATTTATACATTGATAGTCCCCTGCTTTTTTTAAAATGGCTTTAATATTTTATCTTTGCATTTAATATTATGTTAATCATCGTATGGAATATCAAACATTTTTAATTAGCTGTTGTCTAATGTTAAATTCAGTTGAACCAGCTGTCTAATGTGAAGTCCAGTATATGTAATATGGAGCCTATATTATTCTTATTTTGTATGGACTGTATAATTAGATCAGAGCTAAAATATATTAAACTAATATTTATATGATAACTTGTGATGGAACTGTGATGTGCTGCCAATGAGCTGTTATATTTTTTAAAAATTTTAAATCTAAATGTTTTTTCATACTGGCTGGGGGTTATTGCTTCAGATTTTTATAATCACAAATCTTAAGTAAATGCTTTAATGATGAAATTATTAAAAATATTATTGAAAAAAAAAGGCTGAAAGTAGCACTTGTTTTTAGTTGCATATGAAAAGCTTAATTAAAATCTTTCCAAAACTTTATTTGTATTCCTTTTTGATGTAGAGTGTATGAAATTAATAACAAAAATGTATTAATATTATATGCATTAAAACATATTTTAATTGAATTTTTTCACATTCATCTTTTTTTTCCTTCTGCGTTCTACAATATCTTGCCAGCCAACACTTAAGTTTCATATTTTTCCATCTATAAGCATTCACAAAAAGCTGTGAAAATAAATATTCTTTATTATTCAGTACTTTCAGATATTTTCTATTTTTATTAAAGCATGTTTATTGAAATTTTTATGAGAAAACTGTAATGTGCTTTTGTCAAAATATGAATATGGGGAGATGTGCATTTCTGTGAGAAATATGTTTGGTTGTATCATTTATTGTTCCCATTGGGCATTTATGTAAAATTTTCTTTTGTTAATTTTTGAAAAAGGTCTAGATATTTAAAAAAATATTTATATCTGAAAACAGTATCAAAGTATCATCTCTCACTTTCTGCTGAAGGATTCACCAGATTTTTCCCCCCTTTTATTGAATTGAATCTTTCTTGACTTTCTGTGCAAATAATAAAATATAAGTTAGTATAATTTAAAAGTAGTATAATAAGAGTATTAATTAAAAAGTATAATAAAGTATATTTAAAAAGGGCATAGAGTATAATTAAAGGGTATAATTAAGAGTATAATTAAAGAGTATAATTTTTTTGTTATTATATATTCTTTCTTTATTATTATTCATATCCCCCATTTTTATTTCTCCATTTAATCTCGTGAATAATTCCAGAGCCAGTTTATAAATGCCTTATTTTAATTTATAGTTTATGACATAAACATTTTTTTATATGTTTTGTGGATATCAGGTATCTGCTTGAATTATATAAATTCTGTCAAAATTAGCATCACTTTTTTAGAAAATTATAAAATTTTGCATGATGAAATTTTTCACAGTTCATACTTACTGAAGCATATTTCATTAAATGAATCATAATACTGAAGTATAAACATGAGTTCATCAGCTGATTTCACAACTAGAAGTATTATGCCTTAGATATTTACATTGTAATTTGCAATATGTAAGAGAAACAGCAGATGGCATTTAAGCAGCAGAGAGAAGAATATAAAGGATGCCAAGATATACTAGATGAAGAGTATTGAAGTTATGGTTAGGGATTAATTTTTAAATAATGCAATTGAAAGACATGTTTTTAAGATAGAATAACAAACTAAACAATAATTAAAAAGGGAACTTAAAAGCTATGATAAATTAGTTAGAATTTTATCTTGCTTATAAAAAATTCATGGTTTGAGGTACTGGAACAAGAGCAGATAATTTGTTTTAAAGTTATCTTTAATATTTTTGGAAAGTTCCATCTTATTGCATTTTTTGAAAATGACTGGGGCTATTGGATGCATTCCAGTTTTCAAGAGAAAACTATTATTGTGGAAGGGAAAAAAATGGACCAGAAAGTTTTAAAAGTAATGCTTTTCTTCAATGATTTGAAGAAGAAAATATCATCAGGTTGAATAGAGAGGTAAATAAATTGTTTTGGACTTTCTTCATATATGCTTTTACGAATATTTCAAAGTGTTTATTGGTGTATGGCAAAGCACACCATGGCTAGCTGCCTAGGGGAGAATGCTTTTATTAAGGGCTTTTTTAAAGAAACTGGCTCATTGTCACATTTTTCTCTCATGACTAATCCAATTATGCAGGCAGCCCCTTCTGCTAGGGATTGAACCCAGATAAAATCCTTAATATTTAGTCATCATGACTACTCAGTCACTGATGGGACCAAATATTTTATGAAGTAGCTAAGTTGTACTGTTTATCAAATGCTGAGCCTATATCAGCATTATCTGGTGTATGGCAGGAAAACTTACTGGTATTTTTTCAGGTTTTTACCTTCAAATTGAATATTGTGTTGTCTTCTAGTTTTAAATGCTAGTGAAGGAGAAGTATCTTGATAGAGCTAACAAGGCTTTAATAGGTTTGACTAATTTTGTGACATCATATTTAGATGTGACAGGGTTTCAGGGTTTTTCAGGACTAAATATGTATGCAAATCCAGAAAGAGATAAGAATTACAATTAAGTTTGTGTGAACAAGATGTCAAATTCAAGGAAGTCATGGATTAAAAAAAAAAAAGAAATTAAAAAACCGTGTTCCACTGCAAAATACTTTCAGCTCACTTCTAAGCTCAAATACTTCAAAATACTTCTAAGCTCAAATACTTCAAAATACTTCTAAGCTCAGAGTTGAACTGTTATTTCTAACCCCATCTATGTAAAGTTAAACCGAGTTTTCGGTGCCACTTTTTCATTTTATTTATGTGAGCTGTCAGAAATTTGTGCTAGGAGAAATTGGAAATGGGGCATCATGTCTCACGAGGTGTTAAATTGACTAAAGATCTCTGGGCATCTTGATTGAAAAAGTTTTAAGTTCTTGGTGAAGATAAGAAGTCTTTATAACTATTTGAGTAATCTTTAAAGTGTACAGGTTTATGTATATAGATTATTAAATTTTTAAATATCTGAAGTTAATATATGTGTATTGGATGCAAAGTATTTTTGTGTCATCCTGATATAAGAAAATTAAGTAAAACGTATAATTTATAGGAAAAGAGAAAATTAAGATTAAAGAACATTGATACACATTAAAAAAATAAACAGTTGCAGACTTGAAACATCGAGTATTTATTTCTGCTAAGAGCTGAGTTTGAGTGTGGTATGATTATTAGTTTTGACAGATTGATCAAAAAGTAATGCATTGCAAAAAGCATTGAGGATATAGTTTCAAATGGTATAAAATATTGTCGCATAAATTTAATTAATGTTAACATCGATGACTTTTGGGCGACTTTTCAATCTCTTTTTGAAGAATATTTTTGATATTTTGGCAAAATGCTTATTTATGACTTTTTACTACGGAAGACCTTGCCAAGAAGAAATACTACAATGGCTTAAACTGATAAAAATCGAGGAAGCAATATACAGTCAAAAGTCGTTAATCCGGACTCGTCGGGACTTCGGCGATTCCGGATTATAGATCATCAGTTTAAATCTCGTAAGATGGCATGCAGAAATTCTAAAATTAAAAATATGAAACCGTAACTTATGAAATAAAGAACAATTATGATCTAAAGGGTATCAAAATTTACAACAAAAAAGCTTAATATTTATTTGTTTATTAAACATTTCTTTCAATGTAAGTTGTTTAAGTTGCTTCGTCTTATGTGATAATACTTTCTCTTTAATTCTA
This sequence comes from Stegodyphus dumicola, assembly GCF_044657685.1. NCBI lineage: Eukaryota > Metazoa > Arthropoda > Arachnida > Araneae > Eresidae > Stegodyphus > Stegodyphus dumicola. The sequence continues at coordinate 232,745,856 of NC_140768.1, forward strand.
TAAACAGACATAATTTCTTGTTCAGTTACAAAGTTCCGCTGTTCAAGTCCCGTAATTGCTGTGCCGAGAATACCGACTAACTTGTCAATCGAAATTTTTTCGTTTTCACTAACCTCTCTGTCACCTTCTTCATGTCTTTATCCATTTTTTGCAGCTATTCCACTTTTTGTTTGATGGACATCGAAACATACTTTCATTTTGTAGATCCTTTGGGAACTCCAGCATCGGAAATTCTATCTGACATAATCGAAAGTTCAAATTTACTTTTATAAAATTGCTCGTACAGTCTGCAAAAAATAATAAGCCAGATCTAATTCAAAGATTAAGGAACAATGCAATCATCAACATTAACTGAAATAGATAATTAGATAATTTTAGCTTATACCGTCCATTACACATAAAACGCTCACGCGAAAACGTATTCTGGGCTTGCGCACACGCATATGCGCAGTCGTAAATGTATTACGCGCACGCGTAAACGCCTATGCGCATGTGTCAACGCGGCGCATGCGCAGAAAGTTTTTAGCTTTGAGGTCCGGATTATGGGTGTCCGAATTAACGACTTTTGACTGTATTAACTTTTAGACGAATAGATAAGAGTTTCTTAGTAATAAGTTTTTGTGAAAACACCCTTGCATTATTTGGTTTAGCATTAACCTGCTAATGATTCAAATCAAGTCCGTTGATTAATACAAGTTTCTTCAGCTCAAAATTTTTATGCTTCCATGCACAGAAAATATACTGTGGATGCAATCTTAGGTCTTCTATGAAACATGATTTCTTTTTAGCACTTTCATCTTTTTCGAGGAGCATTAGTGTAAAGAATCCTTTCTTCAGCTGCAGTCGCAAACATCTTGTGGGGTTCCACCCTTTTATCTAACAGCTAAGTGTGTAGGAACGTCATGAACAGGTAAGTGAATATTCGCTTTAGTTCAGAAACAGATACGTAAAACTCAAGAAGGGTTAATTACCATTTATTTCTCAAAATAAGAAGTTCACAATGGTCCCTTTCTCAGGACGTACAACAAAGCCTCCACTTGAACTCAAAGCAATAAGAAATGAATCTTAACTAAAACATATAGCCGAAGCTATTAAGATTTCTAAGTTGTTGGCCCCTAAATATCAATTAAGCTGGTGAAACTATCAAGTGCCTAAAATACGGCTGAGCATATAATAGCTTAGAGAGTGTAGCCCATAGGGAAGCACGTGCTAGTCAGAATCTCTGGCTCTCTAACGAAATCAGTGGAACTTCGATTTAAATACCTTCACGAGAAACCTATACATTTCAAGCGATTTGTTGTGTTGCTGTTTACTGTGCACAGTCAAGTTTCTCCATTATTAATACATTGATTTGATTCTGTCAGCATTTTCGACTCATCATTTTCCATGTTACTTTGTCTCCAAATTTTAGATTGGATCTAAAAGTTAAATTTTCCATTTCAGAACATTTTAAATACCTCTTGGCATCGGCATTCACTGATAGCGCCTGCATATAACCGACAAAATCTTCAGATTGTCTTCTGGAGCATTTTTGTGCTGGTGAAACTCATAAAGCATGATATAAAGAATGTGCAGCTTATCATATGACATCATTTACCTATGAATAAAATGAGTGAAATGTTAATTCAGTGGAACCAGCAAAATAGGATGATATAATATTAAGATTGCAATAACCTGTTTGGTTGTTTTTAACATACAAGGGACAATACAATCAAAAGTCTTTAATCCGGACTTCAAAGCTACAAATTTTCTGCGCATGCTCGTTTAATGTGTAACGGACGGTATAAGTTAAGCTAAAATTATCTATTTCAGTTAATGTTGCAAATTGCGTTGTTCCTTAATCTTCTAATTGGATCCGGCTTATTATTTTTTGCAAACTGTTAGAGCAATTTTATAAAAGTAAACTTGAATTTTCGATTATGTCAAAAAGAATTTCCGATTCTGGAGCTGCCAAAGGATCTACAAAGCGAAAGCATGTTTCGATGTCCTTCAAACAAAAAGTGGAATTGCTGCAAAAAATGGATAAAGGCATATTCTTTGTTTCTCTAACCATTCCGAAATCTCTTTATCAATTTCACGCTGCTCTGCGGGGTGGGGGGCGTCACGGCGCGCAATGAACTGGAAGTTGATCCGTCAGCACTATCCTTATCTTCAGGGCAGATGCTTTTATTTTATTCGGCTTATAATTCTTTACTAAGTGTAGTATTTCATCTCGATGTACTCCGTCTTTGATATGATTTAAATCAAATTCATCGTCATTATAAATATCACGAATATACATCAAATAGTTTTCTGGTTGCAATTTTCTAATTTCGACTATGCGTAATGTATGCTTTATGCATGCGCGCGTTGAAAGTAAACAGATAATATTAAGCTGCTTTTTTTTTTTTTTTTTTTTTTTTTTTTTTTTTGTAAATTTGGTTCCCTTTAGATCATACTTGCTCTTTATTTCATAAATTACGGTTTCATGTTTTTAATTTTATAATTTCTGCATGCCATCTTACCAGATTTAAACTGATGATCTATAATCCGGAATCGCCGAAGTCCCGACGAGTCCGGATTAAAGACTTTTGACTGTATTGTTTTTCTCTACCAGTATTTACCTCAGTATAAAAAATTAGCCTACCTAAAACGCTTTCTCCTAGCCTTTAGATCAGCAAATCTTTTCATGACCTTTTCTACATTTATTTTTTTGCAATATCTGTATATACAAAATTGCCAAAGAATTCAGTCTGTCTTGAGACATGGATGATAGTATGTCTTTAGAAACTTTAGTTCACTAAAGCGTCTCTCACCAAGTGGTCACAGTAACTGGTATTGTAAGCATTATTCATAATGCAAAACCCACAGATATGGCATGACATCTTGGAACTTATTAGTGTTTATGAACGTAGCGGCTTCTGGTAGAAGCTTTACATTTTCAGGAAATAATTCTTTAGCTATACTTATTTCAGTCAAGAGATCAGATCCATTAATATCACTATGTTCCTGGTACCTTAATTACTCTCCAAACCTTGATATTCTACTTTGATTTTATTTTGATTTGGCTGGTCTTAAACTTTATTTAAAAATCCCCATCTGTTATTGAAACTCTGTTTAAATATCTCCGATTAAGAATTAATAGCTTTGTCCAGTATTACACTGAATACAAGATTTTTTATTTTTATTTTTATTTTTATTTTTATTTTTTTTTTTTGTGTGTGTGTGTGTGTGTGTGTGTGTCATCTGCATTTAAAAAATCAATGCACTCATATTCAAACAGCTTCCTTCTTTTTATTATTCTTTTACATTTAAAAGTGGGCTCTACATCTAATACTGTGGCAACTTCTTTTGCTGAGTCTAATGCTTTTTTAAATCCATCTCTACGATTAATCAGTTAAATAATCATTGACACTATTCATTAGTGAAACTGCAGTAGATAGTTCCACTGAGATATTCTGCATAGTTTTGCTGGCAAAATTTACCCTGCTTAAGACGTCATACATAAGATAAGATATGTATCATCATATTAGAAGACCGTCATCTTCTATTTGTATTACAAGAATTTCTGCTTCATTTCGCAGAACAGGATCAGACGCAGATATTTTTGAAAGCTCATAAAGAGCTTTTTGAATTCCCATAATTTCATTTTTAACAGCTTTGACAGATTCTATTCTGCACTCCAATCTAGTCTCGCATAAAGCACTTAAAACACCAGCCGCTAATCTTAAACTAAACCTAACTTGACATTCAGATGGCATGTAATATGCGCGTGGATTTTCTTCTATGATTTGTGATTGAAGCCATTTTCTCTTTCATATTTGAACCATTATCGTAACCCTGGCCTCTGCTAGGTTCCTGTTTCTCAGAAAACAAATATACTCTCATACAATCTTTACTTGTAGTTTCTATAACCGGTTTATAGCTAACAAAATATTCTTTTATTACACTAGCTTCTACATCAAAAAATCGTATTGCAGACGAAAACTGATCCGCATGGCATATATGGAGTGCAGTCTGTAGTTGGTTGACTGCATTCCATATATGTCATATGACGTTTCCTTATTTACTTTCAACAGTTCCAGATTCCCAACTGTGAATTTAAGATTATTACCTAATTAATTAGTTAATTAATTATTAAGCCTTCAACCGCATTACAATTTGATCTTAATCTTTTAATTCATGCGTGCAATTGTTGTTTTCTTCAGTATTTTTAGTGGGTTTGACCTCACAATCATTAAATGACATATCTGGACACACATATGTAAACTGCTCAAAAAAACAAGGGGGGGACAGCTCTATATCCCGGCTCTACTGGCCCGATTGACGAAATTCAATTTGCGTTTTTTATGTCTGGGAAAGTGCGACGTAGAATATGTATTAGATTTATAAATAGCATTGTTCTAACATAGGTAGGTATTTTGACACAAAATCGGACTTTTTATGAAAATAAAATACCAATTTTTTTCCATATTTCAATTCTACAACTCAAATTACGCCAAACTACCAAGTTTTGTAAAAATCGCACGAGTAGTTTTTAAAAAATTATCTTTCAAAATTTTAGCTCCTCAATGTTAATTGAGTTTGGGTATATATCGATTAATCTCTCTTTTTTTTATTAAGCTTATTTGATTCTTCCTTTCACATTTCGAAATTCAGGTTCATTGCAAACAAAATTCACCAATTTTTTATGATTTATTTTTAAAATTTTTATTTTTAAATAATTTTGTATACATTTTTCAAAAACAAATTTGAATTATAAGCTATAAAATTTTTACCATCATCTTAAGATAGACAGACGTATTTCTAAGCATACGTGTAAAAAATTATAATTTTTTATTCAAAATTTCCGAAGATACACGTGAATTTATGTATTTGCGCGTTTTGAAATTTGGCATATTTGTTGAAAGCGATAAAACATCAGATGTGGTTTAAACACTTTGCTAAAATTATTTGGAAGTAGAAAAGTTGTAGTTGTAACTTTTTTTCCGCTCATACACAATGAAAGAAGATAGGAACGAGGTGCATTTTTTTCCGCTCCGGCATAATGGAAGGGAAAAGAAAATTCCTTGTCGTACATTAAGAAGATTGCCAAATGAATTATTCTTGGCCAAACTGAAAAAAATTTTTGAATAAGATAAATTTTTGAATTTCTCTGTAAATTTTGCAAGAAAGTTTTCAAAATTTAACATCTGGGCATAATTTGAGTCGTAGAATCGAAATATGGAAAAAAATTGGTATGTTATTTCAGGAAAAGTCCGATTTTGTGTCAAAATACCTATGTTAGGAACAGTGCTATATATATATGTAATGTTTTCAGTTATTCCAACACATCGTGGGCGAATGGTAAAGCTATTCCATTACACGTTCTGGCAGATGATTGAAGTACGGAGAGAAATGACGACTCAGGACTTTTCATTTTTAACTGCAAGCATATCTTTATCTTAATTTATAGCAGATAACTTTTTCCAGATGAAGTTAATCAAATAACTTATTCAGTAATTGAACTATTAGATACGACTGACTTTAAACTTTAATACGCCATAACGTTCTAACAAAGAAAGAGGAGCATAGCGGAAGCGTTAGCAGGACGAAGGCGAGAAAGCATCTGTGTAGGAGAACTTATGACGCAGCATTTATATGAAAAGTTATGTAACAGAGTAGCTTCTAGAAAAATGTAGAAAAACTTATGACGCAGCATTTATATGAGGAGGTTATGTAATAGGTGCGAATGTTCTAGAAGGTACTGGGTTAGGGGACGATCCTGAATTGCAGAAAATTAATTAAAGGTTGCTGGTTCGCAAAGAGCAAAGCCATCGTATTTTTTTATATTTTACTTTTAACAGCTTTTTACTAATATTTTACATTTAATATATATATATCTAATACATATCCTATATATATATCCAATACATATCCTAAGTCGCGCTTTCGAGACATGAAAAACACCATTTGAATTTTGTCAGTCAGCCCAGTAGACAGGGATATTTAGGATTAAACAAAGTTAAAATAGGTCTAGAAATCAATGCATCTTTTAATTTTTGAAAAGCTTTTTGACATTCATCAGTCCAATTATAAGGAGTATCTTTCTTAAGTAAAGTAGTTAATGGGGCTCTAATTTTAGCATAATTTTGAATAAATTTATGATAAACATTAATACTTCCTAAAAATCTTTGTAATTCTTTGATATTTTTAGGGGGTTGCAATTTCTTAATAACCTCTATATTTGCATTACTGGGCTGGTACTTACCTGCTTGAATTTCATATCCTAGAAAATTTATTTTTTCTTTAGCAAAATTACATTTAGATTGTTTTAATTTTATATTCTCTTTCTCACATATATCAAATATTATTTTAAGATGTTTTAAATGTTCACCAAAATTTGGAGAGAATACTATAATATCATCAAAATAATTTAAAGCAAATTGAATCTGATGTTTGTTTAAAATTTGTCTAACAGCTCGTTGGAAAACAGCTGGGGAATTTTTCCAACCAAAAGGTAATCTAGTAAACTCATACATTCCAAAATTTGTAGTGAATGCCAATTTTTCAGTATCCTTTTCATTTAATTTTATATGCCAATAGCCTGATGCCAAATCCAATATAGAAAAGATTTTTGCATTTTTAATTCATCTAAAACAGCATCAATTCTAGGAATAGGTTCAGAATCAGTTTTAGTAATTTGGTTAAGCTTCTTGAAATCAATACACCATCTGCTTCTGGACTGCTTGTCTCGCTTATAAGCTAAAGTTACAGGAGCAGCATAAGGACTATAAGAAGGTATAATAATTCCAGCTTTTAACAATTCATCTACACTACTATTTCCTAGACCTAGAATTACTATTTCCTAGACCATCCAACGGCATCTGAACTGGAAACAGTTTCTTAGCAAGAGTAATCCAGTCTTTCGGTGTGTCTATTTTTTGCACTGTTAACAGCATTCTTTGAGACTCAGGAAGTCCTTCCGTAAGTGCTTCCACCATTGTGGAATCAGTTAGTTTCAAGCTGGCTCCTAATTTCAACTTATTACGAAAGTAAACATCAATATTATTAAATTTCTCGTATTTTAAAGACACAAAATCTATAAAAGTAACAGATTCCGATGTTGTGAAGTATGTCTCGAAAATATCCTTTATGTTGTTAAAGTCTTTATCTAAACAATCACGTAAATAGAGGGCTAAAGCCTCTCCTCTAATATACTCTGAGAAAACAAATTTCTTTTCTTTTTCTGGAATGTTCTTTGCGGCACATTTCTCTTCAAACAATAGAAGATATTTGTCTATTGGAATATAAGAATTCAGGTAAACTTTACTGATTAGGCTGTGAGGTAAAAATTGTTCCTGTGCTGTGACTCAACGTGTATAATCCTGACAATTGGATGTTTCGAAGTGACGACCATGTGCGCCAATTTCAAGCCTATCTACCAGAAATTTGATCTCTTCTATTACGAGTAATTGCACTGCATATTAATTAAGCTTCTTGCAAGATGCTGATAAGTAATGTGCCATTGATGCATCAAGATTAGGAATTGCAATATACCGTAAAAAATGAACGCTGTGACAGTCCCGTAGGACTATCGAGTAGCACATGCCGAAGGGCATTCATGAATGTGTTTTTTTCTTATAACATATCGAATATAGTCTAATCAAGAAAAGTGTGTTTTTGTGATTTATCTAGGCTAATCAAGAAATGTGTGTTTTTGTGATTTAATAAATGTATATTTAAAAGAGAGCTCATGATTCATGCATGCCTTATTGGGTAAGTCATTTTATTCTTAAAAATCATGCAATGTACTAACCACTAAATTTTTAGTTTAACTATTTACGTGGAATTAATTCGCATTTGATACTCTTAGTATAATTACTTTTATACGATCACGGCCAGCAACACCACATTTATGGTGCCGTGACAAAAAAAAAAAAAAAAAAAAAAAAAAAAAAAGAAAAAAAGGAAAAAGAAAAAAAATTAAGTTTTAACTGATTTCAGGTAGAGAACCATTTTATGCTTATGCCTAAAAATATAACTACACATGTGATTCCAGTATGAATACTATTGATAATTGCTTAAATATTTTGAATTTTGTGAATATGTCTGATATCAAATAGGTGAATATTAGTAATGATTGGATAAAATTTTAAATTTTGTGTTTATCTGATATGAATCATTAAGAAAAAGTTGAAAATTGCATATGTAAAAAAAAAAAAAAAAAAAAAAAAAAATAGAATTTCATATGACTATGTTTTCTGCTAATGTGAAATAATTTAATGATAAAAAATAGATATGTGAAAATGGTAATGTCAATTCAAAATTGGTCAGTATTTAAGAAATTATTTCTGAATGTATATCATATTGTGTGGTAGTGAGTATGTAATAACTTGTATCCATGTGAAAAATTTCGATAAGTTACAATAGTGTATTTATGAATGTACTATATATTAGAAGTAATAATAATAGTAATTTATAGTGGTACTAAAGGATAGTAAATTGATTTAGAATGGCTAAGAAAAATAATGTAATGCACATGAGTCTGGCTACTGCACTGCCTACTTTTTCAGGGGAGCATGACGAAAATATAACATTTTTTTTTTTTAGATCAGTTATGCCAAATGGCAAATTTAGAGAACTGGAATGAGAACAGAAAAAGTTTGGTGTTAAAAATTCAATTGAGGGGTAAAGCATTAAAATTTGTAATTGATAATGAATCGTGAAAGATATGTCATTTGATGATTTAAAAGCATTACTAAGTAAAAAATTTGCAAAATCTCAGTCATTTGACACAATTCAAAACAGCTTTAACTCAATTAGACAGACCCCAAATCAGTCAGTCGAGGACTTAGCGGAAAAAGTGAATACTTATGCCACAAAATATTTTGGGTGCTATCCTAGTTCGAGTGAAGAGGTACATAACCTCACTCAAAAAGCAATGCTTTCAAAATTCTTAGAAGCTCTCAGACCAGATTTAAGACTGGAGGTTAAAAAACTAGGACCTGTTGATTTTGCTACTGCTGTTAAACAAGCAAAGAACATAGAAAAAGCATTGGAGGATTCTGGTAATAGCTCTCAGACACATGATTTTTCACCTGAATTAAATACATTAATTATGCAACAAATGCAAAATAATAGAGCCATTGAGGATTTGTCAAAAAAATTTAATGAAATTTTACCTAATGGTAGTGTAAACAATGTAACTAGACTAGAAAATAATGCTACACAAAGTAGTAATAATAGAGAATCTTGTCATATTTGCCAACAGAATCATTGGACTACAGAGTGTCCTTATTTTCCTTCAAACAATAATTTTCAATATTATAGACAGGCTAGAAACAACCACAGAAGAAATTTTTATAGGGGTAACTTTATCAATAGAAGGAATAGATATAATAGTCAGTATGCTTTCACGCGAGATAATAAACCACAGAACAGTAATAGAAATAGGCCACAATACAGAAGATACAATACTCGTATAAATAATTTAAACTAATGAAGGGTACTTGCAAATCTCCCAGATACACTAAGTATTACCCAAGTGCCCATAAAAAAATATGGGGGAAACAAGACAAAATTAAGAAAATAAGGAACTCACATAGGCCAAATACACATGAAGGATTCCGACACAAAATTAAAGAAAGTAAGGAACAAAAATTGGTAGCTTTTTGCCAGACTAATAGTATCACAGAATTACAAGTAATAGAAATCAAATTTGGCGACTTTGGGGTAGAAGCATTACTCGATACAGGTGCGAATTTAAGCTTAATACAGCCAGACACCTTGCAGGTAATAAAAAATTATACAAAGATTCATTACTTAAGCAGATCTGTAAGAATACATACGCTAAATAATGCCACTATCCCATATTTATCTGCTGTAAACTTAAAATTTCGTTTAGGAAATAAATGGCTTGCCAACCAATTTTTTGTTACACAACATAATTGGAACACAAATTATCAAATGATTTTAGGGTATGATTTCATTCAAAAAAATAAGATACTTATTGATGCAGATAAAAGTCAGTTAATCATTGATAACACATATTTTGATCTTCTGGACAAAAGAAAAAATTGTACTAACATTAATGCAAAAAAGGTAGACAAGAATAGTAGACCAGAGGAGTCGGGTATTGTAAGAGTAGTGTTGAATACCAGAATTGCGCCAAATACAGCAGAGATAGTAAAGTTAGGCATTCCAATTAATATGCAGAAAGAAAAGCAAATAATGCTCTCACCAGACAGGCGAAAAGTGGGCAAGATAGGTATGACTGATTCAATTCATGAGATAAGTGACAGGCAATATATATTCACCATAATGGAAAACAATTCAATTCCACACTTATTCTAAGAAAGGGTGAAAAGATTGGTAAGGTATATAAATTCGAAGAAAAACAATTTGAAAAACCTTAGAGAGCAACAAAATTGGCAGATTAACCATATAACTTTAAAAGAAATTAAAAAATTGAGAAAGGAGGAATTAAGCCCAGATGATTTTGATTTAAGTCATTTAGAAGCAGAACAAAAAAATAAGATGATTGAAATGCTCATGAAAAATTCAGCTGTGTTTTCAAAATCTTACACCACTCTGGGTGAGACTGATGCTGTCGTGTCACAATTTAATTTGTTACATAACTTTCCGATTCAAACTAGACCATACACTATTCCTCGCATTGCTAGAAAATATGCCCAAGAGGAGATAGCCAAATTGTTAGAAGCAGGTATTATAGAGCCATCGACATCGAGTTACAGTTTTCCAGTAATTTTTGTCAAAAAGAAAGCACCACCTAATACTGATCCTAGCAAATTAAAATTTAGACTGGCAGTAGATTATAGATTGCTAAATTGCATAACTGAATCATATCAAATATGTCTACCTAAGATTTCAGATATTTTGCATAATATAGCAGGTAAAAGTTATTATTGTGTGCTAGATCTTAAGTCAGCATTTTTTCAAATAAAGTTAGATCAGAAAGATAAAGAAAAATTAGCCTTTTGCACGGAACTTGGCAGTTTTCAACCAACTCGGTTACCTTTTGGTGCAAAAAATTCATCTGCTTATTTCCATACTCTAATATCAAAATGTTTAGGTGAATTGCAGGGTCCGAATTTACAATATTTTCTAGATGACATAATTGTTGCAGCTAAATGTATAAATGAACCAGTAATTATTTTACAAAAGGTGTTTGACAAGTTAAAAAAATTTAATTTAACGCTAGACCCAGCCAAATTGCAGTTATGTAAACAAGAGATTACGTATTTAGGTTTTTCGGTTAATAAGAATGGTTTTGCTCCTTCAGAGGAGAATATTCAGAAAGTAGCCAAATTTCCTAAGCCAAGAAATGTGAAAGAGGTTCAAACATTCATAGGCATGGTAAATTATTTTCGACACTTAATTTTTAATTATGCAGAAATTGTCAAGCCAATAGTAAATTTAACAAGAAAGAATATACCATTCGTGTGGAACGAAAGATGCCAAAATGCATTAGATAAAATACAAGAATTAATTTTAGAAAAACCCACAATAAAAAACATAGAAAATGATAAAACTTTATATTTAGCAACCGATGCTTCTAGATCAGCCATTTGTGGCATATTAATGCAAAAAAATGATGATAAGTTTTTCCCAGTACAATTTTACTCAAAAATTTTAACACCTGTTGAGGCTAGATATCCTTCAATTAGGAGAGAACTTTATGCAATCTTCAGATCAGTAAAGCAATTTCACGAACATCTGTATGGAAAAAAATTTATAATATTAACTGATGCTAAACCTCTGACTTTCCATATTAGTCTTGACAAACAGCCAGATATTGTAGCACGCTGGTTGTTATATTTACAGGAATTTCAATACACGATGGAGCATATTCCTGGTTTAAAAAACCCAGCAGATTACTTGTCAAGAGTTTCAGAGGATGTAGTGGTAAACAATGTAAATATATTTAAGACCAATGATAATTTGTCTATTCAAAACATAATTAGTAAACAGCAAAGTGATCCAGACATAAAATCAGTTATAAAAAAATTACAGGATAACCACAAAGAAAGCGTAGAACAATACTTTATTGATAGTCATACAGATGTAGTAATGATAAAGTTAAAACCAGTAAATATTAGAAAGAAAGCCAGAAGTATCCAGAATAAAATTCTAATTCCTAAAGCATTAATTAAAGATGTATTACAGACAGTTCATGTGCCTCACTTTGGTATTCAAAAGACATATGAGTTTGTAAAGGCAAAGTATTATTGGAAAGGTATGTACAGCGATACGAAAAGTTTTGTAGAAAATTGTTCAGATTGCTTACAAAATAAGTCTAGACCTCACAACACTCTGCCACGTCTAATTCCTAAGAAAGATCTTGCTCCTGGAGAGATGATAGCTATAGACATAGTTGGTAAACTGCCAAGATCCATAGATAATAAGTTTTATGTACTCACTATCATTGATCATTATTCCAGATATTTGGAAACAGTTCCGTTAAACAACTGCACTTCTCAATCCATCATAAAATCTTTAAATGATTATTTTTCCAGATTTGGCATTCCAAAAATTTTGTTATCAGACAACGGTTCCTATTTTCGTTCCACAGAATTTAATCAATTTTTAAAATCACTTAAAATAGAACACAGAAAAAGTTCAATTTATTATCCACAGTCCAATGGGTTGATTGAAAGAGTTCACAGGGTAATGAAAGAATCAATTGCAGCAATATCAAACAAAATATTTGAATGGCCACAAAAAATACTGATGTTTAAACTGTATTATAATAATGCTAAACATTCTGTAACTCAATTTTCACCAGCAGAATTATTTTTTGGTAGAACATTAAATACTCCCATAGATAGCAATGATCCTCTTAAATTAGCAGAAGATTTTCAGGAATATGCCAAAAGATTAAAGGAACAATTGAGTAGAGATAAGCAACAAGTAAAATTAAATGAGGATGAATACTTTAATTCTGCAAAAAAAATATTTGAAAGGGAGAAAAATTCCAGAATTGAAATCAGGGGATAAAGTTTTTATGCAGGAATTTACTGATAGAAGGGTGTTACATCCAAAATACAAGGGGCCATATGAGATAATTAAAAAGCTACGAAATGATAATTATATAATACAATTAGATAATAAAACCACTAAAATTCACTTAAGTAATTTGTTTTTACAAAAGCCTTCAAGAATAGATTCAACACAAAATGAGGATTAGGAGTGTAACACAAGTATAAATCAGCAAATCAAAAAAAAAAAAAAAAGTGTAAAGAAGTTGTGATTATGATAAGAATGTAGCATGTGTACAAGCTAAAAAATGAATGATGATCATGTGTGGTATGGGTCAATTTTAATAAAGCGCTAATTGCACGATTTTGGTAGAGTTGGCTGGTCCATATACCAGAAGAATTGAATTGTATTATGCAGGGTCTCATTGATTACTAGGTATCAGATTAAAAAACAAAGAGTGTGGTGCTAATCTCCTTGTCTTACTGCTGAATCAAATTGAAGGTATGTAATTTAGTAGTGAATCTAATACAAATGTAGCTTGTAACAATGTCATGACACATTGGTATATGAAATGTATATGTGAACGGAATATGATCAACTGATAAAAGTAGCTAAGTAATGAAATAGTGCATGTGATTCTAATGTAAAGAATGAGATAATGTAAACAATGGTTAAGAGGAGTAACATCAAATTGATAATGCAATATCATTAGTAGTTGATAAATTGATTTTATCACATGTGAGTTATAAATTATATATGTCAAAATTTCTTTTATGGAATCGCATATGTGGTGATATTTTAGGCAAGAGTAGACATGCATGAGTACGTAAAAGAATAATACTAATTTAAGAATGTAAAAAAATGTGTATCACAAAGTATTTAAAGTGCTGTGTTTTTTTTTTCCCAAGCAATGTGAAAAATTAATGTGAATTATGTGTGTATAGTGCATACGAGAGCTCAACTGTGTGCGTGTAATGTGAAATGTTTATATAGTGCCAACGAAATGATAAAGTGCAGTGCCTTTGCAAGTGATATAAAGATTGGTGTGAAATGTGTATGTGATGCTGACGAAAGTTCAAGTGTATCCAGCAGAGAGGGATTGCATTTGTCCAGTGATCGGACAAATTTTTTTCTTCGGCCGGAGGGAATGTGAGAACACAGAATTCTCACAGTGAACACGGTGGCGGTATCGATTCTTAAATCGTTATCGCGCCCTGCCACGTGCATCGCAGTGGATAAACACTGGAAGGACTGGTTTTGTCTCTCTCTTTCAAGGCCCACACACACACACAGCTCTCGCCATCGTCCACGGTACTCGATCCGATGTCCATTTTCATAAGATGGAGGAGAAAATATGTTCTTGTACGAAGAATATAAGAATTCAGGTAAACTTTACTGATTAGGCTGTGAGGTAAAAATTGTTCCTGTGCTGTGACTCAACGTGTATAATCCTGACAATTGGATGTTTCGAAGTGACGACCATGTGCGCCAATTTCAAGCCTATCTACCAGAAATTTGATCTCTTCTATTACGAGTAATTGCACTGCATATTAATTAAGCTTCTTGCAAGATGCTGATAAGCAATGTGCCATTGATGCATCAAGATTAGGAATTGCAATATACCGTAAAAAATGAACGCTGTGACAGTCCCGTAGGACTATCGAGTAGCACATGCCGAAGGGCATTCATGAATGTGTTTTTTTCTTATAACATATCGAATATAGGCTAATCAAGAAAAGTGTGTTTTTGTGATTTATCTAGGCTAATCAAGAAATGTGTGTTTTTGTGATTTAATAAATGTATATTTAAAAGAGAGCTCATGATTCATGCATGCCTTATTGGGTAAGTCATTTTATTCTTAAAAATCATGCAATGTACTAACCACTAAATTTTTAGTTTAACTATTTACGTGGAATTAATTCGCATTTGATACTCTTAGTATAATTACTTTTATACGATCACGGCCAGCAACACCACACTGGTCTAATGTTTTATGATTTTCCTTATTTTCCTTATGTACGTATGCATAGGCTGTGCAACCAAATTGTTTCATATGAGCTAGATTAGGCTTTCTTCCGCTGCGCAATTCGTACGGAGTCTTATCACGAGGTCTGGTTGGAAGGCGGTTCTGGATGTAATTTGCTGTGTGTTGACAGCTTCACCCCAGAATTCGTTTGAAAGTCGATCTTGGGACAGCAGGCACTTGGTCATCTCAGTATGGCTTCTATTTTTTCTTTCGCTCACACACTTCTGAGGAGGTGAAAAGGGAACAGTTAGTTGATGTTTGATGCCGTTATTCGATAGAAATTCCCCTATTTCCTTACTGGTATATTCACCGCCGTTATCGGTTCGAAGAGTCTGTATGGGTTCTTCCAAATTTATTTCTTGTTACACCGATAATATTAAAGTTTTAGTTATATAAAGTCTTTTAATTTACTAAGAACTTCATTCTTTTTTAACGAGCAAATAAGTGACAGTGTATCTAGTAAAGTCATCGGTAAAGGTTACGAAATAAAGTTTTCCACCAATACCTGGAGTAGGCATAGGCCTGCAAATGTCACTATTTGTAAGTTCTAGAGGTTTTCTTGCGTGAACACTAGCAGCTTTTGGATAAGGAATTTGCTGCATTTTATTCTTTATGCATTCTGAATAGCTATCATTATTAGTGCAATTATCTAATTTTATTCCTTCAGCAAGATGTTCTCTTACTAATTGTCTGATTGCGTCATAACTTCAATGGCATAACCTTGAATGCCATATTTGTATATATTTTTTAATTTTACATTCACATGCAAAATTAGCGTTTTTGGATTTTTATTAGAACGATTTTATATAAACTATTATCATCAGAATATGCGCGCGTAATGTTTGGATACCCTTTTTGACGTAACAGTTTTTTAATAAACTTATTTCTCTTAAAGGTTATTTTTTATCGACGGATCAGCTTCACTGCTTCGTTTTTAATTATTTTATTTAGAAAAACATCATATACAAATATTTACAGTGAAGCAAATACAATTTAATTGTGAGCTTCGGTTACAAGTAATTGCTCACGTCAGACCGGTTAGATTTCTTTTTTAAGTCTGCTGCCTCAATCGTAGGAGGCGATAATTTGGCAAAATTCGTTGGCGTAAAAAAGCGCCAACATCCCGCCCGGCCTTGCTATGCTCACATGCAAGAACTTAACATAAATTTAATTATGAAATACTAATATTAAAGTTTTAGTTATTCATGTAAACAAGTATAAAATATGTATAGAAAAATATAAAATACGTAAACAAAACATGGAAACTTGTAAACAAGAATACAAAATTACTGAGAAAAATATTTTCAATATAGTTACTAACAACTGAGTAACATAATACACAACTTACTAAACTTCAATAGGCAATACAGCTATTTTATTAATTGTCCTTTTAAAGTCCCGTTTTGCTAAGAACTTTCACAACACGGACTTCTCCATCAAAACCGTGGTACAATGATGTTATTCGCCCTAAAAGCTAATTGTTAATTGGCAGAAAATCTTCTTTAATCAAAACCATTTGGCCGATCATGAGATCATTTTTTTCAACCATCCATTTTGATCTAGATTGTAAAGTATTCAAGTAATCAGACTTCCATTTTTTCCAAATAAGTTGTATAGTTTTTGTAGTTTTTTGCCAACGACTTAAGCAGTTTTCCTTTAAATCCGTTAAAAAGGCTCAGAAATTGCTGTTATAGGTCGCCCTATCAAGAAATGACCTGGCGTCCGAAATTCGAAACTTTCTGAATCACTAGCAAGAGGAGTAAGTGGTCGCGAATTTAATATTCCTTCTATCTGAATGACAATCGTTTCGAATTCTTCGTAAGTGAAATGAAAATTGCCAATCGTACGTTTAGGATGGTACTTCACCGATTTTATCCCAGCTTCCCAAAGTCCACCGAAGTGATGCGATTTGGGTGGAATAAAATTTCAATCTATATTTTCTTGCGAAAAATAATTAGCTAATTCTTTGTCTGGGAAATTAATGAGCTTATAAAATTTTTTCAATTTTGAATTCGCTCCAACAAAGTTAGTAGCATTGTCGGTATAAATTTTGAAACATTTGCCACGTCTACTTGTAAAACGTTTAAGTGTTGCAATTAAAGCATCGAAAGTCAAATCTGTTAGTGTCTCAAGATGGATGGCCTTTGTTGCGAAACATAAAAATACAAATATACAATTTATTCAGAATACCTTTGCGTTGATTTTTAAATTTCACTAAATAAGGGCCACATAAATCAATAACTGTAATAGAAAATGGAGCTGAAACATTAACTCTTTCACTAGGTAAATTACCCATAATTTGTGAAGAAAGAGTGGGCTTACATTTAAAGCACGTTACACATTCATGTACTATTTTACGTGCGAGACTACGGCCACTTAAAGGCCAAAATTTCAAGCGCACTTCATTCAGCAGACCTTGTGGTCCAACATGAAATAATTTCCTGTGTAAACTTTCAAAAAAAATTTTACTTAATCCTGAACCGTTAGGTAAAATAGGAGGATTTCTTTGAGAATATGGCAGTGAAGCATTCTTCAACCTTCCTCCTACACGTACTATTCCTTTGTCATCAAAAAACGGAAATAAATTCGAAATATTACTTAGCAGTTTCTTTCCTTTAAGGAGAACTCGTTGTTCATGCTTAAACAACACTTCTTCGGCTTCTCTTAGCTCCTCCATTGTCAGTGGTACTGTGTTTTTTACCTTATTCTTGCAATTGAAAATAAACCTGAAAATATAAGACAAAACATGGTTAATTTTATAATAATTGTTTGAAAGTTCTAAGAGGTCGTCCACAATAAAATGTTGAGAGTTGTCATTTATCAGGGCTGTCTCTTTACAAGTCTCATCTTCAAAAGGAATTTTCCTTTCTCGCTGCAAAGTTTCTTTTTCGACTTCAGTTTCTTTCCTTCAAGGAGAACTCGTTGTTCATGCTTAAACAACACTTCTTCGGCTTCTCTTAGCTCCTCCATTGTCAGTGGTCCTGTGTTTTTTACCTTATTCCTGCAATTGAAAATAAACCTGAAAATATAAGACAAAACATGGTTAATTTTATAATAATTGTTTGAAAGTTCTAAGAGGTCGTCCACAATAAAATGTTGAGAGTTGTCATTTATCAGGGCTGTCTCTTTACAAGTCTCATCTTCAAAAGGAATTTTCCTTTCTCGCCGCAAAGTTTCTTTTTCGACTTGTTCGATGGTTTCAACCTGAGGAATAAATGGTTGCAAGTTCTTGAAACTGTCAGGCTGCATCAAGAATTCTGGACCTGTCCACGATCTAGAATCTGTCACCAAGGAATCAGCATTCATTCCACGTTAGAGAAGATCGGCAGGATTTTCTTTACCTGCACAGTGATGCCAAGAGTTGGGATCTGTCAAGCAGGTGATTTCGTTGACTCGGTTTGCCACAAACTGCTTCCATCGGGTTTTTGCATTCTTTATCCAAAAAAGTGCAATCTTGGAATCTGTCCAATGGTATTCAACAGAAGATCTTTTCAGATTCACGATTCTCTTTACCTTAGAACTAAGACGAGCTGCAACTAGAGTACCCAATAGTTTTAATCTTGGTAAGGTTACACCGTTTAATGGAGCCACACGACTTTTTGAAGTTAGGAGTTTCACCGATATTCCACTGAGTGTCTTTACCTTCAAATATATGGCAGCGCCATATGCCTCTTTACTCGCGTCGCAAAAACTGTGCATTTCAACAGTATCTTCCCTTGATGCAGAATCATTAACCAACCTAGGTATTTTCGAATTTTCTAAGTGATGAAGTTCAACACACCACTTCTTCCATTCCTTTTCAATTTCTTTTGGTAAAGGTTCATCCCACTGAATTTTTTCATTCCAGAGATCTTGGATGAGGCATTTAACTCGAATGGTGAAGCGAAATTAATCCTAAAGGATCAAATATCTTCCCTATTTCTTGAAGTAAGAAGCGTTTCGTATTTCTGTCCATAGAAAGAAATTCCAAAAGATTTTTAGTATCCATAGTTAAGTAATCTTCGTGTGTCTTCCAAGAAAGTCCCAAGATTTTAGTTTGGTGTGCGCCCAAGCTAAGAGTAGTGTCTGCAGGATAGGTATCAAATTCTTCATTCTTCCATTGCTCCATTAATTCAGCATTATTGCTAATCCACTTCCTGAGGATCATTCCAGCCCCTTCCATAATTTTCTTGGAATTTTCGGATACTTCAAGTGCTTCTTCAAAATCCTCGCTTCCAGAAATGAGATCATCTACATAAAAACACTGGTCTAAAATTTCAACAGTTTCGGGAAAATCTTCCTTGTATTTTTTAATATGATGTCTAATAGTAGCTGCTAACAGGAATGGGCTTGAACTGACCCCGAAATTTACTCAATTGAAACGGTAAGTCTGTAAATTGGGCTTTTTATCAACACTTGGATCATCACTACTCCAAAGAAAACGAACTGCATCCTTATGTTCATTGGAGAGGCAGATCTGCAGAAAAGCTTGTTTAACATCTGAACAAAATCAGTAAATCCAAAAGATTTGGATTTAAGTTAACCCCTGGCCACAAGCAGTCATTTAAAGAAAGTTCATTATTTTGATGACTACCCGCATCAAAGACGATCCTAGTTTTCGACGTTAAACTACTTTCTTTCCGCACAGCCTGATGAGGCAAATAATATGAAGGCCTGTTTTTCTTTTGTATCAGGATTTACGATGCTGATTATGCCTTCTTTTAAATAATCACAAATAATTTCACGGTATTGTTGATGTAACTCAGGATCATGACTAAATCTCTTCCACAAATTCTGATAACACGGAATTTATAATTTCACGGTATTGTTGATGTAACTCAGGATCATGACTAAATCTCCTCCACAAATTCTGAAAACGCTGCCGCGCCAAGGAATAATTATCAGATAATTCTTCATAATATTTCCTAAAAGGTACTACATAACGTCCATTTTTAAATTCAACGGTGTCATTAAAAATTTCCATTGCCTGATCCTGAAATGGAAAACTGGATTTCGTGCAAAATTGGATCATCGCGAATACCAAGTCCCTCTAAATCAAAGAAAAGTTTTAAAGTACTTTGAAGAGAGTCATTTTGCACAAGAAAACAATGTCCCTGATAAGAAGGTTGTATTTCGTTAAGCTTCCCGCATGCGATCCATCCGAATTATTTTTCAAAACCTTAAAAAATAAATCAGCACTTATAAGGGCATGTACCACTGAAGCTTCATAAAATAATTTATCAGCTAAATTTAAAAATTGTGGAATTTCTACTTTCGAAATATCTAACGTAGTATACGGAGTTAGTTCTGTTATCTTATTTACAATCAAGAATTCAACTGGTTCATTAAAGGTACATTCTTCATTTGAAATAAATGTATTCACTTTCCATTTAATATTTTGAATTGATCCATTAAGACCTGTAACAGGCGTTTTAATTTTCTCCCTTTTTATTCCTAAACATTCACTTATTTTATCTGTAAGAACACATATATTAGATGCGCTGTCTAAAATCGCACGGATTTTTATTCTTCGATTATTGGCATCACGGACATAAATTTCTTGCAGTAGAAAAAAGTACACTTTTTCTTTTTTTGTTTATTCTTGTTACTTAAAACACTCAACGCTTTCAATTCTGAGTCACCTTTTTCAGAGGCGGCATCGAGCTCACTTTTGTTTTGTCTAAGCGGCGTCACCGAGCGGACAAGGAGTCTTCGAATGACCTTCATTATCCATACATATTAATTTATTGTGCTTCCCCCGCAAGCTCATTTAAATTTCGAGAGACACTGACTTTTCTTATGATTTTGCTTTAGACATAATTCACAGAGTTTATGTGAACGAATTAATTTTAATCTTTCATGAACACTTAACTTTAGGAATGTATCGCAAAGGAAAATAGGATGAAAGCTCCTAGACACAACACAGTTTTTATTTTTATTTTCATTTGTCAAAAGAACCTTCGATTTATGGGAAGGAATGGAATTCTTGTTTATATTAACCCTACTTCCGGGTGTAATATTTCTATTTATAGATAACAAAACTGATTCACGCTGTTCCAAAAATCTAATAAACTCGTCAATTGTTGGAACTACTTTCGATTTGTGAGATAATTCAAAATTTTTTCTAGATTCTTTATCTAGTTTTTGAAGAAGAATATTTATTAGAAAAACATCACATAACTTGTTCTGTTCATATTTTAACACTCTGAAAGCGCGTAAATTCTTTTGTATACAATCAATCATATTTCCAATATCTTTCGCATTTTCGGATTGAATCTTTTCAAAATTTAAAATATTCTGCACATGAATGTCAATAATTAAGACGTTCATTATCATAGCGAGATTCCAAAGCATTGTACAAAGATTCAAAATTACCAAAGTTACTCCCTAAATGCTTAGCATCATTAGTAAAACAAGATCTTAAATAATACAATTTCTGTGAATGACTCAGCTGAACATAATTTGTAATTAAATCATCAAATTGAGTTTCAAATGAACTAAATTCTTCATATTTTCTTGAAAATTCAGGCAAAACTAACGCTGGGATTTTAGTTTTGATTTGAAAATTTTCATCTACATTACTTTTAGTAACTTTTACTGCTTTTGCAGAATTTAACTTATAGTAAGAATTAATGAGAATTTCAATTCTTACCTCCAATTTTTCCAGACGATCATCACATTGGTTTAAGTCGTCATCAATTTTGGTCAGATCATCATCTTTCATATCACTTTGTGCGTAGCACGCACTTCGTAGTTCATCAACTTTCTTTTGAAGAGCTTGAATGTTTTTTAGTTTAAGTTCAACTAAGTCCACATCATTATTTGCAGTTTGCACAAAAGTTTCGAGTCTAGTTATTTTCCCCTTTAGGGATGCTTTGCTTTTCATTAATATATCCATATCGCTGAAGTAGGCTCCAGGTTCGAAGGAGCCAGATGAATAAACTTATTTGAAGCAAATACAATTTAATTGAGAGCTTCGGTTACAAGTAATTGCTCACGTCAGAGCGGTTAGATTTCTTTTTTAAGTCTGCCCGCCTCAAGCGTAGGAGGCGATGATTTGGCGAAATTCGTTGGCGTAAAAATGCGCCAACAGTTTTCTTTTTCGAAAGTAACAGAATATCCCTTACTAACAATTTGTTTAATGGAAATCAATTTCCTCTTTAAATCAGGAACATAATAAACATTAGTCAATCTAATTTTCTGTAATCCGTATTCATCTTCTAAATCAGGCGTGGCAAAGCTTCTCGATAGTCCGAGCCATTTTTCAAAATCTGAAATTTTTCGCAAGCCGCAAATA
Source organism: Stegodyphus dumicola (assembly GCF_044657685.1). NCBI lineage: Eukaryota > Metazoa > Arthropoda > Arachnida > Araneae > Eresidae > Stegodyphus > Stegodyphus dumicola. Next base: position 232,768,118 of record NC_140768.1, read on the forward strand.
AATACGTATTTAAAGGGTATTACGTATTTCCAGCGTCATTCTGACTAGAGGGCGCTGCGTTCGTTCTAATAGTCAGTGGCAGGCAGGATATTAAAGGTGTAAGACGTGGAAGGCAGAGATGCCTAATAATATATCTCTAATTGATTGAAATTTTCGTATATTTTCTTGTAAATAAATGTTGTTATTGTTAACAAAACCTCTTATTATCTCTTGGATGCACCTTTAGTCTCACAGAACCATTAGATGCAAAATTGGTGCATCTTGTCCGCGAATGTGGAATACCGGAAGTAATTAGTCATCATTACTGGATTATATTTCTGAGAAGTTTGGATACTTTACGCACGTTTTTGAATACGTAACATTGCATACTGGACTGTGGAGGTAAGACCTTTTGAACTCACAAATTCTGAGTTAATATGGATAAGCTGTCGAAAATAATTGAAAAAAGAAGTAACGTTCGCGCTAGTGTTACTAAACTAGTTAAAAGAGTGCAGAAGCTCGATGAAGCTGTCGAAGACGTAAGTTCATTATCAGAACTACTGGAACTATTAGAAACGAAAGAGCAGATATTGAAAAGCCATGATTTAGAGGTGGAAGCACTCATAGACGATCCAGAAAAATTTAAAAGCGAATTAAAAGCTTCGGAAGAATACGAGGACAAAATATTGTTAGCTAACCAGATTAAACTAAAGAGCAAAATTAAAGAATTAGCAGCAGAAAATGTTCAGCGGACCTTTTCAGTTCTTAACACATCTAGTGTTTCGGAAAACACTGTTACGGCTTTAAAATTACCAAAGTTAGAAATTTCGCGATTCTATGGTGATTCTGGCAAATTTATGGAATTCTTAAACTGTTTTGATAGCGCAATCGGTTCAAACAATTCACTTACGAAAATTGAAAAATTCCAATATTTAAAATCCCTTCTTTCTGGTCCTGCATATAACGTTGTTTCGGGTTTTGAATTAAATGAGAAAAACTGTGACTCATGTCTTGAGCTTTTAAAACAAAGATATGGTAGAACTGATTCTATTATAAATTCTTACATGACTAAATTATTAAGCTTAGAACCCGTGAGAAGTTCGTCTAATGTTAAGGGTTTGCGTAAATTATACGATGAAATAGAAGTTAATATAAGAAATTTGCGTTCATTAAATGTAACGGAGGGTTCATATGGGCATTTATTGAATCCAATATTATTGAAGTTGCTACCACAAGATTTGGTGTTAGATTTTCACCGAAAACGAAACAGGGAAGTGAAGTGTGAGGTTTTGGAAATTATTACGCTTTTGAGGAATGAAGTCGAATCTAGGGAAATTGCCGAAACTGTGATTAGTCCCCTAAAAAGTTACGAAACGAAACGATCCTTTTCCCAAAATTATCAAAGTGGTCAAACTTATCAGAAAAATTATTCAAAGCCTAAAAATATATCAACCGCTTCAGCGTTAAATACACAAATAAAAAATGTTTGTTTATTCTGTGACGGTCATCACGATTCCGTTAGTTGTAAAAAATTGGATGTAGAACAAAAAATAAATAAGCTTAGGACTGAAGCTAGATGCTGGTGTTGTGTCCAGAAATATCACGTGTCTCGTGTATGCAGGGAAAAAATATAGTGTAAAAATTGTTTAAGCAATTTTCATCATGAGTCAGTGTGTAGGAAAAATAAACCCGTTAATGTTACTTTGAAAGGTTGTGAGAAGCAAGTGGAAAGCGAAACTGTTTTGAATGACTCACAATCTAAATCTAATAAAAGCGCCGAGAATATTTCTGTGTCTCATAATAATATATGTACCAAAAATAAGCCCTTGTTACAAACATGTACAGTTTTAGCTTGTTCGGATAAAAATTCAGTCTTAACTAATGTTATTTTAGACAATGGTAGTCATCGAAGTTTTATTTCATCTCGATTAGTTAAAGAATTAAAATTAAAGCCAATACGCTACGAAAGAATAGCTATTTTTGCTTTCGGAGACAAAATAGCACGTGAGAAGGAATACGGTATCGTTTCATTGACGTTGCGCAATAGGGATCAAAGTTCGAAATCGTACGAGTTAGAAGCTGTCATAACGGATTATATATCTAATTTGTCCTTGAAAATTCCTGATGTATCTATTCGCAATGCGTTGAAGGAAAAAGGTTTACCTTTGGCTGATTCATTTTCTGGCGACTGCCAGACGGAAATACTTATCGGATGCGATTCATTTTGGTATGTTGTTTATGACCAGAGAGTAAAGTTAAATGAAAACATTACTGCGATAAATTCTTGTTTCGGTTGGTTACTAGCGGGAGTGGAAGGAAGTAATAAATTAACTAATAATTATGAAAATGTATGTTTAGTCATGGACTCTTCTTCCATTTTGTGCGATTTGAAAAAATTTTGGGAAATAGAAGAATTTCAGTCAGACAAACAAAACTTTTCTGAATGGGACAAGCAATTGATTGAAAAATTTGAAAATTCTCTGGAATTTAATGGGGAAAGGTACGTTTGTAGTTTGATGTGGAAGGAAAACTTGGGACCTGCAGTTGGGTTGAATTCTAATTATGAGGTTGCGAAAAAGCGTTTTGATTCGTTAAAGCAAAAACTAAATAAAAATCAGGAAATTTATGACCAGTATAAACAAATTATATCGGATCAGTTAGAATGTCAGATTGTGGGAAAATGTGTTAATGAAGATAAAAATTCAGGATATTATATGCCTCACAGAGCGGTAATTAGGGATGACAAGGAAACAACTCAAGTTAGAATTGTTTATGACTCTAGCAGTAAAGCTAATGAAAATAATAAATCTCTTAATGAGTCTCTAGAATCAGGAGTAAATCTTTATGCAAATTTATTGGACATAATTCTTAAATTTCGAGAATATCAAGTTGCATTTTGCGGAGATTTAGAGAAAGCTTTTCTTATGATAGAGATTGCGGAGGAAGATAGAAAATACCTTAAATTTTTGTGGTTTCCCGAAGAGGTAGGTGATTCAACCAAAACTCTTCATTTAAATCGTCTCCCATTCGGTTTAACTACTTCGCCATTTTCCTTGGCTTGCGTTTTGAAATTTCACATAAAGAAATTTAAGGAACATCATCCAAAATGTTATGACATGTTAAATTCTTTTCTTTATGTTGATGATCTCTGCTATGGAGCCAATACCGTTCAAGATGATTATCATTTAATTTCTACGGCAATAGAGGTATTAAAAGCAGCGGGATTTCATTTGAGGAAATTAAAAACTAATTGTCCGGAATTGTATAAACTTTGGAATGAAAACGGATATAAGGAAAATACTGACTTTGGGCAAGGAACAGGTTTCTTGGGATTGAAGTGGGATCCGATTGAGGATAAAATTAAATTAGATTTAAGAGATGTTAGGGATTCCATTGATGCTAGAATCACCAAGCGTCACGTTTTGAGAGTTATTTCAAAGATATTTGATCCGTGTGGACTGATTAGTCCCTTTGTAATCACTGTGAAAATTCTTCTGCAAGAGATAAAGGGAACGTGGTCTGCAATGGGACGAAGATTTGCCAAGTGACCTCCAAAATAAATGGAAAACCTGGTGTTCTGAACTTTGTGAACTTGAATCAGTATCTATTGAAAGAAGGTTTTTTGAAAGTGTAGAAATAAGTGAAGTTTCTCTTCATGTGTTTTGTGACGCCAGTCCCAAGGCATATGGGGCTGTTGCGTTCCTAAGGTACGTGAATTACAATGGCCAAATCAAAGTGAGCCTTATAATGTCAAAAAGTAAAGTTGCTCCTTTAAAAACTTTGACTCTTGCAAGATTAGAGTTAATGGCAGCTCTCCTCGCTGCACGTTTAGGAAATTATTTACAAGGTCTATTTCCTAATTTCGCGAAACAAATTTTCTTTTGGAGCGACTCTCAAATCGTCCTTCATTGGTTGAAAGGATCTTCTAAACAACGGAAACCATTTGTCGCCAACAGAGTAGCTCAAGTGCAGTCGCTGACTCTACCAGAGTGTTGGAACCATTGCAGTGGCTCCGACAATCCCGCAGACCTTACTACTAGAGGAGAATCGGCTAGGAGGATTCTTACAAGTTCTCTGTGGTGGTCAGGCCCTGTTTGGTTGTCTAAACCACTTTACTCGTGGCCTCTTCAAGAATCGCTACATGATTTTAATGACATCTGTGATGAACGCGTTATAGTGAAAGAGCGACGGACTGCACTGGTTATTTCCATGGTAGCCAGTTCAGCTAATGGAAACTTACCTATGTCGTCGTTACTGGACGTTAATGACTTCAGCGAATTAAGTAGATTACTGCGTGTTACTGCTTGGATTAAAAGGTTTGTGCACAATTCTAAACCTAATTCTACAAAATTAAATGGACCTATATGTGCTCCAGAACTCGAGCAAGCTTTGCGTTTTTGGATCAAAGCTACTCAATTCAAACATTATAGTACAGAAGTTACCCAACTTCTTTCTAAAGGAACTATCGATAAGAGTTCACGCATATTTAATTTGAATGCTGAACTTGATGATAATAACTTACTTTGTTTAAAGGGACGTTTGCAGTTTTCAAGTAACGATATGCGAGCCAAACATCCTTGGCTTCTTCCATCTAATGATAAATTTGTTGAACTACTTATCTGTGATTCTCATACTAAAATGTGCCATTTAGGTGTTGATGCAACTTTAACACATTTACGAGAACAATTCTGGATTGTTAAAGGTCGTCAATTTGTGAAAAAAGTGTTAAATAACTGTCTGATTTGTAGACGATTCAGAGTGAAATCTGGAATGCAGGTGGTTGCCCCTTTACCGCCTGATAGAATTCAAGAGCATCCACCATTTGATGTATGCGGTGTGGATTTTGCCGGACCATTTTTTGTTCGTGATTTTAATTCAAAGTGTTATTTACTTATATTCAGCTGTGCAGTGACAAGAGCTATCCACTTAGAAGTAGTTCTTAAAGTGCTGATTCCTTTTTGTTAGGATTCCGACGATTTGTTTCTCGTCGAGGATTATGTTCCACTATATATTCTGATAATGCCAAAGCTTTTAAAAAAGCAAATAGTGAATTGAAAAAATGGTGGAATCAGATAGATAATGATCAAGTTAAAAATTTGTTTGCTTCTAAAGGTATAGTTTGGAATTTTATAGTTGAAAAAAGTCCATGGTGGGGAGGGTTTTGGGAGAGACAGATACGGACGGTTAAAACCTGCTTAAAGAAAATTGTTGGACGATCCTCTCTATCTTTGAAGGAATTGGAAACTGTTTTTTCGGAAATTGAAGCTCTGGTTAATTCCAGGCCTATCACGCATCTGTACAACGAACCCTCAGAACCCTCTCCACTAACCCCATCTCATTTTCTTATTGGTAAAAGGTTGGTGTCTTTACCTGTAATAAAACATAAAAATGAAAATTTAAATGTTAATAGGAATTCTTTGGTAAAGAAATATAAATATCAGCAAACACTTTTGAATCACTTCTGGAACAGGTGGAGAAAGGAATATTTACTTAATTTAAGATCAGCTTATATTTCTCCACAACCAGGTAATATAGTTTCATTTAAAGTGAATGATATTGTTTTGATTAATGATGAGCGTTATCCCAGAAATATGTGGATGATGGGAAAAGTTTTAGAGCTATATCCAGGAAGAGATGGAAAAGTTCGTTCTCTTCTTATTCAGACTCCTAAAGGACAAATAAAACGCTCAGTGCAACTTGTGTATAATTTGGAAATTAATCCTTAATTGTGTTAGTTTAATTGAGTTGCAACCTGTTAATGTTCTATCTGTGTATTAATGATAGTTTAATTGTGCTTATATTTTAATGCTTGATATTTGAAAATTTTTTCTTTGAAAGTTAAAAGTGTAATTTGTTTTTGTATGTTAAGTCACTGAATAATTTTGAAGTTTTATATTTGATATAATATGCTATTTATATTTTTATTCTTGTAATTTTAAATGGTTCCTGAATGTAAATTTAGTTGAAATTCAATGGTAAGTGAACTCAAGTGAGTTCAGGTGGGGAGTATTACGTATTTCCAACGTCATTCTGACTAGAGGGCGCTGCGTTCGTTCTAATAGTCAGTGGCAGGCAGGATACTAAAGGTGTAAGACGTGGAAGGCAGAGATGCCTAATAATATATCTCTAATTGATTGAAATTTTCGTATATTTTCTTGTAAATAAATGTTGTTATTGTTAACAAAACCTCTTATTATCTCTTTGATGCACCTTTAGTCTCACAGAACCATTAGATGCAAAAAAGGGTATGCAAAAAAGGTATTAAAAAATCTTTTTTGCAGAAATTATATTTATTGAAAATATATAAATAAAAGTGCAAAATATGTGTATTGAATTTAAATATTAAAAATTAAACACATTTATTTTACTTCTCTTGATAATTTTTTTAAATTTGGTGAATAATTGGTGACAGCACTTCTCAGTAATTCTTTGAAATGCTGATTAGTTAATACTGATCGGTGCTTGGATTTCACGAATTTTAAGGTGGAATAAAATGATTTACAAAAGTACGTTGTTCCGAACATTGAAATAATTCGAAAAGAAGCCTTTTTTTTAAATTCAGGATACTTCGACTCTGGTACAAATTCCAAAATTCACTAATCGGCGTCGACTTATATCTTAAATTGTAGAGCTTGATCTTCTTGTATCTCTATTTGGAAAACTCATCTTGAATTATGTTAATTTCAAATGGATTCAGAAAAAAAATCAAGAGACTATTTAAAATATTTCAAGTCTTGAAATTAATTTTGGTATTCCGTGAATATTACTTCTAGCTTTTTTATATACTCGTTTAATATTGGAACAATTTTTTTTTTAATTCGAGGAAAATGACAAAATGCTTTATTTTTAATGTCCTTTTGAAAAAGTTGTAATTTAGTTTGAAAACTAAATATACACTGTCAGATATTATTGTAAATTCAGTGTTTGCAAACGTTTTATGACATCAGTCATCATAAAACCTTGACTGATGTCATAAAACGAGTCTTGTAACCACTCATCATCGTCTAATTCTGAATGGATTATTTTCATTTCTTTTAGAAATGCAGTTATCGGATCAAACAAATTTACAAATCGATTTAATACGTTGCAGCTAGATATCCATCTGACAATGGAAAAGAAATTAATGTTATTTGGAAGTTCTTCGTTTTTTAATTCTTCAAGGAAATTTTTAATTGTCGATGATTTTTTGCATTGGTGCGAATGTAGTTTACAATGTCTAACACTGTTTTCATAACATCAGGGTATTTTAAATATTTTGTAACGAGATGTTCTCGGTGAATTATGCAATGAATCGGTATGAATTGTGAAATTTGAGAATCATCTCTTAAAAGCCCAATAAGACCAATTTTTTACCCAGCATTGACGGATCTCCATCAGTTGCAATCCCTACAAGTTTATTAAGAGGCACATCAAAAGTTTTCATTATGGAATCGAATACATTTTTAATATCGACACCGCGGGTTGACTCTTGAAATCTAAATCTAATAATTCTTCTTTAACATCGAAGTCAGGTGAACCAAAACGTATGAAAACTGAAAATTACGGAAGATAGGTGATATCTGTCGATTCGTCAAGGGCTAAGCTGAATGCAATACAGTTCTTCAAATAATTTTTTAAATTATATTCAAGACATGTATTAATTGCAGTTATGCGTCGTTCGGTTGTGTGGCTTTAGATGTGAATTTGCGAAACAACTTTCTGCAGTGCTGCATTATTTGGATCTAAAACTTTAAATATTGTATCTTCAAAGTTTTTTTTTTAATAAACTCTCCCTCTCCATACGGGCGTTTTGCACGAGCAATATTCCAGGCAATAACAAAACTAGCTTAAGCCACATTATTAGCTTGATTGCTAAAGGTCATCAAACTTGACTGTTGTGTACTTAAATTTGATTTTAAAGAAACAAGTTTATCTGATCTTAATTTGGAATTTGGTGGATACTGATTAGAAAACTGAGGATGACTGTTTTCATAATGTCGACGTAAATTGCTAGCTTTATAATTTTTGACCGTAGAATTATAAATAACACATAATGCTTTTCCGTTATTGCCAATAAAAAAGAAATTCTACTCATTATTAAAATTTCTATTTTCTTGCTCGTATTTTCTATTTTCGTTCTCTGTCGTCATATTTTTAAAAGAACTGGAAATAAATAAAGTAATTTTAGAAAATACAAGTTTTGTGTTCTTAAAAGAATAACAACACATATTACATACTACGAAACAGGCCCACCAGCCGCCGAGGGGTAAAATCGCTGAACACTGGTAGTTCGGTCCGAGGTTCGAATCCCGCGAACGAGCTGGCTGTATGGGCGTTTTCGTGGTTTTCCCCATGTGTAACGTGTATACGAGCCAGTTTCCCTTAGAAAGTCCTCCACGAAGGCATCCCTCCTCTTAGGCAGATAGCCCTCGAGGCTTTGCCATAATCACACACACACACACATACTACGAAACAAATTATAGTTAACTTACCAAAAATTCCAGATTACAAATTAAATCAATAGTAAAAGTGATACAAATTGCTTCCTCCAGAGCACAATATCAACTGTCCGTTGCAATGAAAGTTTACAAATTCAAAATCGGTCTGCAGTCGGTCGATTACCTAGATCGTAGATCGTCGTTCATCGAGAAGCAATCGGCCGGACAAGGCCTTGACTCCCATATGTTTCTGATAATTCATGAAGCAGTCGAAGGGGAAGAAAATCCGACAAACGGAACTCTTACGCCACTGTTTATGTTCGTTCGCGCAGTTTTCGATGAGTCATATTCTTAACATGGATGGAAATGAAATCTGTTACAACGTTGCACTTAAGTCTTTCATATTTGTTGTCAGCAATTTAAAAGACATTTTGAAACAATACGTAGCGATAATATTTTTTAAAAATATAACACAAAAATGAAAAGGGAACTCGGTTCATTTATCGAGAGCCACAAATAATCCTTCAAAGAGCCGCAGTTTGGCCACCCCTGTTCTAAATCAAGGTCAATAAATCCTCTGCCCTCTAAAATTTTTCCATCAGCTAAAATGATTTTTGCTTGAGAATCCGCATATATCCGCTTAGTAAACAAACTTTTATGTGCTATTATATGACTCCTCGCGTCGGAATAGACGTACAATTTTTTTTTTTAAAATTTATATTTTGTTTTGAGCAATACCGCGGAGTAATCATTAAACCCTTTTCATAAACAGTACTTTAGACTGGCGTCGATTGACACTTGTCGCTGGATTCACAGCTTTTTTCAACGGAAGTGTCTGCGCTCATACAATGTGGGTTCGATTTTTCGACATATTTGTTTTTGATTTTTGAGTTATCAGGACAAGAATTTTTGTTTTGTAATTTAAAACAACACTCAAAATTATGATCACTGCGTTTACAAAAGGTACAAAATTTCTTTTGTCTATTATTATCAGAATTTCTTGCAGATTTAAACGCTGTTGAAGAATTAGAACTTCGATCTGCTTGCTGTTCTAGTCTTCTGTTGTATTCAACAACAAGTTTCGTTTTTACGGGATCTGCAGTTATAAGAGTTTCCTCTCTAGCTTCAATGACAGTTAAAAAAGATTATTATATGATTTAAGAATTGAAACTAACAAAAGTGCCGCTACATGTTGATCCAGAATGTTCTCACTGATAGCTTTCAGTCTTCCGACTAAGTCCATCGTGCGAATGATGTGTGCGATCATATCACCATGTTCAGCCATTTTTATTGAATATAAATTTCTCAGAAGATGTAATTTGCTGCTGAAACTGGAGAGCTCATGAAGTGACTTTAATTTTTGTCATGCACCGACGGTAGTAGCTTCATCTCTAACGATAGGTAGTGGATAATCTGAGAGTCGTCAAGGCATAGATTTATTATAGCTTGTGATTGTTTATCCCTCTTTAAAAATTCATCCTTAGGTTTAGAAGGTGGAGGAGAATAAAGAAGATAATCCAATATTTCGCGCATTAAAAGCATTTGAAGCTTGAATTTCTAAGTAGCATAATTTTCGGAATTCAGTTTCGTTAGTTGCATAAAATTTTTAAGACCTAACTGCGCCATTATTAAGGTAAAAGTATATTTTAGGGTAACTCTTGGCGAAACTTGCCGATTTTTGGAGGCACATGGATACCGAATTTGTGCAAGTCTTTGACCTTGTTAAGTTTAGGATTGTGTATCCATAGATCGTCAATAGATGGCGGTAGTGTTTGTTTGTAAAAAGAAACTGTGATGTCAATTATGTATATGTATCAGTTCGTCTTTGGTGTTCCTGAATAAATGTTGTGTGGAAGAACGCTCCTCTGTTTATTACTTTAACTGCGATCCAGTCTGATTTATTAGAGATTTACACATATTTTGTTTATGGTGCCTGCAAACCGAGATTATTACGAACCAGAAAATCGACAGACTGAATATTTCGAAAATGGAGGGCGTTCTTGAACATTTGAAAAAGAAACGATCGGTTGTTAGACAATTAACTACGAAACTGATAACCAAAGTCGAATCGAATTTAGCAAATAACATTCCGCTAAATGAGAAAATTGAGATAATCGAGGATTTATATGAACAGTTAATTGAGAAAATCAATGAACTGAAAAGTTTAGCTTCAGAAATAGAAACGAAAGTAACTTCGGAGGAGATTGAAAATGAAGTTACCTTAAGTCAAGAATACCAGGATAAAACTGTTATATGGAGAGGAAGAATGCAACGATTTTTGAAGAAGAATTCGGAATCTTCTAGCCGTTCATCAGAACGAAACGGCTAATGTTGCACTTCCAGTTGAAACGAAAACAGTGAAGTTGCCACGTCTGCAAATCGGAACTTATTACGGAGATTCGTGTAAATGGTTAGACTTTTGGAACCAATTGGAAAATACAATTCATAATCATAGTGGATTGAGAAAAACTGAAAAATTTGAGTACCTAAAATCCTTACTTAGAGGTAATGCTTTAGCTGCCATTTCCGGTTTCGCTTTAAGTGACCAGAATTATGATTCCGCAGTAGAAATATTGAAAGAACGTTTTGGAAGACAAGATGTTGTTCTCACTTCGCATATGAATAAATTATTATCCCTTGAACCAGTGGGAAACATTTCAAATGTTAAAGCACTGCGTAAGCTGTGTGATGAATGCGAAGTCAACATTCGAAGTTTAGAATCGTTAAACGTTACTTCTGGAAGTTATGGAAATATTCTCTGTCCTATCATTTTGCAGAAATTTCCAGAGGAATTAAATTTGGAATTTAATCGAAGTCGAAATATGGAAGCAGGATTTGATATAAAGGAACTTATAGAATTCTTAAAAAAGGAAGTTAACTGTCGAGAAGCTGCAAGTTTAATGAACTCTGCGAAAACGAATCAGAAACCATACTTTCGTCAAAATGAACAACGCACGAAAGTTTATCTGAATTATAAACCGAAAGTTTCGACTGCTTCAGCTTTATCAACAATTGGATACGAATGTATATTTTGTGACAAAGAAGATCATACGAAATATAAATGTACTGAGGTGAACTCTGAAGAGAAACGCAACATTTTGAAACGTACAGGAAAATGTTTTCTGTGTTTTGGATGTAAACATTTAGCTATCAACTGTAAGAACAAACAGTTTTCCTGAAAAAAGAGCCGCGGTAAACATCATGAAAGTGTTGTGTAAATCCCACATCAGCTGTCTCCAGTGTAAAAAATAAGGAAACCGAAACATCGGCGAAAATTGTTCAAAATTCTTCTGCCAAAACTGGATCTAATATTATGCTTCAAACGGTGTATACTGTGGCTGAGGGCAGAAATAAGAACTGTATTGTGAGATGTCTTCTTGACGGCGGTAGCCAAATCTCTGCAATTCGAGAAGATTTATCAAGAAAATTACAGTTACCAGTGAAAGGAGAAACTGTTTTAAATCTGCATACCTTCGGTGAAAAGAACGGGAAATATTGGCGTCGAAAGAAAGTTGAACTTACGCTCCGAAATATTAATGACCCTGAAAAATACATAAATCTCGAAGTCATCGAAGTACCAGTCATAACAAATGCCGATATACAGATACCAGATGTAGAAATGAAATCCAAACTCCAAGCATTCGGCGTGACTTTGACAGACTGCGGCGGCGCCGATGGAATGAATCATATTTCCGTTTTAATCGGCGCGGACATTATGTGGAAAATAGCAAGCGAAGAAATAAAAAGGATAAACAGAAATGCCGTAGCGATGAAAACCTTGTTTGGGTGGTGTATACAAGGCAGATTTTCTTCATCAGTCTTTGAAATCCATGATGCGTGTATAAACGTTAAGTGTAGAAGAGAAACTTCTAAAAAGCGTCGAATCGTTTTGTGATATTGAATCTATAGGAATTAAAAATATTTCTGACGAAGAACAAAATGAAATGGCGTTGCAAATATTTAACAACTCGATTACACAAAAGGGTGATAGATACGAAGTTAGACTTCCATGGAAAGATCAGAATGTGACTTTAAGAGACAATTTTAAGAATGCTGAAAGACGATTTTTAAAGCTGATCGAACAATTTAAATCAAACTTGATTTTATGCGCAATATAAAGAAGTGATTGACTATCAGCTTAAGGAAGAAATCATAGAAAAGGTCGATCTTGGTACCCCATCTGGGAGACGAACTTACTACATACCTCACCATGCTGTCATCCGTCAAGATCATAATTCGACGAAACTTCGTATTGTTTATGATGCTTTTTCAAAGGAAAAAAATCATGAATCTCTAAATGATAATTTACTACAAGGACCAAATCTTCTTCCTGAACTTTTGAAAGTTTTAATAAATTTTCGACTTCATCAAATTGCATTTACGTCAGATATTGAGAAAGCGTTTTTGCAAATTTTTGTTGCACCTGAAGATCGGGATGCAATGCGATTTTTGTGGATTGATGAGAATTCAAGTTTGAGCAATCCGAGAATTCAAGTTTATCGGATGTGTCGTGTAATTTTTGGAGAAAAATCAAGTCCATTTTTGCTGAGCGCTTGCATTAAGCATTATATAAAGAAATTTGAAGACATCCATCCCAGAACTGTAGAAATGTTAGAAAACTTCATGTATGTTGACGATTTTATTTGTGGATCAGATACGGAGGAGGAAGCTATACATATATATCATGAAGCCAATGATATAATGAAAAAGGCATCAATGACTTTGACCAAATGGAATTCTAATTCGGATACTGTAAAAAACCAGTATAAATCAAGTGACAACTTCGTTAGCTTTAAATTGCCTGACTGTGATTCCCCCTCAAAGATTCTTGGACTTCAATGGGATACAATTAAAGATATCTTCTGTTTTAATGCACAAGACATTATTGATTTCATCCAGTCAAATGACCAAACAAAACGTTGTGTTTTAAAAGCTGCTTAAAAAATCTTCGATTCTATTGGGTTTCTTGCTCCATATGTTATTCAAGCAAAAGTTCTGTTTCAGGATTTATGGCTGAAAGGTGTTGATTGGGATGAAATTATCCCACCAGAATTGCAAGACAAGTGGAACAAATGGTATAGGCAACTATGTGATCTACCTAATATCCAGATACCTCGATGGTATTTTCGTGATGTTGATGAAACGCCTGAAACACTGGAACTACATTGTTTTTGTGATTCATCTCAAAGTGCTTACGGAGCAGCAGTGTACGTGAAATTCCGCAGCTTAAAATATTGTGGAACAAGTTTAGTGATAGCCAAGAGCAGAGTGACTTCCCTGAAAAAATTATCTTTACCAGGACTCGAGCTTATGGCAGCAGTGTTAGGTGCAAGACTTGTAACTACCGTTCGTGTGTATTTTCCTCAAGCTAAGATTCATTTATGGACAGATTCTCTTATTGTGCTTCATTGGATAAAAAACTCACCACGGCGATGGAAAACATTCGTACAAAATCGAGTGTCCGAAATTCAAGACAAAACATCTCCGAGTATGTGGCATCATTTTCCTGGCTCAGATAATCCAGCCGATAAAATTACACGCGGTGTTAAAGTGAGTGATCTTGTAGTAGATCAAGTGTGGTGGCATGGACCTCCATGGCTTCATCAAGATGAAATAAATTGGCCTAAAGTGAACAAGCATTGTAACATAGCAGATAGTGTTGAAGAAAGAGTTGTGACTCAAGTTACTAGCAGTGTTCAACCTTTACAACCTGTGTTAAAAATAGAAAACTTTAGTGACTTAGGTAAACTTTTAAGAGTCACGTCATATCTATTTAGATTCATTAATAATTTAAAATTACAGAATAGAGTGATTGGTCCTGTGACTAAAAATGAAATATGTAATGCTATGTGTTATTGGATTATCTTATCACAAGGTGAGTATTTTTTTGAAGAGTTGAATGATGTTAAATGTAAAAAACCATTGTCTCATAATTCCAAATTGTTTGAGTTAAATCCAGTAATGGATGAAAAGGGTTGTTTAAGAGTTGGAAGTAGATTAGTGAAATCATCATTAGATGTCGATGAAATTCAGCCTATAATATTACCAAATAATTATTTTTCTCGTTTAATTATTTTGAATTGTCATGAAAAGGTACTTCATAGTGGTGTAAATGAAACTTTAGTGCAAGTAAGAGGGAAATTTCGGATTTTAAAAGCTAGACGTTTTGTAAAATCTGTGTTACATGATTGTAGATTTTGTAAAAAATATAATGCTAAAGCTGGACACGAGATATTGGCTCCTCTTCCAGCTGACCGAGTGGAGGAAGCTCAACCATTTGAGGTAAGTGGCATAGATTTCGCTGGCCCTTTGTATTTAAAGGATGGTACAAAAGTGTATATTTCATTGTTTACCTGTGCAGTGACTCGAGGAGTCCATTTAGAAGTGTTATCAAATTTAAGTGCAGAGTGTTTCATTCAAGCCTTACGTAGATTTTTTGCACGTAGGGGTATTTGTTGAGTTATATATTCTGATAATGCTAAAACCTTTAAGACTGCTGATCGTGAATTAAAATATTTGTATAAATTATGTAAAGATGAAAAGGTTCTAAATTTCCTAGGTAAAAATGGGTTTGAATGGAAATTTATTGTAGAAGGTGCTCCTTGGTGGGGCGGATTCTGGGAACGTTTGGTAAGATCTGTAAAATCTTGTTTAAAACGTATCTTAGGTAAAGCTTCTTTATATTATGAAGAACTGTATACTGTTTTAGTTGAAGTTGAAGCTGTTATTAATTCTAGACCTATAACGTATGTATACAATGAACCAAATGAACCTGATCCTCTTTCACCATCTCATTTTATAACTGAATCTATATTGACTGTTTTACCTTCAAATGAATCTAAACTAGAATATACAAGATCTCAGTTGATTAAAAGATGGAAGCATAGGCAATTAATATTAGAGCATTTTTGGAAAAGGTTTTATAAAGAATATTTGTTAGAATTAAGATCAGTCATGTTTTCAAAAACTCCAAAGAATTCTCCCGTGTTTAAAATTAATGTGTTGTACGAGAAGATAATGTGAAACGCTGTAACTGGAAGATAGGTAGGATTAAGGAATTATTTCATGGAAGAGATGATAGGATTAGATCTTGTGAGATTCAGTTGGATAAGGGTGTTGTTAGAAGACCAATTGAAAGACTTTATAATCTTGAAGTTCAATAAAATTGATGCATCCGTTACGGATGCATGGGGGGGGAGTGTTATGTTTAGGATTGTGTATCCATAGATCGTCAATATATGGCGGTAGTGTTTGTTTGTAAAAAGAAACTGTGATGTCAATTATGTGTATGTATCAGTTCGTCTTTGGTGTTCCTGAATAAATGTTGTGTGGAAGAACGCTCCTCTGTTTATTACTTTAACTGCGATCCAGTCTGATTTATTAGAGATTTACACATATTTTGTTTAGACCTTGTTATTTTGGCTTGCGTAATGGCGATTACAAAATTTTTGGGGCAAAAATCGCCGCTACGCAAATTGACAAAGAATTGCACAAACTCGGTATCCATGTACACATCGACCTATTTTCACTTAAAAAAAATCCCAGAATTGCACAAAAATGACATTGCGCACTCCCTTGGCTTTATCCATGTACACATCGACCTATTTTCACTTCAAAAAATATCAGAGAATTGCACAAATTAGGCTTTGCGCACTCCCTTGAGTTTGTCCATGTACACATCGATACATTTTCATTTAAAAAGTCAAAGGAGCACTCAGTTCTACAGTAGAGGCAAACAAAAAATGCATAATCTCAATAAACTACATTTTAAACCAAACAATAAAATAATATAAAAAAGGATTATGCATTTAAGCATTCCACTTACCTCTGTGGCACACAAAATTCCTTAACAGCATCCAAAAATTTCCTAAAATTATCTGAACTAGAATCCGTATATCGGCGTCGCCACATAAATTCACAAAAATAAGAGTCAAAAATATCCTACGCATTCCGGACTGTCCCGAAAATGGCTACTAAGTAAACCTTCATTTACACACCAGTCATTGAATGCACTTTCCCTCTTTCGTTCCAAATCGTACAGAAACTTCAAATTAATCTTACTACATTCAGCCATTCTACCGTCTAAACAAGGAAACAAGCAATATGTTTCCTAACCACACACACCACAAAAGCCCTTACAAAACATCTCATGATTCAAAATTTCCCGAAATAATGCAAACGATTACGTCATAATAGAGTTTCCATAGCATTCAACTACTCAGGTTATAATAAATGAAACAACTTGGCAATAAACGGAACAACAACTTGGCGATAAATGAAAAAACAACTTCGCGATAATACAAGGGGTACCCTAAAGTCAACTATAACCGAATTATTTAGCAGTTTCAGAAAGTTTATATATTATATGCACAGTTTTAAATTTTTGGTTTCGGAATTTGCAACATCCTACTCTTAATCAGTGAAGATAAAGATAGCAAATTTTGCTTACCTTTCATTCATTTGTTCAGCAGCTCTGGTTAAGTCTCCGAAACAAAACTTGTTGTGAGGGATGTTTCACCCTGTATCCATTAATAACAGGGGCTAAATCGCAGAATAGGCTGCATCAGTCGATGTTGTGTTTACTTCCCTTATGCTTGGACACGCCTTTTTATGACGTAATATTGGTTACGCCTCTTCTTAAAAACAAGTTTTAAGCATGGAGGTAGGAAGTAAGATGGAGTAGCCCTAAACAAGTTTCTCCCGTACCCTGCTCTGAAGCAGCGGCGATCCCTACGTGGTGACCAAAACATTGGGTCATTTACCATTGAGTTCAATGGGATTTGACGCGTTCCGATGTAAATATTTTGTAATTACGTCGTAAATATACATATAAATGTATATATTTTCTTTTTCTACAATACTTCAGAGTCCTAAGTATGTGAAAACAACATATTTTTAAACAACATTTCATTCTGAACGGAATTAAATGCTATACTTTTCACAGGACAGTTTTCTCAGAATGGTTTAATTTGAATGAAATATTTTCACGAGTTTTCGTTAATTACATTAGAAAAAAAAATTAAGGTAATTCGATTTTATTCGGTTAAGGTACAAAAATTAAGATAAAAGTTTATTGTATTATTAATATTAAAATTATGCATTATTTCTTTTCTATTTATAGAGCTTCTTCCTAAAATACTTTCTTAAATATGACATGATTTTTTGGCTTCTGAGGCATCTTTTAAATCGAAAAATGTAAGTCAATTTATAATTAATGCTCTATTTGGTTCATTTTAAATTAGAGAATTATTAGGAATTAGCGAAATACTTTAAATAAGTATTTCGCTAATTCCTAATAATTAGATAGGTATTAAATAGTACTTGACTTTCTCTGAACATTTCTGAAAGGGAATAAAATAAGGTTTTTTTTTTTTTTTTTTTTTTTTTTTTTTAAAGTATTATTTAAAACTTGTAACCGAGTTATTATAAAATGTAAGGGAAATAATTCTTTTAATTATACTTATCAGATTTTTTTTTACCTTTCATTTCAACAATACATATTCCAAAACTCTTTATTACGTTCTTAAGTGCGCATCTCATAGCATTTGCTTTACAATACCTTTTAACAGATTGCTTTCCAATACGAACAATTCTTGCTTAAATAGTTTTATAACGTATTTGTCAACAGGATTTCAATTTATGTTTACAATTCAATATTAAGGTTATTATATATTTAGACAACATTTATAATCATTATAAATTAGATACATTTAATAATTAGATTTCTTCACAGTACTTTCACAGTTGTTTATAAGTGAATAAATTCTTCATTTCAAATACATTTATAAATAATTTAATGAATATTTAAGTATTTTGTCAAAGGCAGATACATGCTTTTTGCAAGCACATGCATAAATAACCATACATATTTCCTATTTTTCATTTCCGGCATGTGCAAATCTTTAATTTCTGTGCATTCACTATATTTTTCGTGTAAAGTAATTTACACTAATTTAGCATACACCCGAAAGTTTTACATAAAAAATATATATGAATATAATTTGAATGAAAATTATAAGTATTATTTTTAATAGCCACTCAAAGGTCAGTTTTTTTTTCAAAATTCCTCCATGATGGCATCTCTCTCTTTAGGCAGATAGCCCTTGCATGCGTTACTCTATTTAATAAAAACTTAATCTGACCTAATTACAAATATTTTAATATACATAATTTTATATTTATAAAACGTGTAAGCCCAAAGTGATTATTTTTTAGATATATAAATTTAAAACGATGGGTTTAAAATGAGCAGCAGTAAAGACTCTCCTCTAAAAAATTTTAAAAAGTACATGTTACAATAATATATGGATGTGGAAAAAATTTGTTTTATTTAAAACATTTTGACGTTTGGAAAATAAAATAAAAGTAGCGAATACTCTATCAAGGGTATCGAAAGACGTATACAATTTTAAATGTACCCTAAGGTATTTTTCATTCTTTAAGCATAACATTTTTCTTAAAATCTATATTTTTGTAGTGCAACAGCTTATAATTTTATAAAACAAATTCATAATCAAAATCGCTGTTGTTAGTTATCGAAAAATAACCAAGATGTGATTTTTGCGTAAATGTCACTAAACTATACAAATTGCTATTATCCATCACACTATGAATGTTTCTTTCATGCGAAAGTGTCTTTTTTTCGATTTCTATGGAACTGTCGTGCGTCGAAATACTATCAGAATCTTGTCAAGCGAGCTTCTGAATGTAAACAAAGAACACCCCATCTGGTGACCCAAGCTTCAAAGCAGTGCTTCACTTTTAGCGCGGGTTGGCCCCTCATCCCTTTCCTACCTCCATGGTTATAAGTATGCTATAGCTTCGTATTTAAAGAAAACTTAAATTATATTTTAACTGAGTTGAAATGGTAGGTTTATAATGGTCTGCGCGAGATTTTTTTAATTATAAATCTACTTTTGTGTGTAGTGTGGTAGTGTTAGCATTTAACGCAACGAATTATCTCTCACAAATGTATTAATAAGATACCAAACGATTGAAAACAATCATTAGCAAACGATTGAAAATATTGAATGCATGAATTAAAAATTATAACCGTAACTTCTGAAATACAGAAAAGAATTCTTTTGCTTAAAGAGATTCTCGCTGCTATCGACTGGAAAGCTGGATGCAGTGTCTAAACATAGCTCCGAAATTTTTTAAATAAAAGTTTCAGTAAATGTTTTCAACTCTCTAATGCACCTTTCCTATGCAATGTCTCATTCATCAAATTGAAAAAGGAAATTTCGCTTCCTCGAAACTTCAGGTGTTTTGTTAGCTTTTCACTATCAACACGAGAAATCCAAAAGAGGCTCTGACACGGAATATTCAGATAAGTAACATTCTGTTCTCTATACAATATCAGTTTCTCTATCATTAGAGTGCCATTAAATTTCTTTAAAAAATTACAACAAAGTTACAAAAATTATAAAAAATTACAACGGTTAAATTAATAAATTAATTTTATATTTAACTAATATTTAAGAAAAATAAACTGTATAATTTATTTTTGCTGAAATGCTCTCACACTGTGTATGGATTTATGATTTTGTCAATTACTGTTTTTATGAAATATACATGAATTTTTTGGGAACGGTAATATTTAATGTTACTTTAGTTAAAATATTATGTACATCTCTGTGATGATATATGTCTTTTCTAGTTAGGTCTCAAGATAAGGGCATACACATTACCATGTAGGAATTCATTCATTTTTTTTTTTTTTTTTTTTTTTTTTTTTTTTTTTTTTTTTTTTTATGAAACTTAGCTAAAGTTTGCTTCTTAAAGACACTAATTTCTTCTAATTTTTGCAGATAAACTCCTTAACTACACTCATGGACACAATCGTATTTTCGGATATTTTCTACTTCTTTTCCTTTTCTTTCTATAGGCCCATTTTTTTTCTCTCTATTATTTTTGGACCATTTATTTTAAATTTTATTTTGTCCCATCTTTTCTTTCTGGCCTTTTGAACTCGTAAAAAATGTACGAAGTTCCTTTTTACTCTCCTCAAATACGAAATTGCCCCTCTTTCTATATACCTTTCCTTCGCACCTATGCTTGATTTTTCGCCCATCGGTGCAGAAAGACTTAGCGGGTGCAAAACAAGACATCTGTCTGTCTTTTGCTTAAAGAAGGTTAGAATGGGAGCGGTGTAACCGCGAAGCAGGAGGCAGCGTCTAGACACAGCTCCGAAATTTTTTTAAGTGTTTCAGTAAATGTTTTTAACTCTCTAAAAACGTTTAATGCACCTTTCCTCTGCAATGTCTTATCAATCAAATTGAAAAAGGAAACTTCGCTTCTTCGAAACTTCAAATATCTTGTTCGCTGTTCATCTCTGTGATGTTATGTGTCTTTTGTAGTTAGGTCTCAAGATAAAGTCATACACATTGACATATAGGAACTTTTATTATTTTTTTTTAAATTTTAACTTAGCTAAAGTTTGCTTCTTAAGACACTAATTTTTGCAAATGAACACAGCTTCCTCCTCTTTGTCTACACTCATGGACACAATCGTATTGTAGAAAATTTTCTGCTTTCCTTCCTTTTCTCTCTATAAGGCCCTTATTTTTTTCCTTCTATTACATTTGGGCCATTTATTTTAATTTTATTTTGTCCCATCTTTTCTTCCTGGCCTTTCGAACTCGTATAAAAATGTACGAAGTTCCTTTTTACTCTCCTCTGAAATACGAAATTGCCTTTTTTCTATATACCTTTCCTTCGCACCTAAGCTTGATTTTTCGCCCATCGGAGCAGAAAGACATAGCGTGTGCAATACAAGACATCTGTCTACTTTGTCTGTCTGTCTGTCTTTTGCTTAAAGAATGTTTTGATTATTGATGAGTGTGTCTAATTCGGAGTTTACTGCAGAATGGATGAGTATCTGAATCTGGATTTTTTTTATCAGTTGGAGCGAAGAGATAAAAAAAGCGTTATTGAGTGGTGTATGGAGAAAAATTTGATTGCAATATCGTATAAGTGCCCAATTTGTGAAACAAAAATGAAACTAGTAGAGCGGAAAAACCGTATAGACGGTTTCGAGTGGATGTGCAGAGTTACTGGAGGCGAATGTAGGCATCGAATTTCAAGGTCTGTTCGAAAGAACTCCTGGTTTGCGAAGAGTAAATTGAGCATGTGTGATGATTTGCGAGTTACCTATATGTGGTTGGGTAAGTGGGAAATGATTTTATACGAACGGAATTACGTATTGCTAAAAATAAGGTGACAGATTGGAAAAGATTTTGTAGGGAGGTATGCATGGAGTTATGTTTGAAGGAGAATGTGATGTTGGGTGGGGAAGGTGTCATTGTCGAAATCGACGAAAGCAAGTTTGGCAAGCAAAAGTATCATAGAGGGAAAAGAGTCGAAGGAAGATGGGTTTTTGGTTTGGTTGAGAGAGGGACAGATAAATGCGTCTTTAGAGTTGTTGAAAACAGAGGTGCCGAAACATTGCTAGAAATCATTAAAGAGAATGTTCTACCAGATTGTTATATCGGATTGTTGGAAAGCGTACGACTGTCTCGAGTTCGAAGGGTATGCGCACCCGAAAGTCAATCATAGTTTGAGTTTTAAAGATCCAGAAACAGGTGCGCATACCAATAGTATTGAGGGAACTTGGGCGGCAATCAAAAGAAGTTTCCGTGGCTCTAGTAAGGCAAAAGGACAGTTTGATTCCTATCTTGCTGAATATATTTGGAGAAGGAAACACAAGAAATCCGACGCCAGCCAACTGATGCATATATTTCTCAGTGAGATCACAGCCATATATTCTGCAAAAGGAGAGGACTGAAGGTAAGTTTCATATACTATTATTGACTTGAGTAAAATATTGGGTGCTTTTCTAATATGGCAGTTTGGATGTTCGGTAGTTGCTTTATTTTGGCAGCTTTATTTTTGTTTTGTTTCATTTTTCTGGACACATTTTTTTGCAACTCGAATCAATGGAGTTGGTTACACGCGAGTTTCCGCAATTATCTGATTTCTTTAAGTGAAAGCAGATTTCTGAGTATATAAGCAATGGAGAATTTATGTCTCCATTCAATGTCTGATTTTTTTAAGTAAAATAGATCGATGGGCACATGGGCAAAGCCAATGTGGTGCGCGATGCCGCGTTTGTGCAATTCTGGGATTTTTTTTAAGTGAAAATAGATCGATGTGCACATGGACAAAGCGAATGTTGTGAATTATATTTAAGACATCATTTTTCATTTAAATTGTATTTTTTATTTTTTGGTTTTGATATGTTTATAACGCTTTCCGACTTACGATATATATCAATAGCCCGACGATCTACTCAACAGTAGCAAAAGTGTAAACTTTAACCCTTTAAGTAACGTTTACTTCATATTTTAATACGTAGTTGTTTGGTATCGTAATTGCACTTGATAATATGAATTCATTGATAATATGTGTGTGTGTACGTATGTGAAGCATTGCTTAGCGTTCCAAGTTTGTAGTATTTATTTTATTATATTATTTTCTTTCTGAGAAATTAGATTTTTTTTATTTATTAATGCGTAGAATTCTAGTATGCCTACACAGAATATAACGTGATTTAGTAATTTTAGAAATTGATATGAAAGCTGTGTAATGATGCTCATATGCAGTAAAAAATATTCTTCTTTTTTTATTAATGTAAAGTTTAAAATTTTTAGAAAATAATGAAAATTGTCTAATTATTGGTATGTCAGGAATTATGTCGTTACGTAGCAAGAAGGTAATTTGTAAAAATGATAAAATTGAAATGTTCCACAATATGAATTCAAATTAAATTTTTTTATTTGTATAAATGCTTTAATAAAAATCTTTGAAAATATTGAAGCTCTACAAGTATTAGAGACTGCGACGTTGTTTATCGTTTTAATAATTGGTAGAATTCGATCACTATATCATGGTGATTTTAAATATAAACAATTTATTATACTTATTATCAGTAACGCCTAAGCTTAAATGTTATAAATGTAAATTAAAAGTAAAGAATCGATATTAATTTATAATAATAAACAAATTTTGGCTTTAAAATTTGCTTTTTTACTTTTATGCGTGCTTGTTAAAATTTAAATTTAATTTGTTTAAATTTCAATCTATTATTGTTATTTTTAAAAGAAAATAGAAAGTACGCGTAGTGTAAATGCGAGACTTACCATGGACCTTATAAGAAATAGACTAACCCAAACGGGCTTTCTCCCTCATCTGAGGCGTTGCCGGCTGTCACCTTGATCACATCCGGAGGAGTAGGGACGACTTGCAGAAATTTAACATTGGTTGCCTATTGCAGCGTGTATAATTGTCAAGAAAAAGCTGGTTTATTTCACGAATTAGAATTTCTACATATTTTTATTTTTGAAATTGAGATTGATTTTTAAAAAATTTAGCATATTTATCAAGGATAATTAACTTTCCAAATAATTATAAAGCTATTGCATGCTTTCAGGATTGGCTATTTTTTAGCTTTTCCTATGCTGTAAGGAAATTTGTAACTACTTCTTTTAGAAAATAATATTTTAAATCTGAAGTAATAAAAAATTTTAAACAAGCAATTTTTATGCCTTTTATTGGGGTAAATAAGTAAAAAAGTTATAAGTTTAAATAAGTAAAAAATACTAAAATACTTAAAAACGAATTTTTGAAAGTTTTGTTTAAAATTCTAAATTGTTCTGCTTTTTTAAAATTATAGATGAGTATTATAGCACAATTTCTATAAAGGAATTTTATTTCAATTATATTTCATAATACATTATAGTGATAAACACTTTTGAGTCCTTAAAAATTTTTATACATTTAATTCTAATATTAAAATTGTATTTAACCGTAATAATTAATTTCGTTTGTATTTTACAGTGATTATTTTTTTAATTTAGTTTTAGTTCTACATAAGATATTTTTATTTACTGTTAATTTAATTTATCAGCCCAAAGGGGCAACAGCCTAAGGCTGTTAGTTTCGAAGCGGCATTTTGCGCTGTTTTACTATAAATGTGCGTGTCTCCTTGCAAATTGTTGTTACCAAATATTATCGCCCTGTATTATATGTAAAGAAATTAAAAAATAAAGAGTCTGTATGAATACATGTATGTTTCTCGCACTGTGACGAAAACGACAGTATCTAGAGCCATCAAATTCTGAATAATGTAACCCTCCACCCGAACATAGGCATCTGGATGGCCGAATTTCGAATTTGTTTTAATCTATTTCATATTTTGTAAAACTTTGACGAATTTTTGATTAACGAACTCAACGAGTTCAGAGCGAGCACTGTACGGAAAATAACAGTTTTATCTCCAGTGCGGAAATTCTAAAGATATGCTGTTTTCAAATGTATGTGGTTTACGGGCGAAGAACATGATATTCAATAAATATAGGTGACACACAAAACTTTAAAAAAAGAGTGCTTCTAGATTTTATTTTATCTTTTTTTTCCCCCCTTCATTACACTCAGAAAATTTTATGCTCCGAATTTTACGAATTATTAAAATAACTAATCCACTTTAATGTTAATAATTTAACGATCATATAATCAAATAAATATGATCGTTTTGTAATGTTATTATAGTTTGGAAAATCACTGCCTGAAAATGTTCATTAAATTAAAAAAAAATTATCAGATCTTGTTTAATTTTACCTTATTTATTTCAAAGCATCGCGTACTATCAGTCTTACTTAATTTTACGTTATTTGTTAAAAATTAAGTTCATAAATTTTGTGTCTAGAGTTTTTACCGTTTACCAAAGTAATGATGTTTATACAAGAATTACGCCATTAGGCCTGAAAAAATGCGCAAAATGCAGTAAGAAGTGCTTTAATGAGCTATATTAAATCCTATTTGGAAAAAACTGTGGCTTTCATAATCTCATCACTGTAAAACGTATCACATTTAATAATTAAAAAGAGTTATGTGATACAAACGCCATAGGTTTCAGTGTAAAAGTAAACCAGATCGTCCCTACTCTTTCTTGCCGACATGTCGGTGAAGCGCGCCCCGCCCACTGGGTTAGTCTATCTCTTATCTATAAGGTCCATGAGACTTACATTGTGACGTCACAAGCTTAGTCCCACCCATTTATGGACGTCACTCAGCTCCGCCTACTGAACTTTGTTGATGCAGCCTATTCTGCGCTTTTACCACAACAGGAATGCGTATTTAAACACAAATCATGTTTGTTCAGTTTTAACTAAAATAATAAGAAGCGACGGATATATCAAAGATATATACAAGCACACAATAGAGAGTAATAAAAAAGGATGAAGAATAGAACAAGCGGATTATGGGATTTCATTTTTGGCCGTGCTTGGCGCGTGCCTTGTCGTTACTAGGGTTACTAGAAGAAGAGAGCGGCAAAAAATATTTTTCAAATGCTTCATTAATTTACAATACGTACATCATTATTAATGACAGAAAACAAAGAACACAAAAACAGTCTCAGAAACAAACAGCAAAACTCTGATTCTAGCTTGACAACAACTGAGTGCTGCCATCTCTTTCTCTATATTTTTTTGTAAAAGGTCGACATTTGAAAGGAAAAAAAATCGGATGTGGATACCACATGATTTCGTTGTGCGGCCTATTAAATGATACAAGTTTTTTGCTACATTTCATTTAAACTTATTTCATCGAATTTCATTAGAGATATATATTTCTTATTGAATTAATCAGTTCTGCTTTAGCGGCAAGGCCAAAAACTCAAAACATCCTCATTAAAAGTTGCAAAATAAAATTAAAAAAACATAAACATCAAATACAGTTAAAGAACAATTTTTTTTTTTCAATTAAAATTAAAGTTTCTACGCAAAAACAAGCAATTCGGCCAGCAGGTAAGAAGATAACATTTTCTGTGCCCAGAATTGAAAGTTTACTTTGTGGTCCCGCACAGGAAAAAGACAGTGAGGTGGTGCACAAACTGACTTAATGCACTGTTCTACTAACAGTTTCAAATGTCAACAAATGTGGACCTCATTAGGTTTTCCATGGAAATGCAAATGGAACTGGGAAACAACGTTTCTGGTATAGCTTTAACCCAAGGTTCTTTAACCGGCCAGCATGAGTCGTTCCATCTAGTGGTCAGGGTGCTAAAATTCGTCTTTTACAAATTTGATAATGATTTCTGTTTCTCACAGGATAACTGCGCGATTTTCGTAAGAAATCTTTCCTTTTCTGATTAAATCCAGTAATGCCATGCTCGAATGATGAATCAAGGCATTTGTTACACACAAATATCACACCTCTAATTTGCTTGGTGTCTACTGTAATTGGTCTGAGTTAAGGCGGCATTCTTTCAGATTTCTTTACCATTTTACATTATAAAATTTCTTGAAGGGTAAAGAGTATTTCAACAGGAGAATGTATTTGGCCACTGATTGAAGCCTGTATTTAATTGACTGCAAAAACATTGCACGATTTTGTTACCATAATTAGGTCTCTATGGTATACTAGTATAAATCGTTTTGGAGCATTTATGAAATGTGTTGAAACTGCTTTATGAATAACGTATCTCTCGACATTAAATATAACTGAGTTATTGGATACACTGCAGAACTTATGAGCATCCATTGCTGCCAAACCGTTTTTACCACCTCATTGCTTCATACTAAGACTTATCAAGGCACTTCCGATTACAAAGAAGATTAAATCCATTGCTCGTATAGTCATGATTTTGATCTTTCAGTTTTATTGTACAGTTATCTACCAGATCTAGCAAAGGTATTCAGAAATAGTGATATGCAACCTTTTAATTTTTCGTTGTACTTTTGTTCAATACCTTAGGGTGTGTAACATTAAATACTGTATGCATAAAATAAAATGAGTAGCGTCGTTATGAAGGTAGAAGCAATCTGGCATACTTAAACTTCAGAATATTGCACACATATAACTCCTAATCATGAACAAGTTAAAGAAATTTACCCTTCCTGCCACGAAAAATAACGCAAGGAATATTAAAAAGATTACATTAAAAATATTCCGATATAAACTTTTTCCCAACCAAAGGGAAGCACATTTTCTATCGCAAAAATTCTAAAGGTATTTACCATTGTGAGTACCATTGTGAGTAAAATTCTAAAGGTATTTACCATTAATTAAACCTGTATTCTCAAAATTTTCAGCAATATTTATAGCACACTGTAAATCAATTACTTCCATTTGGAAATTTTCACAAATGGAACTAATTGCATTATCCATGCTCTATTGTAATGGTAATGCAAGAAATGTAAAATCAGACTTCAAATCATTAAAATCTTTTAAATGCTTTTACACTTTCTTCATGTAATAAAGCTATTTTTTCTTGCCATATTTTAAATGAAATAATACGACAGAATTGAAGAACAGGGTAGGATGTAGGATATGTACAAGTTTTGATTTCGACTGTGTTTCCTAAAACTGTAATTTACATTTAAAGGCTTTTATGTCAGAGGAAAATTTGTATTTTCATAGCAGCTGTTTATTGAGAATTTTAAAAGGTTTGCCAAAAAAGCAAACAAAAAATTCCAACTGTATTATTTTATGTATCTTATTAGGTAGTTTATCAATGATTTTTTTTTCTTTTTCGTGTCTTGAACATTCCAGATTTATTTATTAGATCAGAAATTCTTTTAATACAGCTTATGGAATTCCATATCTTTATAATAAACCATTTCTCAGCACTCATTTTAGTTTCTTAAACAAATGTAATAAATTCTCGATGATTCAGAGGTTGTCCATAAATGAAGTTTACTATTTTTTCCACAACACTTTCCATTAAACAAATTTTTGGCGCAAAGTTATTCTTAATGAACAATCCAATGTATTGTGCAAAAACTATTCTGAATTTTTTCTTTCACTATATTTCTTAATTTTACCGCTATTCCACTTTTTTTTTTATCAACCATAGCAGGTGCACCATTGTTTTCAGATCCAATCATTTTTATCCCAGCTTAATTCCTATTAAACTGTTACGGTTTTTATGCCAGAAAACATGTCTAGTGAACTAGGTTTTCTTTCATAGGAAATTCCTCAATTAAACGGCAAGTTGTGCTACATCTGTGATACCACAAATCTTTTCAGTTGCTAAAATGCTCCAAAGTCTATACTCCTTTCTTTTAACTAATGTCGTAAATCACTAGAGATTTCGTTGATCCTTCTTGTTACCGTGCTGGAACAAATTATCGTTATTAAACGACACACAAATTATCGTTATTAAATCAAACTGTTATCGTGTTGGCACAAATTATCGTTTTGTTAGAACAAAAAAGTTCAACAGACGTAATCAAACGTTCTTTAAGGAATTTGCCATCAGTAAATGGTTTCGATCGTTTTGTAGTGGTGTGTAGTGAAGGAAAACGCGTGTAACCTGTTGCTTTACTTGATTTATTTGTTTTGGTAAGGGTGTAAAAAAAAAAAAAAAAAAAGAAGGGAAAATATTGTTGTTATAAACCAGATTTAAAAAAATCTAACTTTTCTTTCTTCTTTTTTAAATATTTAAAATTTTTCTCTACGACATATTTCGTAATGGAGACGTAAACTGTGTTTGTTCTTTTGGAGCTGGTAATCTCTGATTATAAATAAAATAAAAAAAATTATTGAGATAAACAAAAATGCATAATTTTTTCATTTATCTCAAAAAAGTCCTTCTTCGTTGACTTCTTGCTAAAGTTTAATATCTTAATTAATCACTATTATAATTTTACTTACAGCTTTATTTCAACAAGATGAATTTTCATATAAAAGCAATACTCAAAATTAAACACAATTCTATACGACATATTTTTATATCATGTAGACCTAACCACTAGCACAAATAAACAGGTTTTATAAGGTTTGCCTTTCTCCCGCAGATGCGCATTCCAGCTAATGAACTAGTGACTGATTCAAGGAAGTATATACCAGAAATATCAACTCAGTAGAAAACAATAGAAACACCGAAATACTGATAATTACTAGATATTTACTTGGTAAATTAAATTTACTGATTGCACAGATGTGGTAACTTCTCCCATTTTGCTTATCGTTTCCACTTTTCTAAATAATTTAAGAAATTATGTTTGACTCACTTATCTCTCGTAGTGTAATTTAAAAATGTTACCTAAATTCAAATTGTGTTTATTATCTTCTATTTCGATAAGTGGCTTTAAAAAGGTTTAGATAAAAATTCAGTCTAGAGAGATCTATATGAGAATTTTTAAGTAAAATGATGGCTGTAGATCGAACTTGAAATATGTAATTTTTTAGACGGAATCTTTCATTAAATGAAACTTTCTAAGATATGTATTAAGATACTGATAAAAGTAGTTCTACGAATTTGAAGACAGTATATTTTGAATATTATTTTAATATTGAAATGTATTTTTCATTTTTAACATCAAGTAATAAGGTATCATTTAAGTTTTCTGACTAGCTACTTTATGTTAATTTCCTGTTCTATCAGCATGGTTTCCTTTTCCGTGCCAGAATGTAAATTTCCAGCGAGCTCGATATTCAAATTAGGTAGAAAGGAGGAAGCATTTAAAGGAAGGTTTTGGAGTGTGAAACCTGAACGTGTTCTGCTGCTTGAAGGCCACGTTGCTAACTTTAATTCTCTAATGATCAGTATTCTGCGGCTTTGAGTTAGTTTTGCCATAAGGCTTGTTTACGCTAATTTCGGTCAGAGGCCGCCTGCGCGTTAGTTATACTGTGAAGCCCATTAAGCTATACTTAAAATTTAATTAGTTTTAGTTCATCCATTATTTGATTTAAAACCGAAGCTACTGGCTTCTGAAAGCACAAGTTGGTGCCGTTTGTTAAACTTTATTTGAATTAATAAATGGTCTTTACACTCTTTCCCTGCCTCTGTGGTACTTATAAAGAGGTTATCACATCTAGCGACGGTCCCTGCAGGACGAGACTTTTCTCAGAAACGAGTTTCTGGTAGCACTGGTTTAAACGAAAGGATTCCTAGAAAAAAGAGCTTCGCTGGAAGCGAAGTCCCGCCTAGCTAAGGAAACTATGTACCGGCTACGCGAGTCATTTTGAAACCTCGACGAAAATATCTCGGCTGCAGCTCTATCCCGCGAAGAGATCAACCAATCAGACGAAAGTTCTGCTTCTGAAGGATCACGTGATCCCAGTCTGAGAGATAATCTATTAGTGTTTGCCTTTCAAGTGAAAATGGTAACTTAGCTATGTGCGTTTCCTGAAATGTGCGGGTTCTGTTAATTGTCCCTCTCGACGTCCTGTCCCTCGTAGCTGAAACATGTGTGATTGGGACTAAAGACAGCTTGAAAACTCACCAGTTGTCTTCAGTGCTTCTCTTTCTTTAGCCCTGGGTTGTCTTTTAGTATTTTGGTCTAATTGTACGCTACCTAAGAAGGCCAGATCCTGTAAAGCTTTCGCAAATAGTTCTCATACACTCAGTTACTTACGGCCGTATGAAATTTCTTCATATTTATTTTGCCATTTTTCCAATCCTTTAGATATATTTGAATTTAGATTATTCTTATTACACTGACAGATCTGCTAACATACCCACAATGAAGTTTGATCGAATCTTTATTCGTTATAGAAATGGCACAGTTGAAAACGAAAAACTGTGAAGCATCTGACTAGCTAATGAAAATCTTTTATTCTTTGTTAATTACCGAAGTCTACGTTCCGACAGAACGACCGAAGGGAGCAATACGCAAGAGTAAATGCAATGATGTATCTTACACTGTATGGTAATTTTACGTCATGTTCAGTACTGCAGGGGGCCGAATTAACTTGACTCACAAATACACTTAAAATTCGAAGAGAAAGAAACGTGTAATAAACTGAATTTTTATCTCCACTCTTTATAAAATGCTATTAATTTATTTATACAATTTCTCGCAATTTTTTATCTTCATATTATATTGAATTATTCCTTAAAGTAATTTTCTGATTAAAAGTTAGTTTAATAAAGATATTTATTTTAAATCTAAAATCTCGCGATGAAATATGGAGTCACGTAAAATCGAAATGTAAAATTACGCTAGCAAAAACATGGGCGAAAAAATTAAATAAAACTAAAATTACGTTTTAATAATAGAAGAACAATGGGTATGGAATTAATAATGGAAATGATTATTTAAGCCTTCAAAATGTATAAGGAAACCTTTCTAAATAACATTAGAAAGAAATGTATACTGGAATATGTACGTAGTTTTAGGATTTTATTTTAGTAGGCAACTTTGGAATAATTTTTTTCAATAATGAATTGAATACAAATTTTGAAAATACACAATTGGATGGACGTTAAGTGTCAATATATCCACTCGTATCGTAAATTAACCAGTATATCCATTGAGGATATGCTGACTAATTTTGTACGCTACATTTTCAAACAAAACATTTAAATTACTTCTCAAGTTCGTTTAGTAATATTAAGTAAATATTTATCACCTTTAGATATGATTATAATTTTTGGTAAATATTTTTAGTTCAAAGGGGCTTTGTCCCTGAAGGACCACTGTTTTCGTTTTGCGATTTTGCGTTGAATCACTATAAATGTCCGTTTCACTTTTAAAACTGCTGCCACCAAATGTTAGAGTCCTGCATTATATTTGAAGAAATTAAATAATGAAAAATCTGCATAAATGTATGTCTATTTCTCGCATTGTGATAAAACAACGAGCCATCGAAGTTTGAATGACGTAATCCTCCTACGAATATGGCATGTGGAAGACCAAATTTGAAATTTGGAATTTGTTTTATTATCGATTTCATATTTTGTAAAACTTTAACGAATTTTTGATTAACAAACTCAAGGATTTCAAAGCGAGCAATGGCAACACTCTACGGGAGAAGAAAAAAACGTTTTTATCTCCAGCGCGCGGAACTGTGTATCGGAAATTCTAGAGTTTAAAATTATTTTGCGATATTGTTCTTGAATTGAATTTTAGGATTTAAGTGCAAAGAGCATGATATTTAACAAATAAAGGTAATACACAAAATGTAAAACAAACGCCTTTTTGGACATAATTTAAAATCTGAAACCTTTCAGATCCCTTTTTTTTTATTTCAAATTTTTAATTTATTTGATTTTTTTCTTTAATTTACAGAGCAAGAAATTTAAAAAATCGGAATTGATAAAAAACATCAGTTTACAATAAATAACAATATTACACTTTCGTTGAAACGTGTTGTTATTTGAAACTCAGCTCCGCTTAAGTAGTTGTTGTGATAAAGGAGTTTTGGGCAAAACTTGAAAAAATAATTAATGGAAAACAATTTTTTATACTTATACTCAACTGAAAACTTGGAAGGGCTAAGGTTAATAGATAGGTTTAAGCCAGGTTATTAAACCAAATACAATACTTATAATTTTCAAGATGTTAAAAAGTGGAATTATTACACGCATTAATAGCCTTGCACCGTTTTATCTTAAAAGATAACAATGAAAAGCCTGTCACCACAACTGGAACAGATTGTATTCCAATAAATTTTGAAATCTTTTCAAGCTGTCATGTCGCAATTTTTAATTCTTTCAGTAAACGCCCAAGGGAGAGCTTAAATGTTAGTAATATGTAATTTTGTATATGTGTTATGCAAATTGTTGCTCAGATTCTTTATTGTATATTGTTCTTTTTTCCTCCTGATTGCATTTTGTTTTTACTAGTAACACTAAGGCATCGCACTTCGTATTTTGTTTCTCTTGTGTGTACATGTATTCTTCTGTGAAATAGTTGTTAAAAAATAGTTAATTATGTATGGATTAGTAATTAGGTACTTAAGGAAAAAATATGTATTTAACTATTAGCAATTATGTACTTAAGGAAAAAATATGTATTTAACTATTAGCAATTATGTATTTAAACTCTTACTCATTCAATTATTTAGCACATTCAGTTATATTTCTCATAATTCGAAACTTTTATCATGTTATTCGATGAGGGGTAGGGCTATGACGCCCAGGCACCCTGTTGGTTAAGCACCGCAGTTCAATGTATGTATGTATGTATCGGAAATTCTAAAGATATGCTCATTTTAAAATTATTTTGCGACTTTTGCTATTGAACTGAATTTTATGTGCAAAGAAGTTTTAGTGCAAAGAACATGATATTTAATAAATAAAGGTAACACAGAAAACGTTAAAAAAAAAAAAAAAAAAAAAAAAAAAAAAAAAAAAAAAAAAAAACGCCCCTTTGGACGAAATTTAAAATCTGAAACCTTTCAGATTTTTAAGATATCAGAACGGATTTTGTATATATGTAAATAACTTTGGTTAAATTACATGCGAAATAAGTATTTTTTGTTAAGATGTAACATGAAATGCTTAAAAGAGACGATGCTTTGCCGGAAAAATAAGATTATAGGGATCAATCTAATTAACATTGAGTACATGGCTATCTGACTAAGTTGGCCAGATATCGTCAAGCTGGCGACGGTTTTGGAGACTAATTCTTGTCGTCAGATTTGGTGAGAAATCGCCAAAAGTCACCAAACTTAGCGAACATTTGGCAACATTTTGGTCCAGGTCCCTGTATTGTAATTGATACTATGACTGAATAAATGTAATTGATCGCTATATCTGACCGTAACCGTATGTGGTGATGTGCCTTCCAGTAATTTTGAGAACAGGCAGGTACTAGAGATTTCTCGGCGGCTGGGGAATTGTCTAGTAAGACAGGAGACAACGTCTGTTTCTCAGATGTAATTTCAGAGCTGAATTCGGAGTATTGAGATATCCGCGGGAGCTTCGCCTTGTGTATAGCGTTCTTAGTAGTTTGAAGTGTACCTACTGATTGTACTGTCAGATATTGAGAAGAGCTGCACGAGTATTTTTGGAATGTTCCAGAACTGCAATGTGTTCCTTTTGGTAAAATGAATTTTATCAAGATATTGTTGGTTCTGTGTGCATTCAATCTATTACGAACCCGTACGCAAGCAACAATATCATTTAAGCTCTGTAGGAAATAAATGTATTAAAGACATCTATTGTAAGTGTATTGAATACACGTTGTGTGATCATATTTTCAAATATATTTCGTAGTTATCGTATGGTTTATCGCAAACATTCATTAAATTTACGGCAACACAGGGAAGAAAGAGAATTTTTATTGCTTTACGAGATTACGGCAAAGCCTCGAGGACTATCTGCCTAAGGAAAAGGATGCCTTCGTGGAGGACTTTCTAAGGGAAACTCGCTCGTATACACGTTACACAGGGGTAAAACCACGAAAACGCTCATACAGCCAGCCCATTCGTGGGATTCGAACCTCGGACTGAACTACCAGTGTTCAGCGACTTTACCGCTCGGCCGCTGGTAGGCTCGGAAGAAAGAAAAAGACTTGAACTTTTAAAAATATTAAACAAAAATAATTTACGTTTATTGACATTACTCCTAGAACTGGCATAAACGAAAATACGAGATATGAAATATTTTATTATGTAATTGCTGAGAAAAAAGAAACACAATTAAAATTAAACATTTTATTGAATAAAACAAGTATATACATATAACATTTGTCAAATCGCAAGAATTAAAATTGCTCATGTTAAACTTCCACTTTAATGGAATAAATCAATTGTAAAATCAGTTCAGTCCAAATAATACCCTGAGTCATTATGTATATGCATGCTTGTATATTAATATATTCTGTCTTTTCGCATATAAGCTGGACCTTTCGAGACATTTTACGAAATATCTCTTAAGTTTTACTTTATTTCTTTACATTAAATTTTCTTGATTGTATAATTTCTTTTAAAGCTTACGAGTTATTTTAGTATTTTTTAGATGCACGATCGGAAGAAAAAAAACGGAAAAGAAACATTTTAATGTGCGGAATAAAATTTAATTTATTTTTTAAAACTATTCGTTGTTTTATATGAATGCATTTATATAAAACGTAAGCCATTAATAACATTTGTTGTTTAATATCGCTTGTTGTAAATTTTAATACACAGCTCATGCACTAAAATGTATGGATGCAATCACTTCCAACGCGAAATTCAGATAAAAAAGTAAAATTAATAATTCCACTTTGCGTCTCTTTCCACTTTCGTTAGATGAATCCTGTAATCTTCCACTGTATGCAGAAAAAATACATTGAAGAAAGAAATATAGCAAAATAAATATTTTCGAGGCTAATATGCAAGAAATATCGTAATTATTTATTATAAAGTATTTACACGCAAGATAATTCTTCTTAAATGTATCTGCCAGGAAATTTCTGACAGAAATTTATTCACCTCACATTCTGTATTTGCTTGGAGTATATATTCCATAGTTAAAGCCAACCACGTTAGCTGAGAATCAGTTTTCTCCAGTATCATCATAAAAATGATTGCGCTAAAGGTCTGTCTGGTTGATAGGTCAAAGGCTGCAAGTGACCACACGTGGGACTTATGGTGCAGATGGCAGTGCATATTGGACCTCGTACTTCCATTCTGTGAAGTCCTGTATGTCTCTTTCGCATTTCATCTACAGTAACAGCATAGTCTGGACCAGGACTTTTGCCCAAATAATCCGGTTTTCTTGGATACATTTCGTCCCCTAGTGAAAACAATCAAAATATATGAAAGGTTAAAGTAACATAAACGTAAACGTAAATTAAGAAATCTGATGTGGACAACACATGACTTGTACGGCCTATTAGATTATACACAGTTTTTACTGCACTTCATTTAAATCTGTTTCCTTAAATTTCATTAGAAATATATTTTTCATTCAATTAATTCATTTTTCACTTTGCGGCAAGGCAAAGTACGTAAAAACTCGAAATATCTTCATTAAAAATTATAAAATAAAAAAAAAAAAAAAAAAAAAAAAAAAAAAAAAAAAAAGAGCTAAAATACCGGACGCAAAAGTAAAAACAATAAAAAAATTTGCAATTAAAATTAGGGTTTCTACGGGAAAACTAATAATTCGACCAACGTGCTAAAAGACATATTTTTAGGTGCACCAGAATTTAAAGTTAACCCTTCGTCTCACTTTTCAGAAAAACACTGAAGTTGGTGCATGAACTGACTTAATTCACTATACAACTATGAGTTTCAAATGTCAACAAATGGCGATCTTGTTAAGCTTAGCGTCACTTAAACTTTTAAACTGTTGATAATTCTACAACTATTAAATGCAGATTAACGAAAGGTATAAAAACCTTAGAGCGCACATAAGAAAGACTTATCAGACTTTCAAAGCAAAAAATGCACAATTTGCCAACACCTAAGAATAAATACATAAAACTCACCGACCCGGGTTAGAGCCACCCTCTTATGCAATTGATTTCTGCGTCAGTAGATTTACTCTGTGTCTGTCGTGTAGAGAATTTGTCTGATAGCGTTTTAAAAACTAGGCGAATGATTTTCTGATTTACGGAAATCTTAATTTTATTTGATTCTGAATTATTTATTTTAATGCTTTAATTTTGGGGAAAAACAGATGCTTCTCGGAATATTATTTAGTTTAAAAGAATATTATTTATTTTTCTTTTATTTGCAATTTTTGTACAAGCTTTGATTCATTGTGAAAAGAAGCAGGGAAAGGGAAGCAATTTTTGCTAAGTCATGATTTCGCGCGCTTTGTCCTTTAGAATGTTCTAGAAGGAATTTCATTGTGTAGTTGACCTTAAGACAGGAAGTACGTGACAGGAGGTTGCTACTTGACTTTCGATGTAAGTCATTCAGGTTTTTGGCGATTGAGGGTCCGGTTGTTGGCTAAGTGAAGAAGGGCGCGCATGCGCGATCACCCTTATTTCCGCATTCAGGGGTTGAAAACGCAAATTTTGCCAAAATTAAGGGGGCGATAATTGAAGCCATAGTGGGAGCCCACGTTTGTGAAGGAGAGGAAGAAAATTCGAGTTTGAATGACTTTTTCGGGTGACATTTCGTGCGCGAGACTTGGCGAGACGTACTTGCTTGCTGAACTTACTTTTGGACGTTACTTTTTGCCCGACTTTGGATGAGTTTTATTGAAGGATTTAAGACTTTCAGGATTAAGATTTTTGCCGGACTTCCAAGGTTGAAGGATTTGTTAAGTTTCTGTAGATGAATAAGTGGTGAGTCAGGCGGTTCACGGCGGACACTATCCGGCCGTCGCCTTGCTGTCGAAAAGAAAAAAAAGATGATCCAGCGAGTATTAATTTCCAAAATTATTGACCAAGTTCCACCCCGGCCAACGTGAGATTTTATACTCGACATCCTGACTGCGAGCTTGAAGATTCTGCTCGGGTGCTGGTTCGAGGGCTTGTTTTCTGCAAGGCTGTGCGACCTGCGGCCAGTGACACCGAAAAGCGTGAGACTCCTTAGATGCCTGTGTTCCCCTTACGGAATGAATTTCCAGAAACTTATAATCCTTTGAATTTTCTCCCAGAATGCAAGGCCAGCCCAATACCTTTCCGGTGCGTTTCAAGTCGACAAAATCACAGATAAGTGCTTTCTCAATTTTCCTTAGAACTTTTGGAAATTAGAATTTTACCTAAAATTGAATCTTAAATTCAGTCTACTGAAAATGAATTGCTTCCTTTTTCCCCTTCTAAATTACCGAGACAAACCTTAAGATTTTTATATGAATTAGGGTGTAATAATAATAGTTGTTTGTGTAATCTTCCTTAGAACAGATGTGAATTGCAAATAATATGTTTTCCTTAACCTCTCAGAAATTATAGATCGGGTACCCGTTAAATTAAAAGAGTCATGTAATAGATTTGCAAATCATGAATTTAAAATGTAACAAAAGAAAATGACAAATTGATGTATTCCCTGTGTCTAAAATAAGAAACTTGTAACTGTAACAAAAATAAGAAGTTAGGATAAGATTTAAGTTTAATTGTGAGGAATTTGAATAAACTGATATTTAATCTGGAAACCTATTACTTATGTTTTCTTTATATCTGTTATGTGTTTTTCTTATATATATATATTGATTTTACATGTTGTTTATTCGATCCTCTCACGGCGCGGTCCTGGATGCGTTTTCACAACGCAATGCATTACCGTTTTACCTATACGATCACTAAAAGTTTGGTAATTAGCAAACTCTTAAGAGTTTAGTTTCTCAGTTGCTTTTTTTAGTTAGTTGCGGTTTCACCTGTCTGTTTCTGCATTAGTTTCCTCCCTAAGAGAAAGTAGTAACACTGCATTGGTGCCCATGATTTTTACGGCAAAGTATAGAAACAGAACACTGGTGCAGTAGCGATTTAACATGTCTCTGCGAGTCTTTCTGCGTCATTAGTGTATGTATAGATATATATATTATAAAGCTTCAACTTCTAAAACTGTGTAAACACCGTCTGTATGTGAAATATTTTGATTATTGTGCAGATACATTATTTTCTTAACAAAATATGCAGAGTATAGTCGAATTTTCGTTGACGGAACCACCACTCGTTAGCAAAAACTCCGCATTAACGGACAGATTCCTTAGACACTTGTTAGCGGGCACTCGCTGATAAGGGACAAAGTTCTGGTCCGCTCAATGTCCGTTTAAGAGAAGTTCTACTGCATTTATTTTCAACCATACGCAAGAATACTGAGATAATAATTTTTTTTCAAAATTATCTCAGGCATAAAATATTATTAAGTAACAAAGGTTAATAAATGGAAGTAGTAACAAAAGTCCTGACAATGTGTTTGTTGCAGCAACAAACATGATAAACACGCAAAGCAACTTCGAAAAAGTTTGATATATGCGTCTCCGCACTTTTGCATTTACATGTGTGTACTATTTTTATTTCAATATTAAACTAGCATGTGAATATATTGACACCTTCAAAAGATTTATGTAATTTTTAAAATCGCAATAATAATGAACAGTTATCGAAGGAACGACTGTTAAATTTTTAAAGATGATACCTAGGAAATAAAACAGAACGGAAAACTGGTTAGAGCACTTTGATGAATGAAATGTGTCTTGAAGGGGAAGAGATTGAAGATCAAGTTCAGTCATATGATCTGACGTGGATGGAGAATATTTCTCAATATCTGGTTTTGCAGGCATTCAGCTACTGAACTAGATTTGTGAATTTTTAAGATCAAGGAAATTAGAACTTCTGTTCCTCATAAAGCAATATGTATTACAGTTTAATATCACCGCTAAAAATAAAATTTTTTCGAAATCCGCTTAAAAAAAATTATGCCCCCCCCAAAAAAAAAAATCACTGAACGTTTATACACTTATTTTTCTTTCTTTTTAGTTTATAGAGTTTGCTCTTCTAGCATAAACTAGTATCAAACCGTAACAGACTTTCAGCGAATTATCGCTTATGCGTAAGTTAACTACAGAGACTCGAGAAGGGTAAAATAAACTTTTACGTCATTGTACGAAGTAAAGAAAGTATTGTAATCCTAAAAAATTTCCGGTATCATAATTTCAACCAAAATATCCAGTTTGACCGCTCTTGAATCCACCTGAAAGATATTTTTGCATGACATTTGTAAGTAAGGGCAGAATAAAGGACTCTTTTGAACAAAGCGGATTGTAAAATGGATTCAATGGGGATTTTTTGTGACGTCTATACGTACGTATGTATCTCCCATAACTCAAAAACGATTAGCAATGGAACGATGAAATTTTGTATATGGGATTGTTATAATATCTACTTGTGTATCTCCCTTTCTTTCTTATATATATATGTATATAGCTGTGTAGAATTATCAACAATTTAAAAGTTTAAGTGACGCTAGGTCTAAAAAGGCCGCCATTTGTATATATTTGAAACTCATAGTAGAAAAGTGAATTAAGTCAGCTGCTGAACCAACTTCAATGTCCTTTTGTAAAATGGGACCAAAAGTAAACTTTCCTTTCTGTGCACCGAAAATTTTGTCTTTCTCTCTTTTGGCCGAATTGCTTGTTTTGAAGTAGACATTCTAATTTTAATTGAAAAAAAAATGAACTATTTTTAACTGTATTTTGTGTTTTAGGTTTTTCTATATTTTACAATTTATAATGAAGATGATTTG
Organism: Stegodyphus dumicola; assembly: GCF_044657685.1. Classification (NCBI taxonomy): domain Eukaryota; kingdom Metazoa; phylum Arthropoda; class Arachnida; order Araneae; family Eresidae; genus Stegodyphus; species Stegodyphus dumicola. Next base: position 232,808,374 of record NC_140768.1, read on the forward strand.
AATTTTGATGTATTTTTGACTTGCCACGAAGTAAGAGCTAAATTGATTGAATGAGAAATATATCTGTAATGAAATTCGAAGAAACAAGTTTAAATGAAAATCAGCAAAAAATGCGTATAATTTAATAGGCCGGAGAAGGAAGTCATGCAGTGCCCACATAAGATCTTTTACTATTTATGAACAGAATGAAACTTAAAGTTATCCAAACAAATCCTTCTCGTCAATTCATGAAGTCGCCGATGACTTGGAAACTTTTCGTGGGGTTGCTAATAGTCAGAAAATGCCAATAAGGAGATTATAATTATCTGAACTTCTCCTAAAGCTAGAATTTTGAAAAAAAGCTAGAATTTTGAAAGCTAGAAAATTCGACTATATATAGAAATTATGTTATATTTTAACACACATGAATACAATATGAAATAAGACGACTCACGTTAGGGACAGTTTAAAATTTCTTAATCAGAATTTTTAAAATTAATGATATTGAATATATTTTTCACATTTCGATAATTTTAACTATGTAACATGGGAACTGGCCTTAAAAATACACATATTATGTCACAGCTCAAATTTGAATCAACAGTGTATATTATGAATAGAAAAATAACAATTACGATATTTGCTATTGTGTTTTTCCTGTCACTCTCATGGTTGTTGTCAACTCTCTGGCTGGGATTAGATTTTATTGTACAATGAGCAATCTATTATTATTACTGTATCTATGATTTTACGAGGGTCAGTAATTATGTTTTTAGAATTAAACAATATCGGGGGAAGCTTACAGGTGAAAACATCGTTGCAAAAATGCAGCGGATGAAAACATCGCGGAGAAAACAACGCAAGGTAAAAATGTTGTCATACAAAATATCGTGGGAGAAAAGAGAGCAAGAAAACATCGCAGCTCTAAAACCCTCGTAGTACAAAACATCGTCGTCGAAAATAAAGCAGTTAACAAGTTTCGCAGTTTAAAACGATCGTCGTCGATAATATCGTGGTAGAAAACAAAAAGCGTCTGCAAATCACCGCATGACGATAACGTCGCAGACATTCGCTTTTTCAGGGTTTGAAAGTTAATATTCGCGTAATGATTTGTGAGCGCATGAGGAATATTTTAACTTATATTTTTTAATTAACTAACAAGTTTTTGTTGAAAATTAAGAAGCAAACTTAAGCTTCATATACTACATATACTAATTAACATAATTTTATAATTTGACAATTCATTAAAAAGTTTTAATAGAGGTAAACACCTTCAGTTACTCATTTTCATTATTCTAATCTTTTCAGACTATATGTTTCATGAAAAATTATCAGTAAAACGTTTCAGAGGAGGTTAATTAATTAATAACCTTTATTTGTTAACAATATAAGTTTAAAATTCTATTTCCTGCTATACTTAGCATTAATTTTCTACTCACTTTCAGTTTTTAAATGCTTAAATTTCCTTCTTATTTTTCAGCAAAAGTTTATTAATTAATTGAAAAATATGAAGTATAAAATTAAATAAATTCCTCATTCCTTCTTGCGGTCAGAAATCGTTATACAAATATGCGAATTTTTAAATCCCGAGAACGCCTGTCTGCGATGTTATCGTCATGCGATTATTTTTAAGTGCTTTATTTTTTAAAAAGATGTTTTTGATGACTATGTTTTTAAACTGCGAAGTTTTTTAACTGCTTTATTTTCGATAACGACGTTTTAGACCACTATGTTTTAGAATTGCGATGTTTTCTCCTTGGTTTCTTTTTTCTCACGATGAATCTATGTACTACGACGTTTTCGCCTTGCATTGTTTTTTCCTTAATGTTTTCGTCTGTAGAACTCTTTTGTGGAGTTGACTTAAGTGAAAGGATTTTCAAACTATAATTTATTATAATTTTCGACTTTTGGTAACGAAGTATCATTCAGAGCAACAGGTTAAAGAATTCGTTCGTGAGCATCGGAAAATGTGATGGAAGATTGTTGTACAGGTTTGTCAAGGTCTGCTGTGGCGCTAGTAAACATTGATGCTCTGGGTTAAGTGCTCAGTTTAGAACGTCGTTCTCTCATATGGCGAAACTGGGGCATCTCCAAGCATTTCACAGAACGTTTTTATTGAATTTCATATTATCAATTAAAAGCAGAAAAAGTGAATACAATTGTATTCCTCTAATGATTCGAAATCTGGTTTTGACATTACTACAAGAGAAGAAAATATGATTTATTCCTATGAGCCTGAAACAAAATAACAATCTGTTCTCTCTGTGTTTCGAAATGTGCCAAATTTCATAAAAGCTGTTCGTGCACAAAATGCTTCTAATAAAATTATTATTATTGAATGATTATTATAATTGAAAACTATATTAAAATAAATGGTGAATGTTTGGAAAATAAAACGATTCATACGATTGTAAAATTATTTTGTGTACTTTCGTTTTAGAAGGTATAGCAGAATTAAGAAAATCGTTCAGAATGCTTTAGGTTTTAATAAATGAACGTAAAATCATATCGTTTGTTCAACAGCAAAAATAAGTAAAAAAATACTTTTAGTCCACTGTAGTCCAAAGTTGGGCAACCTACGTACTCAAGGTGAGATCTCCATAACACATATAGTTCTTACCGAAGAATTCTTTGCAATGATATTAGCTGTATGCACTGCTAATGAAGTAAGGCTTTCGAGTGTTCTGTGCAATACCTGTCTCACTCGCAATGCATTTTCATGTATTGCTATGATTCTCGAGACATCTACTTTTTTCTTTTTCGCTTTGATTCTTTTATAATTTTTATTGCCTTCATGTTAGGCATTTAGTGAATACCTAAGAAACAAAGTTATTACCACAAATTTGTTACATCTTCGCAGATTCAGTGAATAAGCTTGCTTGTGTAAAGATTCTTAAAATTCGTGAATAATTATAGTTTCTCAGATGTAAGAAGCGTCTTTCGAAAAATTTTGTTTACTACATACACTACATCAGACATAGTATTCCTGAAAACAATCTTTACCTTGCCGTTCAAACATTTAACAAAACATTTCTTGCATTAAGCCTCAAGTGATTAAGAAATATATTGTAGGGTTTATATTTATTTTAACTAACATTTATTTTAAGTTTAAACTATCTTTCCTGTCAAGCCTTACTTTTCCCCTGGAACTGCCAATGCCAGAATATGTAAATTTGAGTAGAACGCGCAAGGATTCAAATTATCAGCGAAAGTATTCTGATTTAAATAGAAGGAAACAAGTTCGGTGTGAGAGATATTCTTACTTAGCGAGCGCGGAGGTAGTTAGCGAGAATTGAAGAACCCCGCGTTGCGGCCTATGTGCTTGGCGGGAAGTAGTGGAAATTGTTCCAGTGAGCTTCAAGTCTGCTGAATTAGCAGCGGTATTGTAAAACACGGTGAGTAGTTATTTTAGAGAGCCTCGTAGTTAGAATCTTGTCTTTACTTTCTTTTCAGGTTATTATTTTTATTTGACTGCCAAGTAGGCACAGTCTGTAAGCGTCAAGAGGACGCAATTGTAATTTATTACGTTGAATAAAAAGGGACTTAAACCCTTCAAAAGGCTCTATCCTTTATACAAGTTTTCACAGTCACCTCTTGGTTGCGTGCAAGTTGGAGGCGTGCAACGTTATATTGGCGCCCGAACACTTATCGAACTGAAATGGCCGAAAACTGGATGGAAGCCGCTGGACAACACCAAGAAATGACAACGCAGTTAGAAGGATTTGGATACCTGGTCCAGAGTTTTGAGAGCATTTTGGTTTGAGAGCATCAATCAAGCCAAACGTCTATTTCGACGGAAAAAATTCGGTGTCCGTATTTTTAGAAGGTATAGAAAACCACTTTCAGCTCTACCCTGTGCCTGAAAGACAAAAAGTTGCCATCGCCACATCAGCACTAAAAGGACAGGCCGCGCTATGGTGGAAAAATATAGGCAAATTTCTTCTAGGTGAATTTGGAAGCCCGACGTATACATTTGAAAATTTCAAAAAATCGTTAGTAAAGGCCTTCCCCATAGTGAAAGATCGCGCACGGCTGGAAGCCGAGCTATATAGTTTCTATCAATGGGATACAGCAGATTTGACGGACTTTATTTTACGAAAAATCAAGCTAACGGATATGCTGTATGGGAAAAAACCCGATGCGGAGATTATTGAAATAATATTACCAAGATTGTTACCCGCTGTCCAAGACTACTTTCAAATTAGAAACCCAAACACATTGCAGGAACTTTTCGAATTGGCGGTGAAGTTTCAAAATCGCAGAATAGCGGAAAAAGCGAGAGGGGAAACATATTCTCAACATACCCGAAGGAAGGAGGAAACCAGAAATGGAAATCGCTCATATGGGGGAAAGAACTATCAAGCTAACGCATCGAAACTCGAAGGTCAAGGCCCAAAAAGAAAATTTGAAAATAAGCATCCGCGTACCCAGAAGACACAGATTGAAAGGAAAGCTTTAAACGACTAGAGGGGCCTGTGAAAGGGAGGGTCCAGACCCCGGAAGTTTAAAAAAAACCCTCAAATAGACATTTAAATACAGTCATCGTAAAAAACTCACAGCTACCAATTATACAAGTCCTGGTTGGCGATGTACCAGTAGAAGCCCTCATCGATACAGGAGCAGAAGGAAATTTTATGAGTGAAAAGTTCTTCAAAAAGAATTTTTATAGGATACGACTATTTAAAACCAGAAATACGGAAATTATAGCGGCAGAAGGAAAAACATGTCACTGCATCGGAAAATTATCATTAAACTTACAGGTAAAAGAGGAAAATCTCAAAGTATTAATTTTTGTGGTGAAACACCTGCAACACTCTCTTATTTTAGATATGGACTTTCTAAGGACCGCGAGGGCCAAATTAAATTTTCAAGATAGTTCCGTGGTGTTGGAGATGGACCAGAGGGTGATGGAACCTGTGGAGACACCTGAATTGGACCTTAGCCATTTGAATGACCAGGAAAGTAAAGCAATACAGCAAGTGGTGAGTAATTTTTCTCATTTGTTTTCAGAAAAACCAGGAAACTGTCAAATCGTGACTCACAAGATTCAATTAAATGCCGAAAAACCTTGTAGGACTAAACCGTATCGCTATGATAAACAAAAAGACTTAATCATCGAAGAACATATTCAGGAGATGTTAAAGAATAAAATAATAACGCCCATAAATAGTGAGTACGCGAGTCCAGTCGTACTATGTAGGAAAAAGAACGAGTTTCCTCCTTCAGATAAAAGGGCTTGGAGGTTTGCTATCGATTATAGAAAACTAAATAGTATCACTAAATTTCCAGTTTACCCTTTGCCGGTTATAGACGAGATCATTAGACAGATCAAATCGACAAGATATATGTCTACTTTAGACTTAACGTCTGGCTACTATCAAATAGCTATGAGACCCGAAGATATACACAAAACCGCGTTTATAACAAAATCGGGCACTTATGCATTTTTACGCATGCCCTTTGGGTTGTGTGGGGCCCCATCAACATTCCAGAGAGCTATGGACATTGTTCTAAAACCTGTCCTAGGAAAATCAACTTTAATTTATCTAGATGATATAATTATAACGAGTAGTACGTTGGAACAACACATTAATGACCTCGAACAAGTTTTTAAATTATTAAAAGAGGCCGGTCTTACAATTAACGCCTCAAAATGCAAGTTCGCAACTAAAGAACTTAAATATCTCGGTTATAAAATTTCGCAAAAGGGTATAGAAACGCAAGATTCAAAAATAAAAGCTATTAAGAATTTCCCACCGCCCAACACCGCCAAGAAACTTTCGTCTTTCCTTGGATTATGTTCTTACTATCGATCTTTCATAAAAGATTTCGCTAATATTGTTGAACCACTCTTAGTAATCAAAAGAAAAAAGAGTAAATTTACGTGGACAGCGGAAGCTAACACAGCTTTTGAAAGATTAAAAGAAGCGCTTATTAATGCCCCTGTTTTAAAATTCCCTGAGGGGGACGAAAACCTGGAAATTGCGGCAGATGCGTCAGACTATGCGGTGGGTGCGGTTCTTATGCAAAATAACCATCCGCTGGCATTTTTTAGTAAAACATTGAATCAGACACAAAGGAATTATACAGCTACAGAAAGAGAAACATTAGCCGTATTAATGGCTGTACACAAATTTCGAGTTTATTTCGGCAAATCGCCAGTAACAGTCTTTTCGGATCATGCGGCTGTTGGTAGACTTTACTCGGGAAAAAACCTAACGCCCAGGTTAATAAGATGGGCTTTAAAACTCCAAGAATATAATATCACAATAAAATATAAACCGGGTAAGGAAAACAATGTAGCTGACGCACTTTCTCGTATAAAACTGGACGACGAAGGAAATGAACTTAAATGCGCTGTGTTGACTTCAAAAATTTTAGATTCTAGAGATACGGTTATTACTGAACTGAAAGCTGATCCTGAATTTGGAAATATCTATACTTATTTGAAAGACCCCGAAAGCTTTGAGCACACAGATATCGATGCGATAAGAAATAGAGCAAAAAACTATGAAATAATAGATAATTTATTATTCTATACGAAAACAACAAACGAAAATCTTGAGTATAAGCCAGTCATCCCAGCCTCGCTTCGATTAAGCATTTTGAGGAAGTTGCACGAAAAAAAAACAGCGGGCCACCTCGGGGTCAGAAAGACTATAAAAAGGGTACGCGAGGCGGTATATTTCCCGCAATTATACAAAATAGTAACGGCGTATGTCAGGTCCTGCAATCAATGTCAGTTAATAAATGATATTAATTACAGCCCGGCCGGGTACTTAAATAGCATTCGCGCTACATTTCCGAATGAAATTTTAGGAATAGATCTCCTTGGTCCCTTCCCCCAGAGCGAGTTAAATAAAAATCGTTTTCTTTTAGTAATAGTAGATCATTTTTCAAAATGGATAGAAATTGTTCCTCTTAAACGCGCGTCAGCCAAAACAGTCGCAGATGCATTCTTACACAGATACATTTTAAAATACGGTGCACCGATAAAAGTCATTAGCGATAACGGAAAACAATTCATTAGTCAAGTATTTGAAAACATATGCAATGGACTTGGCATACGCCATATCAAAATGGTTCCGTATAGACCACAGGCTAACATAGCAGAAAGAGTTAATAAAAACACAGTAAAAATAATTCGCAGTTACGTGAGCACACATCACAAGCGCTGGGATGGCTACATAAATGAATTAGCTTATGCTTTAAGAACGGCACATCATGATACTACGGGAAAAACTCCAGCAGAATTATTTTTAGGCAGAAAGTTAATTACGCCTTTAGATAAATTATTCTTTGTGCAACAAAGAGAGCAGGAGTTTAAACAACAAGATGTGCAAAAGTTGATTGATCAGGCGCTTAAAACCTCGGATACGGCAAGAGATAGACAAAAGTTATATTATGATAGAAAACGCCGTGAAGCAGATTTTAAAGTTGGGGATAAAGTATTGAAGCGGAAATTTTCTTTATCAAGTGCCCCAGACAATTTTATGGCAAAGCTAGCTCCAAAGTTTGAAGACCCCTATGTAATTCAGGAAATCAAAGGGGTAGTATTATATCTTAAGAACGACAGAGGGGAAATCTGTAAAGCAAGTCCCGACCAGGTGAAAAAATACTATAATCCAAATGATTTTGAAATCCTTAAAAGTTTCTTGCAGGACTCAAGTCTAAACGAAATAGAAGGGCCAGAGACTGCAACAACTATTCCACCACCCAAGAAACGGAGAACTGAAGAGAGACCTAGCACTTCTACAACCCGGACGTCGGTATCAAAAAGAAAAAATGATTTTCAAACTCCGGCGTTTAAGAAAAACAAAAATACAGATGAACCGGGTAAAGAAACCGTGGTAAAGACGAAAACACCACCTACAAAGGATGGCAGGAGAAATTACACATCAAGGAGAACGCGCACACGGCCACAGAGTCAGGTGCCAGCAAGGCCGCCGTTCCGGAAACTGAAACGCCAGCAGGAGGCACAAAAATACGAGGAACAGAAGAAATTCAAGAAGGACTCCAGACCGGAGGACGTCAAGACCAGCCGTCCCAGGCAGAAACGCAAAGGCCAACAACCAGACGATTACTCCGTCAAGAGGCCAGCATGTAGAGGACGCAAAAGAAAGAGCAACGTGGACGACACTTGGAGATCAATAAGGAGAAGATTGACATCCATGAAACCTCTAACTTGGGATCAATTTTGCCAAAAACGGATGACGGAGTTTCAAGCATCGAAAACTCAAAGATAAGTTAAAACCTTCTATAAATTTTTTTCTCTTTTGTTCCGAAATGTTATGCATAAGTACGAAGTTCTATGTTTTGACGAAAGTCAATATGTCTCGGTTGAGACTTAGTTTTGTTTTACTTTATTTAGCTAAGGCAAAAGTATTATTTTCTTTAAGTGTAAAAGCTAAAATCAAGCATTTTCTGTTGGTCGAAAGACTAATTCTGTTATGTTAAAGCCAAAATTTGGCCGAAGATAAAAATAACTTCGTATTCTTGTATTAATAAGAATTTTAGTTTCAGTGCCGCCAGCTTGGCGAAGAATGAGTAAAGTAAAAATTTATTTTCTCTTATTCATTTTATGGTAAATTGTAAAAAGCATATGTATAAAATTTTGTAAATGTATGTAAATACTTGCATGTTATGTAAAAGTAGAATTTAGTCTAGAAGCATAAAATTGTAGATGCTAAAAGTGAATGCTTAAAAGCAAGGAAGTCAAAATTTAAGTATTAAACTGTAAAGTCATGCTTTAGAGCGAAAGCCTGCATGTTTAAAGATGAATGAGGGGGAAGTTAGAATAAATGTGTTTTTAGGGTTCTCCATCTACATTTGAATTTTTAAGAATATTAAAGTAGCTCATTGAGTTGTAGAATGTCGAGTAAGGTGTGTCTATTTGGTGGTTGAATTCTAACAAATCATGGTGGTTAGGGGAAGTGTTGTAAGACTAAAACACGAATATTCCCGTTTGACACCACACACGGTGGAGAGCCAGGGTAAAGTTAAATTAATGCTTGAAAAATTGAATGAATGTGAAGGAAGCAATAACTAAGAAAAACGAATCGTTAAAAACAAAAATTTATTGTGTCAAGAAAGTGTAAATTATAATGTATGTAGAAAGATACTGATACTTATTCCTTCCAGATGCTGGAAGGAAAGACCAAGATTGATTGATGAAGTCCAGGAAAAGTTGCTGTAAGAAGAAAGCTTTGTAACGAGTAACAGAATTTTAGTATAATTGTTACATAAGATTTTTTTTTTTTTTTTTTTTTTGTGTAAACGAGGTTCTCGCCAGTTAGTTCAGAATTAGATAAACTTACAACAGGTCGTTTGTAGGACCTGCTTCCAAGTTTTCCAAATTCTGGCAGCGGCAAATGTAGGGTTTATATTTATTTTAACTAACATTTATTTTAAGTTTAAACTATCTTTCCTGTCAAGCCTTACTTTCCCCTGGAACTGCCAATGCCAGACTATGTAAATTTGAGTAGAACGCGCAAGGATTCAAATTATCAGCGGAAGTATTCTGATTTAAATAGAAGGAAACAAGTTCGGTGTGAGAGATATTCTTACTTAGCGAGCGCGGAGGTAGTTAGCGAGAATTGAAGAACCCCGCGTTGCGGCCTATGTGCTTGGCGGGAAGTAGTGGAAATTGTTCCAGTGAGCTTCAAGTCTGCTGAATTAGCAGCGGTATTGTAAAACACGGTGAGTAGTTATTTTAGAGAGCCTCGTAGTTAGAATCTTGTCTTTACTTTCTTTTCAGGTTATTATTTTTATTTGACTGCCAAGTAGGCACAGTCTGTAAGCGTCAAGAGGACGCAATTGTAATTTATTACGTTGAATAAAAAGGGACTTAAACCCTTCAAAAGGCTCTATCCTTTATACAAGTTTTCACAGTCACCTCTTGGTTGCGTGCAAGTTGGAGGCGCGCAACGTTATAATATAATGCTGCGAATTGTGTTTATATGTAATAATTTTAGAGAAGTTACACGCAGATTCTAGTATCTCTTGCATAATGTAACATGAAAGGTCTCAGAGTTTGAAGCATTGCCGGAAAAACAGGCTTACAGGCCTAAGTCCATTAAACATTGAGGTAAATAGTTACGCCAAGTTGGCGATGATTTTGGTGACTGATTTTTGTCTCCAAATATGGCGGCATTTTGGTCCGATCTCTGCAACTGTAACTGCGTGTGTCTTCCAGCATTTTCGAGAAATCAAAGGTACCAAAAATTTCCCAATGGACGGGGGAAAATTATATAACTATATATATATATATATATAGTATAATATTATATGCTGATTAATTATATAAATTATATAAGCGTCAGCTGAGTTCAGTTTGATTGCCTTGTGTTCAACTTTCTAGCAGTTTGAAATCGTAACTACTGATTGTGATCTGTACTTCGAAGACCTATACAAGTACTTTTGAGAAAAGTTCCAGAACTGTAATGTATTTGTTTTCGTAAAACATTTCATCAAGCTTTCATCGGTTCCGTGTGCATTCAATCCATTACGAACCCGCACGCACGCAACAATATATTTTTTCAAAGAAAATATAAAACTGAAATCTTTGTAAACATCTATATTTTGTTTTTTAATGCCTAAGCAGCAAAACGTTAGGCGTATCGTCAGCGAAGGATGTGAAGGTGACGCAGAGACGGAAGTTCCGCTTGAATGCGAAGTCATTGAAGTGCATCTAATCAGGGTCACTTTTAATGCCTTTTACTCAAAAGGGTCCACGTTAGCAATTAAATTATTTAATAATAACTGCAAAGTAACCATGCATATAAACTCTATATTTGTGGGAGAAATGAATTCTTTTCATCATCACTTCTGGCGGTAGTCACTCAGGTCAGAGCACATCGCATACCTTCAGGCCTGAGTTAGGCAGTCAAGATGCTTAAAAAAAGCAAAATGCGTTTTAAATATTCTTTTTTGATGTAAAACGAAGAGAGTGAAACTAAGCCTCTTAAAATTATTCATGTTCGCTTCATGTGTTTTAAGAGAGTTCAAGCAACTTTTAAAGTTCTATGCATTCGTGAAATATGAGCTTCGTTATGAAGAGTTTATAGTGAACGAAATACAGGTATTCATAAAATTTTATTCTGCGCTGTTTGCAATATTGCTCGTGTTCTGAAATTCTTCATAAAACAGATGTAGGGATTCGACATATTTAAATTAGAGTAGATTGAAGAAATGTGAAGAAATAAAAATCAGTTAATTTTCCGTAAGAGATAATTACTATTCCATGCTCTTTCCTAAGAATAAGATGCAAAAATATTATACGTTATTTTCAAAGAATGAACCTAAAAGTAGCATGTAGTGAATGTTACATATTGTAAAAGTAATATGTTTTAAATTTTGCATTTTACTTCTGGATTAAATTACACTTAAAAACTATGAAATAAATATAAGTATCCTAAATACGGTTTCTCATAATTTTTAATTGGTACTTTTTCGCAACGTACTTCCCACGCATTTTGGTGGTTTCTTAAATTGTAAACAATTTTTAATTACAAGAATAGTTTGCAGACACACACACACACACACACACAATGATAGCCTAGATGGCACTATTATTTGGTATCGGGGTGTGTTTGGCTTTCCTTTCACAGGCGCCGAAAAACCTGGCAGATGCATAACGGGAAAACTTTATTGCAAAGCATAGGATATCGCGAAGTTATAAAAGTGTTGATATAATAAAAAAGATAAACTATGATTTTCCAACAGATTTTTCAGTTTTGCGCTGATTTGCTTTTCAAGAATTGTCAGACCGAAATTTAATTGCTATTTAGAAGTTATTCAAAACATTACTTACAGTTTTTAATATAATATATTTTGAACTTTTTGTTCTACGAAAGTCGTGTACTAGGAAGTAATATATTTTAAATTAAGCTACAAAAGTTAAGCTTGGAAGTTTCTGTTATTTTCTGAAATTATGTGAATTAATGAAATAATTGCATACCAGGCAGAAGCGATATTGCACCATCTTTACACGTGATAATGACTGGAAGCCATCTTTCTACTCCCTTCTCAGCTCTCGTCACTGCGAAATTTCTTAATGACTGAAATGAGCTGAAGTGAATCATGCGAGATAATTCGTAGACTTGAGGTGGAGCTAGAAATACCGCATTCGTAGAGTGTTCTTCTAGCATTTCCTGAGGTGTGCACCACTGAAAAGAAAGAAGTTCACATTATTTATCAACGGAAGTGTGCTCTTGTAATTTAATATTTGTAATGTAATTTAAATAATATAATACAGATGGACAAGAGACGAATTTTATATTAAAATTAAATTCAAAATAGCATTATGTTTAAAAGTGTAAACGTTTTTTGCTAGTTCTCAGGTTTTAGATTTTTTTGAAGCAGGAGTCGTGAAAATGAACATATCCTCGCAGGGACTCGAACCTCTCGAAGCGCCGAGTGTGCTGACCATTACACCACGAAGGCATGGCAAGAAGGCGGGAGAAATACCTTATATACTACCCTTTTTAAAGGGCGACTGGGGGTCCAATCGGCAAATCCTGGTACTGAAGATTCATCATCCACCAACGTTTTTTTAGTTCGGGCGCCACTGTAGAGGCATAAGGATTTTTTTGAAGCTGAAGTCTTGTAAAATGAACAATGCCCTTCCTGGGACTCGAACCTCAGATGTCTCGAATATGCACCGAGTGTGCTGACCATTACACCACGAAGGCATGGCAAGAAGGCGGAAGAAATACCTTATAATTACCTCTTGGATAATTTTACTCATTTTATAAAACTATGTATCGATTTGTGGCTTAATGATCGATAATCAATCATAACAGTATTTCCAATACATTTGTAAAGTTTAGAAATCTTCTTGGCCTTCATAAACTTTAGATAGACTGGCAGCGAATTATCACTAAGTAACAACTAAAACTTGAGAAGGTGTAAAAGATCTTTATTTAAAATTAATAAGAACAGAAGGCACGCTTTGGGATTACAACTCAGCCAACCATTTGTGGCGAGATAACTGGAATAAGTCAATTTGAAATTTAATTTCAGATAAGCTAGTAGCCGAAGGCAACACAAATCAGTTTAACGCGAAGTTGGCTTAAAATTTAACCAGCGTAGAATTCAGCTATCGGCAATTATAATACAAGACCGAAGACTGTAAATCGTACCTTACGTAGCAACCTAGTAACGTGGCTCGAAAGTCAGAACATGCTCTGTCTAACAATCTAAAATCCTCACCTTAAATACACACGAACTAATTTACCTTCTGGCGAGAAAACGGTAGGAGAAGTGACAGTAAAGATCCAAAGCATAAAGTAGCTGTTTTAGAAAAAGGAACCTTATACATTCAAATGGAATTATGAATTTAAAAAGAAATTTTGCATAGGAACTTACTGTTGAAATGTGATGCATTTTCAAGGGTTAGAAATGTTCCTTTTAGATCGCTTCTTATTTAACCGTAATTGTCCATCATTGCTGACATAAATTATGAAACTGTCCAACAGCTTTTATAAGATTTAAAAATTGTTATAAGAATTGAAATGTCCTCTCTAATATAATGATTGTTATGATTTAAATAAATATTTGAAAAGTGTAGTATTTCATATTAAATCAACATTCATGCTTGAGGACTGATTGTATGCTTGTCGTTTTAGCTGATTCTGGAAGAAGGACGGAAACGCAAAACTGGCGTATAAATAGCCTCCAGACGTTTCATTCTTAGGTCCAAGATACGAATCTCAGCTATTAAAACTAAAGCTATTGCAAAGAGACACAGCAAACCACTGAAAATGAGGCCATGAGTATGCAACTTCTGCCTGGGAGTGGAATCCTACTGCTACCACGATAAGGTATACGTATACCAGCGGCACTAAAGCCTTTGGCACTTTGTGTTGCTGGTATAAAGGTATCGTTGCAAGTTATAAACTGACTATATCCGTTTTATCTGGTGATGCAAACTGATTAGGCATTTGGTACAGTCTGGCTTTTGGAAGATACTAAACTACAGAGGAGGAGCACTTTTATTCACACGGATTACGCAAAACATTATATTCTTTTGAAGCATGAGACATGAAAAATGTGCTGTGCCTTCGCCGGGACTCGAATCTTGCATCTTTCGAGTATTCTTGCAGTTATACCACGAAGGCATGCAGAAAGGAGGGAGAAAATACCTTACCTTATATAATCTGCTTTTTAAAGAGCGACTAGGGATTAGGGGAACCAATCGCCAAATCCTGGTGGTGACGAATTATCGTCCACCACCTTTCGGGAGCCACTTGTAGAGTTATTTTGAAGCAGGGGACGTGAAAAATGTGCAGTGCCCTCGTCGAGACCTCTCGAATATGCATCGAGTATACTTCCAATTAAAACATGAAGGCATGATGAAAGGAGGAAGAAAATACTTTAAGCTACACATATCAGTTCTTAGATTCCTATAACCATTAGATGATACTAATGAATTAAATGATATTAACGGGTGTAGAATTATTGGCCGTAAATAAGAATATTACGCAACCTGCACAGAATATATAACACATGAAGTGGCATATGAAGCATATATGGGCATATGATGTGGCACATGGAGTTTCATAGCAACATAGATGTGATGTCAAAAATTCCATTAACCTAGTAAAGATGTTATGTTAAGAAGGAGTCATATTTGGATACTCTGGTTTAGAAACGAAATATCACAAGGAATCCTATTTTTTATTATTTATTTTATAGTTATCATCAATATTATCAATTTTATTATTACTATTACTATTATTATTAATAGTAGTATTATAACTAATTATTTTTGATCATTTAATTATTGTTTAAAAGCTACATGCTCCTCGCCTTAACAGTCATTGTTTTCTCTTTTTAATTTTGGAACTGTATACATGAAAGCTATCAAATCTTTTGATTATGTGATCATCATAATTCAAGGATTTTTTTTATATTCTGTTTCCTTGTAGTATTTAGGTTCTAAGTCAGGGTATCCAAATATTGCAAGAAAATACAGTAAATTATTATTTTTGTTACCATTATTAATATTCTTATAGATACTACTATTAAAATTAATGCTATTAATTATTATTATTAATATTCTTATATGCTGAATATTCGTCGCCTTAATATTAAACTAATTGTAGGGAAAACTACAATTAGTTTCGAATCATTATGTCAACTACTGACTGTGTAACCACACTTTATTCTGTAATCTTGCCATGAATTCTTTTTTCCTGCAATATTTAAATATTCTGTTGAGAAGTTCGCATTGCTGGCTAAGAACTTATTTTCTTCCCTATGTTTTCCAGCCTTCCTTCAATCCTACGCTAGACAACAGCCAAGTTATATAACTCATCTTTGGTCCAGCATTTTCTTTAGGATAGTGCAACTGAAAGCTAAGTGGGTCAGGCATCCTTTTAATGGTGCATAGTTTATTAAACGCATAGAACAGTCGATTGCTTATCTGAATAGCACGTGCTAATTATTATTTTTTTTAAATCCCTTTTTCATTACATGTAAGATATTTTGCCATTACAGGCACATGCGTGAGTTAATTGTATTGTTTTTATAAAATTATCAGTGGCAGCAAAATTTTGAAATCTTAAAGCTAAGTGATAAGAGGCATAATAATGCAACGAAAGAGCAGATGAACGCCCACTCTGCCTATAATTCATTTTTGGCGGAAATGAAAATCAAAATATCGCTGACTGCAGTTCTGTTGGAATTAATCCAACATTGGCAGTGTTGATACGATAGGTACAACGGAAATTACAGTGCTTTTGCATGAAAGTTGAAGTATGAAGTCGAACGAACAAAGGTGGACTACAGAACAAGTTTTTTCACGCCTCTGATAGGAACAGAAGGAAAGCTACGCCCTTGGATTAGAAGAATTACTGAAACGTATACAGGTGCGGATGAGAATGTTCGGGCGGGAAAGCTAAAGACTTCCATTGGCAAACTAAAATTCTCCATTACAAAACTACTCTGTTGCTGATATTTTATGGCACCTTATCTTATTTGCTTACACACTTTAATTCTTTGTTAAATTTATTAGTATCATAAGGTTTTTAAAATTTAATTTTTACTTTACAGCGTTGTAACGAAATTTTCATATATATATATATATATATATATATATAATTTTTTGGCATATTTTATACGAACTACTGTTCATCACGAAGTAGGATGTTTAGTATGCATGTAGCGAAGCTGAGAAAATTGTTTTTGACATCATTGCGTGAGCTATTTTCGAGCTGTCACGCGGTGAGGAAGAATAAAATGGCGAAAATAGTTCGCCAGTTGAAAGATGGTAATGATGGATGAATGATTAGTTAGCAAACTTTGGCTTGCTGGTTAGGCAGAATAAGTCGCTGTAAAGAAGATTTGTGAGAAATGAAGAATTTGTATTCATCAAATGGAGGTGTTAAACTTTTGGTGCCGAATCGAATATCGTGTGTGGAATTTTTGACCTGAATCCTCCACATCGCTTTCTATGAAAAGGCTGGCTTGAAGTTTATGATGATAGCGGATTTAAAGTTTTGCTCGTAGTGTGCCGTTACTTTACATTCAAAATAAACAGAAGAAACCTATGATTATTATGTTTTCGAAGCTAGAAACGTCCTTAATTTTTATTTTGAATTTTTGAATCGTTAAGATATGTTACATTACGTTCTAGGGAACCATGCAAATTTAAGAAATTCATGCAGGTAGCAGTGTTGCAGCTGTTACCAGATGTGAGATGACAGGCTCTGACATTGCAATGATTCGTTCAGTTAAGGCTCCACTTCCCACGACAAGAATCATAGCTTCACCGTTAGTGTCAATGGATTTTAGCGACTGCAGAGTTTCTGTCGCTAAAGTCTGTCGATTTCAAAGAGGCTGACGGACCAAAGATTCCGTTGCTCCTCTGATATCGTTCCAACTATAACAGATCAGAGGACGTAAAATACAACCAAAAAATTCAGAAGGCTTGACTAATTCAGGCTGCAAACTGTTTTAGACACAGCAAGAACTCAGAATGCTCTTAAACTCTCGACTAGAGAGACTGTTACCGCTGGTAAAATTCTCATATAATGAGGATAGTAATTTACAATAATCATTTCTATGTCTTCAATGTTGTTATGTATTGTTTGAGGTTTTCTCATAGATTTATATTAAACACATTTCTGTTCTGTATGGAGTAAGTAATACGTAACTTAGACAAACACAACCAACACAAGTTACCACATGGCGTCCAGCCATCAGTGCAGGGTATCGTCATCACATTATGTTTCTACTCATATGTTTTCAGCGCACCTTGATAAAGTTTTCCAAAGGCCGTTATGTTCCAAGCGGCAGCTGTGTTTGAAGATACAGATTTTATAAACTAACTTTCAAAAAATAAATAAGCCCAGTTACGAATCTTTGTTCTAAGATTAATGGCTTTGTTTGGGATTACATTTGCATGTGAATAGTGTTTTTTTATGGATGAAAATTAATTAAAGAACCCGATTGATTGCTCAGCATCTACAATCCGAGATGAAGATAATTTCTAGTACTATCTCTCGGAAGGCTACATACTCGTACTTAGCAGGATCAAAACGCCAGGGCTGTAGTAATTACAGTTTTTAAGAAGACAGTTCACGGAGGCTATTATAAAACCATATGCAAGAGTTCGTTTGCCTAAGTTTACCACAGAATTATCAAAACAATAATGGAATCGTAGAGTAGACAAAATAATATCTTTGAATTAGTGTGTAAAAAATATCAGGCTTTTCGGATAAATAAAAGATCTTTCCCGCAATAATTTTCAGAATTGGCCGCTTCTCATAATTTAGGATCTTCGTCCGCAACACTGAGAGCAGCTTTCAGAGCTGAAAGTTTAATACTCATGTTGTTGACTAGCCTAAGTGCGGGTATATACGTAGAGTAACGCAACCTAACAGTATGCCGTAAAAAATAGAAAAACTAGATTATTGTCATTTTCAACGCACGAGAACAATATACGCTTCTATCAGAATTTATTTAAAATTTATTTAAAAGTTTTCCATTTTAAAGAGCAAATAAACTCTTTGAGGATCAAGAAAATGCGTACCAGCACAAAAGCTTTCAAATGAATACTTGCATATAAAGCAGTAAACAATGAATAAGATTGATCCATGATTTCAGTTAATAATAAGTATAAAATTTAAAATTTAGTTTTTAAATGATTATAAGAAAGCTGCTATTTTCTTAAGATACTTTTATTCATTTATGTTGTTGAACATAGAAAACAAAACAAAACAAAGCAAACAAACAAACAAACAAACAAAAAACAAACAACAAGAACAAAAAACAGCAAACCTGAGATTTTATTGGATGTTAATATTTTGATTATATTATTTTTTACTTCCTCGTAAAAAGTAAGGAAAGTTTTGTAATCGCGAAAAATTTCAGATATCATATTTCAACGAAAATATCAAAATACCAATTTTAACCGCTCTCGAAACCAAATGAATGATCTTTTTCATGATATCTATATGTGCGGACAGAAAAGAGGACAATGTTTTCCAAAACGGATCGTGAAATGGATTTAAAATGCATTCAGAACAGACTTTTCTTGTTTCGTGACTTATATGATGTACCTCGCATAACTCAAAAACGAGTAGTTTTAGAATGTTGAAATTTTGTATGGAATAGCTATAATATGTAATTGTGCACCTCTCTCGTTGATTGCAATCAGCGGCACCAAGATATATAAATATACATATATATGTACCCACTTTGTTACCCGGCTCAGTGAGGTTAGTTTTTTACTCTTGTAGGTTAGGAATTATGCATTTTTTGCTTTAAAAGTGATTTAATTATGTTATTCTTATGTTGCAGTTAAGTTTTATCCTTTTAGTTAATCTGCATGCAATAATTGTAGAATTATCAACAATTTAAAATTTGTTTAAGTACTACTAAGTCTAACGCGGCCCCCTTTTGTTTACACTTGAAACTGTTGGTAGAACAGTGAATTAAGTCAGTTTGTGCACCAACTTCACTGACGTTTTGCCGAGTGGAACCAAAAGTAAATTTTCAATGTTGTGCATCGAAAATGTGGTCTTCGTGCCCGCTGGCCGAATTGCTTATTTATGCGTAGACACTCTTAATTTTTTTTTTTTTTCACTGTATGTGGTGTTTTACGTTTTTCTGTTATTTTACAATTTTTAAAGATGCTTTGAATTTTTATTTAACTATTGCCAAACGTTATTTGCTAATCGAAATTTTCAATTTTCTTTGCCAAGCCGAAAAAATTAATGACGTAACAACATATCTTTTAAGATTCAATGGATGATTTAGTTTTCGTCATTTTTAACAGAATGTGGTTTTTATTATTAATTTACGAAGTATAAATAGTATTCAATAAATAGGAACTTTTTTCAAGCACTTAGCATATTTCAGTCATAAAATGCTTCACTTCAGAAATTTTGAAACATTCTGATGACGTAATCTATAAAGTAATGTTCGTAAATTAGTACATAACTCTCATAAGGAAAGCGTATGTTTCAGTCTAGAGTACTTCCTCTTAGGTAGGGGCTTAGTAACGCACCAAGATCAGCGGAAATATTTATTTCGAAAATAAATAAGCTCATTTATGTCGACCGCGCTCGACTTCACGGTCTATTTAATGCGAAAGATTGTATCAGAAGAACACACAAGTATGAGAAGTTTAAAAGAGTCAAGGTAACAATTAAAAAAGGTCAAATGATAAAATTAGAAATTATTTCTATGTCAACAGTAGGAGGATGAACGAGAACAATCGTTCCAAACCAAGATGCCTTTCGTAGAAACATAAACAATTGGTATAGGGTTATTCAGGCGTAAAAATTATGTACCATTTTTATACTAATTAAATCAGATGTATTTATAATTAAGGCATCCTAAATGTATGTAAATTTAGCCACATTTTGTTATTAAACTATGTGTAAATTTTCCGCTTACTTCAAAACTTAAACACTCGTCCCAGCTATAAAATTACACTTTTTCTACAACTTATTTTCTTAAACTTCATTCTCGTAATTAAGCGCTCATTTTGGTTTGGTTTATTTAGTTATTGCAAAGCATGCGAGGACTATCTGCCTAAGGGAAGAGATGCCTTCGTGGAGGACTTTCTAAGGAACTACTTTATTCATAAATTACATGCTCAGAATTTCATAAATAGTTCTAATGTTGCGTTTAAACGACTGTCTTTAAATACTGACACATAAGTAGAAAAGACGGATGCTTAGCAGCATAGAACTTGTAAGGTTATTTAATTTAGCTAGTCATTTATAATTTTGGTCTTTACTATAACTTTTTCTTTCTGTTTCGCCGCCAGAATGTAAATGAGTTAACTAATATTTAAACTAAACTGAAGTTTTTGGATTGTAAAACAGAGTTTGTTTCCGGAAAGTGCTAGTCACGCGACATTTAGTTCCTTGCCAGCTTTGGTAGTTGTAAATTTCGGCTTTGCGTTGCTCGCTGACGACAATACTCCGGTTTGAATTACTGAGCCAATTTAGAGTAAGATTTAAATTATATATTCTTTGACTACTATTTTACGTCGTAACTTGACTTTGACTCTTCTTTCATTTGCATCACCACGAGCTGTGGTTGTTTTTGTTAGCGCAAGAGAGTACGTTTATGTTTTAAAATCTGTTTAAATAAAAGAGTTGTTTTAATCTTTTCAGACTTTGTAATTACTTTCAGACTTCGGGATAATTCGCTACACGTCTGGTACAAGTTTTTGACTCATTAGTAGTTCCAGATCAAGTAAAAATCCATCAAGAAAAATAAAAACAATACCAAACTTCTCCTAATAATACCTAGCAAAGATTCCATAGAAAGGGAGCTACCAAAAAGAATAGAAAGAAGCAAAAATAGGTTAAATTTCAAATGTTTTCAAATCTGTATTTGTTTTCTTCAGTCTTTAAAATGTAATTCTTAATTCTTTATCTCATCAACAATTATAATTTGGATACTAGGAGTATTAAAAAAAGGAAGCAAAATTTTGTTAATCGCTAAACAATGAACATTAAACACATTACTTAGATGTCAAAATAGTGCGAGTCAAATTTTGTTTTTTCATTTTCTACATTTACGATTTTTTACTGACTGGTATCATTACATTTTTTGCATATTACTTTTTACAATGAGTATATAATTTCATAAAGAGTATATAATGAGTATCTATTACAAAACTGATTTATATTTATTATTCAAAACCTTTTTTTAATATTTAAATTAAAAAATACCAAACTGGAACTATATGTCAGACTAACGACTGTGAAAAACATTCTGGGTAAGGACTTTCGTGAACACGGTCTATATATGACATTTTTCGCATATGTACACCATTTAATGGACCGATCATATGAAAAGCGCCATGCTCTCAGCGAACGGTAATGATTAGAATACAGGTACTGTTCAAGTCATTACCGGCATTACAAATTACTGTGTGAAATAAATACAAATATTTACAAACTACTATGTGAAATAAATGCAGATATATACAAGGGCTTCCCACTGCTTCTTTGTTTGTATTTCCACACGTAAATCAGCGAAAAGAATGACCACATGTAAAGGAAATGCGTAGCTTTTGTTGAGTATCATAAAGATTACAACAGACAGATAGGCCTCAAAGCATGACATTAGTGCAGAATTCATTGCTACCTTTCTTAGGTGATTTAACGGAATTGCCCCTGTAATTAAGATAATTCCCCTGCAATCTTATTTTTCCGGCAGTGCTTCTCTCTTTTCGTGTTATATTATACAAAATTTGTAACAATATATTTATTAATATATCTAATTTCTGATAATGTGAAGAAGGGATTTTTCAAACGTTTACATTTCGTGTGCTGCTGGAAATGTGTATGATATCGATGTGCCATGTATCTCAAAACTATAATTATAGTACAATTTTAATGGTAAATTATGTATACTAATCAAAACAAAAAAATTCATAAATAATTTATCGTAAAATTATAAACATTTTATTGGCCAATACATGCGATGCTTGACAATCTTTTGTTTGTGTAGCAGTGAGCAGAGGTTAGAATGTGTAGCAGTGGGTTTGTGTAGTAGTGAGCAGAGCAGAGGTGTGTAGCAGAGGTTGAATAAGAGGGGAGGAAGGGAGACATTTTTGGATTATGCTGTATGTAGGGAACATATAATTACCTTACTCCGTTATTTAAACATTTTCACAGAGTGAACGACTGATATATGGCCTTAAATATCAGATTATGTTGGTAAGACTTGCGTATGCATAGATTTATAAGGTCATTCTGAATCAAGATTACTATTGTTTTGTAGGGTTTATATTTATTTTAACTAACATTTATTTTAAGTTTAAACTACCTTTCCTGTCAAGCCTTACTTTTCCCCTGGAACTGCCAATGCCAGAGTATGTAAATTTTAGTAGAACGCGCAAGGATTCAAATTATCAGCGGAAGTATTCTGAGTTAAATAGAAAGGAAACGAGTTCAAGGTGTACTGTTCTTACTTCACGAGCGCGGAGGTAGTTAGCCAGAAATTGAAGAACCCCGCGTTTCGGCCTGTGTGCTTGCCTGGAAGTATTGTTAATCGTTCAACGTGATCTTCAAGTTTGCTGAATTAGCAGCGGTATTGTAAAACGCGGTGAGGTTAGTTACTTTTAGAGAGCCTCGTAGTTAGAGTCTTGTCTTTAGTTTCTTTTCAGATTATTATTTTTATTTGACCGCCGAGTTGGCGCAGTTTGTGAGCGTCAAGAGCACGCACTTGTAATTTATTACGTTGAATAAAAAGGGACTTAGACCCTTAACAAGACTCTGTCTTTTATCCAGTTTTTCACAGTCACCTCTTGGTTGCGTGCAAGTTGGAGGCGCGCAATGCTACAGTTTCTTGTTGACGATATTATTAAAATGTGTAGAAGATTCCATGAAGCCATGGATCCTTTATGCCGCTTAAGTACTAAGGCTGATGGAGATTTATGCTGAGGGTAGTATGTGGAGAGTTCATGTTGGCCTTTTTATTCTTTTAAAATAATCGCAGATAGGTGCGCACTTTGAGTGCGAGTTCTTTTCGGAAATCTACAGCATTCTATCAAGAAACATCCCTTCAAGGGTAATGAGTATTTAGAAAAATAATGCAACGTGAGCATTAGAAAATCTCCAGCATCCTCGTAAAAGACTTCCCTTCAAGGTAAAGGTAAATGAGTATTTTGCAAAATAATGCAACGCTTTCTCAGTTCTTAGTTGTCAGAAAACGATTATTTCACTAACTATCACTTGGTTCTCTTTTTTATTCGATGGAATCCCTTATACCATTTGTAGGGCATTACAAAAACAATTAAGTTACAGTCCAATATACCATTTCAAGAGACCAAAGGCATAATAGTCCATACATGAAATGTCGGGGTCCGTACATGAAATGTATGTTCGCAAAAATACATTCAAAAAGTATATATGCAATACATGTATCAGTCTTCATTTTTTCAAGGAATGCATTGGGATCTTTCGAAGCATAACTAGTTGCTTTGGTTTGATTAAGTTACGCTGTTTTGAAAGTTAAGGGGATAAAGAATTATTTTTAATTTCCCACTGTAAGAGGATTCTGAGACTATTATGAAGGGTCACAATGCATTTAAATTTATCTCGTGCTAAATAAGTTTCATACAGGGTTCTACAAATTGTTCTGCGTTGAGCAACATGTTTCGGCAAAGCTAGAATATAATGTTTTCAGTTCTTTTTAAGCTGCAAATCTTGGTTTATTATTTTATTTATTGTTGCTACAAATGTATTTAAAAATTTTTCAGTTAATTTCTGCGTCGGTAAATTTTTCTCTTGTTACCAAAGATTTTATTTTAGAAACTTTCGACATACAGTGTCTCACTAAAGTGATGGGACACTTGTGCTTTACAAAAGGAAACTGTAATAAAATAAATTAAAAAAACATGTAAAAAGTTTTTGTGGGTGTGTTTCATACTTAAATTTAGTAACAATTATTACATAACATACATTTTCTCAAAATATTAAAATAATAATTTAATAAAAATACAATTGTTTAGAACGCAGCAAAAAATGGCTCACGTAAGTGATGGAACACCATTAGATACTACTACGTACTACAATAAAAATATTTTTTGGGGTTTTTATTTTTACTCAAAAGCAATTGGAAATAATTTGTAAACTCGTCTGCAGTCTTTCTCTCCAGTTTGTTTTGGAAATTTTGTGTTTTTTAGCTCTGTGCAGCCATGAATGCTAAACGAAAAGAAACTTTGCCTGAAATTCGAAAATTAGTTATTGATTTGCATATTGAACGTGAAAAATCTATTAAAGAAACTGCTGAAACAGTTAACATGAGTCATTCAACAGTTTTCAATATCATTAAACGTTATAAAAGGAATCATATGATTCAGGATAAAAGAAGACCTGGCCGACCATCAAAGCTATCCAATGGAATAAAGCGAATTATTGTTCAAAATATTAAAAAAATCCAAGAATGAGTGCTCCTAAAGTTGATGCTGATTTACAAGCATTATATGGAGTAATTGTTAATCCTGAGACTATTAAAAGAGTAATTCTATTTGCTGGATATCACGGTAGAGCAGCCAGGAAAAAATTCTTCGTAAGTGAAAAGAATAGAAAACTCAGATTGGCTTTCGCAAAATCCAACATAAATAAGAACTCTGATTATTGGAATGAAGTTATATTTGCTGATGAGAGTAAATTTAACATATTTGGTTCTGACGGTAGAATCTTGGTGTAGAGAAAAACCCAGGAAAGAATTTCGCAAACAGAACTTGGTGCCAACAGTAAAACATGGTGGAGGAGAAGTTATGGTATGGGGGTGTATGTCGTCCGCTGGAGTTGGTAATCTTGTTTTTATTGACAGTATAATGGATCAGTACAAGTATATTGACATTTTAAATCAAAATTTGAAATCTTCAGCACGAAAATTGACTCTTCATAACGATTTTAAATTCTACCAGGACAATGACCCCAAGCACACTGCTTTAAACGTTAGACTCTGGCTGCTGTATAACTGTCCTGAAATAATAAAAACACCACCACAATCTCCAGACTTAAATCCCATAGAGAATATTTGGCAAGAATTAGAATCAAGAATTCGCAAATTTCTTCAAAGCAACAATTAAAATCATTGCTTCAAGAAGAATGGGGTAAAATCTCTCCAGAAATCACAAAAAAATTAGCCGAATCCATCCCAAGAAGATTACATCACGTTTTAAAAGCAAAAGGAAATCCAACAAAATATTAAAACATTTTAAGAAGTAAAATTTTTGGATAAATATTTGATGGAAAAGTAAGTGTCCCATCACTTATGTGAGCCATTTTTTGCTCCGTTCTAAACAATTGTATTTTTATTAAATTACTATTTTAATATTTTGAGAAAATGTATGTATGTAATAATTGTTACTAAATTTAAGTATGAAACTTACCCACAAAAAATTTTACATGTTTTTTTAATTTATTTTACTACAGTTTCCTTTCATAAAGCACAAGTGTCTCATCACTTTTGTGAGACACTGTAGTACTTCAATTTTCGGGTATTCGTTCCATGTAAAAGCCATGATTGATGGTTTTTCTCTTTCCGATAAATAATGTTGCTTATTTTGTGTTTAGAAGTTTTAATCCCATGCATCTCACAATGTTTTCGACTTACAGTATAGAAATATTTCTATTCGAAAGCGCAAAAACATATTTATCAATCGATAGATTCTTTACATGCGACATTTTGAAGAAAGAATAAGTTTAAAAGTAGCAGATAATAACTTCTTGTTTTAAGTAATAAACTATTGCCAGAACGGTTTTATTCAAGAACATTTGCTTTTTTTTAAATTCTTACCGAAATCGTTCTAAAAATGTGCAAATACTCTTTGTATAACTGTTAAATTATTTCATTTATTTAAGCTTTTGTGAGAAATTATAACAACCTTACTTGTTTTGTTCTGATTAAAGCTATGTAAGTATACTTCATTTAATATCACAGAGTTAGTAAATCTTAAAACTTTCTGTGATAATTTAATTCATGTAGATGGTATACGTAGTAATTTAAGTTGTTAATATTACTTTAAGTTATTATTCATCATTTACTTTAATATTTACTTTAACAGCTACAATATAAAGTCTCTACTAAGAGTATTAGACTCTTATTATAATTTTTTGGGCTTTCACATCCACTTTAAGCTATAAATGAATGGTCGTCGACTGCATCTAAAATTTAATTTGATGATTTTGCCTTAGTCTGTTGCAGCTGTAAATGATAGCTAGTTTAGAACTGCTTGAAGTACTACCATGCAGTTGTTTAGAATAAAGGTCAATGTCAAGATCCGCATCTTGAGGAAAGTGGCATTCTTTTTAGTCTGGGGTGAATATCTTTAAGCATGAAATATAATACTTTACATTACTGGTTGTCTTCTGACACCATTTTTATAAGACTTAAAATTTAGAGTGCCTATTTTTGAAAGCAGCATGAAGGATTTCTCTAAGTGCAGAAAACATTTATTTAAAGAAGAAAAAAATGACCTATTAATAGATGTTATGTTTGAGGATCATCATTAGATAGCATTCATTTACAAGAAGATGATTTTTAATTATTTAAAATCTGCTTTTAGTTTCAGGAAGGCAAAAGCTATTTTTGAGAGAAATTTTGAATACCCCAATACTATATTCTCCCATAGTTTTCAAAAACAATATAAAATTAGAAAAAAGAATCAAGTGAATTTGAAACGAGCTAATAACATTTTAATACACAATTGGGTCTACATTATTTTTATTTTAAAATGCCATAAAATTATTATTGTGAATTTCTTTAACGCACAGCTGCAAATATGTTTTCATCACAAACACGTACATCATCCCATTCTGTGATTCAAAAACATTGGTTCTTGTATAAAAGCAAGATTACTGAGAGGCTAAGTGTTTCTAATACAAGAAGGGAGAAAATTGGACAGAGTTTTATATGTAGCTCATGCAAATCAACAAATGAAGCTTGCTGTGAACTTGGTATTTTGAAGTTAATTATTTGGATGATTGCAAATGAAATCATATCGTTTACAAATCTTGTAATATTTAGAGCTAAATGATTATTTCAAGCGATATGGCTCAATTATTCGCATGCAGGTTGCTCAGTAAAGAAGCCGTACAAGACGCTAATTTGCAATCCGTCTTATAGTCAGTGACGAAGTAGTGTTCATTTATGTGGAGTGGCAAACTGCCATAATGTCTTGAAAAGGGCTATGGAAAACAGGAAAACTGGCATGTCAATAAATAGAAACAGGTTTTTATCAAAAACCTATTCAACAACTCTATACTACAGGTTTCCTGCCCTAGAAATATTATACTATTAAATGGATACACCACATGCTTATTCTTTATCGACAGATTAGCGCGCAACTTTTGCATCTATAAAATGTCTATCATATGCATCAGTGGTCTTTAAAGTATGTTCCGTGGAACTGAGGCGTGCCGCGAGTCAAATTCCGGGCTTCGCGGTTCAAACTAAAAATTCGGCATATGCCATATATCAAAGAGAATGACTTGCAATGCTTAGCAAAACTAAACAGTTTTCTAATGGAAAGCGAGCTGCATTTAGACAACAATGTTAAAAATTATATAATGGAGCACCTTTTTCTGTTAAAGAAACCTATAAGAGAGTATTTCCCAGAAGAGAAAACTAAGTATGATTGGATAAAAAAAAATTCTGTTCAAGTACTATGATAAATCAGGCTTGCCAATAAAGGAAGATAAGTTGGATAAGTTGGATAGGAACCAAATTATCGAAATATCGACAAATTAGACGTTAAAATCTAAAATTTAAGAAAGCTCCTAAATTTTTGGTAGCAGATTCATGAGGAATATATAGAAGTTTCTCACACAACTGTAGACATTTTAATGCCATTCGGAACAGCATATTTACGTGAAAAATCTTTATTAACGTATGTGGAACAAAAACAATATATAGAAAGCAAATAAAATGCGACAGCAGACAACATCAATAGAGCAAAACTTCGTCAGTTTGGACAAAAAATGCAGGTATTCTCCACTCGCTAAATATAATGCAAGAGTGTGTGAAAACCTGGGGCACAAGAGACACAAGAGCTACACTTGGACAGTCTGTTTAAAAAAATGCAGGCACACTCCCGTCATTAAATATAGTGCAAAACTAGGTGACACTTGTAGCATGAATTAATGCTATTAATAATGTGACTTACATTACTTTTAGGTTAAAATTTTTAATAAAAATACAATGCTTTTCCTTTATCCTAGCAGCTGTAATGTACTGATCTACTTTAAATATTATTTAAAAATATAGTTTTCTAAGAGTAGCATGGGGATCTTGGAAAAAACTCTTAATAATTTTAAGCGTTCCGTGAGTTGAAAAAGTTTGAAAACCGTTGATATACATCATATTTTGGATAAGGCGTGAAGGGGAAGCTATTGACCTGTTTTAAAGCTAGCAGTTAGGATTTGACTACACATAGAGTGCACGGATTCAGCTGTGAAAACCTATAATGCATAGACATAAGGGAGGCACCCTCCCTGGGGTCGACGTAGAGAACTTTGCGGAGCTACTGGTTAAGATCTGTACCTAGGGCTATCTCGGCCACGAGGTATACAAATTATGAACCTAGAGGTTCTAAAGGCCCCGGATAGATCACTTATTGGTCGGCCCAAGGGTTCTGGCAAGTCTTAGAGCTCAAAAGCTCTCGTAGCCCGAGATGGCGTCCCGGGTTCTGCTTGGGGGTGGCGCCCCGGGTATTCTGGGTAATGTCCTTGAGCGACGGGCAGCCCGTGTGACTGGCGGGTAGCAAATCGACGACCAGTAACGCCTTGGGTCTACGTTACTCCAGCAGCGTTGGTGCTAGTCCTTCCAAGGTTCGAGGACAGGGGTTAAACCAGCACCTACTAGATAAGCTCTAGGAGGTGTTGGTTGAACCCCGTGGCCTTCGTTTGGGGGTTGCAGACTCCTAGTGCTCTATTTTGAGGTGAATCGAAAAATGCCCAATAAGTTAGACATAACGAGGGCACTCAGGCTAGTATAATACATATAACTGCTTTCATTGCAGTATCAATTTCGAAATAATGATTTCTAATTTATTTAACTCCCATCATATGGCTAAGATTCCCCATCATAGCTGATGTTTTCCCTCAAGCATTTTATTTCTATTTCAAAACCGGAGTTCTCAATTGCAAGAAGATTTCATGATTATACAACATAGATATTTATTGTTCTAAGGAAAATTCACATTTAAATTCTTAACGTTAACCAAGAAAGCGAAGCATCTAATAAACACACTTTTAACGAAATACATACAGGAACTTTTCTCAAGTGAATATAAACAAAATGGGAAAAAAGTTTGTATTTATTTTAAGGTATAATCAGGATCAATATGATCTTGGTTTGCATATATCAATTTAAAACCGAACCGATTTTAAGCAATTACTAAAGTTCTACTATTTTAAGAACTAGTACATTTGGCATTAATTATTTCTTTACACCCACGTTACTCTTTTCTAGAAATGTACTAATAATACCGAGATAATCTTCGTCTCTGGTTTGATTCTTCAGAGACAGAAATTAAAAAAAAAAAAAAAAAGAAAAAGAAAAAGGTCTTCATGAATTAAATTTTGTGTGCTCTAATATCTAATGAAAACGGAATCGTGTAATGTTGCTGAAATATCAACAGTAGAATCAAAGGCCTTAAAATATATAGAATTTTTCAAATTTCCTATCATGTAAAAATAGAAACGAGTTTTATTATATTTTCAATGCACTGGTAGAATCCGATAGCTGCATTTTTTAATTTGGGTAATTATTTGATTTTTATGACTAAATTTATCAAATAATGTCATCATCCACCACCTTGTAGTTTGGGCGCCACTGTAGGGTTATTTTGATGCTGGGGACGTGAAAAAGGAGCAATGCCCTCGCTGGGACTCGAACCTGGACATTCGAATTGTGAGTGGGCTACTGTTGCACCACAAAGGCATGCAGAAAGGAGGGAAAAAATACCTTACACGTTCTTGCATAATTTCTGCACCAGTAAACTGTTTTGAATATTTGTCAAGTATGTAAAACATTTCATATGATGCTTTTGTCAGCACATCTTGCAAACAGCCACCGACATAATATTTTACTATTCTGCAAAGATTTCTTAAAAAGTTCATTTTCACTTCTTATCAAAGATCCACGAAGAAAAGAGTCACTAAATTATTTATATTTCATCATATAATGGCAACCAAGTTTATGCTTTTTAATATCCCTCTTCCACGGCAAAACAGACAAGTTTAACTAGGTTTATGTTTTACAACAAAACAGTCCTCTTCTAACTTGTCTTAGAATTATCTATTTCCGTCAGATCGTTTTCGTTTGTTTTTTGAAAACATTTCGATTTGAAGTCGGGTACCCCTTGATATTTCTGGCGATTTTTATAACGCCAAGAAACAATACTTCCAAGATGGCTGTCACCAAAACAACGCCGAAAACTCATGTTCCATAAACAACAACTCACCTCGTGTATTCATGGTTACGTATCATCGTCAGCGTCGGATCACTGCTGCACATACATAATGCAAATCATGTAGTCCCGGAATTGATCCCGATGCCATATAAACTCAAGAAGGTAGGAATACTAATGGCACTCACCGACTGCCGAAGCTCGCGCTTGATGTGACTTCATGAGCCCTCAAAAGTTTTGTTATGAGCGACAATATCGGGCAGCTTTTCTCCTGACAAACCCACTCACAGTTATCCGATTGATCCTTACGCTGGAGAAAACGCATATCTTTCGTACAAACTACACATTCATGGCCGCCCAGTCAGTAGCCAGGTCAGGGAAGCTGACTGCGATGCCGAAGGGCCTGGGTTCGAACACCGGAAAAGGCACGGTTGTCCGTCCCTTCATAGGAAAGGCGATGGTGGCCCACCTATTGGGTGCCTCCATAATAAAGAGACCATCACATCTGGCCTTGTATTGATTAATGGACTGGGTTACATTTGTAATTGTTCAAAATCTGGAAAAAAAATCTACACCTTTTTACCGAAACTAATTAAACCTGCATTTATACACCAATCATTTATAGCTTTCTTACCCTTTCACTCTAAATTATGGAGGAAACAAAAACACAGCATATATCTTATCAGACGTATTTCTTTCTAGAAGTGATGGGACTTCCCCAAAATGGCTGGATAGTGGATTAATTATAACTAGGAACGAATGACAACTAAATGTTAGTTAGCAGAAATTAAAATTCCAGCATTTCAAAATACGGTCAAAATTCAAAATACATGATTTGTACTACGAGTAATACAAATCACGTATTCCTGAATCACTAAACTAAGATGCTTGGTTTTAGGTAATTACGGCAAAGCCTCCAAGACTATGTGCCCAAGGGGATGGATGCCTTTGTGGAGGACCTTTTAAGAGAAATAGGCTCGTATACACCCTGCACATGGGGGAAAACCACGAAAATGCACAGGCAGCCGGTCCTTTCGCGGGTTTCGAACCTCGGACCAAACTGCCACTGTTCAGTGACTTTACCGCTCGGCCACTAAACTAATGTAAGTTCTTACCGGGTTGAGAAAAACATTGGCACGTAACAAATAAATGGCGGTCATATTAACATCTGAGAAACAGAGTCGATTCTGCGTTACAAGAAAACCGCTATCAACGTCGGTATTTCGCGCAAATCAAAGAGCACATTTTTCTACACTAGAGTGAATTCTAGAAATATATGCATGAAATTTTTAAAACAATCAAAATTGTCATTGATGCAACTACCAAACTACAACTCATGCGCCATGCAAAATTAAATTTGTTTATAAATATAATGCTCATATAATCCACAATTATGCATACAGCATCCGTTGGTATTTTAACAGCTACATCAACAGCGTCACAAAATTAAAATTTTACAATACATTTAAAACTTAAATTCTAACTTACGTTTCAGAAATTAAAAATTTTATTTCAATGCTGGTGAACCTCTACCTTCTGTAAATAAATTTCCGTTTCGGCCGCATGTACAAGCTGGCCGGACTTGCGGGCTAAGTGTGGATGATTTAGATGCTCGAGGGTGTTGAAAGATATTCCAAATTTTCCGTAAATATTGAAGATAATGAAGATGTAGCTGTCTGATAACTTTGTGATAAAGAAAATTTATTTTGATGAGAAAGTTTGAAAATAACATGATCAGTTTGTTTATTTAAAAAATTCTAATCTATTTAGTTCAATGCTTAACATAACTGTTTAGAAGAAACTGAGATAAAACTGAAAAATAATGCAAAATGTTCTCAACATTTAGGACTGTAAGTAGTAGCTTTATGCGTTGCATTTATAAGAAGAAAAGAATCATTTTGTTTTCGCTTAAAAAAATACGGGGAAATAATAAAATAATTTGGGAAGTGAAGAGAGATTTCCAAGGTAACGAGATAATGGCGTACTGAATATCCGCAGTCATATTAAATGAACTTAAGCGATCAAGGACTCTGCAGAATCAGAATGCTTTGCATTCAGAAAACAAACAGAACTAAAAAAGCAGGAGAATGCGAGTGTTACCCAGGAAGTGCTAAAGAAGAAACTGAAATAACCAGTAAGTTAAGTAAGTAACAGTTAAGTTACTAAGTTATAAAAATAATAGCCTACGAACTTATTACATATTTTTATAGGAGTTTTGGATTTTGTTGATCAATGCACTAATTAGAAGTTGTTGCTGTCTTGTACATATTACATGGAACAATGGTTGCCAGAGCCCATTCCGAAGAGAGATTGGACTTCTGATTTTCCACCCCCAATTTTGAGCGAGAGAACCCCGGGGGGGATCCGGAGTCTTCCACCAATCCACACGAGAGAACTTTTGGCTCTCCGAGTATTTAGAGTGCCGCCATGCCGCACGGACACTGTACATTTACAAACTTCCATGTTGCCTTCTCCGGGATTCGAAACCTGCCCTTCGCCACCCTAGTAGGCTCCCATAACCATTATACCTGGGCGACATTACTTAGAAGTAAACAGGACGAATGATTCATAAAGGTACAACAAAAATTTATTCAATGCATAAAACCGGGATATACCCCAAATAAGGTAGAAATATTCATCCACTTGAAATTAATCCACAAATAAATTGCTGCTACTTAATATCCACTGCAAGCACTTTTTGAGTCAGGAAAAAGATACTTTAATTTCTATTGTTTGCATTTTGAAATATTTCTTGTGTCTCTTTATATGTATGTAATAGAAAATTAATATACAATCGATCAGTTCAAATTAATTGCTTAATTTATTTTTCAATTAATTCACCTTTAAATTTTATTATATCGCAGAAATCAGTTCTCATTATTAGTTGCTGAATATCTCATGCATTCTTTTTATTATTCAAGATTACTCATTAGTCAAAAGCTTTATCTATTATCAACTTAAATTTGAGAGTAAATCCAATTTGTGATTTATAGTGTCTTTAATTTTAATAAAAGCTTAATTCAATCTTAATTTCAATATTTTTTAAAATTAAAATTAAAATACTTCTTTAATTTTTGTACCTCAGATATTATAGATGCATATATAACTACATCAGAGTTTTAATTAACTTTTTATTAAGTTTCCTCAAATTCATTTTCCTAGGAGATGATATGTAAAAAACTGTTCTCATAAATAAATTCTCATTTTATTACTTAGTAGTTTTAGTACAAGTAATTTGGCTTTTTAATTACTAATAATTACCTTGTTTACTTATATATATAAATCATTGCAGCCTTGGCACAGGATTCTTTACAGTCCTTCCTTATATTTAATTATTTGTTAATATATATATATATATATATATTGACGTTATATGTATTTTAGATAGATATTATAGTTAAAAATAACACTATTTTATATATTTTGTTTACATTTATGTACACATGCGCAGCCAAAAAAAAAAAAAAAAAAAAGGGTGGTGGACAATTTTAAATCTTCCCGTTATACTGGGCCGATTGACGAACTGACGAAATTTAATTTGCGTTTTTCATGCCTCGAAAGCACGACTTACGACATATATTATATATATAGTATTGTTCTAACATAGGTATTTTGACAGAAAGTCGGACGTTTCCTGAAATGGCATATGGATGTCCTTCCATATTTCGGTTCGATTCAAACTGTGCCTAAATATTAAATTTTGTAAAATTTAATGAGAAGCAAAAATTAAAAATTCATCTTGGCGCACATTTTTCAGTTTGTGCGAAGAATAATACTCCTGGCGAAATTTTTAATTTATGGTAACCGATTTTTCTCTCCCTTTCATTGTACACGAAAGGAAAAAAAAAGGGTTCGTTATTCATTTTTTTCAAACAGTTTTAACAAAATGTGTAAATCATATTTGACATTATTATCGCTTTTAACAAATATGCCAAATTTCAAAACGTGCATAAATATAAATTTACGTATATTTTAGAACTTTTGAATAAAAACTCTATTTTTTTTGCAGATATGCCCAGAAATACATCTACTTTAAGGTAATGGTAAAAGTTTTATAGGTTATACTTCAAAAACGTTTTCCCAATTTAGAAAAATTACAGAAAAATACAAATTTAAAAAAATATCATAAAATATCAGCAAATTTTATTTGGATTGAAACTAAATTTCCAATTCTGAAAGGAGGAATCAAGTAAGCTTAGTAAAAAAAAAGAGATATTAAAAAATATATACCAGATTCAATTCAGAGGAGCAAAATTTTTAAAACTAATTTTTTAAAAACTAGTCTTGCGATTTTTACAAATCTTGGCACTTTGGTATAAATTGGATCGTGCAATCGAAATATGGGGGAAAAGGGGGGGCGTGTCATTAAAAAAAGTCCAAATTTGTGTCAAAATATCTGTGTTAGAACAGTGCTATATAAAAATTTAATGTATATTTCAATTCGCGCTTTCGAGACATGAAAATCGCAAGTTAAATTTCCTCAATCGGCTCGTCAATCCTCAAAATATATTGATGCGTCCCACCTTTTTTGTGCTGAATGCACCTGAGTTATTTTATATATATATGGCCCACCAACGGCTGAGCGGTTAAGTCGTTGAACACCAGTAGTTCGGCCCGAGGCTCGAATCCCGCGAACGGGCCAGCTGCATGGGGACTTTCATGGTTTTTGTCCATGTGTAACATGTATACGAGCCAGTTTTCCCTAGAAAGTCCTCCATAAAGGCATCCCTCAACTTAGATAGTCCTCGAATGCTTTGCCATAAACAAATAAACCAAAATTATATATATATGTTACCGTGAAAGACCGAAATTGGAGAATGTCGACTTTCGCCGGAGAATATCAACATTCACCAAATACGTCGGTGAAAGACCGAATATTTCACTACATTCTTGTATATTCGGACCCTCACCGGTGTATGTCGACAATCACAGATATGCTCTGGTGAAAGTCGAAAAGAGAGGTCATAAAGTGCCATAATACTTTAAGTTGTTGCAATAAATAAGATTTGAATCACATAATTTAGTAAGTTTTTTATTACTGTTATTTTATTTTCTCATTTAGAACGTACTGTATAATTAAGCAAGTTTTTAACTTCTATTATTTTCCTTTCTCATTTTGAATGTATTGTGTGTTTTAGGTTCTCATGTTCTTAAGTTCTTATTTCAAATGCATTTATTCGCGACTGAATTATGAAGAAGAAAATATAATATTGTTATATGTTCAACATTCACCATTAGTACATGGTGAATGTCGATATTGACCGGTGTAAGTCAGAAATAAGAGTATTTGGAAAATATTTCGGACATACACCAAGAGACTATGTGAATGTTGACATTCACCGGTGAAAGTCGACATTCTCCAGATTTCGGTCTTTCACGGTAACATATATATATATGTTTTAGAAATAAATAATTTTACTCTAAATTTCCGCAACAAAAATAATTATAAGATAGTTTATATATTTACATCAAGTTTGTGTTTTCTTCTAATGTTATGTAATCTTTTGTACTGGTTCTGATTTTAAATTAGCCTTTATAAACAATAACGTTTTTTTAAAAAATATGCATAAATGTCCACTTAAAAAGAAATTTAGTATTTAAATATTATCGCAACCACCTTAGAAGTGTGTGTGTGTCATTATGGCAAAGCCTCGAGGGCAATCTGCCTAAGGGGAGGGATGGCTTCGTGGAGGACTTTCTAAGGAAAACTGGCTCGTATACACGTTACACATGGGGAAAGCCACGAAAACCATGCAGCCAGCCCGTTTGCAGAATTCGAACCGCACTACCAGTGTTCAGCGACGTTACCACTCGGCCGCTGGTGGGCACTGTCCTTAGAAGAAATAATCAAATTTTCAGAACTCGCCAAACTATGGCAACCATGCGCATGACAGTTCTTTAGGTAAACATACCCGTTTTAAGTTGCAATCAGTGTTGCCAGATCGGGCGATTTTGCGAAGATTTGCGACTTTTGACAAATTTGTGAAACTACAATTTCAGTATTTGCGATTTTGTGAACTTTTTGCTACCATATGCTACTTTTTGCGACTTCAAAGATTTTTTTAATACATCGTAAAATGCTTAAATGTTAAACTAATGTATCAATTAAAAATAATTTACATTAGAGAAAACAGTTTATTTAGGCTTAAAAAGAATTTGGCATCTGGCAATCCAATTTACATGTAAGGTTTCCTTTAAGGCTACACAGCCTGACCTCAGTATAACGAGAAGGGGGAAAGGTGGGAAAGAAAGAAAAAAAAAAAAAAAAACTGCTTCGGGACCTCTCACCTTCCTCTCCCCTCCTGTGTGTTTTGTTTTTAAGTCAGTTCAGTTTAAATTTTAAGTCCGTTTTGTTTTTAAGTTCAGTTCTATGATGATGACGAATTGAACAAAAGAACTCGCAGCTTGGGTACCCAAACAGAGAAAGAAATGAAACACATATTGGGTACCCAAACAGCGAAACAAATGAAACACATATTGGGTACCCAAACATAGAAAGAAATGTAACATATATCGGGTACCAAACAGAGAAAAAAATGTAACATATATTGGATACCCAAATAGAGAAAGAAATAAAACATATATTGGGTACCCAAACAGTGAAACAATTGAAACACATATTGGGTACCCAAACAGAGAAAGAAATGTAATATATATTGGGTACCCAAACAGCGAAACAAATGAAACACATATTGGGTACCCAAACATAGAAAGAAATGTAACATATATCGGGTACCAAACAGAGAAAAAAATGTAACATATATTGGATACCCAAACAGAGAAAGAAATAAAACATATATTGGGTAACCAAACAGAGAAAGAAATGAAATTAATTTTCCTGATTATAATATTACTAAAAACTAAGAAATGGAAATGACTTAAAAATCAATGCAACGGCATTTTTCTAAATAACAACACAAGCAAATTTAACTGTGAAAGAATAAATCTTTCTTAAGTAATCAGAATCCGAAATAAGCCCACAAGGCAGAAAGGAAAACTCACTGAAAAACATTCGTCAATTAAAATGTTCACAATTAAGCAAAAAAACAATGAATTAAACAAATTAACTCAAAAAATTTAGTACAAAAGCGCAAACAATCTAAACGCGAGGAATCTCTTAAGAATGGATATGCACAAATTAATTTAAAAATAGAACCTAAATTATACGAGAATTAATTAAAAATGAAATGGATATTAAGGAATTGAAAATGAGAAATACAGTTTTAAAATTTTCGTTAAAGCTAAGATACGTAATTAAAACGACTAAGAATCGAATACAGTCTATAACTTACGGAACCAATAGACAGTAAATTTGTGATGACGTCAGAGGTCATGTGAGCATGCGCAGCTATGACGTCACAAAATCACGTGATCTCTGACGTCATTTGCGATGTTTTGCGACTTCTTGAGTCTGCTTTTGCTACTTTAGCTGAAAATTTTCTGACAACACTGGTTGCAATCCGA
This sequence comes from Stegodyphus dumicola, assembly GCF_044657685.1. Lineage (NCBI taxonomy): Eukaryota > Metazoa > Arthropoda > Arachnida > Araneae > Eresidae > Stegodyphus > Stegodyphus dumicola. Next base: position 232,846,220 of record NC_140768.1, read on the forward strand.
AAATTCACCGAATCACTTTTTGCTTCTGTAAAATACCGCCAAACTGAGCCAAGGTGGTCGCACTAATACTCAAGCATCAAATAATTTTTTAGTGTATATTTAATACTACCTATAATTACATTATAATTCAGCCCTAATCCCCACTATATTGCTCTAACGTTACTTTAATCCTTCAATATCGCTAGCGGTTCAGCAGTCATCGAGTGGATAAAACCGTTCAACATTTGAATATCAGAGAACGGCTCGTTCCATGAGTACTTTTTTTTTCGGGGGGGGGGGTTGTCCATATATGGCATGTATAAGAGCCAATTTTATTGGCTCATTTTCTTGTAAGCCGTTCATAAAGACATTCCTTCCTCTAGTAGCTAGCCCTCGTATGCTTTGCCGTAATCAAATTAAAAAAGAAAAAAAAAAAAAAAAAAAATCGTATTATTTTACTTTAGCTTGATTTTGCACGTAGCATTTTTTAATTTACAAGCGTATGTTTTAAAAAAAAACATTGTTTTTATAATTTTTTCTTTTCTTTTCTTTTCTTTTTTTTTTTTTTTTGGAAAGAAGAAAAAATCAAAAGGCAAAGAGAAAAATGTTATTAACATACTGGAAACTAATTAAAAGGAAACCTGTTCTTTTTTACTTCTTTTGTCAAATTACATTTTAAATATCAGTAAGATTAGTTAAACTATGTGCATCATCAAAATTGCTTTTATTTATTCAAATTTGAAGGTTTATCATTTTTTTTAAAAAACTGTATGAATTTCATACCTTCACCCTTGCAGATGATCATTTTAATCATAGCGTTATAAGAATATTTCATCACTTACACGAACAGAAGTCACAATAAAACTGAAATATTCCATCTGCTGTTGTTGCTGGGATTAATCTCTCTTGTCTAAATCAGAACAAGCCCACGAAAGTCATCGTACTCCTTATATTTAAATAGGGAATAGCGCGATTTTGTCCAGCTCCAACCGATTTTGAGGGAAAGACCTTGGGAGGGTAGTTTGAGGGTCTCCCAATCCTCTTTCCCTACCACCAAAAAGGACTTTTGGCTAGCCTTATATTTAGAGTTCCTCCATGCCGCAAAAAGACACTATACATTTACATAAATCGACGCCTTCTTCCGACATTCACCCTTGGGTACGGTAGTCAGAGTTACTAATCACTATTCCGTTTGAGCGGCATATTTCATCTAGAGTGTAATAATATAATACTGTGGAGGTTTTCTTTTGGAAGACAAATACTGCAATAAATTTTTCTGGAAAATTACAGATGCAAGTCTTGTTTAATCGTTAAAGGTGTTTTTAGCTATTCCTTTTTCAAAACAGTCGGTATTTCGCTTCTTGATGGCGAAGGAAGAAAACAACTCCCAGTCCTATCTTGTAGCATGCCCCAGACAAACTTGAGATCACGGGTGAAGAATGTATAAGACGTTCAATCTCCTTTTCAGGTTTTTCTATAACCGCCTTTGTCACCAATTTTATGATTTGAGATGGTACATTTTCGTCCTGATACACAGGATGTCCTTTGGAGTAAAAAGTTTGAACAGCAAGTGGAACCGTTAAGAACAGTTTGTGTTCTTAACGGTGATGTGTTAGACACGAACAGTTAGCGTTAATCAGAGATTTTGAAGTTATTGTGCCTCAGACAGTAAATAACCTACTTCCACATTTCTCTCTGAGCACGAGACAGTCTGGATCATACGCCTCTGAAAGCTGTGGCATAAACTCTCGTAGTAGTGGAAAAGAGAATGAATGTTGAATTTATCGATGTTAGAGATTTTTCATTTTTTACTACCCAAGTTTTTATTTCTTGAGAGTACTGACACCAACTTTCAGCATGGATACCGGTTATTAGAGTCTTTACTGCAGCTGCCCGACCGTTAATATCAATCCAGTGAAGCTTCTGACAGCCAGTTTTCTGTCGCAAAAAAGGCCGAGTTCATGAAAATGTTGTGTTTTACCGTAATTTGAGTAACGATTTTATATTTTTTCGATTGATTTCTTTTTAACACACTAACACAGAAAAAAGAAATAGTTCCTGATGCTAAATTATCAAAATTTAGAAAGAGTTCATGTTTGATTCTTAATGTTGAAGTTTAATGCAACGTACTTTTCTTAATGGCATTTTGTTCAATTTCTCTCTGATTAAGTCCTCTTGCGTGAGCAATCTTTCTGACTAGATGAAATTTTTTGTCTTTCTGTATATACATTTGTAGCACTGAGCTCGGATAGTGTGGCTCAGATACCCAAAATTACGAATCAGTGTATAAGCAAGAAAACTTCTGTAAAATCAGTAGTAACCATTCATATTCATTCCACATATCGAAAAGTCTCTGTTCTGTAAAACAAAGTCTGACATTAAACAGAACGATTTTGAGAGACATTTAGAATTTAGAAAACCGCATCGAGGAGATCAAAGAAGTCCAGAAGTCGTTAATTGCTTTCAACGAAGGAATGATTTAAGTTCTGTAAATATGACAAAGAGACGTATAACGTAAGAAGAAATGTATATAGACGGCTAAGTAACGATAAATATGTTTTCTTCAAATCTTGTAACTCTGTGAATTCAGTCGTAAAACTTTGCAGACGGGCTGTATATTTTCATCAATATTGTTATTCCCATTAATCAAATTTCCTTTGCCAATTGAAAACAAAAATACAATGCGTGTTGTGTTTATGCCTTTCTACATTTGTAGAACTGAGTTTGGACACTGTGCTTGTTAAACAGAAAGAGAACTCACGTTTTGGTATTATGAAAGGTACACCGACCAGCCGAGCACCAACAATTTGCCTTATTTGGACATCAATGTATCTCTTATTTATGTCGTATAATTTCCAGTGCCTGATTCAGTACCTCTAATATTGCTGAGAATTCAAACTTTACATCCTGCTACTTTTGATATAAATCACTCAGGGCTATAAAATAAATGTCAAGATGACGTTGCATAATTTTCAATATTATAAGTTTCGGTTTAGCTTTCATGTTTCAACAATTAAATTTTATTACGCATACGTTTGTTTAAAATATTACATGCGCAACAATGATGCCAGCCAGTGGTTAATTACATAATACCGACGACCACTGGTAGTTCGATCCGGATCCAAAATGTCAAAAAATGTACTGTCAATTCCAGATTAACTGTGGGTGGATTACCAGGGCGTTGTCTGAGAGAAAAAATTCCTTTTTTTTATGGAACTATGGAAAGAATACTATCACAACCTCCAGAAAAAGCAAAATTTCTACAGAAAAGCAAAAGGAAGAAGAAAGTGTATGAAATAACAGTAATGATAACAGATGACATTACAGTATTTAGGAAATCCTTTATCCACAGCAATATATAATTTAATTAGACATAAACTGAGGCTTCTTCAGGGGCGAAAAAGTTTAAAACTACTGAATGCTGGTAGATGAATACTCGGATTTGAACCCAAGCGAATGGCTGCACGGATATGTCTGTGGTTTCCCTGAAATATTAGAGAATTTTTTTAGAACGTTCTCCAGGAAGGCGTCCTCACAATAAGGTGATAGCTCTCGTGTGCTTTTTTAATATCAATTTAACCTAACGTGCGCAACAATAAATAACCTTATTTTTCAGGCAAAAGTGATGTTATGAAAGCTTGAATTTTGAGACGAGGATTAAAAATGATATAGAAACAAGCAGATGAAATCTGAAGAGCGAAAATGCTATTTTAGTTATGGCTTTCGGTAACTGAATGACATAATTGAAGTTTGTCTTTATTACAGTTTGTAAAATGTTTAACTGAAATTAAGTTACTTCAGTGAGAGGTAAATAAAAGTACTTTTAAAAGAATTAAATTTGTGACGTAACGAAAAAAAAAAAAAAAAAGAAGAAAGAAAGAAAAGAAAATGTAGAGACATTAAATTATTTTGAAGCAGGAGACATGGAAACTCAGCAATGCCCTCGCCAGAACTCGAACCAAAACATCTCGATTACGCGCTGAGTGTGCTACCGTTACACTACAAAGGATACGCTGAAGGAGGGAGAAAATACCTTATAAAGCAATGCAAAGAAAACATTGAAATATATAATTTTCTAAAAGTGTAGAAAAAGTGAATTGATGAGAAATAGGCATCAGCCAAGTTTAAATTATTTCAATTTCTTAATAAGGAATATGATCTTTTGACAAGAATTGAAATTGGTAGATAAATTTTCAGTTTTTCATCGTATACTTCATTATCTTTATCCATAAAGATTAATTGTTAAAAGGAAGAGCATAAATTTGAATAGTTGTGGGAAAGTTCATTTTCATAATCGAATTATGGACAATACTTATTATTTTTATTATGACTACAGCTACTGATAGAAAGCCCCGAAATCTGAAACCATGAGCCATTATTTTGTATCATTTCTGTATATTTCATGTCATAGCATAGCTATTTCATGTCATAGCATAGCTGCTGATTCTTCCCTGTGCTAAAATATTCACAAATCAAGTCCCTATAGCAATATATTCATATTGAAATGTGAATATATTATTACAGAAATGGTATAAGCAGTTGTTTGCAAGTATTTAGTTCTAATGTTCTAACTATGAAAATCAACATCAATTTAAGTCTTTCCTGGTATCGAATACAATACGCTTCATCTAATATTATCTCGGAAAAATATTATATACAACTTTTCATAATGGAGAAATAAAGCATTCTTGACGAGATAGGGAGGAATCATTATCGGATACTAGCTGTCCTTGACTCTGAAATATAGAACACACCTATTTTTTTAATGATAGTGTAGTACGTGACATAGTAAACTTGTGACCCAATGTTTATTTCCGTCAGCTATGTAGGAAGGAATTCGGAAAAAAGGCCTTACCTTCAGAGTGATGACTTCGCTGTGATCCAGCACGACGTCGGGTTGTTTCTCCAAACAGCAAACGTAGAACATCGTATCGTACCTCCTGTGACCTACGGAGGTCGGGGTTAACCAGTCCCACCATTCATGAAGAGACCATATATCGGGACAGACATTGGCTTCAAGGCAAAAGTCAGTGAAAGCCAGGGGGTCTTTGCGGATTTTTTCCTGCCACGCAACAAGGTCAATGTCAGCATACCAGCTGAGAGACGAGCTTTTAGACTTCTTAGGACGTGTCATCAGTAGTACACCGGTTTCCTCAAAAGTCTCCCTTATCGCTGCTATGCGTAGGGCGACGTCCGGTGGTAGAGGGTCTTGCTCTGGTTTGACATTTGCGCATGATAGCGTGACCGACTCCGTGATCATACGAGGCCGCGGTCCGCTAACTTTCTGACTGAATTTTTGAATGGACTCTCTATTTATGCCATGGGCTGCAAATACATCATACCACTTTGGAGAGTAATCACTGATTTCGGCCAGTCCACCAGGAAAGACGTAAGCATTAGCCATGAAAGAACTTAAGCTGCTACGCTTCACCATAAGAAGTCGAAAATCACAATGATTTTTATTCACCATGTCTCTCGGAGAAGTGTGCGCCCTCACCATCATGGTAGCTAGGTTATTTCCCACAAGTTCTTGCAAGGAGGCTCTAACTACAATAATGACACTGGCAGCCTCTCTCCATGGTGGAATGTGTTCCATTTCTGAAATAATAAGAAATTTTTACTTTAAAAGACATGCAAATTCGCAATATTAAATTATTTGTATTATAAATATTTACTTTTATACCTGTTGGTAATTAGTATACTTTTCCACATAGTGTTAAGGCATGATATTTAATAAGACACACATTTTACGCATTTAAATCTTGAAACCACTTTAATTAAAAATATTAATGTTAAATTCGTAAATCTTTTAAAGTATTTGTAAATCTGAATGAATTAACTTCAACGGAACCTTAAATAGGTTAGCCGTCTTGGTTTTCATGGAAGAGCCTTTAACATAATTACTCACTCAAGCAAATCTAGTAACTACTTGTTTACACATTTTTTTATAACAACTTTCTAAAGAATAATTCACTTCAGACGCGTGCTATTTGCGATGATTTTTATGTAAGGATATGATTCCTACTTATGAGTGAAAGAAAGAAAACGGGTACTCTAGCATCTCGCGCTGCTGTGGTCACCCCCCTCCCCCCAAAAAACGAAAGTAGAAATATGAATTAATTTTACGCTTGAAATGTATAAACGCAATGTGCGTGTTCCCTTTCATAAGCTTTTTTTGGGAAAAAAAGAGTTTATAAGGTATTTTTTCCCTCCTTTCTCCATGCCTTCGTGGTTTAATGGTTAGCACACTCGGCGCGTATTCGAGAGGTTCAGGTTTCAGTTCCGGCTAGGGTATTGCTCATTTTTCGACTTAACAGTGGCGCTCGAACTAAAAGGTGGGGGATGACGAATCAGGATATGGCGATAGGGTCCTCTAATACCCAATCGCTCTTTAAAAGGAGAGTATATAAGGTCCCTCCCTCCTTTCTGCATGCTTTCGTGGTGTAACCATTAGCACACTCGGCGCACATTCAAGAGGTCCAGGTTCGAGTCCCGGTGAGGGCATTGCTCATTTTTCATGCTTTCGGCTTCAAAAATCCTAATGACTTTACACGTTTATCATAGTTCGCGTACTTTCATTCTCTTCTAATTAAATTTCTTGCCATAAAATACTGAAAATACTTATTTCTACTCTTAAAACTTATATACTTAAATTTAGTAATTAATAATACTTTAGTAATTAATATGCACTTTAAAAAGCCTCTGGATACTTACTGAGATTTATAATAATCACGAATAATTTTTATGAATTATTTGCAGATGAAAATATTATATAAAGTACAGAAACATTCTTCTTAAGTACATTTTTAAAACTTTAGTTATTAATAATACGCATCTTTCTTTTCTTGTATGGCATTCAAGCTGCTGCAAAAATTTTAAGCAATGTTACAAAAATTTCTCATAAAGATATCGACAGAAATTGCTAATTGTTTCCAGAAAAAAAAAGAAAGAAAATGCGTTAACCTATTGAGGTAAATATTTGTTGCAATCCGTGTGCACAAGCTGTCCAGCCAAATAAATATATGGATAAGTCTTGACTGATTCAGCCTTAAGTGCATTTGTATTTAGAGGGCGTTAATTATAATGAAATAATATCAGACAAAAAATTTCTGTTTTTGCCATATGGGATACCTAATTTTAAATATAAGATTTTATATTCTCTGTATTTGGTTTCTGACGCACTAAGTCCTGAACTTGTAACTTTATGATAAGTGCTTAGATAAAAATTATTTCATATGTTAAACAGAAATCTGCATTTCGAGATAAGACTGCTTTCTCTTTATTTTTATATTTTTTAAATAATTTTTTGAAATTTTGATGGCAAACTCAAAATTTGATAATTTTAGAGCACGAAGAAAGTTTTTAGAAAACTTCAGAAATGGCAATCGGAGCAGTTATAAGGACTATTAATACAAATGAATATATCTTCCAATTCAATTTTAAAAAGCATTAAAACAGGATGTAATAGGATTAAAAGAGCATCAAGTGTGTTTGATAACGTAACTTACAATAAAGTTACATTTTTCCTTGTGAAAACTTGCAATCACATGGAAACATAATGCATCATGCTTGAGATGTACAATACACCTATTTCTTACGAGCAGAACACGGTCAAGATGTATTCCACTGAACAATATATAAATGTTATAAGTTATTTTCTCACTTTTTTTTACAGCATGCCTTCGTAGTATAACGGTTGTCACACTCGGCGCGTATTCGAGAGGTCCAGGTTCGAGTCCCAGTGAGGGCACTGCTCATTTTTCATGTACTTTTGCTTCAAAATAAACCGTATTTCTCAACAGTGGCGCCCGAAAGGTGGCGGATGACGATTCTTCACCACCAGGATTTGGCAGTTGAGTCCCTTAATTCCCAGTCGCCCTTTAAAGGGGGACGTATATAAGGTATTTTCTCTCTCTTTCCAGCATACATTCGTGGTGTAACGGTTAGCACACTCGGGGCGCATTCGAGAATCCTGGGTTCGAGTCCCGGCGAAGGCATTGTACTTTTCATCTTCTCCTGCTTCAATAAAAAACCTAATGACTCTACAATGTAATCTAAATGTACAGTGAGTCCTCTTGTAATGACCTCAATTTTGACGACCAACAATTTTGAAAATAAAGGCCGATTAAGAAAGTGAGTATATATATATATATATATATACTTTTGGCACTGCCGAAATTGCAATAAAAAAGGAAGGTGCACGATTAGATATTATCTATAAAATTTAAATAGTTCCCATATACAAAATTCCATCTCTAATGATTCTTAAATTATGCGACATACATATGTAAATACGTACATACAAACGCCAGAAAAAAATCAATTTCACAATCATTTTTGGAATGAAGAGTCGTTTATTCTATTTGTACGTACAGACGTCTCTAAAAAAAACAGGTAAATTGGATTTGGGAAAGGTCAAAATAATATTTCCATTGAAATCTGAATCGCAAATTTTTTCGCTATTGCAATACTTTCTTTATTTCATACAAAAAAGTAAAAACTACTTTTATTCAGGTTTGGATATTTATGAACATTTTCTACACTTTTTGTTGTTTAATTTATACAACACTTAATCTAAATAAACGAATACAATACACGATAATCTAAATCTAAATAAACGAATACAATACACGATAATATAAATCTAAATAAACGAATACATGCACTTTTTAAGTTTAGGTAGGAAGGGTGGATGATCTCTTGGTCATAGGGGCGTAGGAGATAAAAAAGGTTGAGAACGACAGTAGTAAGGTACGTTGAGAAATTGCTTTTGATCTGTTTAACATAAAAAGATTTATGCATAGAATTTCATTCATAAAGGTACATATATCAGCCACTGCATTTGTATTTTAATATTAAACAGTGTTATAAAAAGAACAGTAGGATTTTTTTTTTATGAGAAAGGATTCATTTAACCGTGGTACAGTATCAAATTAAAATATTTTTAGAACTAAGCAAAGAATACTTTTAAAATTAAGCAAGTAACAATAAATAAAAATTTTTAATTCTTTCTGTAACAACCAAATTTTTATACAATAATTTAGTTAATACTTTCTAAATGAGTAACTATGCCGTTTAGACTGTATAATGGTTATGGGAGCCTACTGCGGCACCGAAGGGCCCGGTTCGAATCCCGAAGACGGCGTGGATGTTTGTTAATGTACAGTGTCCGTGCGACGTGAAGGTACTCTTAATATGTGGCGAGACGAAAGCCCTCTCGAGAGGCTGATGGTAGGGGAAGAGGAGGTGAGAGATCCTCGGACCCGTCCTCACCGGGGTGCTCTCCATCGAAATTGAGGGCGGAACAAAGCCAAGTCGTACTGTAACCTCACGATGCTGAAGGCTGTTGCCAACGGCAGGCGCAATCTTAACCCCTTGTCACGATGAATTTTGTGGACTTGTTCTGATGTTACTCTCAGACAAGTGAGATAAGTTACAACAAATAACACACCAAATCAGTAGCTTTCTGAGTAATGTATTTATCGCATAGGCTTGGTTTGGCGAGCACACTTTATATGATTCACCACATTTCTAAGTTTATGCTAACTACTCTAAGTTTATCCTATCCTTTTTCTCTGGACTGCTGTTAAAGTACAACAAATCAGTCTTCAAATGGGAGTCATTTCTATTTTTAACGTTACTCTGCAACTGGTTGAGAGATTTAAGATTTCGGTGCATGCGTGCTTGTGGATTTGTAAATTAAATTTCATAAATCTTAAGTGTTTAACCTTCGATTAAGATGTCTACAAAAGAAAACGGGAAAGCAGTAGATTTACAGACACGATTAAAAGCCATGAATGACGCTCTGTTGCAAAGAAAGCTGACAGAAAATTATGCTAAATGGTTGATAAATAAGAAGATGATTGCTTTATTTTATGTAATTCAAACTGCTTTACAAAAGGAAGCGATTAACCAAAAAAGAAGGTCAGTATAACCCAACTTAGATGAAATAAAAAATGAATGGTTCTGAAATTGCTAATCAAAATTTATAATGGAAGTTATTTTCCCCTGTAATTTTTTATATAAATTCCAAGTTCTATAAACAAGTTAAATTAAACTGTAATTTGGAATATAATAAAATGGCTGATTTACTTTCTGAAAGTCAGGCAGTTTTAGGATAAGAAATTAAAAACCAAGAAAATAAATAAATGACAGACTTTAGTGGATAAATAAATATTTTAAAAAACAGTTTGAAATGTCTACGCTTAAAATTTCTTTTATACATAAGATTTGTTTTCCCATTTTAAAATATTCACTTATAGAACTTCAGAAAATTAACTATTAGGATAAATTTTTTCCCTAAATTTGGCATTTTAGTGCATTATTCATTACTTAGAGTTGATTCTTTATTTTTATTAAATGGTAGCAATAAATCGATATAATGCTCTCTAGTATTTTTTGCAGGAAATTTCAGATCTATTTTGCAAATTATTAATCTCTATGACCAAAACGTTTTAGCTATAAGGCGACCGTCCCAAAGAATACCAAAATAGTCTGGAACAACGAATGACTGTCTCCGAAAAGATTAAATTGTATTTTGCATCGAAAAATGATTTTGAATAGGTGTTAAACTATTTCACTTCCTAATTAACTAATATCCAAACGATTGTGGAAGTATTTAAATGCATGTGCAGAGAAAAAGTAAAAAAATGATATAGATCCCCTTTTTCAAACGATAATTCAAATTCATAATTTATATATTATTTTTTTAATTTAGTGATTTAATAATGAAAAATCCTTTTCGTAATTTCAAGAAGGACACAATAAGATAGTGTATTTCAAAATAAAAGCAAAACTGTAATTTTCAACCGGAATTGATGAAATAAATTTTTTCTTTAAAAAGCGTACTCAATTGTATGGTCGATGTCGCAGTCTTCTTGTAGAACAACCTTTGAAGGCGTAAATCTTGTAATTTCTCTTTAAGACAATTCTTAATTTATGCCAAAACTCAAACTATCTGTTTCTGTGTGCAATTTCCACAAAATTCGGATCAAAAGATGTTGTCTTACATAATTACTCAAGGTTTAAATCGCAGTTGGTGGCAAAAATATTCTACGATATCCTGCGCAGCGGCTTCACATCAAACCATTAGCAGATGCTGCTTTCGAAAACTCAGTACAACGTTAGACATCAGTTTCAACTGGTTGTCAAGAGCGCAATCAATGACATTTCCTAAGTTAGCATACTAAAAAGTTACTTAAAAGCATAGTTACTAAAAAGCATAGTTACTAAAAAGCATAGTTACTAAAAAGCACAGTTACTAAAAAGCGTAGGTGCTGCCGTCACTGCTGCTTGACTACAGACAGAGAGACGTGAACACGTAGACGTGAACGCCTTACGTGTTCACGATTAGCAAGTGTTGAAAGTTAGTTGCCCTTTGTCTGTCCCTCTAGGTAGAGATGTAGTTTTACGTAAAATTACCAACTTTATACTGCAAAGTTCCATCCAGTCGCTAAATTACGAGGGGTGACAAGTTTGTTTTGTTTTACGAGAAATAAACTTGTATAATTATGTTTATCGATGCAGGAGACGTGAAAAATGCGTGGTACCCTAGCCAGGATTCGAACTTTGGACCTTCCGATTATCCGTTGGATGTGTTTCCAGTTATACCACGAAGACACACGAAAAGGAGTGAAAAAATACCACTCCTCTTTTTAAAGGGAGACTGGGAATGAGGAATCCCAATAGCTAAATCTCGGTGGTGACGAATCATCATCCTCCACAACATTTTAGTTTGGACGTCCCTTTTAGATACCTTTACAATTTTTTGAAGTCAGGAAACTGAAGGAAACCGCAGTGTCCTCGCCGGCATTTAAACTCCAGGCCTCCCGATTACACATTGGACGTGCTTCCAATTACACTAAGAAGGCACTCCGAAATGAGGCAGAAAATACCTTATAAAATTTTACATTAACTTTTAGATTTTGCCTTGCATTTTGTGTCAGTAGTAAGAGTTAAGCAAAGAAGATAACTCACCACCACGTAGAGGTAACTTCTAAGGGGAGCAGTAGTATAAGTAGTTAATTAATTAGTTAGATAGTTTTAGATATAAAATCATTCCACAATAAAGAACGAGTGGAACTGTTCTTGAGGAGAAACATAGGCCATTCATACCATGGTCTACATTTGGTCACTTTTCTTTTCCTACTTGAATTTTTTGATGAAAATGATCTCCTTTTTCTATTAGTCCAAATCAGACGTTTTGTTTGTATACAGACCCATCACAATGAATGTGAACATTCTCATGAAATCATGCTCATCAAAGAGTTATGTCTGCTTCAAAGGACTATGCGTGATACGCTGAGCTTTATTGCAAATTCTGAAAGACATTATATTATGAATAACAAATTTTAGCGTATCAATTGACTGAGCACCAACTTATACATGAGTTGGATTAAAAATTAGTGACAACGTGTCAGTAATTTTGAAAAGGCTTCATTACCCAAAGATACAAATATTTACAGTCCATGATTATACTCGCCTATCATGTCTGTCACCTTATGCCAAGTTACTGGAAGACAGCGTACACCATTAAGGATGCCCATTTTAATTGATACTGCGCAGCAACCAACTTACCGCACGAATACCTTTATCTCTACTGTAATGTATCTATTGAAATGGCGTAATGAATCCATCGCAATGATCGCTTCATTTTGGCGAAGGCATCATAATCGCATGTAACCATCGGGTAAGTATGGCCTGAAAAAAATGTGGGTATGTCGGTTGTTCTAATACCTCTCATCACCATTGCGGCAAAAGATTCGTATCAAGGCTCGCTTCGTATTATAGCATCTCTTATTATCATGGATGATAAGATTTATCACACGTGATATCATATGAGCCCAGTACTTAGGAAAAAGCAGTGACACTTATTGGTGATAAATTCCCATAATTCTACATGACCATGTGTGCGCATTGTCACACCGCGAGCACTGTTACAATCTATTGCTACGATAGCAAATGAGGATATTAGAAAACCAGCCACACTCATCCGATGTGAATCTATGTGACTATGATATCTTAGCTAAAACGAAAAACCACTGGAAGGTATCCATTACAAAAACAGAGGAAAGGTTTTCCTTGCTTTAGAGCGATTGCTATGAAGCATCAGCAGAAATGTACTTGCTGATGTTTTACGGTACCTTCTAATAGCTTGGCAGGAAGTAAAAAACATAACAGGCGATTATGCTGGGAGACTGTAAGTTTCGCACTTATTATAATAAAATATTTCAGAGCTATTGACACGGTGCCACTTTTTATCCGATCCGTACACATACGTATGCTAAATGAAATGAGGTAAAGATTTTCATACAAATAAAGCCGTTTATAAAGAATTATTCTGGATGGGTGTGTCTCATTATGCCTTAACATAATCACTATAACATTTATACTAAAGGGAAACGTATTCATATGAAACTGATCCCCATATGGATAAGCTTATTGCTCATTTTACTGCTTCACTTTCTTTATTTTACTGCTTATTGCTTCACTCACTTCAATTTATTTCAGGTAGCAGTTGCCACCTTCACAGAGAGAATATTTGTAAGAACTGTTTTACGTTACAATATTCGCTCGATATTTCATGTGTATATCATGATTTAAGACATTTTATATTGAAATTGGGAAACCAAAATTTTTAGTGATTTTACGAATATGCTATTTATTAAACGTTTCTGCCAAAAAGATTCTTTTCTTTATACTTCGCCATTTCTTGAATGAAGTAAACCACTGACATGACAGAGTTCTAGTTCAGCACTAAAGAGCAGCATTCTCTGCTACTTCATTAGATATATTCGCAACTGAAGAACTACTTGATAATGCAGTTAATAGAGCTGATAAAAGTATTCGTTTCATTGCTTTGTTTAACGAACCTCGTAGCAGTTCATGAACTTACAAAATCGTACTGGAAAGGTAACGCACCAGAAAATCCAGATTTTAGCCTTTCTGGATAATCTCTTCTTATCTTTTCACCATGAATCAAAGCGTGACGGTAAAAAATTCTGTATACAGAGCAATCTAATGCATTATTGAGAAGGCGCTGGAATTCGAAGTATGTTTCACACGTAAAGGAAAGATGCTATCGAACGAACGAAAAATGTACATTCAGCTCCAGATCAACCATGGGTGGATTACGCGGATGTTGTCTTTAAAAAAAGATTAAATTAATTTTTTTGCAGAACGATGAAAAACATTCCACCACAAATCTCTAGAAAAAGCAAATTTCTACAGGAAACTCAAAAAGAAGAAGAAAATGCGTGAGAACAGTAGTGACGTCACAGTATTTTAGTAATTTCCTTTATTCACAACAATATACTATAATTTAATTATACATCATCCGAGGCCTTACCAGCGGCCGAATGTTTAAAGACTGCTGATTGCTCTGGTAGCTGAATACCCAAGTTCGAACCCAGGCGAATAGGCTGGCTTCACATTTACTTTTCGAAGTTTTACCCATGTGTAACGTGAATACGAGCCAGTCTTCGCGAAGGCATCTCTTCCTTGGCAGATAAGTTGTCATTTCCAAATAAACTAACGCATACATAAACTGAAGTATTCAAATATTGTTACCTCATCCATTAAAATAAATTGCCCATTAATTTCCGTTTTCCATAGAATCCAATGGAAGTTCAAGAGTTGTATAAAAAACTGTTTTTCAACTTGTTCTTGTTACGAATGCTTATTTAATTTACCTAACAAAATTATTTTCCACATTTAACTGTTCCGAAATGCATTGTTATTAGTATTTTACATCAATCATAATGTTCGTTTTTCTTTTTACTGCTGTCGTATTAATCATGATTCTAGGTTAACCATGTCTCCAGTTGATTGGAAGTACGTTATATTCATTTTATTGTTTCCCGATCAAATCTTTTAGCATCAGAAGAAACCTAGTTAATTTAAAAATGGGATATTTATCTAAACTTCCGCATAATATTCTATAGCAGCGGTTTTCAAACAGAGTTTCGCAACTCTTATTTTGGGCAAACGAGCGCAATAATACTAAATAAATTTCTTCAAGTTGAACGAGGCGGGGAAATTTATGTTTATTGAGCCTTTAATACATTCAACTTTCACTTTAACAGATACTTTAGGTAGGAGAAAAAGTACTGAGCAGTATACAATTGGATCAGGTGCCAAGTTTATCCGATGCATATCTAGAATAGTCTACTGATTATTATTTATCAGACTTCGTCTTACAATCAAGGTCTGCCCAAACTTATTAGGGCTTGGAGTATCCTAATATTGTTAAAAAAAGTTTGATTATTTGAGCGACATAAGATTTATTAATCTATCTTGTGATATGAGATAGGATTTATTCAGTAGTAACTGCATTAAAAAATATCTATATGCAATGTCTAAAAGGAGATTAGCACTGCAGTTTACAAACTTATGCTTAGGCTTGAAAATAGATGTTTCTTATAAATTGACCAGTTTCTTATAAATTTTATAATTTTATGTTGATGAAATATTTTTCTTGACTTTTTTATAAACCATTTTGAATGTATTATTTAATTAATTTGACCTTTTTCTTTAAGATTTTTAAAAATCTGAAAAATTCTTTCAAAACATTTAAGGTTCATAAAATAAAAAGGTGCAAATTTATTGGGTCTAATTTTTAAAAATCCTTTTTTGGGAAAGATGTATTAAATTTAGATAGATCATTATAGTATGAAAAGCTCTTTTCTATAACATTATACAACGTATCATTAAAAGTCCTTACCTCGCTTCTATTTTCGTAAGCCTAGATTGTAGACATGTACTTCCAGTTGAAGCAAAATTGTTTAAATGAACGTAAATATTCATGTTGTGTAATGTCCCCAGTCCCTACAGTTATATTTAGTAGAAAGTTAATACGTATTCTAAAAGGTAAATTAGAAAAAATCGTCTCTATAAACGGCGTATCATTTTTAAAATTGTTTCCACCAAATATTATCGCTCTGTGTTATATGTAAAGAAATTGAATTCTAAAGAATCTGCATGATGTATGTTTCTCGCATTGGGAAAAAATGACGGCACCTAGAGCCATCAAATTTTGAATAAAATAATCCTCCATCCAAACACGGGCACCTGGAAGCACGAATTTTGAATTTCAAATTTGTTTTATTACCTATTTCATATTTTGTAAAACTTTAACGAATTTTTGATTCACAAACTCAACTATTTCAAAGCGAGCAATAGTAACACTGTACGGAAAAAAAATTTGTATCTCCAGCTCTCGAAACTATCTATCGGAAATTCTAAAGATATACTGTTTTTAAATATTTTATGATACTGTTGCTGAATTGAATTTTATGCGATTTGAGTGCAAAGAACGTGATTTTTAATAAATAAAGTTAACACACAAAACGTTAAAAAAATGAAGGCACCTTTGGGCGTAATATAAAATATGAAAGTTTTCAGCTTTTGTTTTTTGTTTTATTTTATTTTATTTATTTATTTTTTATCAGATTTCTTAAAACAGTTCTTTTGGCCTTCGCAGAGGCGTAATTGAGAAAACATTTCGACCTTTTTTTTGTAGTGTTTACAAAGAAAAATGAACTATTTTAGACGACACTAGTGGCTTCGTTTCCTTTTCCTCAGTTGGAAAGTTCTCGAATTTTTCTCTATTGTTATCGTGTCAGCACATGTTTCCGCTGCATCATTTCCACTCTTGCAGCTAAAGAAGAAGGTTCTATTTAAACTTCGAAACTAGTCCTTCAAAATTTCCGTAACTTGTGCTGATTCTTGTCGGTATAGTGTCTTTAAAATTCGTCCCACGGCTTGTTAGTAAAGGAAGAACTATATTTATTAGCATCTCAAAAGACCAAATGTTTAATGTATAAAATATTCCTGCGTAATTTTAAAATAATTTATAATTTGAAAGATATAAAATAATAAATTTGGAATTTGAAATAAGTCCTGTTTTCTACGAAACTGGAAGTAGTAAATAGATATTAATTTTTGTTACCTTCTATTTTGTATTGCAAAGGAATGTAAAAGTGAATCACAAAATTGTCCAAACAAGGATACGTATAAAGCATTTATCGAAAATGTATTTACAGATTAAATCGTTATTAAAATAAATATATTAAGCAAAACTCTATCTATTTAAATGCCTCTTCTTTTGGCTTGCTGACAGATTAAAAATTTTTCAAAATAACAAAATATTCGAAACTCTTGCATCAAAAAGCGTTCAAAATATACGAAATAGTTATGATAGTTACGAAATAGTTATGAAATGATATAACACTCTTCCAAACGTGGTATATTATAATTTTAGATCTTATGAAATATGGTGTAGGTGGAAACAGTGAAATCGAAGATGACTGATCATCTCCTACGCAAAGCATTAAAAGTAAAAAAAAAAAAAAAAAAAAAACATGAAAAAGATTGTTTGAAGAACTGCTAAGGTATCGTATTTTTAAATTCCTTTCTCCCTTTAATGTATGCTTTAGTAACACTAAAAAGGTTTGAAATATTAATTATATTAGTTTAAAGCTGAATTATGAAACTTTCAAAATATAATATTTGCGGATTCCTATCTCGATGAAGAAATATGCCAGAGATTAACAAAACGAACCCGAAGAATACAATAAACTTTAAGAAATAGTCTGAAGTCGTTGCGCGGAAGAATTAACAATTCTGCGTTATTCGGATTCAAAACGCTTTTGTTACAGTAAAACAGCTTCATAATTCAAGAACTGTAATGTGTGTTAAAGGTGTGCGATTTAAGCTTTAGAAAACTGGTACGTTATTTTTTAACATATTCATTTTTAATTATTTTCATTTGTAAATCTGGAACTCAATGTTAACTTTTAAGATATTCTGAAAGACTTAGCGTCTCAAAGTACGAATCTCTCAAAAGAAATCAGAAAACTTGTTACACAATGTTAATAAGGACAGACATGAATTTGTTTTGAAAAATTACCTGAAATATTAAAACCGAGCATGAGTTCAAGAAACTTCCAGTTTTAATTTTGCTAACTAGTTCAAGCTTTATAAAAAAAATATCTACTAAATACGAAAGAATCGAAATACGCTTTTTTCTTCTTACACTATTCTTATCTTATCCAAAACCGGCTTGTTGAAAAAAAAAGTATTTTAAAAATTTTTCTTAAAATGAGACTTGTCAAAAATTCTAGAAATAAACTCAGATAGTATTCAGACATTTAGAACACACTGTTAATATTTAGCAAAAATATGCAAAGAACTGAATATTTAATACTTAGTTCAATGCACTTTAGCATTCACAATATCATTCTTTTCACAAATCATGGGCATTGATTCAAGTAATATTTTTTGTTTAAGAATATTTTATTTTGTTTCATGTATCCGCCAAAATTACTTTCAGTTGAGCTCTTTTAAAGATATAAGATGTTTCCTCATTTTCCCCAGTTTATTTCATTAATTAATTTTAGATAGGTTTCTAGTTCGAAGAATATGAAGGAGCTTCGGAGTTGTCATTCACTAATTCATTCGACATTATTAATGCATAGACATTTAAATGTAATTAATAATGCTTTGAGATATACATTTAGACATTTATAAATGTAATTTCAGAATAACTATCCTAATAGATCTTAAATGCTTTTCCAGACAACATATCAATGACTAAGTTTTCGAGACGAACTTTATTTTCCTCAAACTTTCCCAAACTTTTCAAAATTAGTTTCATTTTCGAATGAACATTTTCGTATTTTAAAATACACTCCTGCTAAAAAAATAACCAGCAAAGGCAAAACATCGAGTAAAACAAAAATTATTTAATGAATATGCTTGAAATTGATCCAAGAGATTGGTGTCGTAGTACTAGACCACACGCCAAGCAATAAAGCAAAGACATATAAAAAACACATGTATTACGAAAATGACATCGCGATAGACCAATGGGTCGGAAGAACATGCAATGGAAACATCACGCTAATAACGGGTATGATACCCGTTTTAGCTAAAATGCATGCTTGACAAGGAAGAGGCAAGTTGGCAATAGTGTCGTTGATCGCTTGTTTGGTAGTAGTGCCAATTCCTGTAGCAATGCATATCCTCTTGCAACGTGCCTGGCGGCATACTGTGACCTAATATCCATCGTCCCAACGTGTCTCACACATGCTCTATGGGATCCAGGTCCGTTGATGTAGCGGACCACTGCAGCAGATATGAAATTGATTCACTCTCCAGACAACTCCGTACCACTCGAGCTCTACGTGGGCAGGCGTTATCGTCATAAATATCGCGTTGATATCCATTGCAGCAATAAAAATGCATTCAAAGTGTAGAATTTCGCCGCGATATAGGACGGCTATGGCGGAACCACCAGGAATCACGTAAAGGTCGGTGCGGCCGTTCTATGTTATCCCAGCTCATACAAGTAAGCGTCCTCCTCTGCAATGATCTCTTTCGGAGATGCCTGGCGCTCGACAGCTTGCCCTTAGCTCTCGTCATATCATTGCTCTTCGGGAATCGTTCTGGATATTAAATCGACAGTCATCCGTAAAGAGTAAGTGGCTCCCACTGCTTTGGTGTCCACTGCGATGTTCACGGGCCTAATTCGAACGCGTTCTGACATGCGATGGGAGCAAAGGAAGACAAACCACAGGTCTTCAGGAGTGAAGTCCGCCTTCATGCAGTAGACGCGCACAGTTTGGCGGGATATGGCCCGTCCTGCAGGAGCAGAGATATGGGATGTTAGCTCTCGAGGTGTTACTGATCTACGGTATCTTGCACATAGCAACAGGAAGCGATCGTCAGGCCGTTGTGGTAATCCTTCGGCGTCAACACTTACGTTTTTTGAAGGGTTTTTGATCCCTTTGGTAACTAAACGGATTGTCTTGAACCAGCTTGCAGCATCCAGACTGCCCTTCAACGCATTTCATCGTGCAAACGGTGTCTTCGGCTCGTGCATTCCACTTTGGCTATCTTGGATTATACAGAACTATCGCTGCTTGTAAACTGACTCATAGGTCGGACATGGCCCTTTTTATGGCATTATCGTGTAACTGCGAGATTGCATTTTATGTTAATTTTGGTTGCCTATTTGCATTCGGCGATGCAATCTCATAATATAAATTGTATGTTTTAATTCCACTTTTTACATTCGTAGCTTTTCTTCTAGGGTTTGTTGCATATTTTTTTAGCACGAATGTACATCAATAGCTCGTAAACCACACTAGAATAAATGCATTCTTTAAACTTCACTATATTTGTTTACCATAGCGACACTCTGGCGCTAGGTTCACTTAACAACGTTACATCTCATTCATTTTATAACTCAGAATGCAAAAAATTTATATCATCTGAAGAATTATCTAATTGTTGCCACATGTCCGATTCACATAATATAATAAATCTAAAACGACGTATAAAAGAAATTAAACAAAAAGAAAAAAAAAAGAAACAGTTTTTCACAGACGATTTAGTATCTCTCATTAAATTAATTCAGTTCTCACTTCGCGACAAGGCAAAAATACATAAAAACTCAAAATATCTACTATATTACAAATCACGAAATAAATCTTAAAAAATTATTTCCTGGAATAAATTCTAGAATGGATTAAGCGTAATTTAATTCGCGATAATAAAAGAAGGCGTTATTATGGTTGTTGCGAAGCTTAGTTTCTCTAGATTGGAAACAAATACACTATTCTGTTAGGTTTCAAATGTAAACAAACATGGCTGCTATAGTAAAAATAATTAGCTGCACTTAAACAACTTTTAAATTCTTTATAATTCTAGAGATATTGCATGCAGATTTACTAAAGGCATAAAAACCTTAACCGGAAGATAAGAACAGCATAATTCAATGATTTTGTAAAGCAAAAAATGCGCAGTTTAAGAACATATGAGAATAAAGAAACTGAGATCACTGAGCCGAGTAACAGAGGGGATATATATAAGTATATAAATATATGTATATATACCTATATTTATATAATTTTGGTGTGAGCGATTGCAACTAAAATAGGAGGTGCACGTCGACATGTTATAGCAGTCCTATATACAAAATTTCAACGTTTTGAGGGTACTCGATTTTGAGCTATGCAAGATACGTGCATACATACATGTGTACATACGCCACAAAAAATTCTCTTCGGAATTCGTTTTAAATCAGTTTTATAAGTTTTTTGGGGAAAAAGAGTCTTTTATTCTGTCTCTACGTACGGACGTCAGGCAAATACATCGTTAAATTGCATTCGATAGCGGGTCAAAATGGATATTTTCGTTGAAATATGATACCTGAAATTTTTCGCGATTACAATACTTCCTTTTTACTTCGTACAAGGAAGTAAAAATAATTTTGTGTAGCGTAAATTGCAGAAGCAATATTAAATATTATATGAAAACTAATACGTGTGTTCTGTAAGAAGTGCTAGTGATTTTCCTAAATAACGATTAAATTACATACATGCTTCCTGTTGGAAAAAATCAGACTCATTTCAGCGATCTGTTTTGGGAAACGAATCTAGTAACTATTTATTCTTTTGGTAAATAAAGGCTATAAAGGGAAATGATATAATTTAACTAAATAAAAGCAATATTTCAAAACAAACAAAATCATGCTTGTTGTAGAAAAGTAACTATTCTGGTTACGGATTAACAATCACTCGACTTTTTATTACTTAAGTGGAAATCATTTACGTAAGATATTGCAGTAATTAAAGTTGAGGATGCATTTATTGTTAGCAAAAATAAATAAAAAAAAAAAAAAAAAAAAAAAAAAAACTGAAATTTTTCAGATTTTAAATTACGTCCAAAGGGGCGTTTTTTTAACGTTTTGAGTGTTACCTTTATTTATTAAATATCATGTTCTTTGCACTTAAACCATAAAATTCAGTTCAAGAGCAATATCGCAAAATAATGTTAAATTAAGCATATCTTTAGAATTTCCGATATACACAGTCTCGCGAGCTGGAGATAAAAGTATTTTTTTTCTATATAACGTTGCCATTTCTCGCTTTTAAAGCATTGAGTTTGTAAATCAAAAATTCGTTAAAGTTTTACAAAATATAAAATCTATAATAAAACAAATTCCAAATTTGGGATTTCAGATGCCCATATTCGCAGTAGGATTTCGTCATTCAAAATTCGATGGCTCTATGTACCATTGTTTTATCACAATGCGAGAAATAGACAATCATTTATGCAGATTTTTCATTATTTAATTTCTTCAAATATAATGCAGGACTCTAACATTTTGTGGCAACAGTTTGAAAAGTGAACCGACGTTTATGAGTCCGACGCAAAATGCCAAAACGAAAGCAATAGTCCTTCGGGACTGAAATCCCTTTGTAAAAAAAAAAAAAAAAAAAAAAAAAAAAAAAAAACATATTGCAGCAAGTAAAGTTGAGGATGCATTTATTGTTAGGGATAATAAAAGGGAAAATATATATATATATAATTATATTTTACATATTATAAATTTTTTTCAGGGTTTTTTAGCGTTAATGGTCAAAATATCAGGTGTCTACTTATTTATTTATTTATTCATTCACTTAAAAGACCATATTGATAAAATGTGTAAGAAATGCCGAAATTATGTCAGACAGTGCTGAATATAAAAATGTTTAATTACTAAGCTAGGAAATATTTTTTTAATTGAATTATGAAATTTAAACCATTTTTTTTTTCAGTGGAAAGAAGACCCAATAATAAAAGGAAACGTACAAAAGTACCATTTTCAGATATATTATCAGATCAGTTGGACGTCTAAGTTGAGTTCATGAGCAAAATATATGTAATGTGTCATAATTTATAATGAACTAGAGATAATAATTAAATCAAAAATTATATAGAAAAAGGAGAGTTAACAATCTAACAGGAAGTGCATACATTCAAACTGAAAAAAGAAAAACTAAAAAAATTCAGTTTTTAATGTATATATTTCCTGTTAGGCTGTTTAACCCCTTTATGATTTAACTCTTGATTATTTAATTAATTTTGAAGCATACTGCGAGAATAATTCATAATCTTAATTTGAAATTTCTAAACTTTTAGTTGTATATATATATATATTTATATAAAATATAAATATATATATATACAACCAAACACACACACACACACACACACATATATATATATAAAATTGAAATAGAAATTGAAAAGCTAACAACTAATGTGACGTAAGACCTATTTGGTCTTAAAAATGTTTTGCGCAAAATGCTGCAATATATATATATATATATATATATATATATATATATTGACCCAAATATAAAATGACTAAACAGTTAGACAAACTTGTATATTTTGAAGTTTTTTCAATATGTTAAAAACATACTGCATATAACCTCACATATATGAGTTTGAAATGTTAAAGATGCTTTAGAAGAAAGATTAATTACTGGCTTAAATGTAATATTGTGAGGTGAAACTAGGTAAACTTGTTTGCTTTCAGTGCTAAAGGACACTTGTTGTATTTATTGTCTTAAAATAATTTTAATGTTAGACTAACTGAGTTACTGCAGGCAGATAATATATTTCAGAAATGTTTTTGAGAGAAAAATTATTGTCTTTTATTAGAAACATTTTGTGTCTTGTATTAGAGACAGTTTTGTTGCGGAAATAATATCTTGTATTAGAGACAGTTTTGTAGTTGCAATAATGCATGTAAATCTAACATTTATACAGTTCATATACTACTGCTGTTTGAAACCTATGTAAAAAGGACGACTGTCTAAACTGATTACCCCCCTAATAAAATTATATATAAGAATAAATGTTAGGTGAGCATAAGTCCGTGCTTTTATGGTATATGCATTTATACATTTTTTTATGTTCGCTTTAAAAGGATTTTTAATGTGCTTGTATGATGATACTCCAAAGTATGATGGAGCATCAAAGTATGAGGCTCCGATCTCGGCTACAATGAATTGCCGAATTATAGACATGGTTAAGTTTAAATTAAATTAGTATATTTAAAGTATATACACTAAAACTTACAGAGTAAATTGTAAAGGTGACAAAAGTAGAATCGTAGTAAAGTATGAACATTAAATTATGGTCTAACAAAAAATTATTATTATTAAATATAATATCTCCTTAATAAATTCTTTATATGAGACTTTACTTTATCTTTAATAAATGACAAGCAGCCTTTTTTCTCGAATAGAATTTAAACGCAAAATAGATTTAAGACATAGAAACCTTTCCAAAGAATGAGCCATAATGATGGTATCATGAAATGTTATTATTAAAGTATATCAAAAATCCTTTAAAAGCGAACATAGATGTATAAATGCATATACCATACAAGCGCGGACTTTAAAAATAATTTTGAAATTGGAAAAGAACACATAAGTAGCACGGTCAGAAAAATAAAATGAAATTTAAAAAATAGAAAAATTTAGACTAATAATTATAAAACGAAACATAAAATCACATCGGTCTTCGTTCATTAGTTGCGGTTACAGCAAAATTAACTCATTAAATGGGAAATTAAATTTCTTGGCAGAAATCCCAGGAGTGTTACTTTAGATCTCAAATTTCAATTTAGAATAAAGCACGGAAATAGAAATAATAGCATGAAAACGGTAGAAAAATAGAAATTTTTCAAACTTGGAGGGAGGGGGG
Source organism: Stegodyphus dumicola (assembly GCF_044657685.1). Lineage (NCBI taxonomy): Eukaryota > Metazoa > Arthropoda > Arachnida > Araneae > Eresidae > Stegodyphus > Stegodyphus dumicola. Next base: position 232,870,748 of record NC_140768.1, read on the forward strand.
GTTCGCATACGACAAAATTGTTAGTCGATCATAATTTTAGGAATAAGACCATAATATTATTCGAAAACAAGATATAAAATTAATCAGATAAAAGCTAATACAAAAGTAAACTTTTTCTTCTGTCTGCGAAACGACACAAAGTTATTTTTAGAAGCATAAAAGAAAGCAAATAAGCTGTAAGGAGCAATGAAAAGTTAAACTTTAGGTATCTAATAATATTATGAATATCATTTGAATTCATTTATCGATGAAGTAAATGTTCAAATTTATGTTGAATAGTTTCATTAAGTTACAAAAAGTTATTACTTTATTATTACGCAAATTTAGATACGCGTATGTTCAGTGAGAAGGGTCATCGCATAAAATTTGCTCATATTTTGTTACTGTAGAAGCACATAAACTGTTTCCAAAGTATGTAATTAACAAATATTCCAGGTCACTAGATCTCATTTCGTAAAGAGAGAGTGATAAAAATGACTTAACTGAAAATTCGAGAAGGAGCAGGAACGAAGTAGTATATATATTTAATATTATGCAGTCAATCGTAGGGCAGGGTACTCACCACTTTCCATGTATTATCCAAGATTTCATTAAATTTTATTTCAATGGCATTATGACTTCTGTACGCGTGCCATTCTTCTAAAGAGAAATCCTCTCTGCCAGAGAAGCAGCATGTATGGCATTCGTCTGTAGCATCTACACGGCCATCCAAAGGAAATCGCAGTAATCGTAAGACACCTGCATCTGCTTTTGTAGTAGTTTCCGAATTCCCCTTCCATCCATAGCTGACGGTTCCAGCCCGAGGGCCCCATCCAAGCTCCGGGTGGCTGGTGATGTTATGAGATGCGTAAGTGTCTTCTCTACGTTGCAAAAGCAGTTCCATACAGTGTGACGTCAGAGACCTGTTCTTGAAGCCGCGCTTCGAATCAGAAGGATGAATAAGAATTTTTCTTTCTCTCTCTCTTCTTCTTCTTCTTCTTTTTTTTTTTTTAAGTGAGTTCGTCATAGTTTCTCTGTACGATATGATATACGAAACTCGCTTCCCTTCATATCGGATAATTTTCCTTGCTTCATCTGACTTCGTATCTGTGTTTGATAACATGGCAACGATAAGGGTTTGATTGTCAAATTATTGCTGCAAGATCGTCAAATGATACATGTTTAAGCAGCCGTGAATTTTTAAGGATTATTATTACTATTTTTTACATCCTCTTTGCCTTATTAACATAAAATATTATTGCTCTTATCATTCGATTCATAAATATTCATCAACAATACTGCCAGCGCAATGTTAAAGTTTTACAAAAAGAAAAAAAAAAAAAAAACGAACTTCCCTTGTGCTGCGACCTGAAGGAAAATGACAATATATGTATGTAAGATAAAAAATATATATATAAATCCAAATTATAGTGTAAACTAATAGTAACCCCGTAATTCTCCCTCTGCATTCTAAAAATGGTAATGATTTTTTTCTGGACTGCGTCATTTCTAGATCAGTCCATCTTGCATGGCTTGTGCAACGCTAATGACGTAACTAATTCGGAACCTAAACTCATAATTTCGAGAACTGAAACCTTCCTAACCTAAACCAAAACCTTCTCTTGGTAAGCCTCCATACTGGATAACTGCGAATTTTTAGCTTTAGCTCTCCTGCAGTCAAGATGCTCCGTTTACTTTGTCAAAGTACTAATTATGCCATTATCTAAAATGCGATACTCCATATTTAGAGTCGGCAACCTTGTAGCTGTGGTGTGCCAAACCAATCTACCAATATGATTCAGTAAGCCGCACAGAAGGAAATATTTGAAACAATTCGATTTCCACAGCGGTGCATGCAGAGTTAGGGAATAGAGGTCAAGAAATACAGATTTAGAGTTTTATTATATATTGATTATGCATCATTTAAAGGTATTTATTAATATACAATAAACATAATAAAATATAACTATTCTGTCAATATAAATAAAAAAATTAAATTACACATATATTATGTATTATGTATCTTTTAAATATATTTATAAAAATAAAAGATAAACAACATACAAATACAACATAATAATAAAACAAGGCGCGCAACGTCATTCATTTCAGTATTTTCATCAAGAGCAACGCTAAATGCAACAGTTTCTTGTAATTCAGAATTCTGTTTTGTTGTTACATTTTCTGCTATTTCAGTTATTCGTCTTTCAGTAGTTCACTCAGAAACCGATATTTCTTGAATTCGGGGTAATATTGTTTGTAAATTTGGTAAATCAATATTAAAAACTTTTTAAACAATATCAAAAACTTTTTAAAATCGTGTCCTATTAGCCATCTGTGAAAGTTTTGGCTTTGGCAACTACACAATGAGCAATTACGAAACTACATTCGTCGCATTAGGTTTTCTTTTTAAATATTTGATAAAAATATAACTTGTTTCTTATATCCAGAAACAGCTCATTTTACAACTTCAAATTTCTCATTGGCATTCTGAAATGTGGGCTGATGTTTAGTTTGAAAATGTCTTTGCATACTTAATGTGCGACATACGACGTTTTGCGATATAACACACATAAAACACGATTCGTTTCACGTACGAATATATATTTACTCGTCGAAGATTCTTGAAAACCGGGAACATCAGGATTTCTTTTTTTAATGAACATTTACTTAAATATGTAAATTGTATATTAAATATATGAATGGTCACAATAATTAAACAAACAAAATACGGGTTTTCACAATAAAACTAAGAATTGATTCCGCTTGGTAATCTTTTAGATAAACTTAGGTCAGAAGCCTGCCCAGTGGTGCTATATATGCTATGTATCTAAGAACGTGTCGTAAACTTAATAGTAACCTACACCGCACGACGTGTATCGATTAAAATCATACTCGATATTGGCGCGACGAACCGAACGAAAAGCGAGAAAATGCGTGAGGTGGGTCGGTGCAGAGATGAGAGACAGGGAGGTACATGTAATAACGTTATAGAGTGCAACTTTTTCCTTTTCGCCATCGACGGAACAGCTGGCCCACTGGGTTAGGTGCTTTTCAGCCTGTTGGATCCATTAAAAACAAACAAATAAATAAAGAGTCAGTACTGTGTCTTCCAGGAATTTATTGCATTTAGAGCTTAGTACTGTGTCCTCCGGGAATTGACCATGCTAAACGAGGAACATTTTTCCCTATTATGGTACATGATAGGCATATAGATATATTAAGGATATGGTATAGACTCAGGTACAGATGTAAAGATGAACAAATACATTACAAATTGTGAAATACATTAAATGAGTTCTGGATTAATCATAATATCAACATAATTAAAAACAAAACAAAACAAAAAACAAGACATTAAGTAAATTAATATATGTACAGAGAGGGCTGCTGACGGCATGGTGTCCAAGGAAAGAAGTCACTTCAGGTTGTCAGCAATACTTTCTGCAATGGTAGTGCAGTCTCTAATGCGGCTGAGCGGATATTTATTTTTAATCCAATCTTGAGCCATGCCGGCATATTGATTGCAGCTGGTCTTTTTAAGTGTGAATTCGCTGTGTGCGGGCAATCATACAAATAGTTATCTGGGTCACCAGTACTGCCATAAATACATTGGTCGCTGTCTTTTAGGCGAAATCTGTGAAGATAGGACATATATGGGCCATGCCCTGTCAATACTGTGTGAGGTGCGAAGAGCTGTTATTTAAATTCTGGTTTATTTTTGGATGAAATTTATACAGTCTTCTGCCTGTGGTGCTCGATTCCTAGTAGTTTTGCCATTGTTTAATTAATTCACATTTTAGAGTGTTTTTCAGATACGAGTGCGGAAGGGGCATACTAATGCTACTCACATGGAGTTCACTGGCTGCGCTTTTCACAATCACATCTGCTGCTTCATTTCCTTTAATCCCGTATGGGCTGGAACCCATTGAAATTTGGGCCTCAGACTTGTAGGAATCGAAATTAATAGCTTTTGTACGTCTTTGACTATGGAACGTCTACTGCGGCTGCCCTTGATGGCCTACAAGCCTAACATTGAGTCTGTAAATTACTTTATACCTTCCATTGCTAGCAGTAAAGTACAGAGCTGCTTTTAGGGCTGTAAGTTCTGTCTGAAACACTGAGTTACTAGGATGAAGCTTCTTAGTCCAGGAATGGATTATGAGGTCACCCTCCATTGCACACCAGGCACTGCCAGTCCCGAGCCATCAGCATCCATTGCAGCCATCAGTATAGACGGTTGAGGATTGTAATGCAAGTGGAGGATTATAGCTTGCTTCTATATCAAAGTCTGCATGGTGGCAAGGAGAGTGGGCAATGTGATTATCGTAATCCGAGGACACACAAGTCTTACTCCAAATAGTAACGTCTCGTTTTAGTCTGATCGCTTTCACCACAGCACATCCGCTCTGTACTACCAAGTGCAGGGACGGAAGACCTGCGAAGGCATTTAATGCAGTTATTGGAGAGGTACGGAATCCTCTGCACATGCCAGAAGAAATGGTCTTTGCGCCGATTTCAATGCTTGCTGCACTGTTAATTGTGACATTGACGCCCCATACGGAGACGCCATGAAGTGCTATGAGCTCAACAACGGGGCATACCATACTTTGAGCATCTGCGAGGAGCTAGCTAGAAGCAGCTGTTTTTAACATTGTCTTAGACAGCTTATGCAGCCGTTCTTTAAGATCCTTGATGTAAGGAAGCCAGAAGAATCTGCCGCCTATAATCATACCCTAGTAGCGGAAATGTCTCACGAATTGTTTATTTCTGCCATGGAGGTTTACGCACGAGGTACGCTCGTGCCTTTTCCTGAGCTAATCAGCATTCCTTTTGTTTTTGGTCTTGAAATCGTGAGCTTATGTTCACTGGCACAGCGGAATTGAGAATTGTACTACTTGCCAAATCTGGCACACCTGCCATAGCTTTCATTTAAAAAACTGTAGGGTGCGTAATGCACTTGTGCTCATGTGTGATGAAAAAAATATTTTTGATAATTAGTTCGTATCTACCAAGTTATATTCAATTCGGCCATGTCTGACTAGAAGTCTTTTCTTCGAGTGTCATCTTTCTAACTACACAGTAAAGTCTGCCCAGGATATAACGCAGAGAATCATGGTCACTCTGCTGCAGCTTACCCAAGTAATGGGTAATATTTACATAAATTTTATATAAAAATTTACATAAAATTGGTTGGATTTTTTAAAACATTTTTAAACAAAAAAAAAAAAAAAAAAAATATTTTTATTTTTTTAGTCCAAAAGGACAATTTGCCTAGAAGGACTATTAATTTCGTTTTGACATTTTGCGTCGATTCACGATAAGCGTTGTTTCACTTTTCAAATTGTTGCCACCAAATATTATCACCCTGTAATATATTTAAAGAAATTCAATAATGAAGAATTTGTATGAATGTATGTATGTTTCTCGCATTATGATAAAACAACGGTACCTAAAGCCATCAAAATTTGAACAACGTAATCTTCTATAGAATATGGGCATGTGGAAGCCTTAATTTGAATTCGAAGATTTTGTAACACTTCAACGAATCTTTGATTAACAAACTAAGCAATTTGAAAGCGAACAATGGCAACACTGTACAGGTAAAAAAAATATCTCCAGCGCGCGAGACTCTGTGTCGTAAATTCTAAATTTCAGATTTTGCTTTCAGATTTCAGATTTTCAGATTCTAAATTTCTAAATTTCAGCTCATTTTAAAATTATTTTGCAATATTGCTGTTGAAGTGAATTTTATGGTTTAAGTGCGAAGAACATGATATTTAATAAGGTAACACACAAAATGTTAAAAAAACGCCCCTTTTGGCGTAATTTTAAATCAGAAACCTTTCATTTATTTTATTTCATTTTTCATTATTACCTTCACTTGTTGTTGCTACTATCACAAAGTTGGATTAGGTTTTGAGCTGTTTTCTGCTGTGTATTTATTGATTTTTATACATATACACATATATTGTTACGTGCGTACGGGTTCGTAATGGATGGAATGCATACAGAACCGATGATAGCTTGATAAAATTTATTTACCGAAAAGAAACCCTTTATAGTCCAGGAGCTTTCCAGAGTATTCATACAGCTTTTCTCAGTATGGCAAAGCACAATCAGTAGTTATCACTTCAAACTACTAAGAATGTTAAACACAACGCAATGCACAGCACATCCAAAGAGCAAAGTTCTCACGGAGATTCTTATAAGGTATTTTCTAAATCTTTATGCCTTCGTGGTGTACCGGTAGCATACTCCGCTCGTATTCGAGAGATGTAGGTTCGAGTCTCGACGAGAGCATTGCTCGTTTTTCATGCCTTCTGCTTCAAAATAACCTAATGACTGAACAATTACTTAATAATCCGAACTCAGCTCTGAACTAAAAACTGAGAAATGATGTTCTTTCCGGTCTTATGCAGCTTTCCCCATGTAGCCGAGAAATTTCCAGTACCTACGTTTTTCTCGACATTACTGGCATATACAGTTACAATTACATATAAGATTCAGACAAAGTACAATTATACAGAGATCGGACCAAAATGTCGCCAAATGACAGCCAAGTTTGGGCTAATTTTGGCGATTTCCCACAAAATTTGGAGACACAAATTATTTGCTAAAACCGTCGTCCAGCTCGGCGTAGCGAGAAAGTTATTTACCTCAATATTAAATGAACCTGCCCCAGTAATCTTATTTTTACGGTGGAGCTTCGATTTCTCGAGGCATTTCATTACACAAATTATGCTAAGATTTACTTATCCTGTCATTAAAATTACTTACATATTTACAAAATTTGAAACATTGCCCTCTTTCCGAGGACTGCACAACCCCAGCAGTACAATCCCTGGACAGGAAGCCATACTTATAGCTAGAGAAAATAAAAGCAATACTAAAATAATAATTTCAACATATAACACACAACAAGTCAAATATCCAATCAATGCATGAATTTCCAAACTGATATACACGTAGGACCATTGTCTTAGTATACTATTTATATCATAGGCACTATGGGAACTACTTAACGAAAGATATAATAAGGGGCTAGCCTATCGTCTTGAACGACTTTAGGCTTAGAAGTGATGACATACGGATCCGAACTACGACGGTATCCTGTTTAGGTTATGGAAGGAACATTTCAGGGTGTCTGACTGTAACTTAGAAGAAAGTCCTTTCCATCAAAACTCAGAAACACTTCAAATCATGCCTGGAGATCTTGAATATACTCCTCAGGCGATGGAGGTGTATTCGGTGGGCGACTAAACAAGAGATGACAAGGCAGCCGAAGATCACGACAGAAGAGCAATTGGGATGGAGAATAACCAGTCTGACGATGTTATATATCGATAGAAACATTTATAATTGCAGAAGGGGGAGGAGGGCAAGAAACAAATGTGATAACAACGCCATTCTCGAAGTGAAGTTTCAATACATCACTTGGTTTGCTCCGTAAAGTAATCAGTACTAAAAGACATTATGTAAATTTAATTGCAGAACATTTTTGTATGATACTTATTACCCGCGTATGTTACAACTGCATCTATGTGAAGCTGTAGCAAAGATGCTCAACTGACACTGAATAGCAAGTCATGATATATAGTGGCATTAACAGTACTAAAAATTTGTTAATTGAACTCATGTTGTATTTTTGACATGCATATTTTGACAATTTTTGTATTTTTTTGTCAAAGGTGAATTCATGAGTGCTACTTGAAAATATCGCAATTTAAAAAAAAATTATATAATACCGTTAAAAAACTTATAATGATGCATTATGGTTTTGGAATCTATACATCAAGGCACTGTGATCAAATTATGCCGCTAAAATGAAATTAATAGCAAAATTTATTATTATAAGAATAATTAAAAATTAAGAATTATTAATTATAGCATGATATCCATCTGAGCAGTATTCAGGCGTATCTGAAGACTATGCATTTCAGGCATGAAAAGATTAAACATAAAAATAAATGGCATAAAAAGATTAAATATAAAAAATTAAACATAAAAATATATATAAAAAGTATTTAATACATTTTTATACATATACACATATATTGTTACGTGCGTACGGGTTCGTAATGGATGGAATGCATACAGAACCGATGATAGCTTGATAAAATTTATTTACCGAAAAGAAACCCTTTATAGTCCAGGAGCTTTCCAGAGTATTCATACAGCTTTTCTCAGTATGGCAAAGCACAATCAGTAGTTATCACTTCAAACTACTAAGAATGTTAAACACAACGCAATGCACAGCACATCCAAAGAGCAAAGTTCTCACGGAGATTCTTATAAGGTATTTTCTAAATCTTTATGCCTTCGTGGTGTACCGGTAGCATACTCCGCTCGTATTCGAGAGATGTAGGTTCGAGTCCCGACGAGAGCATTGCTCGTTTTTCATGCCTTCAGCTTCAAAATAACCTAATGACTGAACAATTACTTAATAATCCGAACTCAGCTCTGAACTAAAAACTGAGAAATGATGTTCTTTCCGGTCTTATGCAGCTTTCCCCATGTAGCCGAGAAATTTCCAGTACCTACGTTTTTCTCGACATTACTGGCATATACAGTTACAATTACATATAAGATTCAGACAAAGTACAATTATACAGAGATCGGACCAAAATGTCGCCAAATGACAGCCAAGTTTGGGCTAATTTTGGCGATTTCCCACAAAATTTGGAGACACAAATTATTTGCTAAAACCGTCGTCCAGCTCGGCGTAGCGAGAAAGTCATTTACCTCAATATTAAATGAACCTGCCCCAGTAATCTTATTTTTACGGTGGAGCTTCGATTTCTCGAGGCATTTCATTACACAAATTATGCTAAGATTTACTTATCCTGTCATTAAAATTACTTACATATTTACAAAATTTGAAACATTGCCCTCTTTCCGAGGACTGCACAACCCCAGCAGTACAATCCCTGGACAGGAAGCCATACTTATAGCTAGAGAAAATAAAAGCAATACTAAAATAATAATTTCAACATATAACACACAACAAGTCAAATATCCAATCAATGCATGAATTTCCAAACTGATATACACGTAGGACCATTGTCTTAGTATACTATTTATATCATAGGCACTATGGGAACTACTTAACGAAAGATATAATAAGGGGCTAGCCTATCGTCTTGAACGACTTTAGGCTTAGAAGTGATGACATACGGATCCGAACTACGACGGTATCCTGTTTAGGTTATGGAAGGAACATTTCAGGGTGTCTGACTGTAACTTAGAAGAAAGTCCTTTCCATCAAAACTCAGAAACACTTCAAATCATGCCTGGAGATCTTGAATATACTCCTCAGGCGATGGAGGTGTATTCGGTGGGCGACTAAACAAGAGATGACAAGGCAGCCGAAGATCACGACAGAAGAGCAATTGGGATGGAGAATAACCAGTCTGACGATGTTATATATCGATAGAAACATTTATAATTGCAGAAGGGGGAGGAGGGCAAGAAACAAATGTGATAACAACGCCATTCTCGAAGTGAAGTTTCAATACATCACTTGGTTTGCTCCGTAAAGTAATCAGTACTAAAAGACATTATGTAAATTTAATTGCAGAACATTTTTGTATGATACTTATTACCCGCGTATGTTACAACTGCATCTATGTGAAGCTGTAGCAAAGATGCTCAACTGACACTGAATAGCAAGTCATGATATATAGTGGCATTAACAGTACTAAAAATTTGTTAATTGAACTCATGTTGTATTTTTGACATGCATATTTTGACAATTTTTGTATTTTTTTGTCAAAGGTGAATTCATGAGTGCTACTTGAAAATATCGCAATTTAAAAAAAATTATATAATACCGTTAAAAAACTTATAATGATGCATTATGGTTTTGGAATCTATACATCAAGGCACTGTGATCAAATTATGGCGCTAAAATGAAATTAATAGCAAAATTTATTATTATAAGAATAATTAAAAATTAAGAATTATTAATTATAGCATGATATCCATCTGAGCAGTATTCAGGCGTATCTGAAGACTATGCATTTCAGGCATGAAAAGATTAAACATAAAAATAAATGGCATAAAAAGATTAAATATAAAAAATTAAACATAAAATTATATATAAAAAGTATTTAATGTAATTTTTCATTTTTATGTTTAATAAGCGATTAACTTGTCAAAACTAAAAGATAAAATATTTATTGATCTTTGATTGTAACATGATCATAAATAATGCTATAAATTTGAAAAATAAATATGCAAAGGGTCCAAACTTTGAAAATGAATTTAAATATTGTATGAATAAGGATGAATAGGAAAACGGAAAACTCAACAGCTATGAATGCTTCTTTACCTAATTTTCGCAAAGTACATGACGGCTGCCTTATCTAAGGAAAGGATAAGTCTATAGAGTCATTAGATTTTGTGTGTGTGTGTGAAGCTGGAGACATGAAAAATGTGCATTGCCCTCACTGGGACTCGAATCATAGAACTTTCGAATACGTGCCGAGTGTGCTACCGTTACATAATGAAGGATACACTATATACTCCCGCTTTTAAAGGGCGACTGGGGTTAGGGAACCCATTCACCAAACCTTGGTAGTGACGAATTATTGTTCACCACCTTTCAGTTCAGGAGCCACTGTAGAGTCATGAAATTATTTTAAAGCAGGAGTACATGAAAAATGTGCAATGCCGTAGTGAAACGTTAATTCAGTGGAACTGACAAAGACATAACATAATATTAACATTGCAGTAATTTTTAAATATTTTGATTGCAACATAACTTAAATATTCTTCTATAATTTAATTTTGGTAAATGAAAATTTTGCCTTAATTTTCGATCGTTCCAACGGGCATGAGTGGTAATGGATTGCAGACGGGATATGGTGTTTGAAATTATTGCTGATTTCAATCAGGCAGTTCAGACAGACAGTAAAGATTACTGAAGAAATGTGACAGAAAAGATTATTCGTCACTACTGTCATTTCGGAATGTAGACTAATCTTGTTGAGCTCTTAATTCTACGTCTGGAGTGGAACGTAGACAGAACAATGGCATCGGATGGCATGGTCTAATGATTCCAGTTTCCAGCGATTTCGCGTTGATAGTCGCATTAGACTATGAAATTATGCAAATTATGAAAACCTTTCATGTATCATGATACAGGTCAGGTTGCCGGAGCGTTTGTGACGATTTGAATTATGTTCACATACTTTGCATTAAGCCCTGTATAACATATTTTTCTTGCTACAAAATTCAGATTAAAGACATTTTGGAACCATAATTCAGATCATAGTGTATGAGGTATATATTTTTATACATGAAATTACACACACAAACATACAAGTAATCGTCTTTTCGCTACACTGCTCGAGCGAAATGTAGAAAAATTAAATTTCATCTGATCAAATAGCTCCTAACAGGAATGAAAGTTCCGTGGACAGGGTTCTCTATGGTTGCTGGCGCCCCGGGGAAGTTGAAATTTGGCGTCCTTCTTCAGTACAATTATACATATTTTGACAAGAAAAAAAAAAGTAAAAATATATAAATGAGTTCATTATCATGGTTGTTTTTTAACATACTGTCTGTGTTGTCATTTCAAATATTTTTCCGTCGTTATCGTGTCTGACAGATCCTACTTCATAGCTGTAAATAAGCGAAAATCATAAAAAAGAAACAGAAAAGTTTTAAGCTGAATGCTTTTCCACTTCTTATTGGAATTGGTGGAACAAGAAATTGAAAGGTTACACATTAGGTTGTTAGGGGTTATGGTTGTAGATATGAAATTATTGCGAAGGTATAATCATGGCCGGCGCTAGACATTTTGCCGCCTGGTGCTATTTCTGTGGATAGTTAATTCTTTTGCAGGATATTTCCCTAAATTCTAAAAATGTTGCCTGCAGAACAATTGTACCGTTTCTAAAATGTTTTTAAGTCCTCAAATCTTACAAACTCTTGCGTTTTGATTTTTTTACCTTTCCTTTGAAAAAGAAGTTTAGCACAAACATCTGCATATTTCATCTTTGTACACATGCATTTATGATACATTAAAATGCATATGTAAATTAAGGGTGCAAACTATTGAAATGCCTTCTAGATAGATCAGATATTAATTTTATTTTATCTCTCTTTTTTAGAGTTATCTGGATATAAATTTGGCCTTAAAATAATTCAGCCTTCTTTATTTATTTACTAATGAACACACTGGTAGCCAAGAAGGTTACATACACTATTGGTTTCAGTTTATTGTCCCAGGTTTGGTTTAGTTGATTATGGCAAAGCACACTGGGGCTATCTGCCTAAGAGGAAAGATACCTTCGCGGAGGACTTTCTAAGGGAAACTGGCTCGTATACACGATATATATGTGGAAAACCATGAAAATACAACTCGGAGCCAACTCGTTCGCCTAGAATCGAACTCATGTTAGAATGACCAGTGTTCAGCAATTTTACCGCTCAGCCGCTGCTGGGCTGGCCCAGGTTCGACCGAATGGACTCTTAAATACTATATACTTTTATGCATGAAATTTTTTTCATAGGAACTCCTCTATGAAAGCATTCCTCTTAAGCTAGAAAGCGTCGAGATCTGTGCTGTAATAATTAACATAGTACAGTTAATACATTTGATTAACTTTCGTATTTTTCTTTTCATTATGTTTATACTTAAAGACATAAAAAGTTCTTAATTCTTTTGCTTTTAATTAATCAAAGAATGGCTTTTCTGTTCACAATTCGAATTGAGGCAAAAATATTTGCAATGGTATTGAAGTAATAATTTAGTTGCTGACTTTCTGAATATCAAATGGAGATTGGTTTACAGGAAGAAATATTTAGGTTTAAACAATGGAACGAATCCATGGATTCTCGTTCCTCTTTGGGATCACCAATATTTGTTAATAGTTCTCTAAATTTAGATGTAGTAAAACGTTAGTAGAAATTGATTTTTCGTTAAGATATTTACTGTTTAGAGCAACTGGCACATTGTGATTGATGAAATTTTGCGTCATTTTAGTGCTAAATATTATCGATGATAATAAAATAAATAACGATGACAGTAAAATAAAAAAACTTTAAATTTAAATTATATATTAATTGTAGTAATTAATAACAGATCTTAAGATTAACTAGGCACGTCTAGGAAGATGAGGAACATTCATAACATTTTATGTTCCTTGGAAGAATGCATTCATAAAGTTATTCCATTGGGGAAAAAGAAGAAGGCTGCTCACTGTTGAGGTTTACTATACCTGTTGTAGCATAACGACTGAAAGACAGCGATAAAAGGTGTTTGGTAAAAATATGCACTCTATCGTCTGACAGACAGAGCTTTTCAGTGAAGTGAAGGCGTGAAATTTGTCGAACTTAAATGGAAGAACTTGACCTTCCTCGAGCGATTTCGTCGTGACCCAAATCAGGTATCTTCTTAAAACGAGAGGAATGCGAACGCCGAATTAAGCGGATATGAACCGAGTCGTCAATGACCCGGAAAGCGGAGGGAGAGAAAAGGAAGCCTAGAAATAACAAGTCTGCTTCCACACCTGTGGAGCTAGAGGTACACACAACGTAAAAAAAAATATATATATATACATAACACATAAAAACAGCTGAGCTCAGTTTGAATCTATGGGTTGATCAATCAGTACTTTAAAAAAGAATGTGGAGAACAATTTTGCTATTGTCGGTAACGTTTCGATCTCATTTCGTTAGCTGAAGTGGGATACATAAAATGCATTCGTTTAGGTCTATTTTTCTGATATATTTCAAATGGCATTTTCCCACGTAGCGGTCGAAATTTGTCATCAAGTACTTTTCCTAAGTTAAAAATTCGAATTAATTTGTAAAAATGGCAGAACTTAGTTATCTACTATTATTAAAATTTGAATAATATAAAAGGAGATTATTAATTCGGAGAAGCTTAAAGGTAATGTTTCATTTTTTAAATGAGTAATTTGGTACAAATTCGAAAACAGCTATTAAAATTTTAAATCGAAAGTATACGATGCAGGTACACAGCAATATTATTTTGTGTAATATGGAATACAATATTTTCAGAACTTTAAATTTACTAAGCGTGCTCTGAGAAACCATAATACAATGATAAACACTGAACTTAAATATCACAAGACAGTAAAATTCAACGAATCAAAGACCGAGTAACGGTCATTTGAGTCATTGCATATAAAATGAAGTAAATTTAAAAAAAAAGCGAAAGCTGAGCAGAAATGCTCAGCCACGAAAGCTATAATCTTATAAAAGAGCTCTTTTAGAAGTTTTAGAATTTTGTAACAATTGTCTTGGTTAAAGATTTTAGTTCATACTCTTTAGTTAAATTTTATATTGCCATTGATAAGTATACATAAATAAAGGTATAAAAAATTTCACAAAAAACATTCTTGTTCTTAATGGGTTATGTTAGGTTACTTATTATTGCAAAGCTTTTGGAAGCTATCAACATTAAGAGTAGCTTTGTGGTGGGGTATTTAAAGTAAACAGATTCTTATTCATGTTGCATATTAGGAATAGACACTAAAAGGCTATGGAGTTAGAGCCTTCAGCTCCCGAAATAGAGACCGAAATCGGATTACCACCTACATCCTAGACCCACAAGGCCACAAGTTTTAAAGGGTCCCAAATCCCTCTGTAATTCCTAATGATCCAATGTGTGTCTGGTAAAAATAGGAAAAATGGATATTGGAAGGAGTTCAAAGAATGATGTCCCTGAGATCGCTGCCTTTGTTAATCGAGCACTGATTGCAGCGTACTCAGTGGTCATATTAACTCAACCTTTAGTGAATACCCCTTATGAAGAAATGATTCCGTTAGCTGTTAGGGAATCTCTTCAAATTCTCTTATTCTTCTTTTCTCCTCTTTAATCTCTTCAAATTAAGAAACAGCTCGTCTTTATGATAAAATCTGCATTTATTCTGTAGTTTTTTAATACGTTTGTGATGTGTGATTTAGCCTGTATTATATAAAAGTTACTAAAATATTCAGGCTCAATTACTGTTACAGTAATCGATTAATTTCAATTACAGCTTTGAAATAGCTGAGATTCATTAATAATGCCCTCTTCAGACATTTAAAAATTTTGAGAAACTTATTGTTAACATGACATTTCTATCAAAGAGGAAAGTCTTAAGGATCAGCGGTTCAACCTTTGGAAGTCTAAATTAATCCGTATAATTTTACTGAAGTAATCGTATAAATTTGTTGACGTGGCGACAAATGATTAAAAGTTTCATTCTCAGAATTCATTACCAATTCTAAAATCAGTTAACTGCATGAATGTAGCAACAATTTTGTTTTTGCACAATGCTCATTATATAAAATATTATTTTTTTCTGCCATAAATGACCTATGTAGATATAATATGCATTCTTTTGTGAAATTCTTGCAGTTTAAATTTGCATTTAAATTCCAGTGTAAGTTTTATTAATAGTGATGGAAATTACTCTATTCTTCAGTTATTTTAGATCTAACAGTAGACGAATGGATAAGATAGCTAAACATTCTTAACTCGACTCAAGTTCGAATTCAGCGAACGGGTTGGCTATATAGATTTTTCATGATTATGGCAATGAAAACGTGGGTATTAACTTGTTTCACTTAAAAAGTCTTCCATGAAGACTCCGTCTCCACACAGACAAAGAGCTTCGAGTGCTTTATCTCATTGGATATTGAATAGTACGAAATATATGTTTGATTTAAAATAAACAGTAATTTTAAGTTGATTAGAACAAATGCTTAGGAGGGAAAGGTAAACAGCATATCTGAAATTCATGAAGTAAAGCGTACTCAAGTATTTTAGAGTTATTTTTCTTTAAAAGCTGACTAACTAATGGTAGGTTAAATTAGGTTAATCAACTGCAGTTAATCATTTAATGTCTGTTTGCCTAGAAAAAAATTATTAGTATTTACATTAAATAAATAAATTAATTAATAAAATTTATTAGTATTTATATACTATCTATGGAAAAGGAAAAAGATTGGTATTTGTATTATCTACGGGGATATTATAACAGTTTCATGCAGATATCTCATTCAGTCCTCGGCGATAGATCCCAGAACGAATTATCAGAAATCCCTGGCTTTATCTACCTACTACTGATGAATCTAACTATATTAGTAGGCCACAACTTATCACGAATGCAAGAAAAGTAGATGTAAGTCGTTTTCTGCAAAATTACCTATGCTTAAATTTACTTGAAAAGAACCCGAATTTCAATGCCTTTTAAGTAAATATACGTCAAGAGTATTGCGAGCAATTGTAATTATAAGTAATAAACGGAAGAGAAATACGCCATTCTGAATGTTCAAGCAAAATATAATTTTTGATTCAAGTTTAAATTTGCGAGTCTTCACGCAGAATGCGGACAGCTTTTCTGTAAAGCTAGCATTACCCTAAGGTGAATTTTGCCTAATAGTAAAATAAATGCGTGAAAAAAAGAAAACAAAAAGAAAATATAAGATAAAGGGGATTTAGATTTCTTTTGAAAGCTTGCTATCTTTGAAGAAACATAAGAGAAGAATGATTTAATTAACATTTTTCATTAATTTAAGTCTTATGATATAAAATACTATCCTTAATGTCTTTTGTTTAAATTTCATGATACACATAAGTAAGTGACTTACTCGTTTCGCAACTTTCAGTTGCTCCACTTTTTATTGAATGTGCTTGTTCTTCCGAATCTATGCAGAAACGATAGCGGAAAGAGAGAAGCGGGGTTGCAGCAATTTTCTCTACCACCTTCAACGTTCGACTGCAGTTGGTCACTCTAATTTTTTCAGCTCTACGGGCGCTCACTAGAAAGACTGCGCAACATCTGACCTTCACTTTTGAAATCAGATAACCGCGGACAAGGATAACTGCAGTTGTGATTAGACTTCTAATTATTGCTCTTTGCTTGTGTAGCAATGGTTCCCCTTCTGCAACCACAAAAACTAAGCTACTTTTCAGAGCCAACTTTGCGTGAAGTCGGATCTCATCCGCGAAGATATATTATTCTTCAGTTCATGCTTTCAATCCATTCTGACACAGACAAATGTACTGTAGACAAATGTTAATTGAATCACGATGTACTCTGTAAACTTTTCACTGGAAAAGCGTTGAGCTTGGATAACGTAGTTAATGACACACGAATTTCTGAGCTGACACATGAGATCTAAAATTAACACATTTTATTAGAAGCAGGCGTTATTACAAGTTCCTTAGTTTTCGTAACAACACTTTTCTCAGCTTTAATAATGACGCAAATGCATCACGAATTTGCACAGGCAACGCAGTTTAAGTAATCGATCCGCAGAATGACGCCCTTCCGCAGAAAATGTTCAACATTTATATTTCGCTTCGTAAAAAACTGGATATGGAAAGTAGAATATCACCTGCTGATATTTTCCATTAAACGAAGAACGAGGAAGTGACAACATAGTAAATTTTTGCGCAGAGTCTCATCCACATAGCAGGGCGTGCAAAGTTCGTCAAATAAAACAACCTCGGTCACGCGCGTTTATCATAGCCAGAGAGTAGAAAGACATGGTAGTAAAACCTTTAAAAGACAGCTTGGGATAGAGTTATTGACATGTTATACATGAAGAATATAATTATCTATATTTCAGACAGGCAACAATTTTTAGCTTATTTTCAGCATTGACGGAATAATTTTAATGACCTTCTCTATTATTTTAGTTTTTCCCAATTTGAAGGGGAAAAAAAGATATATTTATCGTATGTATCGTATCAGATTTCAGTGAAGTGTTTATGTAAATCTCACATTCTTCATTTAACAAGTATTTTAAGTTACGATAAAATTTTGTTTCGCTTATAAAAGATTTCTTAAACATAACTATAATCTTGTAAATACATGGAATATAATTAATTAGGTAAAAATATTCTATTTTTAATCAGAAAATTGTTCGAAACCTAATTTATTTGATTGATTTTAGTTATTTAGCAATAAATAATATAGACCCTTTAGCTCATTTTTTTTAATATTATTTATTTCCTTTGCTACGCTATCTCTGGGATTGTTGTCATATATGTTAATAAGGAATAAAATGATGATTTTTATTACTATGATGATGAATGCCAGAATGTACACATTTCGTAACCTAACAGAGGCAACCCAGAGGCTGAGTAGGTAAGTCATCTACAAATACGTGTTCCGTCACATTCTGATGCGGGCACTAGACAGATTATTCGTATTAAGCGGGAGGCGAGCATCCAGTCAAAAATCTTCCTAAAGAGGAGGTCTTGTTGCGTTATCAACTTGCAGCAACGCTCATGGATCCCCAATCTACGGTCGTTGGATTTTTAACTCTCTCTTATGTGATTATCACATCTAATGGTGCGAGAGGCAAGAAGTAACTTTTCCGAGAAACGAGCTTAGCAGTCGCCTACTATTGGCTGGTTCCCTAAACGAAACATGTTTCGTTGAAAGCCGTATCCCGTCTAATTACACGGTACTTTTTGGAACTGAAATGAAAATGTTTTGCTTGAAGAGCTGTTCTTTGTGCGATTTCTTCAAAGGCCTGGTTTTCGCAAAGTCAACCGACCAGATATCCCCAAAAACAAAAATTCTGTAAAATGTTTCTTTTGATGCGGAGAATAACTTGTAGATGTGATACCGGCTTTAGAAACTAACGTTACACCAGTTTCCCAGGGTCACCACTTTCCGTGGGCACAGAGACCACGATGGTCATAGAAACAAATTGACTAACATTTTGTCTAGAGAATGCGCTACCTACCCAATAAGATGACTTGCACCACTACCTTTAAGGGCAGCATAAGCTGCCCTTTTTGTCAGTAGAGTTCCAAGTTGCTCTGTAAGCCAAGAATATCAAACATTTGGCTCGATTAAGATGGCGCTCCATGGGGCGTATGACAGTGAATTCTCCTGAAAGTAACTCTCGAAGGAGAGAGGAATTGAGATCACAAATGAGAACACTTACATTGCAGGTATCAGCAATAATAGCATTTCCTCACAAGTTATAGTGCATTAAATAATATATAATCAAGTTACAGGATCATAAGTAAATAGATGAAAATAAACACATTAAATCTTGATTATATGTGCATACTGGCTGTGTCGACTAAAGTCGCGTTCAGTCCAAGAACTGAATAATCTGTGGAGCACTGTGCTAAGTTTATGAAATTGTGAATCAGAGCATTGTTATTACAAACTGTAATTAGCACAAAATGTTTTGGTATACAGCAGAGCTGTAAAAGTAAAAGCGTAGTAATCACCTACACAGTGGGTGACGTCATAGTCCTACTAAAAGTCTATCTATTTTTAGTGAGATACTATAAATTTAATTTACCATCACTCTCTTACATTATACAAAAATCGCATACAGTCCTTTTAGCTATGCACTCCATCGGAAATAAAGTATAATACTAATTATTATGGGGCTGATATCCAGTTGAAGACAAGTCTTTTCCAAATACATCTCTCCTAAAATTTTGCGTAATCTATAAATTAATCGCTTAAAGATAGCCATAAATAAATAGATTTTAGACGAAAAGCCTATAAATTTATATAGATGCCGTAGTAAAAAGGAAAAATATTATTTAAATCATAAATTAAGAAATATCAAAAAGGAAAGCAAGGAATTCTTATTTGCATAACGCATTTGATGATGGTAGACTTTTTATCCAATCGGTTGTAAATTTAACGTAAGATAGCATAAAAATAGAAATACTGAATGTTCTTATATATTGCTATTGTGATTACTATTATCTCACTTTAACAGTAATATGAGAAAAAGTCCATGACTATTATCGTGGCAAGAGCACAGGATTGCATTTGTAGTTGGCATAAGCTTTGGTCACATTTAAGGTGACAGCACGACTTTCGCATCTTATGTTTCAAAGAGACAAGATGTGCAAAGTGTGGACAAATCACAAGAATCATGTTTGCGCACTGAAAAATAAATAAGCTCAAGTGTATTTTTTGCCAAGGCTCTAATGTAAGCAGTATCTGGGGTGTTTTGAAGCTATGAAAACCTGCCAAAACATAGACAATCGGTGCAGCAGACAGAGAAGACTCTCAAAAAGACGATGGAAAATGTCCTTGTACTGACTACAGGAGCAGATGGTATCAACCCTATGAACCAAACTCGTAGACAATACAGTGGTACGATTAAGAAGACTATATGACTATATAGCCATATAATAACAACATATTTGAAATTCACGATGCAACTGTAGGACGAAACCATATAGTACTTCACGAACTGATAATCTCCCTCTTAAAGGAAATCCAAAATTCCTGCTACTTGCCAAAATTCCTGCTGATAAATTGTGCACAAATTATGCATAATGCGATGCATAAATCGCTTTATAATCGAAATAAAGCGCCCGCTCGAAATTCGCACTGCGAATGACGCTTTCCCTCTTCAGTAATAGCTGCTAAAAATTTTCAAGATATTGTGAACTTGTTAAAATCAGGTTTTTTTCTGGGCACCAAAAGGTAATTGAAAAAAAAAAAAAAAAAAAAGTCAAAATGTATTAACATCAGTAACTTTAATAAGTATATTTTGTAGAACCCTATGAACCCTGTCTTAAGGCAGGTGTTCTCATTTAGTTACAGTCACCCCTGTGGATATAGTATATAAAGGCTGTTTTTTGCTTTTTCAGATTAACTAGCTTTTCGTTTATCCGGTTACACAAAGGTTGGTTAACGTAAAATTTTTTCAAAATTATGTCGTCTTTTGGATGCAAGCAGAGTCGGAAGTTGTGCAGTGGACTGAAATTTAGGAAGACTTAGTGATCTATATCTTAAGACAAAACAATAGTGAAATTGTTTTAAAAGACATGAACGTGTTTATTCCGCTTCAAAAACAGAACGCTTCTTAAAGCTATCTTCGGAGGCCCCATGTCGGACGTTTTGCGAAATGTGTAACCTTCCATGAGGACAATAAGTCAAGGGCAAATGAAGAATTGCAAACAGTATCATTTGTATTGACTGTTTACGATAACAACTTCGAAAACGTTAAATACAGGTTAGGTGTCTTGTTTTCTTGATTATTTGTTTCACCTTCTATGGCAATTTGGAGGACGCACCTATGAAACAAGTAAATCTGGTTTGCTATGAATTCAATATTAAACCGGCAGAGGTCAAAGTTAAATTTCTTTCTTTCTGTGCGTGACTGAAAGCGAAAAGTTTCCAGAAAAAATTCGAGGAAAAGAAGACTAAGCATACTTTTTATTGCAACTGTTTACTTAAAATTGATCAATCTGCATAAAGACCTTTTTAAAGGTCCTAAGCACTTAAAGATTCTGGTGCCCTCACATAGATTTGCGCTAATTTTTAACCCATTCTGTTGATCTTGGTTTAGCTTCACCGTACTTTCCATGTTAGAACAGGAAATGAAAAATTTTTGCGAAGCCTCCTTTCTTGAGCTTCTAAGCACTTTTTTTTTTTTTTTTTTTCCGGTGCCCCTTTCTTTGATTCCCTAAGCCCATGCTTATTTTGTTTAGTGATTAATCCTGCTCTATGTTATGAGTTGTATATGTCTACGAGTTGTATATTAATAGAATCTACCATACAAAATATTGTGGTTATTGTATGCGCTCAGCATAATTCGGTTACAAATGCTTTTTAAGAAAATGTTTCGACTAAATATCCGATCGTTGGCAAAAACTTGCAATAATATCCACCAGACTAGTGAAAAAAACTACAGTCTAAAATCATAAATATAGCCTTTTTCTGTGGTACAGGATTCACTCGTCGGTGGTAGTGTGCGCAATATTGTTACTATTTTTCAACCTTTCCTCCTATCCAATATAATCCAAGATGATAAGGGAGCAAATGACTTGGTTAAGTGACCTGAATACGATAAAGTTCACGAGGGCTAATCTGTCTAAGGGGAGCGATACCTTCATGAAATACAGGGTGACCCAAAAGTGCGTTCACATTTGAAAATTCTTCAATTCATTAAATAATGTAGGTATAGAAGAAAAAATTACACATACGCTTGAAATGTAATGAGGCTTTATTGAAAGCAAAAAACGGAAACAGATGGCGCTTCATATGCTAACAAAAGCAATAATTAGCATAACAACAGAGATGATTTTTAGCAAATCCTATGTTTTTTATAACAAATTTTCATGATGTCGGCCTTCATTCATCAACAATACCTGCAGTCGCTGGACAATGCTGTGAATAGCACTGTACAGCATATCTGTAGGTATGGTGAAATGCCTTCGGATGTTGTCGCTTAACATCCCTAATGAAGTCCGACAATCGCGTTAACTTGTAATTTCACGTAACCCCACAACCAATCACCCCACGGACTGAGATCTGGGGACCTGAGAGGCTAAGCATGACGGAAGTGGAGGCTCAGCACGCGATCCTCACCAAACAATGTGTGCAGGTGATCTTTCCCACGCGTAGCGATATGGAGTGGAGCGCCATCCTGTATAAAAGTCACACCTTCCGAAAGGGGTTTATCAGTCCGTCTAGTAATGATGCGATACTGTAACATATCAGCGTACCTCGCACCCGTCACATTGACAGTTTGAATAGTAGAACTACGCATTTTCTCGAAGAAAAAGGGTCTGATCACGTTTGTTGTGATAAATCTACATTCCACCGTGATCGACACCTGGAGGCGAGGATAGAAAAGTGACGACGTCATGAAGGGATTGATTCTCTCTCTCACTACAGCTCATTTCATACATGATTCTAATGCGACGTCCCTGACATTTTGTTGCCCAGCGCCATATGTTGGCCTTTTTTTGAAACTTTTTTTTCTTTCTATAAAACCCCATATCATTTCAAACATGTGTGTCAATTTTTACTTCTCTACCTAAATTACTCCGTGAATTATTGAACTTTCAAATGTTAACAGACTTTTAGGTCACCCGGTATAACTCCAAGCATGCAATCTAACTAGGATCATAGATAATTTCGATGCCTGAAAATTCAGATAACTGGATTGACGTTTTTCTAAAGGTTAAATACTGAATGGAAATGATAGACTTTTATTTTTTCATTTATTATATTTTAAAATACTTTTTTTTTTTTTCTTATCGGTAAAGATAATGCAGTTAAAAATCAAAATACTTTTTAGTCTCATGAAATGCAATGCCAGCTATATTTTTTTCTGACAAACAAGCTATATTTTTTTCTGACAAAATTAAGTAATGAAACTAAATTTGAGAACTAAATCAAAAAGTAATGAAGTAATGAAATTAAACAATTTGCTTAAGTATACAGCTAATTTCTGCTTCAAATAAAGCAATGAAATTGTTTTCGATTTACGTAGCCCCCAAAATTAAATACACGTATTTGTTTGCATTTTTAGTGTTTTTGCCGTAAAATGAAGTATTTCCCCCCTTTCTTCCTTTCCTTTTCATAAAACAAAATGAATAATATGTTTTTATTCAGCTTAAACTAATATAATATTTTTTGGATTAAATTTTTTGGATATTAATAAAATAGCAATATTAATTTTTTGCATTTACCATTCATAATAAATTCGTAATTTTAACAAGAAAAACAATTCAAACTAATTAAAAATTCGTAGATAACTAAAACTTAATTTTACCAGAATTAAAATAAAAAGTGAGCGAGAAATGAAGTTCCGAATAATCTGGATCATTATCTCTACTACTGCAGCGGAGATTGTCATACCTCATTTTTCCAAATCTTGCTTTGCGAAACTTCGGAATAACCAATTCATTTTTTGAAAATAAAAATGCTGTGAAGTGAAAAATAACATTAATAATAAATAACACGAAGTGAAAATAACATTTTTTTCCTACCCAACGCAAAGCGATTGTGTGGTAGCGCACGGCCATCTAGGAATAGGCGGTAGTAATGCCATCTAGGAGGCAAAATTCGAACTAATAAATGTACTTAACGAGCTACCGTTCTGCGAATTACTCTTAAGAATAAATTAGTTCGTAATTGCTAGTCATTGCTGCATATATTATGTGGCTCTAGAAGTACCATTTATTAGTTATACTACAAACATTAATAACACTCAATGCAAAGTAATACGATGCTTTCCAAATTACCAAATATTCGATTTTTGTTCCTAGTCAGACTTTTGGAATTCGGACTAAATTCGAGTGAAATAAAAATAGCAACTAAAGGCATGTTTTAGGTACTAAAGATAGTTATAAAATTGATGTTATGAAACTTATATTTACACAAAATTTTTAATAAACATTAAGTTGCGTTAATGAAATACGGCTGAGTGATTAAAATGAAAACATAGTGGTATAATAACTTACATTTACGTTAAATTAAACTGGACTGAATTTTGGAGTACACATTCCTCTATCTCAGTTGTTCTCAGCATTCATATTAGACGAGCATAGACGATCATTCCCCTCCACCTCCATTCTCAAACTCGGAAAATACATGTACATTTCTTTAAATTCGGTAATATTTTAAAGCATTTTATAAATTATACAAGAAAAAAGTATAGGAAATGTTAATAAATACTAAAATCTGAATAAAAATAGATATTTTTCAGTCACAAATTTACAGGCCTTATAAATCTTAATCTAAAATACTTAACAGGTAAATATAAGGCTGCCATCATTCCCCCCCCCCCCTGAAATAATAAATTCTTCCATGGTTCAGAGCCCCAGCTCTATATTTACATTAAAAAGTATAGTGAAAAATTTCATCCTTAACATAAAAGTGTGCTAATCATCTGTGAATTCTTATACCAATTCATTGTCCATAAAAATGAAATGAGTACATCAGGAACTAACATACTAAAAAACTAATTTTTTAGCCAAGATTTTTTTAGTCACTTTATTTCATTATTTAGAAATTTTAGTCATAGCTATGAATAAAAGGCTCAAAAGTATTCTAAAAATTTATATTAATTTAACCCTGGCAAGTTTTTTACCTGTTTAACATTAAACTTAAAAGTTTTAAACTTTGGTTTGTGCGAATCAGAACATCGCCCTAAAAGTAGTGCAGTTTATCAGCAGTTAACAATATTTTTCAGTATGCTGCAAGAAGACATTACAGAAAATATTTTTATCTACTAGGCATAGGCAGATTGTAACTCGTGAGCCGCATGAGGCTGTTTGGCTTTATAAAGACTTAGTTTATATTTAGAATATAATTTTAGACCAATATCTCGCTTTTTGAAACAGTGAACTATTTTCATTTTTAAATTACATTAATAGTGCAGTTATTTTACATCAATTTCAAAATAAGCGCCAGTCTGGTCGTCAAAATATAATAAAAGGCAAATAATGAAACCGTAGCTTATTGCTGTAGAGGTGCTATTTTCAGAATTAATAGTGACTATCGGGACAGTGGAAACGATAAGCACAATGTTAAGACGCTAAGTTAAATTATACTGGAATCTTATCGAACGACATTATAAGTATATGAAATCAAAAACTGTATTAAGAAAAACAGCACATCTCATGGAACACTACGTATCTAGTGAGTCAATTAAATGCTTTAAAGCTAGGTATAATCTCCATATAATAGCTATTAATCTTCATATTAGTTCTGAAAGAAAAAATTAAATTTATGTGCAAAAAACCTGTTGAGAGTGATTTTTAACATAACATTCGTATCTGAATTCCAAATTCTCTGCAATCCGCTGTGATGCACCGCTCACTTATTTTTATCCTTTCCAATGATAAACATTTATATTAAGAGTACAGAATAATCGCTGATCCCATTTTTTCCATTATTGCTGTATTCTTTACTCGGATAAAATATTTCTCCTTTTTTTGGAAGCAATAGCTCAGTAATTAAAATGGAAAGGGAGAGGATATCATCCATTTTTCTTACTTTTTCTCTTCAAAACTCTGTTTTACTTCATCAAAAATGATAAATCTATCTAACTGCAGCTCTTAGAATATTTCCAGTATTATAATATATGGTTTTTACAAGTACTAAATTTGGTTACCTTGGCATATAGAAATAGATTAGTTCAATAAAATTATATATTCTAGTAATGCAATGTTTGAAAATAATGAAGGGAAAATAAGAACATTCTCTACAGTCTACTCTATGCCCCATTTGGAAAAATATGGATTAAAATAAATCAAAGATTAATATATTATAAGCGCTTTATGTAAAGACAATTAAAGAAAAGTATTGTATTTTTTGTTAAAAATTTTCAACATAAAATTAACGTTATTTACCCTTTAAATAGCATTAATTCGCGCTTCATGTCGAAGTCTAGCTTTATTGATGTTATCTGCAGTCGCATTTCATATTCTGCATTTAATTTGTTTCTATGTTTTGTTTTTGTTGCCACATACGTTGAGAGAGATTTTTCATTTAAATACATTATTCCGAATGGTATTAAAATGTTTATAGCTGTGTGAGAAATATTTTTACATACACATTGAAACCAATGAAAAAAACTTAGCTACTCTCACATGTGTGTCACTGCTGACATCGGCAGCTCACGCACGATGCTTCTGATTAATTTTCAAATATGTACATTTTAAAATTAATAATTGCTAGTTAACTTGTATGAGTACTTTATAATTTTCTTGTCGAATTTTCATTTTGACTCGCGAAACCTCAGCCTTTCACTCGTGGAACCCCGGGTTCAGCGGGAAACAGTTTTAAGACCACCGCTGTAACGGTGCAAATGTTAAGGATCAGCAAGTAATCACAAATGGAAGAAATAGATTCTTTATTCCACAGTAGATGGCAGCACCTCTGTTAGATACCGTTGTTATTTTCCCTTGACATTGGGAATTGGAGTATTCTAGCTTGTTTGAAAACAAAGTTTGCAGAACTTGTTATACTGCTCAATTACCTTTATTTAAAAACTGCAACCTTTATGTCTTTCAGGTGCGAGACATGAGATATACATACTCGATCTATCTGGCTTCAAACATTGTCTATTACAGTGGTGTTCAAACTTTGTCGACTCATGGGACCCTTAGAGAATTATAAGGTTATTTTCGGGGAACTCATCCTACCCCTAGAAAAACATACCTTAAATAATATTTAAAACATAACAGTATGTTTTAGTTACTTTTTAGGTAAAGACAATGCACTGCATTTTTTATTCAAAACGTTTAACATAAAATTTTATTAAAATGTTTATAGCTGTGTGATTACTCATTAATAGCATTAACTTGTATTGCAGGTGTCAAATAAGTTACATTTAGCAGCAGTAGTGTGCCTGCATTTTTTTAAAACGCAAATAGTCGAAGTGTAGCTCTATTCATGTTATCTGCAATCGCATTTCATATTATGCTTTTAATTTGTAATATTTTGTTTTTGTTGTCTCATACGTTGAGAAATAATTTTCATTTAAATACATTGTTTCAAATGTTATTAAAATAGTCATAGCTGTGAGAGAGATTTCTAAGTATTCTGAATGAATCTACAACCGAAACGTCTGGGGGGGGGGAGATATTCTTGATTAAGTTTACATTTTAACGTCGAGTTTCTTGAAACGTAAATAAATTGTTCCCTTTCCTCTAATAGGAAGACTTTTCATTTATTGTAATACACGAAAAGATGTTCTTTTTATCCAGTCAAACTTAGTTTTATTCTTCTGAGAAATATTCTGTCATAGATTTCTCCAATTGAAAAAGGGGCTTTATTGTATAATTTTTAACATTGCCATCTGAATTCATTTCATTTTCCATTAGAAAACTGTTTAATTTTGCAAAGAATTGTACATTCTTCTCTTTGACATAAGATGACCATATGTTAAGTTTTAAAACTAATCTATAAAACAAAATGTGTCTTTATATTTTCAGTTAATAAACACTAGTCAACTAGTGCGAGTACTTAAAAATTTTCTTTTCGAATTTTTATTTTGATTCGCGGAACCCCGGGGTTCCACAGAACACGGCTTGAAGATCACTAGTCTATTAGATAGAAAATATGACACACGGAAAATAGCAGTACTGATTTGTTTAGCTATTAAAACTATGAGTGTGTGAGGAAGACTTCTTAATTTAACGTTCTTCAAACACTTCAAACAAACATTTCTGTATGTATGAGGAACATTTTAAGTACCTCTTCTCTGTTCTTGTTCCCTAATTTATAAATTCTAAATTAGAATATCGTTATTATAATACTGTTCTGATATTTTCCCCCACTTTACTTTAAATTTTGATTTGTGACTTAACAAATGATAGTTAACTTGTTAATTCTTAAGGCACATTCATATGCATAGGCTACATGTTATAAGTTTATTTAAATACTTTATAAAATCTGTTTCTTCTGAGACATTTTTATGTATAAGATAAGTGTTATGTATCGTCTAATTGATTTACATGAAGTATCAAATAATATGCTCATAAGCTACCTAGAGGGTAATAAACTTACAAATGACAATTAGGCTTCTTTATGAAAAATTATTCACAAGAACTAAAGCAAATTGAGACTTATCTCTTAAAGCATGTTTCGACTCAAAAGGCACCTTAAATTATAAGAAAAGTCAGAATGGTTAGGTTAGGTTATTTAATTACGGCAAAGCCTCGAGGGCTATCTGCCTTCAGAATATTTTGATTCATTTCATACCTACATATAAAACATGTATTTTGAAATCTTCTTTGAAAGAAAATTAAAATTTTCATCAAAACTGACTTTTTAAATATCTGCTTTCTTGTTAAACATACAAGAAACACAAAATAAAAGTAAATTAGCTACAGTAAATAATTTATAGCAATACAATTTTGTAAAATGATCAGCATAAATTTAAGAAAGAAGATAATAAAAATTTATATTTATATTTAAGAGAGGTAAGTTTAAAAAATAAAAACAACGCATGTATTCTCATTTTTTTCTGCTTATTCAGTTACAATTGATATACTATCATTGAAGTTAGCTAAGAATGAGATAAAAAGTGTCCTAACTCGTGATGTAACACTTGTTACTATTATGTATGAAAAAGAATACCTCAGCAACTAAATTTAATTAAAGTTACATTTCCTTACAAATTATAATAATAACTTACATACATCTGGCAACAAGACTTTAAAAAGAGAGTCGTTTGTGTACTGCTTAATGTTTTATATATCAACTCCTTCCTTCGATTCTGTGACGAATCGAATAAGCGAAGGCAGTTAGAATGGGAGATTTAAAAAATAGATAATCAATCCAAGTTGTATATACATTTTGAAACTTGTCGATAAAATAAAACAAACATTAAACGAAATTAAATATTTAAAGATTAAACGAAAGTAGTAGATCAATTAAAATATAACTCAGCAGGGAAAAAAAAAAAAAAAAAAAAAAACTCATGAAATTAAGCAGAATCTTCACTGTACACAAAGTTTCGAGCGAAAGTATTTTTGCCACATTCGCCTTTTCTATATCTTAAGTTAATGGTAACCGACTTAAATTTCGTTTCTCTAAGAAAAAGCAATTTTGAAATTTTTTGTAAAATAAATAGTTATACTTTTCAGATGATATGATAATTTCTCTAATTTAAACACGCATTTCTCCTTTTTATTAGTACTGATGCGCACAAGATCGGTAACTTTCATACACAAAAGAAGTGCTATCATTTTCCTTTCATCACTCAGTTTTTAACACAAATGATCAGGCTATGCATAACTTTTTTAATGTTACCAGTGGCTGTAAATGTTAAAAGATTTTCGTTGATATTTACTATCAAATTTCACAGTTAATTGTTCTAGATTTCATATTTTTCGTAATGGGTTGTATCAAATTTCACCATTTGTTTGAAACAGTTATATAATTTTTTGTGGTTTATCATATTGGTTACATAAATACATATAAAGAAAACATTGTAATTATAATATGAAAGTAAAAAAATAGTTAAAAATGATAATGAAAATATAAACTAAGGTTACAAATTTGCTTAATTACTGAATAAGTAATAATATTTTAAATACATTTTATTGTACAGCACTGAGCGCAGTTTTTTAGATTTATTTGTCCAGTTTTACATAAAATGCCGTATCGAGTACCAGAATATTAGGCAAGCATAGTGATATTCTGTCATATAGCCTTTAGCAGTTTTCTAAATTTATATTCCTAAACAGTAATCTAACAATTGTACCTTTGTTTGAAAACAGATAAAGTGTAAACTGGGAAAAATGCCCGAGAAGGAGACTGAAATCATACTGCTTTTAGGAAGATAATGAAATAAGAACCGTAA
The DNA here is from genome assembly GCF_044657685.1 of Stegodyphus dumicola. Lineage (NCBI taxonomy): Eukaryota > Metazoa > Arthropoda > Arachnida > Araneae > Eresidae > Stegodyphus > Stegodyphus dumicola. The sequence continues at coordinate 232,900,805 of NC_140768.1, forward strand.
TTTATAAGTGGCTGCAGAAAGGAGAAACAGGACGTGGCTACAGAAAGGAGAACCCTTTCCGAACTAAGAAATAATGTTGCATTTTTGTAAATAAAGCAAATGTAATACGAGTAAACACACAAATTAAATCGTTATTAACTTCAAGAAAACGAAATATTAAAAAAAGTATGGCAAGTTTAATCATAAGAAAGGCTAATAAAATTGTTACCTTTCGGAACAAAAATAACAGTTAAACTGAATGCATCGAAATTAAGACTTAATTAACAGTCAAACCTATTTCAGGTAAGATCTTTAGATTTAATTTATGATGCTTCAGAGTTGAAAATTAACAGTTAATATTAATTCAGCGCACACGTATTTAAAAAAATAATTCAGCGCACACGTATTTAAAAAAAAAAAAATTTCCACGAGAGAGTAATAAACTTCTTACCGGGAAAGTTGACTGACCGCGGCGTTGATTATTGTATAACTCGGTAAAAAAAAGTGAACCGCACCACTCGTTGACATGTAATGAAATAGAACTTAATAACATTGAGACTGTCCTTATTGGGACATATATGATAAAATGTGTTTCTATCCATTGTATAATAATTTCTTGCATTCAAAATTTCGGAAACTTTATTATTTCACTTTGTATCTGCTGCTTGTCGCAATTATGTAGAGTGTGTGGTGAAATACATGCTCGTATTTAGTAAGATAACTTTTGCTGATATGACATAGTTAATGCTCTATTTCCGATGACATTGCCTGAAATCTGGGGCGTCGTATTCTCTGAGATGGTGGATAGAAAGAAAGAGGAATGAATTTGCTGCCGTTGCGTCTAGAAACATTTGAATACTTTTTATAGATTCTAATATTTCCAGTTACATGCAACGATCCTAACATAAAAGAAATAGTGAAATACGAGAAAGCATTTTAGATTTGGAGTAGTTTTTATACATTTATTACCCCAAAAGGGGTAATAAATGTATAAAAACCATTCAACCAAATGTATAAAACCATATGTCCCATTCTAGACGTTAGTCTAGAATTCTAGACGTTAGTCTATTCTAGACGTTAGTCTAGAATGGGACTAACGGCTCTCGAAACGGCATTTTGCGGACTAACTCTCGAAACGGCATTTTGCGTCGAAGCACTTAAAATGCGTTGTATGACTTTTCAAATTGCAGACACCAATTATTATCGCCCTGTATATTTAAAAGAAATTAAATAATGAAGAATCTGAGTGAATATATGTATGTTTTCTCGCATTGCGAAAAAATAACGGCACCTAGAGCCACCTAGCAAGTTTTGAATAACGCAGTCCTCCATCAGAATATGGGCATCTGAAAGCCCAAATTTTGCATTTCGAAATTATTTTATTATTATTTCATATTTTGTAAGACTTTAAAGAATTTTTAATCAACAATCTCAACGATTTTAAAGCAAGCAGTGAGCACTCTATGCAATTAAGCATTTTTATCTCCACCGCTATACATCTATCGGAAATTCTAAAGATATGTTGTTTTTAAATATTTTGCGATTTTGCTGTTCAATCGAATTTTACGTGGCATAGGCGCCGAAAACGTGATATTTAATAAATAAAGTAAGCACAGGAAAAGCTAATAATAAAAGAACAAAATAGATTTTGTAAAGCTATCTTTAGTAAGAAAATGAGCTTTGATATAATGAACTGAGAAGATACTGGAGAAAAAAAAAAGAAACATACAATGCCAACACTTGGCACTTGAGGCTGCACCGGTAATTCTAACGTATACTGCTATGCTGCTTTAAAAATTTTTATACTTCTGCTCTTGAACTGTATATAAGTAAGTGTGAATAAATTAATGCTTAATAATAAAGCTGAAAAGATAAAAAAAAGGGGGGTTAGTAAAAGTGTAACGGCAGACTGGTGGACTGCAAGCTCAACGAGAGCGTAAAAAACCTTAACAGACACTTTTAGGCTACCTTAAAAATACGAAAATCTTTTAGATATTTTTTATTGATATTTTTAAGAGTTATGGAGAACAAACATGAATTACAGAGACAGAAATGTATCACATAGCACTTTATTGCGCTTAGAATGTTGAAAGAACAGAATGATGCGTGTGTCTGAAAGAGCATTTTGTGCTGCGAACAAAAGACGTCGATCGCTATTCTTAAGGCAATAACGCTGGAAAAGCCTACGTATTGTTTTACTTGTTTAAAAATAAAACGAAATATGAAAGAATTTAATGTAATAAACGTATAGATAAGAATATAATGTTTTAGATCAGTTAATTTTTTAAAAATACTTGAAATCTGGATAGCCTAAGAGCATGCGCCTCTGGCAGTAACTCGAATAACTTGTGTCTTAATCCAGGGTTATGTGATTTTAAAATTACGCAATAAATTATTGCGTACATTAAGCTTAATTGATAAGCTCAGTGGAGTGAGGCAATAATGCCATTATTGAAAATAATCATACATCTGATAGCGATAATCATGATTTGTCTTTTTCTCTTTTGCCCTGCAGGTAAAATATATCTCGCTTTAGGTTGCACATAACACTTCATTAGGTCATCTTAAATAATGAATTTTGAGCTACACTTCATATCCGTACATGAATGCGTATGCCTCTTACATCAAATTAAAGTTGTATAGCGATATTCTTCGTTCTGAGTGAATTAAAAATATCTAGAAATTGTACTTATACAACTCATAGTTTTGCAGAAAAATGCAAACAAAACACAATAACGTCGTATTCAGTGGAAGGAAAGTAAAATAAATAATTTATTGAAGAAAATTAATTTTCATTATTTATTATTAAAGAAAAGTTGTTTTAAATAATATTACTTTACCGGTAGTAATACTTAAAAGTACGCGTGGATTTCTGATTTATGTAATAACTTACATAAAATATTTATGTAATACTGAACCTTATTATTAACAAACTCTTTTATTTTAACAGAATCAAATAGAAAGCTAAATCAACTAAATATAATTTTACACTATATAGAAAGCATATTTTTCCTGTCGTCAGAAGCATGGACTTTTCTTATTATTCTTCGGATTCATCGGAATAAAATGATTAAAAAAATTTTTAAGTTAGATAATTTTAACTGAATGAAATACAGAGTACAAATTAATATTTAGCTATTTTACTATTCTTATTGGACTAAAATCGTAGGACTGCTATAAATGGAAGATTTTTAAGGAATGCAATCATTCTTATACTGAATGCAAATACTATTAACGAAGTCTTCAAAAATCTCATATTAATGATTCCAAACTGATATCCAGTACTATCGAAAATTAGAGACGATCCTGACATTAAAGGAATTGTAATCATCAATTTAAGTTCCCTTTGGTCAGTACAAGTCCACGATATTCATCGTGACAAGGAGTCAAACGCGCCAATCGTTGGCATGGTCCTTGAGCACCATATAAGTGACAACTCGACTTTAGCTCGCTTTTAGGGGCCGTATACAAACTGAAAAGCGAAATGTTTGTATTTATACGTTGCTAAAATTAAAATATCAGTTTAGCAAAAGCTTTCTGATATTAGTTTGGTTTATTAGTTACGGCAAAACATACAAGGCCTCTCTACCTAAGTGGTGACATGCCTTCTCGAAGGCAAACCGACTTGTACCCGCATTATACGAGGGAAAAGCCACGAAAATAACCATACAGCCAGACCATTTCCGTGGAATCGAACGCAGGTCGAATTACCAGCGCTCAGTGACTTTACCGCTCGGTTGCTAATGGCCTTTTCTGCTGTTAAGAGATTAAGAAACAGGCATTTCTATGCAAATTACTGTGAAACGTGTTAATCAATACAGTCGTATTTTTCAAAATGGAGATCTTTATAGAATCTTAGAAAATTTTTGTTCTCGAAATCATTGGCAGGCTTCAATATTGGTATGTAACCAATTCGTTATATTATTAAAAATAATTAAATATGAAAAATATTTATAGTTTAAGCTTATCAAAAGTAACACAATTATAAATTGATGACGGTAGTAAATCACAAAATACAACATTGAATAGCATTAAGGGAGAAAAGTTAATCTCAGATTTTTCTAGTTTAATTACTTACCCCTCAATGCAAATTGAAATTGGAATGGGAAATTTTGAAATAAAATACCTGTATCAGCTTTAGTTGTTAGGGAATCAAACGCTTTGCATTTGATTTTATATAAGAAGCACAGCATTTTCCTAAATGATTGTATAAAAGCCGCAAGAACGTATAAAATGTTTGATTTCGTTAGTTTTACAAAACTAACTTTTTAAATGTAAAATTCCAAAACATGAATTTTAGCATTACTTGAACCATTTTTGTAACTATATGTCTACCCCAAACAGTTGCGAAAATAAAGGTTTGTGATGAGATGTGTATATGTTACGGTCAAAGCTCAAAGTTGACTACTTCACGAATTGGCCAATTGATCTGGCAAAAATCTGAAATATACAACAATTTAGCAACTACTTCTGGCTTTGGCCGCATACTTTGAGAAGACGGTTATACTGATATTTAACTTCTAATATTTTTTTAGAAGATTTATGTTCTTATCAGATGAAAAATTAATTTTCTATTTAATGGTGTAATGCCACGCAGAGGAGAAAGTGGTTATTGGCTCTGACTGCCATACCGGAGAGTCCGGGTTCGAATCTCGGAGAAGGCATGGATGTAAATTGTTCGTCCTCTCATAGGAGGCAACGGTGACCCACCTAATTAGGTACCTCCGTAATAAGACGACCACCACTTCCGACCTTAATAACGGCCAACGCCTCTAAAACGCCACTGAAAAAAAATATAAATGATGTAATTTTAAATTTTAAAAGTTGTGTTTCTTAGTAGTACCTTTACATAATACGTGATTAAAAATTTCCATGACATTTTTCTTCTCATTGCAGAACTGAGATAAAATAAAATAAATAATAATAACAAAAATTAGGTAAAGAAAGAAGAGGGTGTTTTTTCAAAGGTGTGAAAAACACTTAAACAGGTAAACAGTTGAACTTAACCTATGATGAGTTTTGTCAATAAAAACAACCTTTAAAAACAAGTCTTTGCAAATTATTTGAGCATTAGATTATTACGTTATCATGTACGTATCATTCACTTGATTTTTCAACTTTTGCCATTTTACAAGCATTGCATGCGTCATACTGGTGACTGTCTACCCACTGGTCATCGGTGACCAATGGTCTTTATGATCCCTAGTCACCGTAGACGATCACTACTGCAATCAGTTTAATTTTAACAGTCTATATGAATTTACTCATTGTTTCACACCGACGACTTACGTGTCGACCGCCAACACTTACGGTTTTCAGTGACTCATTGTTTTAAAAGAAACCGATTGTTTCAGCCCGATTTTATTTTACAGATCTATTTAAATTTACTGCATAATATTTCATAGTTGAAATACGGGTTGACTATAAATGACCATCCATATAAGTTAGCGGTGACCAGCAGTTTTAATAAGCACCAGTGGCTTCAGCTTGATTCAAATTTAAAATATTATCCAAATTTACTGCATCAATCTATACTTGTGCACCAGTGATCTGTCCGTTAACCACAACAACGGCCCACTTGTTCATTACTAATTACAAACAAGCACGTTGACGGCCACTGGCAATCAACCTAATTGTTGACCTACATGTTAAAGGCCACTTATCTATCAATCACAGATCACCTAAAATGAGCAATACAGCAAATTTATTTAGATTTTTACTTTAAAATTAAATCGAAGCGCATTGGCTTAATTAAAACCCGGTGACCTACAAGTTTGTTACTAGTACCCTTGTCTAGTAGCGGTCAACAAATTATTCTGTAATGTAGGACAGTGTTATACAAGAGAAGATTTTCAAAAATTTAATTAAATCGACAAAACTGGCCAAACTTAGAGACCAATTGGCGACATTTTGGTCCGGTTCCTGTAAAACTGTAATTGGTATTGTAATTTAATAACTGTAATCGATTCCTATTTGTGACTTCAACCGTATCTGGCTCTTGTGTCTAACTTTATTCCTTCCAGTAGTTTCCCAGAATGAAAGGTACTGGAGATTTCTCAGGGGTCGGAGCGAAAACTATATAAGAGCACAGGCAGCGCACTTTGCATTGCGTTCTGTTTAACGCTTAGTAGTTTAAAGGGGTAACTACTGTTTGTCCTTTGTGATATTGAGAAGTGCTGTCCGATTACATTTGTGAAAAATTCCAGAACTGTGAATTTGTGGAAAGTTCCAGAAGTAAATTAAAGTAAATTGATTCTTCCGATAAAATAAATTTTATCAAGCTATCATCGGTTCTCTCTGCATTCAATCCATTACGATTACGTACGCAAGCAGCAATATTTAAAGAATACCTGATTCTTTTGTCGATTGCAAATGTTTAACTGTTCCTTAATCCCTAGCAGTGGGTTCAGCACGTAGCGAAGAGGATACCGTGAAAGACCGAAATTGGGGAATATCGACATTCACCGGTGAATGTCAACGCATTCCAAATACTTAGCGGAAAGACCGAATATTTACTAGTTGCATTCGAACCATCACCGGTTATGTCGACAGGCACAGATATGCTCTGCTGGAGGTCAAAATGAGAAGCCGAGAAGAAAGAAGTGTTTCGCAACTAAATGTAGTTGTAAAAGCAAGCGATTCTTGGGCAACTTAAAAAGTGTCATAACAGATTAAGTTGTTGCAATAAATAAGATTGTATAATGTTAGTCACCTAATTAAGTAAGCTTATTATTGGTGTTATTTTCTCATTTAAAATGTACTGTTCGTTTTAAATGCAATAGCTTATTTGCATGTACTTCTATTTAAGCTTTCTCCTATTTTAACATCATAATATGTTTTAATAATAAAGTATGATTTAAAAACGTAAAAAATATTTTATTCGACATTCACCATCAGTACATGATGAAAATCGATATTTGCCGGTGTAACTGATAAATAAGGATATTCAGCAAATATTTCGACATACGCCAAGCGACTCTGTGAATGCTGACATTAACTGGAGAAGGTCGACATTCTCCAGAATTTGGTTTTTCACGCTGAAAAGATAAATAGTAAATCAGAGACAAAGTCACGCTTAACTTGCATCAACCTTGAAAGAAATATGTGAACAAAACTAGATTTTCCCCTTGAAATGACCCTCACATTGCTTCTCCAAGGGGCACGTGACGATAGGATGCTTCAGAGGTTTCTAAATAACCGTTCGATGTTGCAACGCGTGAAATTGCTGGGAAAATACTGAGGAATTGCTATAGCGAATTTCTCATCTTGCAAACAACAGTGAACTAATACTAATATTTTTAAGGGGATATTTTATTAACATGGTTTATGAGATATAGTTGCCTTCTTAATTCTAAGAAGAAATCTCTGTTTACTTTTCATTCTTCTAATTTCGCATGCGTAAACAAGTTTGCTTTAAGGACTTACCTTATTTTCATAAGTAATTGTTATTTTAAACTTGAACAGGTGCGAAATGCAAGCAAAATAAATTACCTAATAATTGCCATTTGTACTTAGTTGGAAAGCGGTTAAACGGGCTCAGTACTCTCTGCTTATGCCACAATTGAGAACGTAATAGTAGTAAAACTGAAATTATTAACCAAGAAACGTAATCTTTACCATTTTACTTTAAAAAAAAAAACTGTAAATATATTTTTGATCAAGTAGGTACGTATTTCATTGTTAAATAATTACGCATGTGTGGAAAATCAAAGAAAAATTCTGATGTGGAACACAAATGATTTCTTTGTACGACATATTAATAAATTGTGCAAATTTTTTGTTGCACTTAACTTATTTCCTTGAACTATTCTAACTTAATTAACCAGTCCCTCAAGGCAAGTTGAAAATGACATCAAGAACTGAAAATTTTGAAATCGTGGTCAATTTTTGGCGTTTTCATAACGAGGACAAAACGTTCCCACATATAAGTATAGGAACCAGGAAAACGTAGATTTCAATAGAATAAAACTGTATTCTTCAGCAGCACTGATTATCTAAGTTAGATTTCGTTATTTGTCTCAAATTATTATTATTTTTTTTAAATTTGACATTTGAAAACATGAATATTTTCGTCATTTACAGTTTTTCTGTGATTGCAAGTCTATGAGTGCGACCAACGATTGCGAAAATAAAGGCCCCTCTTTATTTACTGTCCCCTCTTATTTTCCACTTCCGTCCAGAATAAACGCGGTTAGTTTTGATATGCAAATTGAGCTTGCAAACTGTTAAGTATTTAAGTTGTGGCTTTTAGGCGAGATGTTTTAGAGAGAGAGACACCTTACTTCACTTGCACTTTTCAGTCAGTTGTTGTCCGCCTTTAATGCCAGAAATTTAGTCCTCGTGATAACTGAAGACGCATTGTAGTTTTCCCGCATTCGGCGTACTACATAGGTTAAAGATTAAAAGGCCAGTCTTCGAGTTAATAGTCTTTGTAAAGCATTTGGGTTTAGTTCTTACTTGATTTAGTTAGTTTGTAGTTTTTATTTTTTTATGTTCAGACCACAAGTACTAGTCTTTGTGCGGGAGTAGTACTTGTGGAAGTGCGGGAGCAGCTGTAAACAGTGAAGAATAAAGGGTAATTAAACCCTTCCCATCTGTATCTTATCTTCTACAATTTCAATGAACATAGTTTAAAGTAAATTCACTGTTCTACATCAGGACACCAACATGTTTGCCAAAACAATTAGACGAAATAGTAATCCTGATAAAATAACTTCCCTAACTTCTGAACAACGCCAGTTAACTCAGAATAAATGCGGTTTGAATAGAATTAAAATAATACACCTGTCAAAATAATACCACATAAGTAGGAATGTGAAATAACTGTGTTATAAAGAAAAAAGATTCTTAGCTTTATTAATACTTCAGAAACATGGTGGAAGCAACACAGATACTTACATGTTTGCAATATATTTGATTCGTTATATTTTTTCAGTTATTTGGGTAATTTGCATAAAAAAATTAAAAATCTTAACACTTTTATTAAAGCAACTATCACTGAAATAGAAAAATCGTTGCATGCTCACAATATATGGGATTGGCATTGAATAGATTGTTCAATTGAGGAGGAACTCGGGTGAGGGGAAAGTGAGAATTATATTGCAACTTCAGCAAATAAGTCAGGATGACAAATGCTCTCGCAATGTGCAAAAATAAAAGCAGAATGAGTTTACAGTCCGAGTAAATGTACTGTAAAATTTCCAACAAAAAACCCGCTTTTTCCAGGTACCACGGAATTCTGCTTGCTAAAAAATAATTCAAGAGAGTATGCGCAGAACAAAACACTGTAAAATCAGTCTTTAAATGATAGAGATTTAGAAAACCAACATCTGCGATGGAAACCACTTTTATCGGTAAATCGGCAGTACCTCTGTTGAAGTTTACTATAACGTCTTCTTTACGATTATAAATACGAATTAAGATAGAATTGGAATTCGGCACTGAGACTCAGATTTTGGAATTTATATTGCAGCGGCAGCGCCAAACAGGCGATACGGACTTAAAAACTGTACAGAAAAGCGCCAACTGGCGAAACAGTAAACCCGTTTGGCAAACCTACAGGCTGACGGGGAGAGAAGAATTTTCCCCGGCAGTCAAGTGGAACTACTTCAACGAATGTGTGCGTCTCTGCTTCGCCGAGATATGTGAACTTGTGTACTCGCATCTGTACTGTGCTCTGAATTTCTTAAGCCGTTATAATGTACCCGGCAACTGTTACTTTTCCTTATTAAATTTCATTATTAATTGTAACATGTCTATCTTAACTAAGATTTCGGCTTTCCTAGTTAATGTTAGGGATATTTTCGTATGCACGTGTTACTCACACGTACATCATTGGTGACCCTGTCCCTCGCTCCTTCTGTTTCGATCCCTAATGACTATCTGTCTCAATCTTTGTTAAAAAACTAAAAATATGCCTTATTTTGATGCCAATGCTCTTCCTTATGACTGATAAAGGCTCCACCCTATTTATTTCCTCCTCATTTTATCGTACGGATTACACGTGGTTTATCACACTTAAGGAGGATTTACAGGTATGTGGTCAAATTTTTTTAATTATCTGTGATTGGTCTTAATTATGTTTTTGTGATATGTTTTGCTCTAAAATTATAGTTTTAATTTAATTATTGATTGTTTAAAATTGATCTTTGGGTAATATTTGGGGTCACACTTTTATTGAGATATTGAATGTCTTCATTATTTTATCTTTTATCTAAATTGATACTGTTTTGATAAGGTATAGTGCAAAACATTAAGTTTACGATTTACGATATATTTATAATTGGCAACCATGCCAGGATGGGAAGGCCAAACCAACGAGGAATCGAATATGGCGGTTCAGGAGCCACAAATCTCACACGTGGCAGTTAAAATTCCCCCTTTATGGAAAAAAAATGTTAAACTTTGGTTTATTCAAGTTGAAAGTAACTTTGCTTTAGCGAAGATTAGTAGCGATAGTACAAAATACAACCACGTGGTTTCTTCGATAGTGGTTTCTTTCCCTGAAACTCTTTCCGCAGTATCAGATATTTTATTTAATCCCCCAGCGACGGCTAAATATGATGCCCTTAAAGCTAGGTTAATAGTAGAATTCTCAGATTCGGAAAGCGAGCAAATACCCAGACTTATTTCTGAATTGCATTTAGGGGACGACAAACCATCTCACTTATTGAGAAAAATGAGAGAATTAGGTGGAAACTGTATAACTGACGAATTTTTAAAATCATTATGGCTGCAAAGGTTACCTTCCGAGGTGCATGCCATTTTATCAAAAGTTCGGAATCCTTAGACAATTTAGCAAAAATGGCTGATAAGATAGCTGAAGTGCGCACGCCAACGAACAACAGCGTGTTCACGGTCCAGGCAGCTTCGGCGAGTTCCCCCAGAAACCCTAACGATTCTGGTGCCCCCCTCAAGGAGCTTAAGGCCTTAAGGAGTGAAATCTCTGCCCTAAGTAAACAAGTCGAGCAACTCTCCCGCGGAAAAACGAGGAATAATTTCCCCCGGGATCAACATAACACAGCACGTAGTTTTTCGCGTGGGCATTCCCGAGAGCGTGTGAACAATTATTGTTATTTTCATTCGCGATTCGGTAATAATGCACGAAAATGTCGAGCACCTTGTTCCTTTTCTCAGAACACTACGGCCCAGGAAAACTAGTAGTAGCGGCTGTCGATCGAAATTCATCGGCAGTCGCGCATTCATGTCGTTTACATGTTTACGATAACAGATTAAATTTAAACTTTTTGACTGATTCGGGCTCGGATGTTTCATGTGTGACACCGACTTCTAAGTTTAAGAAAATGCATCCTGATTCGCTTCAATTATTTGCCGCGAATAATTCCAGAATTTCTACGTATGGAACAAAATTGTTAACTGTGAATTTAGGACTTAGACGAAACTTTTCTTGGAAGTTTTTAATTGCCGATGTACCAGTGCCTATAATAGGAGCCGACTTTTTAAGGCATTTTGATCTTTTAATCGATTTAAAACGAGGTAGGCTTATCGATAATACTACGAAATTAACTCGTATTGGTTCTCTTTCCGATTCTAAAAATTATTTTTCGGTAAAGTTAATATCTGGTGAATCACCATATCACAGAATCTTGAAAGACTTTCCGGAAGTACTGAAGTTAAAATCCGATTCGGGTAGAGTAAAGCATAGTACGGTTCATTACATCGAAACAAACGGTCCTCCTGTGCACAGTAAACCGCGTAGGTTAAGCCCTAAGTTATACGAAGCAGTAAAAAAAGAATTTCAATTTATGATAGATCAAGGTATTTGTAGACCATCAAAATCAGCATGGTCATCACCTCTTCATGTAGTTCCTAAAAGTTCGGGCGACATACGGCCAGTAGGAGACTACCGAAAACTAAACGCGTGCACCGAACCCGACAGATACCCTATCCCGCATTTACAAGACTTTAATAATACGCTTAGCGGAAAGACAATTTTTTCAAAAATTGATATCGTTCGGGCATATCATCATATACCAGTCCATCCAGATCATATACCGAAAACTGCAGTTTGCACCCCATTTGGTCTTTTCGAATTTCCGTTTTTAAATTTCGGACTGTGCGGAGCAGCTCAAACCTTTCAAAGGTTTATGAACGAAATTCTTGGAGATCTAAAATTCGCCTACGTCTACTTAGATGATATTTTGATATTTAGTGATACGGAAGATGAGCATAAATCTCACCTACGTACTGTTTTTGAAAGATTAACTTCATATGGATTGACAATTAACGCTTCGAAATGTGTTTTCGGCCTTCCGGAAATATCTTTTTTAGGCCATATAATCAATAAAGATGGTACCAAGCCTCTGACGAACAAAGTGGAACCGATACTTAACTACCCACTTCCTAAAACGGTAAAAGATTTGCAGAGATTTTTAGGATTTTTAAATTTTTACCGTCGATTTTTACCCAACGTAGCCCAGAATCAAATACATTTAACTTCGTATTTAAAAGGGGCTAAGAAAAATGATAAGACAATCCTGAATTTGTCTGAGGAAGCGAGGAGTGAATTTCAAACGTGCAAACAGCTAATCGCTAATGCTGTTCTTTTGGCACACCCGAAGAAAGATGCCCAGTTGGTTTTACAGGTTGATGCGTCAGACTTCGCGATCGGTGGAACGCTATCACAAATAGTTGATAGAAATTTACAGCCTCTCGCATTTTTCTCACGAAAGCTTTCGCAGGCGGAAAGGAACTATAGTGCGTATGATCGAGAGCTATTGGCAGCTTATGCTGCTATTAGGCATTTTAAGCATATGTTGGAAGCACGGAACTTTTCTTTAATCACCGATCACAAACCGCTCACGTATGCATTCCGACAGCGTTTGGATAAGTGTTCACCTCGTCAGGCTAGGCAGTTAGACTTTATCTCACAATTCACCACTGAAATTCGCCATATAAAAGGTTCGGAGAATATCGCTGCCGACGTACTTTCGCGTATAGAAGCAATAAGCATGCCTAACCCTATCGACTATGAGGAAATCGCTAAAATGCAAGAAATCGACCCAGAATTACAAACATTGCTTAAAGAGTCAAAAGTTCTACATCTCAAAAAACTTACCTTACCGAATTGTAGCTTACCGATATATTGTGATGTGTCAACAGGTAACGCCCGCCCTTACATTCCTCCGGCATTCCGTGAGAAAGTTTTTGCCACCTTGCACAATTTGTCTCACCCCGGCATTCGCGCATCAACAAAGTTAGTATGTTCACGGTTTGTTTGGTCTTCCATCCGCAAAGATTGCGCGAAATGGGCACGGCAGTGCATTCCGTGCCAGAAAGCAAAAGTAAGCAGGCATACTAGAACCCCGTTAATGAAGTTTCCAGACCAATCACAGAGGTTTGATCACCTCCACCTTGACCTTGTTGGTCCCCTACCTCCTTCTCAAAATAATTATTACTGTCTAACTATGATAGATAGATTTACTAGATGGCCCGAAGCAGTACCCATACCAGACATAAAAGCACGCACAGTAGCACAGGCTTTCTATGACCACTGGATTACTCGATTTGGTTGTCCGACTGTTATTACTACCGACCAAGGGCGACAGTTTGAAAGCGGCTTATTTCGAGCCCTTTCCCAATTATTGGGAATCAAGAGGATCAGGACGTCTCCGTACCACCCACAGGCGAATGGACTGATCGAGGAATTCCACCGTCCTTTGAAAGCTGCCTTAAAAGCGCACGATACCAGTGACTGGGTGGCTGCCCTTCCAACGCTGCTGATGGGTTTCCGCGCCGCTCTCAAAGAGGACATAGGAGCAACCACTTCTGAACTGGTTTATGGAAAGACTATCCGTCTCCCATGAGAATTTTTCAATCCGACACCTTCGGATGCGTCCCCAAAACAGTTTGTGGAGGATTTAAAATCTCACTTTGCCAGTGTCCGCCCGACCACGAATTTTAGCCACGGCCAGCGAACATATTTCATTCATCCACGCCTTCACAAGTCCACATATGTGTTTGTTCGACACGACGGAGTTAGAAAACCACTTCAAACTCCTTATGATGCACCATTTAAGGTGCTAGAAAGACAAGATAAAACGTTTGATCTCGAAATAAAAGGGACTAAGCAAACGATCTCCATAGATAGACTGAAACCCGCTTTTGTAACCATGGACTCTTCTCAAGTTGCTTCCAAGAGTGTGAAAAAAACTTCGGACATTTGTATCACCCGTTCTGGACGATTAATCCGACCCCCGCATCGGTATGTCACATTTCGTTGACACCGTGGTGGGAGTATGCAGCGGCAGCGCCAAACAGGCGATACGGACTTAAAAACTGTACAGAAAAGCGCCAATTGCGAAACAGTAAACCCGTTTGGCAAACCTACAGGCTGACGAGGAGAGAAGAATTTTCCCCGGCAGTCAAGTGGAACTACTTCAACGAATGTGTGCGTCTCTGCTTCGCCGAGATATGTGAATTTGTGTACTCGCATCTGTACTGTGCTCTGAATTTCTTAAGCCGTTATAATGTACCCGGCAACTGTTACTTTTCCTTATTAAATTTGATTATTAATTGTAACATGTCTATCTTAACTAAGATTTCGGCTTTCCTAGTTAATGTTAGGGATATTTTCGTATGCACGTGTTACTCACACGTACATCAATATGTTTTCTTCTGGCCAGTCCTACTTTTTGATCATGCGGCTGGCTTGTGCCGGCTAGGAGGATCGGGGCTGTGCTCCTATGGTGATGATGATATTCTTTACTCTGTTACTCCATTTTCCTAGAATATCCCATTAACAACACAACAATGAGAATAACAGTCTATTTCTATATTGGTTACGCGTTTTGTGAAAGCAAAGCGAAGCATGATATTTTCACAGAAGCAATTTCACAGATGGTGAACTTAGGAAGCTATATACCGGAATGACTGCAATGCTGTAAAAGCGTTGCATCATTTCATCCGATCAATAATTTACACAAGAATCCTTGTTCTAATCTAGCTTCATGCGATATAATTGGCAAGTCTGAAAAAATGAGTTGCACATACGATTGAAAGTGATGTGACCCCGTCCCCCAATGGAGTCTTCCGGTCTTCCAGCCGTCGTAGAGCTCCATTATGCTATCAGACAGGGTGCAGGATTGGTGCTGCATTAATTTCATCAAATCAATAATTTACATAAGAATCAGTAATCAAATCTAGCTGTACATCATCATGCTACGCACATCGTTTCATCAGGTGCAGATATTGCAAGATCCTGAAGCATAGAAAACTTTAGATGAGGAATTCCATTGCCAACACATTGAGGAGAAATGAAAATTTTCAATGACGAATCTTCGACATTCAAGAGGCATATTTCATCATTTTAACTAAGCAACTATTTGAGCTGCTTAGTTACAGAACAACTTTGTATGTTGGTCCTACATGAGACCCCCTGACTTGTTGCCGATGTTCGTGGAAAATTTTAAAGCGACTAGACCTTAACGACTGATTTCTTCCTGGATCCATATTTCTTTCTGGAAACACAAACTGATTTTAAATCCTGCTGTGTCCTTGCCACAATCTATTTATCAATGTTGCCCACGTACCTTACTCAGTGCTGAACACTCACATTATTCAGTATTATTGTTATATTATTGAATGAATGTAATAATTTTATACTGAATATGTGAGCCACAAAATGCTTTGTCAAATGTCATTTTGATGAAGGGAGTTGCTCTGTCTCAGACAGACAGACAGAAAGAAAGAAGTACAGGGGGCACCAAAACAGTGCCATGGGCAAAACTGGTATCGCCCCACTGCGTTAACCGTTTATGAAAGTGCACCCTGACGGGGCAGGCTAACGCTATGCTCGGGCATTTGATAACATTGCAGCATTCATAATAGTTACATATTAATGGTGCATAATTTGCATTACAGACAATATTGACTAAGATATACTTTACACTGGTACTTTGCAGTTAGATGGATAAATACAATAATTACAATGGATAAATACAATAATTACAATGGATAAATACAATAAAGTTATTTACCAGATGTATATACGTACTTCTTTTGTGTTTCGGTTTGGAGCTTTGTTGGTGGAGGGAGTGATTATGGTACGTGGTTCGTTGTTGTTTGATTTTTTTGTTATATGGGTTCACAGTTTATAAGTTCATTCATAGTACAGTTTATGCATACAGTTTATGAATTCATTTCATGGTACATAGTGTTGAGTATGGGGTACTGGTGTATCTGTTACACATTGCACAGTATGAAGTAGTTCATAGTTCGTAGTTTGAGTAGTAAGTGAAAAGTCGCGGTTTTCTCAATAAATGGAGATATTTAAGTGTGTTTTCTAAAGCCCCTCCTGTATAATATGAGGGTGAGAGTGGAATATGTTGTATTTTCTAAACTTGGAGGACTTGGAGTTACTTATACACGAGAACCTCCCCTTTACCTTAAATCCTTGAGAAAAGTAAAGGGTAAGGCTTACACATATAATACGGTAAACTTAATAACTACATTTCCATTGCCATATTTAGCTAGCCGACTTTTAAAAAAATTATTAGGGTAAGATGATAAAGATTGTTCATATCTTATTTATTCTCGATGAAAATATTTATTTACCGTAAAAAGCTTTATTTACATTTTCATTATAACTATATACAGAATTAAAATTAACTGTCGTAATGTACAATATATACCAGTACTCGTTTATCCTTTATTTTAAAAACTTACGAATATCAAAACTGCTTTGAATAACATTTATAAAATGGGGAATGTGTTAGAACACAAACGGTTTGTGATACAAGTCAGTTTTTGGGCTTTAATGTTCATTGATTGTGAATATATAATGCTTGCTCATATAACCGTGAAAAAAGCATCTCTGCTTGTTTTGACGCTAATACAACCTGCCACGCCCACTTGGTTTGCTCACCTTTCAAGGTCAGCTTTGCAGCAGAATTTCAAAACATTTCCCACTTCCGACATTTTTGTTCTGCTTTGCTTATTTTTTAATCCCAAAATTACGGCAGGGGAAGAACAACATTCACAGCTACCTCTGAAACATATATTTATTTAAAGCATTTAATTCTGATTTCCAAACTATTATTGTTTGCAAAGAATGTCAAAAACCTGCTTGTGTTTTCTTTTTTCCTTTCTTTTTTTAAACAATTACATGCACTTGAATTACTGCACATTTATACTTCTCCACTTTTACGGCAGGTGAAGAAATGCACTCACAGTTACCTCTGAAAAATATATTTATTTAAAGCACGCAATTCCGATTTCAAAAACTACTGATTTCAACTTTCGAATTATGAAGCAAAGAAGCTATTATTGTTAATAAAGAACGTCAAAAATCTGCTAGTGTTTTCGGACTTAATAATTTTTTTTAACAATTAAACGCACTTCATTTTCTGCACATACTATATAACTAATTCTCCATTTTTATTTTTACAAAAATTGCTTCATACATACTGTAAGCTCAGAGCTTTTAAATTGCACCGAAGCCCACCGGAGCTCGGCTCCAGTGCTTCTTGGTTTTGGGAATGAATCATAATTCTAGTCGAAGCGCACAGGAGTTCTAGCTGAGAAGGCTCCGGCACTTCTTTATGCAACTGAACAACAATTTCAGCAGTAATATCTGATCTCGAAAGTTTTATTTTTAATAATAAAATTATATTAAAACTCGATTCTAACTTCTGAATGCACGCTTCACTTTCCTTGGGAAACAAACCCCTGGAAGGAGGTCGAGACTTTTAAAGAAAGAGAAACCCCCACCCACATGTCAAAGGCTTATTTTCTAAAAAGTACCATGAATTTATGACAGTGGGAAAATTTTTCTTTCCAATGCTAGTGCGGAAAGGCAAATAATAATATCGGCAAATAATAATATATAATAATAAAATAACATATCGACGAAGAAAAAAATGAAATGTTTACTGCTAAGTAATTAACGATAATTTATTCAGTGTTGTTAGATTACTCACAGCGAGCTGACACACATTACTTAAATTACAAATGCGTTGAAGTAGCTTGCGTTCAGCTACCTTCGGCTTTTGGGGGACACGTGCACTCAGAACTTGTACGCATCCCCCGATAGCCGAATGTGGCCGAACTCATGGTCTCAGTTTTCCAATCATAGTTTTGTACGATATATTGGTGCATGCATGTGCATGCTCTTTGCTTTATTATTAATTATTACTTAATTCATATTGTTACGGATTTCATAGTTATTTATTTATTTAGTTTTTTTTATTTAGAATTGTAATTAGATTTGCTTCATGTTGCCTTAGCAACGCAGACGATTTTTGAAAAGACAGCTGTGTTGGAAGGTTAAAAATAGAACAGCGCGTGCATTTAATACCTAATAAATAAATATCTCGTAATTGCTGTTGACATCCACAAAAATCCAGATATTTATAGATGTTTCCAGTATATTCGAGAAATTAATTATAAAGCTTATAAAAGCCGAGAACAAACAACTCATCTCAGTAGTAGCTGTAGTTCTAGCGAACTGTTTGTTTACTTAATGCTGTGATTGATTTGTAGCGATTTCGCTGTGAGATAGAATTAGTTTCTCTGTTTTGAATTGATTTTTGCTAAACGTTTGACATTTTGTGATATTGTTAGAATATTTTTGAAGAAATATTTCAGCCTTTTGATTTATCTCTTGTGGAAAGAATAAATTTTTGTTAACTTTTTAACGTTAACCGTGTTTATTCCAGCCCTTTGTATTCAGTATGTCTATATCAAAACCATGTGGTAGTAAAATTAAACGAAAAATCGCTGACGAACATGGAATATTCCAAGTAAAATGGGAATTAGAATATTTTTGCTGTGAAATAAAAGATAAAATAATCTGCTTGATATGTAATAATACTATTAATGTACCAAAGTTATATAATCTACCTTTGGCAAAATTAAATTCTGTAGCTACAGATGGCGCTCCATCAATGACCGGGAAAAACAAGGGCTTCGTAGCTTCATTAAGAAAAAACTTAGTGAAATTCACGGTTCAAACATTCATCATATGCATTGTATTATACATCAAGAAGTTCTATGCACGAAAGTAATAAATATGGAGAATGTTTTGTCATATTTAAAAAAAGTTATAAATTTTATAAGATCTCGAGGTTTAAATGAGCTTCAATTCACTGCTTTCTTAAGTGAGTTAGATAGTGAATATTCGGGTTTGTCCTACTATACCGAGGTACGTTGGTTATCTTGCTCCAAGATTCTCAAACAATTCTGGGATTTGAAAGAAGAAATACGTCAGTTTTTAAAAACGAAAAATCAAGACGTAAGTTTGTTTTACGATCCAATATGGATACAAGATTTATCTTTCTTGGTTGATATAACCAAACACTTAACATATTTAAATTTATTGTTACAAGGAAAAGATCATATCATTACGAACATGTTTGACATAATTAAAGCATTCAAATGTCAACTAGTTCTTTAGGAATAACAACTTAAAAATGAAGATTTGACGCACTTCCCGACGTGCTGCATGAACAAATCAAGTTTAGATGATACTTGTTCGTATCAAAAATACGCAGAAAAAATTGCAAATTTAACAACTGAATTTGAAACAAGGTTTAATGATTTTAGTTCCCTCGAAGACAATTTTTTTTTGTTTTCTTCGGTTTTCTCAATAAGTATTGACTCAGTACCGAGCCATATGCAAATGGAGGTGATCGAGCTTCAATGCAACTCAAATTTGAAAGCAAAATGCATTGAAGTGGGCGTGCCTGAATTTTACAAATATTTACCAGCCAGGTTTGAAAATACTCGAAAATTCGCATATGAAATTACTTCCATGTTTGGTAGCACTTATCGGTGCGAGCAGTTATTTTCAGTCATGAAAGGTAATGAGTCTCCTATTAGAAACCTTATTAATGATGCTCACCTTGGGTCAGCGTTGAAAGTTATCACTGCAAACAAAATTTCTCCCGAAATAGGAAAGATAATAGCAGAGAAGAGATGTCAAGTATCAGAACGTAAACATTAAACTTTTCTTGTTCTTTTCTATATAAATATATATATATGTTTATTATTGTATTATTCGAAATAAATCTACGTTTCTGTGAATATTGATTTTTTTTTTTTTTTTTTTTTTTTTTTTTTTGCGGCCCGCCTAAAGTTAAACCTTGTTTGTTTGGCCCAAGTGTACCTATGAGTTTGACATGCCTGGTTTAAACGAAGATAGAAGGATGAAAATTGTCACTTGTTACTTTTTTTCAGCTAATCCTCAGATTCGCTGCAAATTTGATCCTTTGTCATATTATACTTGACAGCTAGAATTATACTGAGAGGAGATCGCGGTGAGAAAATGTTGGACTCTTTTTTTTTTCATACCTACAGGTAATCCTTTGAAATTGTTTCTAGCATTCTCTACATTTTCATTTGTGATGCTTTAACCATTTTAACGTTTTTTTATTGGTGTGGTGGAAAAAGAATGGTCTGCATTTCTATCATCCCTTTGAAGTAGTACATTATATTCAGAGCTTAAATTAAAGAGGAGACGAGTTGAGCTATTTTTTGTGTGAAATTGTAATTGCAGCCGAAACCCAAATAAGTCAAGGTCCAGTACGTTATTTTAATATTTAATTACTTACCATTTATTTAATAAGTTATTATATTTGTATTTATGTGCACAGACATTAGGTTATTTTAAGCAGGAGACGTGAAAAAATGAGCAGCGCCCTTACCGGGACTCGAACCTCGGAACTCTAGAATAGGTATCGAGCGTACTGATCATAACACCACGAAGACATGCTAAAAAGGCGGGAGAAATACCTTATATACTCCCCATTTTAAATGGCGACTGGGGATCAGGGGACCCAATCGTCAAATCCTGGTGGTGAAGAACCACCATCCACCAACTTTTTTGTTTCGGGCGCCATTGTAGAGTAACTTGGATTTTTTCAGTGTCAGGAAACTGAAGATATGAGCAATGCCCTCGCAAGGACTCGAACCACGGACCTCTCGAATACGCACCGAGCGTGCTAACCATTACACCACAAAGGCATGCCAAGAAGGGGAGAGAAATACCTTATATATGTCTTTACATTTTAATAAATTTTAATATTAATTGTTTAACTATTCTAATTATTAATCATTTAATTTTAATAATTAATTATGTAATTGTTTAATAATTAATTATTTTACCAGACATTTTGTTTATTTATTTTTATTCTTCTTTCCTGATAGTTTTCCATTGGGCTCTGGCACTTCTAATTTTAGAAATTAGGCCCTGTGTAACGATTTTCGTTTCAGTTACAGTATTTATAATTTCTTATCAGCTTTTCTAGAAAACTATTGTTACATATAAGGTTTTTATATCTTTTTTTTATGAAAATTTATTTATTAAAATAATACTTTTACACTATTTACGTTGGAAGATCTATTTAAAAATGCTTACAGCCAAGGCCTGAATTCTGCAAAGGCAAACATGGCACGTGTCCTAAGCTTCTACTTTCAAGACGGTTTCCAGATCCTCTTGCAGTATTTAAAATGCGTGAAATTTCATACATTTTCAAATCTCGGGCAAATATTACATCGACAAAAGTTAGATGAGGAGTCTCTGTGTCAGTTTTACTACGTTTTGTCTTGGCCCTCAGTTTTGCAGATAGGCCGCTGCTTACAGCTTTATTGAGTTTTAGATGTTTATGTAAGAAACTTCTTACAAGCTATGTCATTCTTTTCCAAAGATATTCAGATTTTATTCACCGGAAACACGAATAAAGTTCTGAACACTGTGACTAAGATTTCAAAAATGGAATGCAAAACTTTTAAAGAAGAATGAGTGTTATTAAATCCCTCCAAGTTTGCCCTAGTATTTTACTTTTATGTAGTTCTATTCAACAATGCCAAGTAACAGTATAACTGAACCTTTGCAGTATAATATAAACATGCATAAAGCTCACTGCATTTTCCCTAGATCCGAATTGATTGTAATTGCCTAATAAGAGATTATACGCGAAATATCAAACTGTGCTCCTGGAGGCACGGCAATTCGTGCGTGATGCCAAGTTGAAGAAGATCGAGTACTTAGGCGCGTGATGCCAAATTGAAGAAGACCGAGTACTTAGGCGCGTGATGCCAAATTGAAGAAGACCGAGTACTTAGGCGCGTGATGCCAAGTTGAAGAAGACCGAGTACCTAGACAATACAAAACGAATAGGCTAGTCGGGAGCGTTGACTGAGACTGAAGTCCTCCACGCATCACTACGAGTATAAATACTGAGCACCCATAAGGTATATACAAAAGCTTAGAAAGCTTTTTTATGTTCTGATGTGCACGTTTTTTGATGCTACTGCACTATAAATGTTCGAAACTTCAGAGGGAGTTATGAATCACTATGTTTTAGCATACTTAAGATTTTTCAGAAAGTTATCATTGCAGATTTTACTTGCATGTTTCTCTGTTAAAAATTTTCCTCTTTAGTTTCAAGTTTAACCTGAAAAGCCCTAGAATTCGTTCCAAATTAGAATCTGGACCTCAACAGTTTCTTCAATAATTCGAATAATCTTAAAAATACGTATGATAGGGCTATGAATTAAAGTAATCTGCTGTACAGCATAGCTCATTCATAGAAGTTTCATAAAAGAAAAGAAACTGGCTCGTATTTATGTGACACCTGAAAGTAATCACAAAATTCTCTCTACAGCCCCAGAAAAAAAATCTTAACAAACCAGAAATATTCTCCTCACAGAAAAGTTTCCTCACAGACCAGAATATGATTTTCATTTTGGGTCCGTTATAACCATGCAGATAAGATTAAACCTTACTTTCTACCTCCATGATTATAACGGACCCAAAATAAAAATAATTTTCTGGTTAATAAGTGCACTAGTACACAATAAATTAATAAAATTATAAGTTTATTATTTGAAACTAACTAGTTAATTATAATTTTAGCCTTTACTACAATTGCTTCTTTCCGTTTCCTCACCAGAAGGCAAATCAGTTAGATATATTTAAGCTGAGGTTTTGGGGA
The DNA here is from genome assembly GCF_044657685.1 of Stegodyphus dumicola. Lineage (NCBI taxonomy): Eukaryota > Metazoa > Arthropoda > Arachnida > Araneae > Eresidae > Stegodyphus > Stegodyphus dumicola. Next base: position 232,923,739 of record NC_140768.1, read on the forward strand.
TCGTAAGAAAGAGCATGTTTCTGCCTTTCGCAGGCACGTTAGGTTATTTCCTTTCAGCTTTGATAAGTATGTAATTATTCGACTTTGTGTTATCACTGCCGACATTTGAATTTGTAACGTCGGTAGAGTTATTGAGCTAGCGCTTAGATTGAAATTAACTTGAGCAGTCCTTGACTACTAGCCTATGTTAAAAATTGAAATTTACTGTTCATTTAGTCGCATGGATTATGTTTGTATAATAACTTGCATTTATGTTCTAATTTCTGTTTAGTTAAAAAAAAAAAAAAAAAAAAAAAAAAAAAAAAAAAAAGAGGGTTATTAAAATTATTCCATGACCTGTGGTTACTTAGACAGAGCGATGACTTATTCACGTCTGATGGGATTAATTGTTTCTGATCAAGTACAACCCTATTTGGTAATGGCGGAAGTTTTTCATAGTTTTAAAGTAAGCTAGTTTCACAGTGAAGGAAATGATAAGAGATAAGATACAGTGAAGGAAATGATAAAAGACCAAATTATGGTGAATATGTGTTAAAGGTTGAATGAATGTAGTTAGGCTCTCTGATGCTACACTTCAGAGTTAGGCACTTTCAGAATAGTACCTCAGGGTTTAGAGATGAATATAAGGTGTGTTATGAGATCTTGTTATGTTGAATTTTAACACGTTAGTATTTTGATTGCAGGCGGTAGTGTTGAACACTTGTACATAAACACGTTCGTGTTTGGTGTTTTCCTTTACAACACATGTCAGAGAGCACGGGGAGATAATTAAATAACGTCATGAATGAAATAAGAATGTTAAGAGAAATATAAGTATTCATGTTATTTGCCATTTAATTGTGTAACATTTCATTAAACTAATCTGGAAGGAACCAGATTTCAACTAAGAACTCCTTTTTAGATGCAATACATATGAAAAGTAATTGTCCATGGAGTTGATAATGTAAAAACGACTTTTTTTTAAATTTCTAGTTTCTAGTGAGAAATGTTTGTAAAAGATTGGCCTCGCGTTAGATTCTAGAGCTAAAAGTTTTCAACAAGGTCGTTTTAGACCTCAGTTTCAAACTAATTAATTTTGGCGGGAAGTATGTAAGGATCCTAAGTTTTACTAACGTTTATTTTATTTTAAATCTTTATTATCTCTTCTTATTTTCTACTTCCGGCCAGAATTAAAAGCTTTAACTTATTTATGCAAATTTGTCTTGCGAACGCCAAATACCTAAGTTGTGGCTTTTTGCCAAGCAAGAGAGAGGAAGGAGCTATTAGAAGCAGGCCGCTTGCCATAGTAGTTTTACTCGGTTGCTGGTTGCCTTCAAGGCCAGAGGTTTAATCCTCTTGATAATTTTAAACGTATCGTAGTGTTAGCAGTTCTCTGTACTACATACGGCTTTTTGCTAATATACGACCAATCTTGGAGTAGGCACTTGTTTGATTAATCCAAAGTTAAGTTTAGTTAGAGTTTAGTTAATATTTTTATATTCTTACGTTCAGACCACAAGTGGTTGGTCTCTGTATTCCGAAGTCCGGAAATCATTGTAAAGAGAGAAAAATAAAGGGTTTCGTATACCCTTCCTGTGTGTATTGTGTACTTCCCAAATTTATTGAACATAGCTTTAGTAAGCTCCCTGTTCCGAGTCAGGACATTTAATGTTTCCAAAGCAAGTAAGGAGGAACACAGAACCTGATAAGCTATTTATCTGTTTAAACTTCAGAATTCTAGTTAACAAACTGATCTCGTATTCTCCAAAGGAGTTTATAAATCTAGGAAATAATAAATAATTGAAACTTTTGCAAAAACTCAATTATAATTATTTATTCTGTTCAATTATTCATTTTCAACTCTTTTTCCCGTTGCAAATAATTCCATGATATTTTCTGTGAAGAAGATCTTTCTCTCCTTGCATCCATAACAGAGAATTATTCCGGGAATAAACTTGAATCAGCAGATTTTCCCTCAATTTTGATTTTTCGAAAGGTCGCATACATATTCCCATACACGCAAACCACAGCACGCAATTGCAATGTGTTTTAAGAACATATTTCAATTCTTATAAAGCTAATCTTTTATTTTGACAAGACTGGAATCTATCAAAGAATATTTCTAAAACGTGATAAAAATGTGTATATAAAATCCTGTAGGAAATCCGTCTATGCAATAATAGGTCATCGTCGAAATTTAATAAAAAATAAAACAATGTTACTTATGAGCAAACTAGCAGTTGCATTGTGTAAGATAATAACGGCAATAATGAATATTTTATTCTAAACCGAATGCAATATTATTAACTAAAGCGTTTAATGCGTTTAAATCCCAAATATAAACGACACATTTCATTGCTTTTTATTGGCATTATAAGTCTCGATAATCCAAAGTTCAGATTTTAACGATCATTGAAAAGGATTTATTAAGGTTTTTTACGTTCTCGCTCAGTTCGCATTTTACTAATCTGCTATTGCACTCACTCCTGCTAGCTTTATTATTAAGCACCATTTTCTTCGCACTTACGCCATATACGATTCAACAGCAAAATTACACAAATTTTGAAAGCAGCATATGTTTACAATTCTCGATGCAGCTTTAAGTTTTTCTATTTGTTTTTCAGACTTTTCTCAGTTCATCATATCAATATTCAGTTTTCTTAGTAAAATGGCTTGCAGAACTTTGTTTTGAGTCTTTTTATTAGTAATTCTTTATTTGTTAACTTTGTTCATTAGATATCACTTTCTTCGCACTTATGTCACATAAACTTCAATTCAACAGCAAAATCCCAAAATATTTAAAAACAGCGTGTCTTTAGAATTTCCGACAGAGTCTCGCCCGCTTGAAATAAAAATATTTTATTCCGTGCAGTGTTGACACTGCTCGATTTGAAACCGTTGTGTTTGTTAATCAAAAATTGTTTTCCAGTCAAGTTTTACAAAATAGGAAACATAAAATTCGGAATCCAAACTCGTGCTTCCAATTGCATATTTTCGGGTGGAGAATAACGTTATTCAAAATTTAACGGCTTTAGGTACCGTCTTTTTATTTTTCGAAATGCGAGGAACATACATACATGCATGCAGATTCTTCATTAATTAATTTTAAAGATAATAAAGGGCAATAGTATTTGGTGGCAACAATTTGAAAAGTGATTCGCCGTTTAGAGTGAACGACGCAAAATCCCGTTTCGAGACTAAAAGCCCATTGGGGCTAATTCCTTTTTGGGATAATTAAGTTGCAAATAAGTATAAAATGATAGTTGCCCAACTCGTAAATGTAATATAATATTAGGAATTATTAATATGACATTAGAAACTCGCAAATGTAATATAAGCCAATTTTTGGCATTCCTTTATGTTAATTAACCAGATATTTTATGCTTTGAATCTTTACGATCATTACTGCCTTCCGTTTTCCAGTCAAATTGCAAATTAGTTTACGTGTATTTAAGGTGAGGGTTTTAGATTGCAACGACAGAGCGTATTTTGCTTCTCAAGGCTATGCTAGATAAAATAAGATTTACAATATTCGGCCTTGCATTATAATTGCCGATAGCTGATATCTACGCTGTTTAAGTTTTGACACAATTTCGGATTAAAATGATTTGTGTAGCCTTCAGCTGCTAGCTTATTTGAATTTAAAATTAATATTTAACTTACTGTATTTAAGTCATCTCGCCTTAAGTGGTTGGCTTAATTGTAAGCACAAAATGTGCCTACTGTTCTTATTTAGTTTTAAATAAAGGGTCTTTTATACACTTTTCAAGTTTCAGTTGTTACTTTAGACTTAGTGATAACTTGCTTAACGTAACTAAGAGTCTCGACACTTTCAATGATTGCGAAATGCACCAGACGTTACGTTACGTAGCAAAGTAATCGTTCCACCGTTCCCGTTTTTTTCCAGAAATGGGGATAAGAGAGAAAAAATAAACACAATACTTTCTGGTACATGAGCTGAAAATCAGTCCATAAACAATGTTCAGTCCATGAACAAAGAGTTAATTGGAAAGAAAAAGTTACAATTTAGATACAGGTTGTTCTTCTGAACAGGACGCTGTGTTAAGCAAACTAGATGGAGTAGAATAAAGTGATACAAAATGTCACGGAAGCGGGGGTGGGGAAAAGAATTGCAAAAACACTAAAAGCGGTTTTTTATTATGACCGAAAAAAAGTTGACAAAAGATCAGAAATTTGTGGAAAACTTATACGCCTTTCTCGCTTATACTTCGTTTGTGAATGGTCTCTTGAAAGTTGAATAAACGGTGTTCCACATTATAGCTAACGATATTACAACTATCCGCGACCGGCTTTAATGATTGAAAATCATGCAAATTAGCAAAACATCAAGATAATCGATAAATGACAAGAAAGAATTTCGGAGTTTCAGGTACTGTTATTTAAAAATACATAATTTAATTATTTATCTGTTTTTAATAAGGATTTTATCTAAAACTGCTATTACGGGACAGAAGATATTTAAAATGGATAAACATCGGATGCTTTTGAAAAAAAAAAGTTTTCAAACTGCATGTATGTATATATGTATTAAAGGCAAAAAACCTATACTTAGATATCTGTGCTATTTTCTTTAAAGACAGGATCAATGTTGCTTGAATGTTAAAAGTTAGCAAACGTTATTAAAATACTCTTTAGGTTTACTACAGTATAAACACACAACTGAATTTTTTATTATAAATGTTTCAGTACTGAATCACAAGCTAATCTGTATTAAGTTTGCAAACACAATACATTATTCGATATCTATCCAAAAATATCTTCAGAGAAATATCGCATTAAATACAGACTGGTTCACTCTTTGTATCAGTTAAAAGGCAATGCATAAAATATAACATTCAATAAAAAATGAGTAAGAAGCTGTTAAGAAATTCTTACGGGACAGGCAATAACACCCAATATTTAAAGAAACAATCATCAAAATAAAAACGATAAACATATGAATGTCTCCCTACTGTAAGCATTACCTTATTAAAAACTGAGGGGTCCAAATTCTCCAGTATCCAAGCAGTCTTTGTTTACAGAAACAAATCTATCAAAGAACCAGTAACTTATTGTATTTTCATTCCTAACGTCGAAGTACCATTTTCTTTCACAGCTTAATACGTTAACAAATTGCTTGGATGATGGAAATAATTGGTTTAGTTTATTTGATTAAGGTAAAGCACTCGAGGGCTATCTGACTAAGGGAAGAGATGCCTTCGTGGAGGACTTTCTAAGGAAAACTGGATCGTATATACGTTTCATATTGGAAAAACACGAAAACGCCCATGTAATCAGCCGGTTCGCGGAATTCGAGCCTCGAACCGAGCTACCAGTGTTCAGCGACTTTACCGCTCAGCCACTGGTGGGCCTGACAATAGTTGGATATAGCTACTTTCAATCAAGTATTGAGATGCCTGTTTTCTCTAGCGTATGGGTTCCCAACGGTATTAGTACTGACCACTTACAATTGAAATGTTCAAAGGGATCGATTGAGGGTAGGTAGCCGAATATGTTACATGGGCAATTTGATCAGCTAAAAAAATATCAAGGTACTTTTCCGTTTTGCCGGAGCAGGCGATAAGGTCGCTAATAATGGTACAACTGATGTCAAACGGAATATCCTCGATGGTAACCTTTTACGCCTCATTTTCAAAACAAGTCGCAGCCATTTCTTATCAAATTGATTGTTTCTTTCAATACTGGCATACAATTACATAGACGTTTTACCAGGTAGTTCAATTTTATGCCATTTGCGGCAGTTAAGTCAAGGATGCAATCACACCGTTTACCCGAAGCCGAACATATAGAAAAATTTGGGCTTCCAGATGCCCAGATTCGCAGTAGGATTACGTCATTCAAAAATCGGATGGCTACCGTTGTTTTATCACAAGGCGAGAAACTTACAAACATTAATGCAGATTCTTCTTTATTTAATTTCTTCAAATATAATCTGAAAAGTGATACACCCTTTTAAAGTTTTTCAACGCAAAATCGCGAAACGAAAACAATAGTCCTTCAGAGACAAAGCCCCTTTGGACTAATAAAAATAAAAATTAAAAAAAAACCTGTAAGCTTTTAGATTTTATATTATGCCCAAAGAGTCGTTATTTTAACGTTTTGTGTGCTATCTTTATTTATTAACTATTGTGTTTTTCGCACTGAAAATATAAAATTCAGTTCAATAGCAATATCTCAAAATATTTTAAATTTCTTTACAATTTCGGATACACAGTCTCGTGCACTGGAGATAAAAAAATGTTTTTTTTCGTAGAGTGTTGCCGTTGCTCTCTTTGAAATCGTTGAGTTTCTTAATTAAAAACTCATAAAAATGCTTTACAAAATAGGAAATAGAAAATAAAAGACAATCTGAAAGTTTCAGATTTTACATTACGCCGAAAGCGGCATTTGTTTGACGTTTTGTGTGTTACCTTTACTTATTAAATATCATGTTCTTTGCACTTAAACGATAAAGTTCAGTTCAGGACCAATATCGCAAAATAATTTTAAAATGAGTCTATCCTTAGAATTTTCGATACACAGTCTGGAGATAAATTCTTTTCTCCTCGTACAGTGTTGCTATTGCTCGATTTGAAAGCGTTGAGTTTGTTAATCAAAAATTCGTTAAAGTTATACAAAATATGAAATAGATAATGAAAGAAATTCCAAAATAGGGCTTCCAGATGCCCATATTCGGTGGAGGATTACGTTATTCAATATTTGATGGCTGTAGGTACCGTTGTTTTTTTACAGTGCGAGAAACATACATACATTCATAAAGATTTTTCATTGTTTAATTTCTTTAAATATAATGCAGGACGCTAACATCTGGCGGCAACAATTTGAAAAGGGAACCGACATTTATAGTGAATGAACGCAAAATACCATACTGAAACTAATAGTCCTCCTGGTCTAATTGCCCCTTTGAACTAATAATAAAACAGATTCCAAATTCGAGGCTTCCAGATGCCCATATTCGGGTGGAGATGTACGTTATTCAAAATTGAATGGATTCTTCATTATTTAATTTCTTTAAATATAATACAAGTTTTAATATTTGGTGGCAACAATTTAAAAAGTGAATCGCCGTATAGTGGATCATCGCGAAATGCCAAAACGAAATTCATAGCCCTTCTGGGCAAACTGCCCCTTTGGGATAACAATAAATCATTAATCTAATAAAACATTAGAAAAAAAAACTTTTCTTCTTTTCTTAAGTGTTAAATTATTTATGCGCTATTATTTGTATTATAAATATGTTGTATGCTGTATATTATGGAGAAAAATATAAATACGTCAATGAAGGCAATGATTCTTTTAAAAGGGATTGATGTAGGAAAAAGGTTTAGGAACTGCTCTAGCGCATTTGAATAGGATCTGAAGGTACCAAGTGAATGTGCATTCTGCGTCGAACTGCTTATTAAAATTCACTCGGAAAGTTGGAGAAACTGGTAATAGAAATATCTCGCGCAAGTGAATTACAGCTATGAGCCTTAATCCATTCCCACTGCACACTCCACTGAATTTGCCAAAATTTCCTTTAACCATGCGTAACTATTGTTTCAACCAAACTTCAACCATATCTTTAACCATTGCTTTTACCAAACTGAAATAATTTTAACCATGCGTAAAGCTGAAACATCATGTTACTTTCGCGTTCCGAATATCACTTTAAGTACAGACCTCTGGTTCTTTTTAAGAATTTTAGACTGGTAATTTCAAACTTGCACTTTTTTTGATAAATAACAAAACTTTGTATAAAAGACGTATAAGCACTTAGGATCAATTAACATGATTTTTTATGACTATTGTAAAATTTATTACCTGCAATGCGAATAGCAAGTAAATATTTTATGCGCTTATTTAAAAAAGTTCCCAGAAAACGAAATTTTACAAGCGTTTTAATTTTTTAGTTGTTTATCACAGCTTCTTTTACTCGTCGTCGCAGCATCAATGCCCTTCGTACGTTTTCCGCTACAAATTTTTCACGTCGCCGACAGTGCTTATGCCGACAGTGCACTTCGTACGGATTTTCAGCATTTTCCTTATTGTTGTGATTTCTTCCGTGCCAATTCGAGTTAATATGTGTCTCGCATACATCCGCATTAGTCCTCAGCTCTTTTTTTTTAATAATTGGCATTAGTGCATCATCGGTAAGGGAGCAGAGTTACAATAACAAAATTACAAGACTTTGTTTTAAGCTAAATAACATTTCGTTTTGTCTTAATATTTTATTAATGAATAAAATTCTTCCTTCTCTCAGACTGATATGTTATAAGCAAAAATAAATAAAGGAAAAACTTTTTACTTTATTTTGAAAAAGTATATCGAATATTACGTTTAATAATAATAATTGCCAAAATCGTATTGAATATTCGAAAATAAATAATAAAAGCACCCATCTGTTTTCTATTACAGCGTTTTAGTTACAGTATGTTAATACACTAGAAATGTAAGACCTTGATGTAGTATATTTACGGGCCCCCCAGTCGAAATTTAAATGTAAATTATCATTAACGCGGCACAAAAATACAATATTACATAGCATTAAAAACGATTTTACCAGATTTAGAAAAACATTAATCCGTATTTATGCCTAAAAATTAGCTTCCTTCTGAAAATATCAGAATGATTTAGTTTTGCTTATGTGCGCTGCCGTTTAATTTATAATCAAGGCCTTATCCTTCACTTTTTAGAACAAAATGAATTATTATTTAGACCTTCTAAGAGGTCTGATATTTATTCTTACCTTTATTTCTGTCAGCCGGTTTTTCGCTCTCCATGATCATACTAATAAAAGGAGTAATAGAGGGGAACATAGCCCTAGCAATGGTAGACAGCATATTTACGGCTAATCCTTAAGGGTCCCTTGTTTTCGTAGAGTTTTAAAGTGTCACTGCTGCTTCGAAAAATGTTGTAAGATCCGACTCCAGCAACTTAGTATGCGTTACTGCTAGTTTACTGTAAACAACCGTGAAAAACTGCTGTGGTCGGGGCCTTGCCCATACTCGTTCGGCGTGCCAAGGTCGGACACTTGTTTGGATAATAGCACACATAAAATCCGAAATGCCGCTTTTCTTGGTTTAAAGGACTGTTAGTGGGATTTGTTGAAGAACTTCTTTTCCTGTCTTGCTTGTTAGAGGGGAAAATATACAAGAAAAAAAAAACGTGCGTGCAGTGATGTTGCAATCACGTGACTGTGTCTAGAACACACGCATAACCGTCTCCCTGCTTGAGTTCATCGGTCTCTATACCTGCATCTATAGACTCGACGGGCCAGTTTTTCAGCAGTTTTTCTAACCCTTCGTTGGCTACATGGGTAGATGCTGCTATTGCGAAAACGACCTCGCACGTTTTGCCCGGATGCAACTTTTACTCTCGAGGACCTGAATTTTGCTCCTCCTACTCCTAGCTAATCGTTTCATGTACTAGCTTTCATGCTCTGGTGAAAAACAATCATAACATCTTGAAGTCACAACATCGGAAAAAAAAAGTGTTTGTAGACGGACTGTTTTACTTTTACATTCACTTAAAATATTTAAAAACCATTTCAAATTTAACGTTTTGGTAATAATGTTACTTTGTGAAAGAATTAAATTAACGTACCCGTCGTGGCTAGTGTGATTTTAAAGCTATGAAATTCACATATTTTTTATTTTTGTCCTTTACCTTTACACATTAAACTTATCTTGCAAATTGTGTCAGTGCCATAATATTAGAGACAGAAAGAAGAATTTGGGAAATAAGTTAAAAAGGCTGTCAAATTGAAAACCTTCAGTGCAGTTTTCTAATTTCATATTTTTATTGTTTTAAACTATTTATATTGTGTGAGCCAGAAGTTAATTGACAAAATGTTTTGAAATTTGCTTTTGTTTGGTGCTAAAAATAAATATAAAAATGTTATTGTAGATTTGTTTATTAAATTGCTAAAACTGCTTTTATCAAACATATTAGAAATCGTATAGAAAAGGGAGCTCTACCAATTAAATAGTAAATCAAATCAAGAAAGTAGTAGAATAAAAGAAATGACAGAAAATAATGTTTTTTAAAATATTAAAGTAATACATTTAAAAAGCGTTTTAGAGTACAATCGAATGATACACGTGAGCATTCAAAGTCACATATTTCAATTTAACTTTCTTAAATTTAAAAATCTGACGTGTACACCCCATGACTTCCTTGTACGGAATATTTAATTATACGCAATTTTTCTGCATTTCATTTAAACATATTGAATTAACAGTTAACGAATTTTGAATTAAATCTACTTCGTCTAAATTAAAGTTCGCTATTTACCATACCGACATTTCGGGATTAGGTTCACTTAACAGCATTACATCTCATTCATTTTACAACTCAGACTGCAAGAAAATTATATCATCTGAAGAATTACCACATATTCTATTCAAATACTATAATAAATCTAAAACGATGTATAAAAGAAATTAAACAAATAAAAAAGAGTTTTTCACAGACCGCTTAAATAATACGTGTGCGCTACCCGTAAATATTCTTCTCTATCCGAGACAGACCGGAGACAATATTTGCTGCTAATACGAAACACTTATTTCCTCGAATTTCATTAGCGATATGTTTCTCATTCAATTAATTCAGTTCTCACTTCGCGGCAAGGAAAAAATACATAAAAGCTCAAAATATTTTCATTAAAAATGGAAGGCTATAGAAAAACATAAAGCACCAAGTACAGTTAAAACAATTAAAAAAATACAATTAAAATTAAAGTTCCTACGTAAAAACAAGCTAAAATTAAATGATAATTTCAAAATGAATTAAGCACAATTTAATGCGCAATAATAAAAAAAGCGTTACTTTGTTGTTGCGAAGCTTAGTTTCTCTAGATTTGCAATAAATCCACTATTCTGCTAAGTTTCAAATGTAAACAAATATGGCTGCAATTGTAACCAAAAATAGGCTTAGCCGCACTTAAAACTTTTAAATTGTTGATAATTCCACAATTATTGCATGCAGGTTAACTAAAGGCATAAAAACCTTAGCCGGGAGAAAGAAAAACACACTCATTTTTCAAGCAAAAAATGCACAATTTACAAACATATAAGAATAAAGAAACTGAGCTCACTGAGCGGAGTAACAGAGTGAATATGTATATGCATATATTTATATACTTTTGGGGCGGCTGATTCCAGCCGAAATGAGAGGTGCACATCTACATGTTATAGCAGTCCTATGTACAAAATTTCAACGTTCTGAGGGTAGGCGTTTTTGAGTTATGACAGATACGTACCGTACGTACAGATGCCACGAAAAAAAATTCTTAAGAATTCCTTTTAAATCAGCTTTACAACTTTTTTTGGGGGGGGCGGGGGAAAGTCCTTTATTCTGTCCTTACGAACAGATGTCACACAAAAACATCGTTAAATTGCATTCGATAGCGGTAAAAATGGATATTTTCTTTAAATTCTAAAATTCCGAAATTTTTCGCGATTACTTCATTTTTACTTCGTACAAGGAAGTAAAAATAAAAATTAATGTTGTTAAATTAAAAGTATTAAAAACTGTAATATCTGATTTTTTATTAATTGAAGTAAGAGCTTGTAAAGTATAATAATTATTTTAAAAAATGGTGAACTCTATCATCTTCTCTATCTTAATAATAGATTAATAAAAATTACTCTTTCGTAATAATAGATTAATAAAAATTAAAGAGCTAACTATATTTTAAATATTATATAATATACGATACTTCGCAGGACATAAAATTGGAAAGAACTATAAATTACCCTAATAAGTAATGCAGCTGTAAAATTAATTTCACCAGCTAATTCTAACATTTAACATTTTTATTTTAATACTATTACGTTGTATAGGAAATTAAAATTTAAGTTGATTTTAAAAACTGAAAAGAAAAAAAACAGAAATCTTCAGGATTTTATATTAAGCCCAAAGCGGTGGGTTTTTTTTTTTTTTTTTTTTTTCATTTTTACATACACATAACACGTTTTGAGAGCATTTGGGCTAACGCCTCTTTGGGCTGAAAATATTTAAAAACAGCATATCTTTCGAATATACCATAGATAGTCGCTGCGTTTGAGATAAACTTTTTTTATTGTGTGCAGTATTGCATTGCTCGCTTTGAAATCGTTAAGGTTTTTAGTCAAAAATTCATTAGTTTTACAAAATTTGAAATAGGTAAAATAAATTTGAAATTCAAAATTTAGGATTCCAATATTTATTGAACTTCTTTAATACAGGGTGATAATATTTGGTGGCAAAAATTGGAAAAGTGAAACGGAAATAGAGAACCCATGCGAAATGCTGTTTCGAGATCAATAGTCATTCTGGGATAACCCCTCTTTGGACTTTTTATGAATTCTGTATGAATAACGAAAATTTTTTTTCCTTTAACTAGAAATCTTTCCTATGTCTAAGTAGTTAGCATGAAAGAATATACTTTTTTTACATATATAAGTTAATATTGAATCAAAAATTTTAAATGGGCATCTACGTCATAGAAAATAGGTATTTCTAAAGCTCGGAGATTCGTACGTTTGAAGATTTAAAAAATACTTAATATTACGTTCATAAGTCGTTCAACGTAACATGGAGATTAAATTTAGAACTTATATCGAGACTTGTAAATAACGATTATTTACTTTGAATTCAGTCGGTTCTTCAAGTATTAGTTTAAGCATCATATGTAGTAGATTTTTTTTTATAACAATGTGTTAAAGTTGCAGAAATGAAGAATAACACTGTAACTTAGAGCTGGATCCCAAAATTGGACTATAGTAAAAAAACTGATGGTAGGAAGACAGCGAATGGTGACTAATACTTAAACTTTCTGAAAGCACACTTAAGTAGAGCCATCAGGAAGAAAGGAACGGATTTGTTCAACAAAACAGTAGAATTTGCTTTTGGATAATTCATACCTGGATATTGTTGGCAGCATTGTCTGAAACAATAGAAGAGCAATAAAATGTCTCCACATATCCTGGATTTAGCAGCAGAATATGAGATCGATCCCAGAGAACGGTCTGGCTGTATAGGTGTTTTTGTGGTTTTCCTTATGTGTTACATGATTACGAGCTAGTTTCCTTTAAAAGTCCCCCATGAAGGCATCCCACCCTTTAAGTAGATAGCCCTTGCATGCCCTGACATAGACAAATAAATTAAACCAAGTTAGTCGCCAGGTTATTTTACGCTTTCTTAACACGGAAAAGACAGTTGTGTTGGAAGAGACTATTTTAGATGAGGAAGAGAGAAAAAAAAAAAAAAAAAAAGGCTCGGAAAGGGATGTCATGAAACAGACTTCATGCATATGAGTCGTTCATAAAATGCTGCAAAAACTGTAATTTAATAATTGTAGGAATGCAATTCATTTAGAAAAGAAAAAATTAAGAGGCCTAGAAATTGATCTGATTCTGAATAGAAGACTTAATTTTAAAACTTTTCAGTTAACTCTCGTATATAATTGTTTTGTACTAAACTCGCTTTTTTCGTGTTACATATGCAATGAAACTTGAAATTGGTACTTAAAAGTAGATTTTGCTTCTCAAACATTTGCTCCTAAAAAAGGGGCACCTATAATTGACTGGCTTCGAAACTGATAGAGTTTTATTCATCACCCGCCAGCCTAAGACTTTTTTACTTAATTTTAAATTTCTAAGAGTAACCCATTATCCTATTAGTTTCATTTTTAATATGACATCTAACTTTTGTCGGCTCTCACCAGAATGAAAATTAAGTAATGAGTATGAAAACAGAGTTCTTGAAGTTGAGTAACATCTTTTGGCAGCAACCTCTGCTAAATAAACGTCCATTACTAACAGCTTAAGTGTTGAAATTACCAAAATCGACTTTCTCTAGCAATGTTTACTCGCGTGTTTTAAGGGCACGAGAAAAAGCTTAAAGTAGGATTTTGTCATATGTCTTGCAGTTAGAAGGTGGAATTGTTAAGAAGACATCTGCATGGTTACTGAGAAATATCAATGGTACTGCATGCAAGAATCTTATTATTTAAAGTTTAATCATTGAAAACTAAATATAGAATTATCAAGATGCAGATTTTAAATTAGAACTGAGATGTTACTTCTCGCTTATTTTTGGAATGGATTATATTTAGTTTTGACTTGGAACACGGGAGAGTAAGCGTTTAAAAACACAAAGAGTAAAGGTATAAATTATAACATAGGTTTAGTTTTAAGGGAACAAGTTAGTTGTCCAGTTGCTTTGAATAATGAAAGGAATGATTAATATGAATTACAAATTTAATAAGCAAATATATTATTTATACGTTCAAATATATCTATCTGTAAGTGAAGAAATCATCGGTATTCATGACGGTTTTACTCATTTATCAAACGGCACAGTTCTCTGTAGCAGTAAACAGCAAATAAATAGAAAAACGTCTTCGAATTCGATAGATAGATCAGCTTATATTTTTCGATAATTTACATACGTTCCTCAGCTATTTAATTTTCCAGTTTTCTATTTAATTCTGTTTTTTCTTTATCCATTTAATTTTCCAGTGCATAAATTTTTATTATTTAACAATTAAATATAGGGCAGTATTATCATACCAGTAACTTCATTTTTCTTCTGATTTTACTAAAACATTCTGTAGCGTGCGTACGGGTTCGTAATAGATTGAATGCAAACGGCTCCGATCATAGGTTAATACGATTTATTTTATAGAAGGAAATACTCCATAGTTCTGGAACTTTCCATCGAAATACATGTACAGATTTTCACAGTATCACAGAGTACAATCTATAGTTACACTTCAGACTGCTAAGAACGTTAAGCACAACGCAATACAAAGCTCACCTAAAGAGAAAGTTAATTCGATATTTCACCCGGACGCCAGGATATTTCTTGTACGTTCTGCTTCTCGAAATTTATGGAAGGCATATGAGGGCCAGATACGGTTACCGCTAATCTAGACAGAAATTACATTTATTCAATTACAATACCTGTTACAGAGATACAGGAACCAGAGCAAAATGTCTTCAAATGGTCGTCAAGTTTGGCGACTTTTAGCAATTTCTCGCAAAATTTGGCAACAAAAATTAGTCATCAAAACCGTTACCAGCTTAGCGATATCTTCCCAATTCAGGGAGATAACCATTTACTTAATGTTAAATAAACTTGCCCCCGTATTCGATTTTTCCAGTAGAGCCTTCTCCTTCTAGAATTTCATATTACATTATACAGAAAAATACAACAATTTCACGCATAATTTCGCTAAAATTATCCGTATATGTACAAAATTCGTAACAACACGATGACAGAGGAGATAGAAATCGTTTGGTAAAAATCAGGTATTACAATGTTTCTGTAGCAAAAATCATGTATTCTCTTTACCCAATGAAATGTGATAAATTTTCAAACAACATAGAGAAAGACCAAAAATTGAGCTAAAGATAACATAAGAATACATTAGATAAGCAGGACGGGTTGTATGCAATGCAACAGCGATTGAAGAATCACTGGACAAATGATTTTCACGGACAGATTATTCACTGGACAATGATTCCATCGAATTATGATGTTCAAGGAATAAGAAATATCAAGATAACCATGTTCCGAAGTATATTTAAATTAACTGGGTGAAATTAACAGCATTTATCAATATTCAAAGCGTCCTTCCAAAATTCTTTGCATAACAGAGCGTAAACAAACATGATATTAGACTTACATCAGTGTAACACATATCAAGGTCAAAATTAATAGCCTAACGTCCATTCAGTTGAAATATGAAGCCAGGATATGACAGAATGGAAAAACATTTTCCCCCTTACTTCCTTAAGAATATTATTGTTTACCACAGGATAATAACATTAACGATCGAAAAAATCAAAAAACTCATATATCATCCGATGCCCCATTATTTGTCATCACAACTGAAGTAATTGTGGGATGCATCGCTGAATCTGTGATTCGAATGCATTATGAGAGCTAACGTATTTCGAAATTAGCAAGGTAAAAGGTATTAAGAACGTAAAATGAAATTTTAAATTATAATTATATAATTGTTTAAATAAAGAAGTAATCTTAAATAATTATATATATCTTTATAATATATGATGTCCGCTGAAAACGTCGTCGTACAAAATGTCGTGGGAAAAACGAAAGCAAGGATAACATCATGGTTCAAAACACCTTCTTCGAAAACAAGGGCATTAAAAACATCGCAGTTTTAAAACATCACCATCCAAGATATCGTTGTAAAAAATGAAACACCTACAAATCATCTAATGGCAATAATATTGTAGACATGCATTTTCGGTAAAAAATTCGCATATTAGCATAATGATTAGTGAGCGCAAAAAGAAATAAGGAATATTTTTATTTTTAGATTTCATATTTTTAAATTAACTAATATTTTTTTGCTGAAAAATAAGAAGGAAGCATTGAAAAATTGAAAATGGGCAGAAAAATAATGCTGGGTAAAACAGCAGAATTTTAAATTTATATAATTAACTAATAAAGATCATCAATTAATTAATCACTTTTATAAAGTGTTATTAGCAATTTTTCATGTAAATTACAGTCTAAAAATTAAAGAAAGGAAGGTGTGTAACTGCATGCGGCTATTTCGTATAATTTCATGCGGCTATATTAAAATTGTTTATTTAATTATCAAATTAACAAATTCTGTTAACTTCTATAAGTAGCATTAATTTTCGACTCATTTTTAGTTTTTTATTGTTTAAGTTCCCTTCTTAGTTTTTCAGTAAAACTTTATTGGTTAAATTAAAAATATTCCTTTTTGTGCTCGCAAATCGTTATGCGACTGTGCATTTACGTTTTAAAGCCTGAAAAACGCATGTCTGCGATGTTATCGTCATGTGATGATTTGTAGGTGCTTTACTTTTTTACCACGATATTTTCGACAACAAGTTTTTAAACTGTGAATTTTTGAACTGTTTTTTTTTTTCCACCACGATGTTTTGTACTACGACGTTTTAGAACTACGATGTTTTCTCTTTGCTTTCTTTTGCCTGACGATGTTTTATACAATGAAGTTTTCGCTTTGAGTTGTCTTCTCCGCGACATTTTGGTACGCAATGTTTTTGCTGCGAACTAATATGTTATTTTGATATAATATATTATAAGGAAGCTAATATATTACTTATTTTTTCACTGAAATTATTCCTTCAGGAAGATACACTTGTAAGCAAACCAATTTACTTATTAAAGTATTTAATGATAAAAAAAAAAACGCTTCACACATAGTCAACATAATAGAAAATTATCAGATAAATAAGAAATGCAGTTATGAACAATACGCAAGGCAATATAATTTCGATAATCGACCTAATCTATCTACTTCTGATCGATAAATACGGTTTTCTGTATTCAGTAGGTATAAGGAAGGAAGCGAGAAGAGTGCAGCATTTCTGAGGAATTTCAGACAAAAAAGGAGGACGGTATAAGGCTATTGAAATGCCTTTCATATAGTAAACATACATGTAATAATAATAATACAAAAGATATTTCATTTGAAATTCATCTTACGAATGCGCCAGAGTACGAGGAATCTTATTTTAAATTTGCAGTGTCAGTGACTTAAAACTACGCCATTAGAATATTACTAAAAACAAGTTTATTCATTATTTTCGGTTTTTGAAATTAAATTTTTGTAAAACTAGCATTATGTAATATATCAGTTTTATGCGCATGCAATGCTATTGGATTTAATCTGGAAGGGGAATAAATGAAACCAATGATATAAACTTTGCTTTTTAAGGTCAAATTTTGTCACCTAGCATTAAGGCAATTTTAACCACTTTTGTGACCTCTGTAATACTATTGCTTCCTATTACTTCATAAAACCGCTCCGGTTATTAAATATCTAGAACTCCAAGAAGCACGTTACGAGGTTAAACGGTTTAACTTAAGATTTGAAAGTATCTACCTTTTCTTGCAAAAGGATTTAAAAAATCTGATATGGATACCACATGACTTCCTTGCACGGCTATGTTAAATAATACACATATTTTGCTTCACTTTATTCCCTCGAATTTCATTAGAGATGCATTTCTCATTCAATCAATTCAGTTCTCACTCTGTGGCAAGGCAAAAATACGTAAAAACTCGAAGCATCTTTATTTAAATTTAACAAATACAGTTTAAAGAAACAATTTTTCAATTAAAATTAGAGTTTATAAGGAAAACAAGCAAGTCGAAGAGCGGAAGGGAAGATTTTTAGTGCGCAAAATCGAAAGTTAACTTTTCGTCCCACTGTATAAATGGCACTGAAGTTGGTATATCAACTGACTGAATTCATTATTCGAACTAAGAGTTTAAAATGTAAACAAATGTCCACCTCGTTAGCCTTAGCGCTACTTAAACTTTTAAACTGTGGATAATTCTACAACTATTGCATGCATTTTAAGTAAAGGCATAAAAACCTTAACCTAACTTAAGAACAACATAATTCAATCACTTTCGGGCAAAAAACGACAATTTACCAACATATAAGAATGAAAAATTGAGTTCACCCCGCCGATAAGAGAGTGAGAATATATGTATATCTATAAATGGTTGCTGCGGCTGAGCATCTGATTGAAACGAAAAAGGGAGATACACAACTACATGTTATAACAGTCCCATATACAAAATTTCAACTTTCTACGGTTACTCTTTTTCAGTTATGCGAGATACATACGTACATGCTGACGTCACGATTAAATCTCTTCTGAACACATTTTAAATCTATTTTACAATCCGTTTTTGAAAAAATTGTCCTTTATTCTGTGCATACGCGCAGATGACATGCAAAAACATCTTTTATATGTATTCGAGAGCGGCAAATGGATAATTTCGTTGAAATATGTTACCGGAAAGTTTTCGCCATTAAAACATTTTTTTTACTATGTACGAGGAAATAAAAAACTGTTTTCTGACTGCTTTAGTCTAATAGTTTTTATAATTAACGAAATGAAAATAAGAACTGTTGCTGCTAAAAGCCGAATTTTTAATACTAATTAAAATTCCAAATTAAAGTGGTAATTTAAAATTTTAAAGCTTTGGCGTTCGTTTTGCATCCTTTTTTTGAATGTAAATGGAATGAAAAGAAAAAAAGTAAGAGCAATATTACCGTTTGAACAAAGCTTAAAAAATTACTTATAATAATTTATATAAATATTTGTGCACATTTGCTTGTATTTTGGTTGTATATTGTTTGGCCTATTTCTTGAATGTTATGTAATTGATTTAGAAGTCGAACAACAAAAATCAGCGTTATATTTTTAAATTTTAGCAGGACTAGTTTCGATGGTTTTACCCAACCACCATCCTCAGCTGCAAAAGTGCAAAATGATGCTTTTGCAGCTGAAGATTATGGTTCGTTTAAACCATCGAAACTAGTTCTATGAAAATTTGAAAATATAACACTGATTTTTGTCGTTTGAGTTTTAAATTAATACTTGTTCGGTGTGTTATTGTATCTTAACTATGTAATTAGTTTTACTTATTCATTTCATTTTTTTTTTCATTTTATGTATTATCATAACTTTCTTTGTATTTTACACACTTTTTAATTTGTTTTTTTGCTTTATTTTCACGCGTTTAATAGTTTCATTATTTTGTGTTCGCCATTATTTTGTGTTTGTGAGTTTCGGTTACGAAAGTAGTTTAATAAGAAGCAAAGACATATGTTGACGTTCACTGGGTTTTTATATGATTTAAAAATTTTCGGGAAAGTAGTTTTTGAGATCCAAGGATCAGTATTTGTACAATGCTCTGGTAGTATCCCACTCGTGATACAAACAGTCCACAGCGATAAGTAGTGAGTCTGTTTTGAATAAGTCCAACACATTTTCAAACTGAAGTGCATTTGCGTTCAGGAATTCAGTGAAGTTAGTCTTTAGTGTGAAAGCAAATTAGCAATTGTATTGCATATTCTCAGCCCAAACGGTTGGCTTTTCGATTGCACTGTTCTTGTGTTTTTAAAACCGATGAGAAATTTCTATTTCTCTAACAAGGAAAGTTTGAGTGTTATCCCAATGTTCTTAAAATAATCTCATTTCAAGTTGAGCAATTTCATTTGCAGAAGCTGGAGATAAAAAAACTCTTCATGTGATCTATTTTGGTCAAAATCAGCAAAAGGTGAATCAATGTCCTCAATTATAGATAGCCTGTCTGCAACCACATTGTTTTGACCCCTTATATGGCGTAGGTTAGTAGAGAATTGTGAAATATATTGCAGCTGTCTTAGTTGTTTGGGAGAGGCTTTGTTATTATTTTGTTTAAAAGCAAATGTTAAGGGCTTATGATCCGTATAAATAGTGAAATCGCGGCCTTCAAGTAAATGCTTAAAATGTTTAATGGATAAATATATACCCAAAAGCTCGCGATCGTAAGCACTATGATTTTTCTGGGCATCATTAAGCTTTTTTGGAAAAACAAAATGCAATAGGCTTCCATCCATTTGGTTCTTTTTGTTGAATAACTGATGCAATAGCCAAATCGGATGCATCTGTGAAAAGTGGCAGAGGGTAATACGAATTGGGTAGACCATCAAAGCTATTGAGCATTACCTTGTTTAAATTTTTCAAAACTTTTTCTGGTTTCATTGGTCCATGGTATTTTGCGTCGATCTTTTTTTGTAGATCCTTTAAAAAGTTCATGAAGGAACGAAGTTCGTGTATAGTTTCTGGCCATGGATATTCTATGATAGCATTAATTTTCTGAGGTAGAAGTTTTGAGCCTTCAGAAGATATTTGATAGCAGAAAACGTCTTTTACAGATACTACCAAAACTGATTTATTAATATTAATTTGGAGAACATATTTATCTAAACGTTGGAAATCTGTTTTAAGATGTAAACGATGTTCTTCCTCGCAAGAAGAGGCAATCAACACATCATCCAAATATGGAAATACGAAGTTTAGGACATAAAAAAACCTCATTGATAAAGCTCTGAAAGGTTGTGGAGGCATTTTTAGACCAAAACTCATGACATTGAAATGGTAAAGACCCAAAGGTGTGATGATGGTATATTTTTCTTTATCTTCGTCTGCTACTGGAATGTGAATATACGCCTTAAAAAGGTCAGTTTTAGAAAATATAGTTTTATGAGTTAAGATATGTTGAAAATATTGAGTTCGAGGAATGGGATAACGATCAGGTATAGTTAAATCATTCAGCCTTCTGTAATCAATCGCCACATTGACTTGCCCATTCTGAACTAGACGGACTCGTATTGTTATTGCCTAGCCTATATTTGAATTCTCTTTTAGCTATTTCCAATCATTTAGTGTCTAATTGTTTTGCTTTACAATTTACTGGTTGTCCTTTAGTTACACTTTAGTTATGATGTTTTACATTAGAAATAAGAAAATTTGGTTTTGTTATACTGGCATACATAGTAAATAAATCGGAATATTTACATAAGATACAGAAATCGTATCGATTTCTATATTATTTGCAGCATATAATTTATAGTCGCTAAGTTTGTGTTTAGAAGTACGAGGAATAAGGCTTACCTCTGCTCCATTGGTCAACCAAAAAATGTAAATCCTTTTTTTTTTTTTTTTTTTTTTTTGGTCCATGATAAATAAGCGGAATTTATGGCAATTTTCTTTATTTACAGCAGCAGAGCTGCTGAGCTAATTCTACTGCTGTTTTTGTTTTTCTGGCGAGTTGTTTTCCCATGCACAGCGAGCTTTGCATCTGTTAGGGAAACACTTTTCCCGAAAACGAAAATGGAATAATAGTATTTGCCATTAGGGTTTTAACAGCTGCGAGACTTACTTCGATCATTGTAAGATTGACCGCTATTTCTTGAGCGAGGACGAGAATTCCTTGTGACACTCAGGTTTTCGCGTTTATTATCCAAAGCTACAATTTTTTGTCGTAATTCAGTAATGGCATCTGCTCCTGGAGAAACAATACTGCTGGCGCAGTATAGTTCTTGTTTCGGTTGCATTTCGATGATACGATCGGCCATTAGTGCCAGTTTTTCCATATCTTCATCACTAACGATTAAAATATTGCGCAGTAGTAAGAGTTCGCATTTTTTTGTAAAAGTTGACTATGTTTACTATCTCCGAAGTCTATGCCTGTAAGCAGTCTCTGTAGACGTTTATTTTCGCTCTTTTTAAAAGTGTTCAAGAGTTGTTCTTTAGCCAGCAGTATATTTGGTTTTGCTATTGTCACTTATAATATCCCACAAACTTTCAACTAATTTTGCTTCCAATTGCGAAACTAAGTAGTTGAATTTAGTTTCCTCGGCAGTTATTCCACAAATAAAAAACTGCACTTTTACTTGGTAAAACCATATCTCTTGCTTTTCAGCATAAAAGGGAGGTATTTTCACACTTATCCGTGCTATTTCTTCTTTAGTCGCCGATTCTTCAGTTTCTGACATCATAATTCCGAGGTCACCAAGAATGTAGTCGCTTGCAACGTTCTTTTATATAATAATTTAGACGGCAAACAAAAGCAAGATTCAATTTTTTTCGTATTAAAACATCTTTATTATTCTTTCTAGCGCTCGATAATTCCTTGTTGATTTCAATCATGACAACACTTCAAGCTAAGCGACAAGTGAAGTGAAAGTAGTAGTAGTTATTAGCTACTAGAAGTAGTTGCAGCTATTATGACCAATAATAATTGTTGCCTACAAGCAATTTCATTTGCAGAAATTGGAGATAAATAAAAACTCTTCCTGTGATCTATTTTATCTTTAAGAATCGATATTCAGTACCAGCGCTGAGTTACAGTACAAAGTCCGAGATCCGGACATCCAATATCCGGACCTCAAAGCCACCAACAACCTTTAGTTTTTGTATGTTTATGCATGGGCACTTGATTGTTTTCCCTCTCACAATAAAATATGAGCAGAGTATCGATTCTTAATTTCACTTAAGCATTAAGTTCCGTTTAATGCCGTTATTAAAGAAACCACTATTTTAACATAAATTTGTGTGATCAATAGTTTGCCTCCGTAGCTGCGTCTCTGCTTGCCATACATCTCAAACCAAAATGTTGAGGAAAAATTTAGCAAAAATTTTTTTCCATATGCTAAAAATAGATTTTATTCATAGACCAAAAGAGTACATTTAGTACTATTTGAATTAAGAAAACTGATTTGTTTTCACATAAACCCAGAGCCGGCTCTAGAGTTCGTATTGTCGAATTTAGAGAAGACAAAATTTTTGGAATTTAGAGAAGCACCGAGCAACAAAATTAGGGATGACAAAATTTTTAGAGTTTAGGGAAAGCTCTGAAGCCCGAAATTTAGGGGCGGCAAAAATTTAGAACTTAGGCAGGCGCTTGGTAGCAGAACTCGCAAGAGACTGCATCAAGTGGTAAAATATCTAGCGCCGGCCCTCGATAAGCCTTAAATATATGCGGAAATTTATTTATTCAGGACTCAGATAAGATTTAAGCATGTGCAAGAAGTAGACATAAGTATACTAAATAACTAAACTAATACAATTCAAGCTTAATTAGAAATGTAAAGAAGCGGTAATAAATGAAGATGATATGACAGAAATTTTTTATTTATTATTTTTTATTTAACTAAGATCCTCAATCAACAATCAATTAACGGACGACGAAATCTGACTGTATTATCGAACTGTAATATGGTTCTAGATCCAGAAAATACCGCTATCGATAGTTTAGAAAGTGACAAAGAAGTTATTGAAAACGAAAATATTTCGATTGGCAACTTAATCGGAATGCTTGACACAGCAGTTACAGGACTTGAATAATGGGACTGTGTAACTGAACAAGAGATTATGTCTGCCTATAGAATTAAAGAGAAAATATTAGCACCAAAAATGAAGCAACTTAAACAACTTACATTGGAAGAAATGTTTAATAGAGTAAAGAAATAAATATTAAGCCTTTTTGTGTAAATTTTGATACCCTTTAGATTATAAATGTTTCATTATTCATTATTACATAAATTAAGATTTCATATTTTTAATTTATAAATTTTACATGCCATCTTACTAGATTTAAACTGATGATCTAATATCCGGAAAAATAATCCAAAATCCGGAATTCCCGAAGTCTCGACGAGTTAGGATATCAGACTTTGCACTGTAGTACAAAATTTCGTACATCATAGTTAGATTTCTTTTGATACCACCAATAATGTACGCAAGAACTTCTATCGTAAATTAACTCTAAAAAATTGCAAAATATTATTAAGGAGCACAGATAAAATTAATTTTTAAGTGATTGAATCTCGCTGAAAAGAATTTAATTTTGTGCTATTTTAAGACAATGATATTATGTATCTTTTATCTCATTTTATAGCGGATAAAAACCTCTAAATGGACACAACAACACTTCAATGTATATATCTTTCAGACGTCTGAAAATCCCTTCTTCGAAGTGTTAATTTCCATTGAGTCTGATATAACTGCATCTTTACTGTTTAATGAAATTAAAAATTACAAAATATTTCAATAAAAAAGCTCAGAATTTCTTTTTTTACATTTCCTTTTTAAACATGAAAAGGTATATAGCAACGGCTCTCAAACTTGACTCATGTATCTCTTTCACCATCATTAGAAGATCATCTTCCCTTCATTTTCAAAACCCGAAAAAATACATATGTACATTTATTGAGCTATAGATTATGTTTTAATGTGATTTGTAAATTAAACAACAAAAATATAGAAAATGTCGATAAATGCCAAAACTTGAATAAAAATACTTTTATATTCATAAACTAAAACTACATGCTTGACAGCGAAATAAAATGCTGACCGAATTAATTCCAGAATATCTTTAAAATGTATATTATTATTTCAGTAAAATTTAAAAAAATAAATGTATAGAAAATTACAATCTGATATATATTACTAGAAAATTTTAGCTTTAGAATTTATTTTTGATGTAAAAGATAACATGCATAGGAAAATATATACAAGATTTTGGAGTTAAGACTCATATCATATGGGATTAAAAGGGTGTTAAAAACAGTTGTTGCAAAGTATTATTAAGAAATAAAAGATTCACATTGTCAGGCTATTGCGAAAACGCAATTTAGACGATAAATAAATTTCTTCAACAGATGACTAAAACTTACTTCTTAACTAAGATGCGAATTTTTACATGTCGTCTACAAAAAGAATAGTATCTAATTTCCTGCGCTAATAATTAGAAAACATAAATTTATTATTATTATTTTTCTATTTATAATTAAACAATTTGAAAAATATCATTCATATTTAATATCGCCTAAAAGTGTCAAGGGTATTTCGGGACTGCACGCCAACCAGAAAATTAGAGAAAACATCAATTATGTATCTAGAATTTAACAAACATTCTCTACTCGTAAAAAGCAAATTTAAAGTTAATTAAATTTTAAATTTTAAATAATGAAATTAATTGCAAACAAGTAAATGATTAATTATTGCTGCGAACTAATCTACAATATCATTTAAATTCTGAGCGCATATGTATACCAAGTGCAAGTTATAACTTTACTATTATTCTTTTGAAACAGTTATGTATCTAATATACTCATCAGTATTTATTTCTCAAAATTGTAAATATTTATGCTTTAAAACTATTATTCATGAAAAAATAATAAAGCGAGAAAGCATTGCACTCGTGATATCAAGTCATATGCATAAAATTATCGTAAATAAATATATAATAATAGTTATGAACACTCCCCGGCCCAAAATAAAAAAAAAATGATACTTACCTTTGCTGAAGAAACGTCAGGTCGCCTCTTTAGTGGTCTTACAGTTTATGGGCTTCTGCTATCGAGGATACTTCAGAATCTTGTCTTGAAATCAGGAAATACGCGAATAATAAGGAAAATTACATGAAGGAGTAATATTTCTATAAATTTCCTTCTAGTCTGTAGTATTCTATGCTGTGTTTCAAAGTGGAGTTAGACGTGATGTCTCATATAATGAAAATTAATTCAAGTGTTGCTTACCAACCGAAATGAAATAACGCCTTGGCACGAAAAGTGAGAGAGAATTAAAAATTGCGTCACATGACAGCTTGAAAAGATTTCAAAATTTATTGGAATACAATCTGTTCCAGTTGTGGTGACAGGCTTTTCATTGTTATCTTGCAAGATAAAACGGTGCAAGGCTATTAATGCGTGTAATAATTCCGCTTTTTAACATTTTGAAAATTATAAGTATTGTATTTGGTTTAATAACCTGACTTAAACCTATCTATTAACCTTAGCCCTTCCAAGTTTTCAGTTGAGTATAAGTATAAAAAATTGTTTTCCATTAATTATTTTTTCAAGTTTTGCCCCAAAACTCCTTTATCACAACAACTACTTAAGCGGAGTTGAGTTTCAAATAATAACACGTTTCAACGAAAGTGTAATATTGTTATTTATTGTAAACTCACGTTTTTTATCAATTACGATTTTTTAAATTTCTTGTTCTGTAAATTAAAGAAACAAATTTGAAATAAAAAAAAAGGAAAATCTGAAAGGTTTCAGATTTTAAATTACGTCCAAAGGGGCGTTTGTTTTACATTTTGTGTATTACCTTTATTTATTAAATATCATGCTCTTCGCACTTAAATCATAAAATTCAGTTCAAGAACAATATCGCAAAATAATTTTGAACTGAGCATATCTTATAATTTCCGATACACATTTTCACGCGCTGGAGATAAAAATGCATTTTCTGTACAATGTTGCCATTGCTTGCTTTGAAATCCTTGAATTTGCTAGTCAAAAATTCGTTAATGGTTTGCAAAATATGAAATCGATAATAAAACAAATTCTAAATTTCAAATTTGGGCTTCCAGATGCCCATATTCGCAGCAGGATTATGTCATTCAAAATCGGATGGCTCTAGGTACCGTTGTTTTATCACAATGCGAGAAACATACATACATTTATGCAAATTCTTCCTCATTTAATTTCTTTAAATATAATACAGGGCGATAATATTTAGTGGCAACAGTTTGAAAACTGAAACGAATATTCAGAATGATTCGACGTAAAATCGCAAAACGAAAACAATAGTCCCTCAGGGACAAAGCCCCTTTGGACTAACAAAATTGATGAACCTTTTAATAATTTACTAGAGAACAGATTTATTATATGTTACATAAATATATCTGTTTAGCAATATCATATTCATTAAGCTTAATCAAAATCATTTTGCAAACAAAAGTTTCTGCAAAAAATACCGCATTAAAGCAAAGATTTTTTAACAAATATTCAAAAGTGAATCACAAGCATTCATTTACAGAATATTGGGTAGGTCACCGGAATGAAGAAGTGAAATGTTTTAAATTTAATTTCTAATTAAAAGGTGTAAATTCAGTTTTTTGATAAATAATGTTATGAACGAAAAAGCCTTTACAAAAGAATTTATTTTGCATATCAATCTAGTTTTAATAAAGAATTGTTAAAATGAATTATTTGCTTGAAAATTTTTTAATTTATGCTTTAAATTTTAGTTTCTTTTCTTATGTAAATATAAATGTTATAAGGTAATACTTGTGAAAGTTTATATGCCGTACTGGCAAAATTATCATATTACTACTTAAGTTCTTCTGTTGTACTTTGCTTTTTGCCTTGGGATTTTCCTTCATCTTTTAAATGTTATTGCAAGCTTTGCAAAAAATTTTTATAAAGATCGAAAGAGATCTGAAGAAATTCTTGTACAACTTTATAGAAATTTCTACAATGCCAAGCTGTGTAAAAGTTTTTTCATAAGGAAATGAATCTTGTACAAATTTAGTTACACTGTAGTTGCTCCCAAAAAGCAGTCAAAACTCAGAAAATTTCAAGGAAAATTTAAATTGTTTTATTATTGCATATGACCATTTTTCAGAGTCACAGTGTTTTGATAGCTGTCTTATGAACCGGAATATGATATTGTATGCCAGGTAAAGCTTAGAAAAGTTAAGATTATCTTTTGATATACAAGTTAAGGTAGCGGAAAGTAAGATTCGATTGCATTTATTACTGCTGTAAATAAATATTTTTCTTGTATTTTATTAAGATGAATCTTTGTAATTTATTTAATGATTAATTATTCTTTCATTACTTTTACTTCTTTTTACGAAATAAAGGAATTATTATTATTGTGAAAAAAATTCGGACATCATATTTCAAAGTAAATATCCATTTTGACCACTTTTGAATCAACATGAGCAATACTTTTGCGAGACGTCTGTACGTATGGACAGAAAAAAAGACTCTTTTTTCCAAAACATATTGTGAAATGGATTTAAAATGGTTTCCGAAGAGATTTTTTGTGACGTCTATAAGTACGTAATGTATGTGTATATTTATCTAGCGTAACTCAAAAACGATTATCTGCAGAATGCTGAAATTTTTTATATGGGACTACTATAACATGTAGTTGTGCATCTCTTGCTTTGGTTGCAATCGGCTGCACCAGACATATATATGTATGTAAGATGAAAAATATTAAAGCAAACTTCTAAATTTAATTGGCTGTTCTTTTATTTTTTATTTAATTTGGGGACCTTCATCTCTCTATCTTAAAAACAGCGCCATAAGTCTAAACTGCGTCATTCAAATTAATCATGGGGTCTTACGTAATTCTTAATGCAGCTATCTCTTGCTCAATCAAAGTGATTGTAAACCAAAACTTACATTATTACTGCGATACTCTGTTTCTTCTCGCTTACGCTTTCATCCTAGCAAGACGCTGCTGCAATCATGTATGTGCTGCTATGATCGCTTTTACCTCCGTAGTATCAAAATTTCAAATGTTCTCGAATTAGGCATCATTGGTGTGCCAAGTGAATTGTGGCCACAAATGTGAATTTAAATAAATATGGAATTTAATCCAGCTCGACTGCTTCTTCAAAATGGATGGACGTTCTAAGCATCAAGTATCTATGCCATCAGTATTTCCACACATCCACATCTCAGTGTTCTTACCTCAGTGCTTCCAAAATTGTGCTATCATTACATGTATATATACCAACTCTGTTACCCGTCTCGGTGAGCTCAGCTTTTTCATTCTTATATGTTTGTAAATTGCACCTTTTGAAAAAAGGATTCAATTATGTTACTCTTATGTTCCAGTTAGAGTTTTTATGCGTTTGATTAACTTACATACCATAGTTGTAGAATTATCAACAGTTTAAAAGTTTAAGTGGCTCTAAGCCTCACAAGGCCACTGTTTGTTTACATTTGAAACTCTTAGTAGAATAGCGAGTTAAGTCAGTAAGGTACACTAGTTCAGTGTCTTTTTGCCGAGTGAGATAAAAAGTTTGTAGAGACATTAGGTATATTTTTGGAAGCAGGAGAAAAGAAAAATTAGCAAACGCCTTCGCCGGGAATCGAACCACGGACCTCTGGAATACCAGCCCAGCGGGCGAACCACTACACCGCGAAGGTATGCTAGGAAAGTGCACTGAAATGTTTTATCTAGCCTCTTTCGAATATTGCTTGTTTCTGCGTACAAACTGTAGTTTTAATTGTAAAAAATGTTTTTCTAATCTGCGGTTGGTGTTTCAAGTTTTTCTGTATTTTTTAATTTTTAACGATGATTTGCGTTGGCGTGAAGTAAGAACTAAATTAATTCAATGAGAAATATATCTCTAATGAAATTCAAGGTCAGACGACACAGACTCATCTATCTGGTGGCTATTATCTTTGGATGGTTCTGGAACTCCATGCTTAGCAAGTTCTTTGGGAATCACGAGAGCTGGAGGTGGACACATAAATCCCTTATCAGAATGGTTCACCCATCACATATCTGGTCGACATGTCGCCGCCACAGCTGATCGTCTACATTTATAGTGTAATAAAGCTGTCCATGCTTGGATTGGACGGTATCAAATCTCCATCGTCTGTTACCTTAACGATAATTTCTTACTGCTACCTTGTCGCCAACACCAAATCCTCGGTCTTGTAGGGTCCTTTTCGAACTCTTGCCTTTCACCCTCCTTTTGAGATCTGGTCTCAATAAATTTTTTCTTGTTGGAATTTCCCTCTTCAGCATTAACATTGTAGGGCTCTGTAGAGTAGTTAAATTCGGAGCTTTTCCATATTGCATCAAAAATGTACTGAGATTTTGTCTAAAAATCCCTGGATAATTTTGCATGGTTCTTAAGGATTGTTTTACTGTAAACACATACCGTTCAGTCTTCCCATTACTAGATGGTTTAAATGGTGCTATAGTTTTGTGTTTGATTCCGTTACTCTGTAAAAATATTTTAAACTCACATGAAGTGAATTGTGGTCCGTTATCACTCACTAACAATATTGGCAATCCGAATCGGGCAAAATAGTTCCGTAAACATTCTGTCGTTTTAAAAGTCGATCTTCATTTCATTGGATAGCCTTCTAGCCATTTTGAGTGAGCATCTACGATTATCAAAAACATATGCTCAAAAATAGATCCTGCATAAATCAGTTTGAATACGTTCTATTGGAGTGTTCGGTTACTCCCAATAATGAATCTTCGGAGGACCTATTTTGTGTTTTACAAATTCAAAACAGGTTTTGGAAGTAATTTCGATATCCCTATCTATACCATTCCCAAACACGTAAGATCTCGCAGTTGCTTTCATCTGTACAGTTCCTAAGTGTCCACGGAGCAACACATTCAAAACTTTCTCACGGTATCGTTTTGGAATACAAATACGCTGGCCATACATTATACAGCCATCTTTCAGACTGTACTACATCTCCCTTCCCTTCAATTCACCACCGCTCTAAAGTATTCTTAGCAGAGGACTGAGTTCTACATCAATTTAAGTATTGTTTGCCAAAGTTTCTTTAGCCAAATCTCTGGCAGTGACTGGAAGAGTTTCAGTCTGTTGTAATTGAAAAATTGTTACATCATCCTGAACAGAAAGTTGCACTGAGTTTGTTGGTAATCCTGACAGAAAGTCAGCATTACCATGCTCGTTTATTTTACGGTAAACAATGTCGAATTAGAATGACTGTAAAGCGAAGGCTTGTTGAATCTTTTTGCTGCCAAAACTGGTATGCCTTTCTTTGAGCCAAAACTTGCAGCAAGAGGTTTATGATCCGTAATCAAAGTAAATTTCCTGTCTTTTAAGAAGAGAAAAAAACCTTTTAGTTCCCCAGATGTTTGACAATGCTTCTTTATCCATTTCAGAATACTTTTTCTCCGTTTCAGTCAGTGTTCTAGAAGCATATGTAGTTGGCCTTTCCGTTCCATCAGGAACTTTGGGAGGAAATACCGCAGTTAAGCCCACTGGTGATGCATCAGTTGCCAAGGTTAAGGGTAATTTTAGATTATAATGCATCAAAACTTTCTGTGAACACCATTCTTTTTTAATGTTTAAAAAAGCCCCTTGAGAATCCCTTGTCCAAATCCATTTTGAATTTTTCTTAGTTAGTTGGTATAAGGGATTAGCAACTGTCGCTAGATTTGGACAAAATTTTCCATAAAAATTAACCAAACCCAAAAACTTTGAATTTCGTGGATATTTCTGGATCTTGTGACTTTTGTAATCGCTGATATTTTTTCATAAGTTTCTATGCAGACCATTAGTATCAATTTTATGACCTTGTATTTCATCCTGAAAAAAACTTCCTTTCTCCACATTTAATTTTACTGCATGAGTTTACATTTCTCAAAGAATGTTTTTAAGTATTTAAATGCGCCTCATCAACAGATCCTCGTTATTCGCGAATCAGTCTCATCCATTCCTTGGAATAGTCCGTCAATGTAACGTTACCAGATTGCCGGCACTGCATTTACCCCGAACATTAATCTCTTACACTTATATAATCCTTTCTGTGTGTTTATTGTTAGCAATATTTGAATCTTAAGGTGTGCTTTCATTTGTAGGTAAGCATGTTTAAAGTCAATTTTTGAAAAATGCTTTCTCCCGCTCAAACTTCCTCAATATGTCCTCAATGGTTGGCAAAGGGTGTTGATATGTGACAATATTTGGTTTTATTGCCACCGAGTAATCGGTACAGAGTCGTATAGAGCTATCCGGTTTAACTACTGGTACTACCGGAGTTGCCCATTCCGATGATTCAACGTTTTTCATTATGCCCTCCTTTTCAAAAGCGATAAATTTCTTCATCTGCCCGGTCTTTTAAAGCGAATGTACCCGTCTAGCACTACAAAACTTTGGTGAAACATTCAGGTTTAATTCAAGCTGAACCTCAAAATTTTTTATCGCCCCTAGTTTTCGTCAAAAATCTCTTTATATTGTTCCAATAATTTATTCAACCTACATTTCTGAGAGGGAGATTTTGACTTTATTGAAGTCCAATCTAAATTTTTCTCTGAAGGCCATTCTCGACCAAATATTGTACAAAGGGTTTATAAGGTATTTCTCCCGCCCTCCTATCGTGCCTCTGGGGTGTAGTGGTCAGCACACTGTGCTGGTAATTCAAAGTTCCGTGGTTCGATTCCCGGAGAAGGCGGTTGCTGTTTTTTCATCTTGCCTGCTTCCAAAAAATTACCTAATATCTCTAGAGGTTTCTTTAACAATGTAAAGATTTAAATTTTTATTTTGACCTTTATATTCTACAATAATTGTAGTAAATCCTAAAGGTATTAATTTTTCATCGTTATATGTTTTAAATACCAAACCTGTATTCTGAATTTTCTTTTTCCGAAATTTGCCGGAAATGTTTTAAGTATACCATACTCGTCGTCACCTTTTACCCTGTCTTAAGTAAATATTTATTACACACGACATTCTATTTAATTATATGCTACTTTGTTATATACAAGATACATCACACTGTATATAAAAGGTTACAAAAACACACGTATAACTTCAACGACCGGCACTTACGGTCTGTTCACGTCCACACTCGTTTCGCGCGCTCCCCGATGCTTGGCGCCTGTCAATTCTAAGTTTGATTAAGATTAAGTTCTGGAAACACCACAGAATTATTGGTTTTTTTATTTATCTAATTATCGAAAAGCAGAATACGACTATTTCTTCCAGGGAGACATACCTCGACTGAGGACTTTTGTAATGGAATCTAACTCATATTCATATTACAAAGGGAGATAAACGTAAAAACGTATTTACAGACAGTCCGTTCGCCGATTTTTAAATTCGGACTGAACTAATTTACACTCTTAGACAAAAAAAAAAAAAAAAAAAAAAAAAAAAGAGGGGGGGGCGCACCAAGAAGGAATTATCCAAATGGGACGAAATTCGTCGGTAGAAGTGATGTACATGTACAGAAAAAAAAAATGATTACAGTTTGAGAAAAATTGGGTGATTTATTGAAGTGAGAGATCTTTATAAAGTGAAAAAGTCAGTAACGCGTTTGTCCACCTCTGGCACTTATGCAAGCAGTTATTCGGCTTGTCATCGATTGAAAGAGGTTGCGGATGTCCTCCTGAGGGATATCGTGCCAAATTCTGTCTAACTGGAGCGTTAGATCGTCAACATCCTGAGCTGGTTGGAGGGACTTGCTGGCCAAGGTAATGTTCGGCAAGCACTATGGCAAGCAGTATCAACATGTGCAGTGTTCGGGCTCGCATTATCTTGCTGAAATGTAAGCCCAGTGTGGCGTGACATGAAGGGCAACACAACGGGCCTTAGAACTTCGTCGACGTACCGCTGTGCTGTAAAGTTGCGACGGATGACAACCAAAGGGGTCCTACTATGAAATGAAATGGCACCCACCACCATCACTCCTGGTTGTCCGCCTGTCTGCGGAAGATAGCCAGGTTGGTATCACACCGCTGTCCGGGGCGTCTCCAGACTCTCCTTCGCTGGTCATCGGGGCTCAGTTCAATGCGAGACTCAACACTGTAGACTATTCTATTCCAGTCAGTGACATTCCAGTGCGAATGAGCCCGACGCCACTGCAAACGGGCTTGACGTTGTACAGAGGTCAATGGTAGTCGGCGCAAGGGGGGCCGTGACCTCAGCGCCCTTTCTGGGAGCCGTCTATGAATGGTCCTTGCGGTCACTGAAGCACTAGTTGCACGTACAATCGATGATAATGATGCATCTGGGGCTGTGAGGGCCGCTCTGACGATTGCTCGGTCTTAACGTTCTGTCGTTTCTCTAGGCCTACCGCTTCCTTGTAGACGTTGTGTGTGACCATGATTCACCCATTCCTGCCAACATCGTCTAATAGTGGCATTGTTACTGCTCCAGCTCAAATGTCGAGCTATTCGCCGATAAGACCAACTGGCTTCTTTGAGCCCACTACACGACCTCTCTCAAATTCTGACATCTGCGTATATCGTTCGCGCGCCTGTATGCGAGGCATAGTTACTGTCTACCAGAGTACATGGAATGAAACTCGTGAAGAATTTATGACCTGGAATCCTAATTTCTCCTCTTAAATATCCTGCCATTTGCGCAGATCAGATGGTCTGTAGCGACAACCGTTTATTCATTGGCAGGCAAAATGTAAAAGTTTGCATTTTCCGTCGAAACCTGTATGCATATCAATTTGTGTCCAATTTGCTTTGCTTTATATCTTCTCTGTGCGTCGTGGTTTTTTTTTTTTTTTTTTTTTTTTTTTTTTTTTTTGTCTAAGGGTGTATATACGATTAATAACCAATATATTAATATTTCCAGAAAAGTCTAAGATTCGAAGCAGTTATGCACATAGCTACTATAAAACTAAAATAACAATGTATTAAATATTTTTAAATGATTAATGTTGTGACGATTCAGATTTTGTTAGTGTTATGAATGTTGCTATACGAGGGGAAGTTTACATTTAAGTGATTGGGATTTGATACGTTACATTGTACATACAAATATGCTTTTGGGGAAGTATATTTCTGTGCAATGTTTTAAGTCTCTTAACATAAGAATAAGGCATCAAGTTCAGACGGCATGGACTATAATGTCGTCAAAATAGCATACCACTCAATTCACAGTTCTTCCATAATCTCTACAATACGTTTCTACACGAGAGCCTTTTCCCTAAAGTAGAGGTTCCCAAACCTTTTGGCTCGAGAAACCATTTTCAGAATCAACAACGCTAGCGGAGCTGCTTTATATCTTACAAGTTTCCGACGTTTAAGAATAGTATTGAAGAGTAAGAAAAAGTTGTAGGCAGAAAAGGAATGTAAATTGAGGAGTTATCTAAAGATCTGTGCAATATAAATGAAATAAAACTATATTTGAAGGTTTTAAATTGATCTTAATATCCCAATTTATTCAATAAGTGGATTCTATCAAAAATTAGTCATACATAAAGTTTCTTCCAGAGTTCAATAAATTATACCGATTTTTGTTACAACAGATATTTTGTATTATCGCTTACAGCATTATCAAGGTCACTCGTTACAATAAATTCAGTTTCTGCAAATTAATCATTATATGCAGTTCAATTCAAATGCATATTCTTTCATTATTTGTTATTTGAAATTTTTATTACACGGATTCTACGTATTGTTTAGGTATCTGTATAGGCAGAGAATCTGACAGGGATCTGTGGTTGAGAAACAATATTTGCAGCAGTATTTTTGCTTTCTCAGACAAGATTTTTAACTTATCTTATATGCAACTTAAATTCTAGTAGACTTTGGTTTTGAAACGCGATTTTTTATTCACTGTGATATGTCAAGTTTATGGTCGTATTCAGTTAAGCTGGATAGGTTCTAGTTTAGGCTGAATACATTCAATATCTATTAAAAATCTTTCCATCACCTTCTTTTGAGCTGTGGCAAAATAAAAGTCAAATAAGGTTTTCGAAGCTTCGATATGCTCCTGCGCATTTTTTCTGCATTTTCTTCTTTTAACTTGATGTTATTGTCTTCCAACAAGGTTTTTGTGAGCGGAATGCAATCATTAGCTTCATGTTTCTTGCATTCAAGTAAATACACAAATTTCCTCTCAAAAGAAGACAATTTGGCCATTTGAATTGAAAACTGGGGCATTTCTCCCTAACAATTATAAATTCATTCATTTCGTTCATTTTATCAAAACTTTCGGAAAGTGTGCCTTTTTACATTCCAGTCATTTTCACTTTATATCGTCGTCAATACAGCGTTAATAATTAATTAAAAATGTTACTATTTGTGCATGCAGTTTCAGCAAATGTATCAATGTTTTTTCTAAAGATTTTAGTGCACAGAAGAAGGGATTCATAGTCGTTTTCCATATTCCTTACCCACCAGTGTGCAGAGTCTGATTTTAAGATTTCCCGTTTTTATGCAATTTATTATTTTTATTATTACATTTATTAATGAACCCTTACCAGGTACACAACTAAATTTCACAAAGGAATTAAACTTGCAGGAAATTCGTGGAACCTTCGCTCACATAACATAATGTTGCCGCAATGAATATTCATTGCGAAGTGACCCAAATCGGCTAGGCATCTCTATTTATATAGGCCTAAGTTTCGAGAAACTTCGAATGGATTCCAAGAATTCTAAGGATCGGAAGCTTCTCAAATGCGCAGTTCCAATTTGGCGAATCAACGCTTTCAAAATGCTATTTCTTAATTTAATTTAGTTTTCTATTTATTTATTTCTCCTGGAATTGTCGAGGAGCCCATCGGAAGTCCATAAGAAACCCATAGGGCTCCGTGAAGGACTGGGAAACAAAGGATTGTGAACCTATGCCCTGAAGCATTAAAAACTGAACAAGTCATTTTATTTTTAAAAAAGCATAAAGATCCATTGCTCCGAAGTCCTTTCGCCCAATATGCCTCCTTTGAGCGCGTTGAAAATTCTATGGAAAAATAATCATCAATCGGCTCAAGCATCTACTTAGTAAGAAAAATCCGGTATTCTAACGAAGCTCGAAAAAGCAATTAAATGAAATTTTTAGTAAACATAATGCACTTTAGAAAGATGCCAAGAAACATCCCTAAATTTTCCCGCCAGCGGACATGTCTACCATTTTATTTGGTTTAGTTGATTATGACAGAAGGCA
Source organism: Stegodyphus dumicola (assembly GCF_044657685.1). Classification (NCBI taxonomy): domain Eukaryota; kingdom Metazoa; phylum Arthropoda; class Arachnida; order Araneae; family Eresidae; genus Stegodyphus; species Stegodyphus dumicola. The sequence goes on from NC_140768.1 coordinate 232,960,513, forward strand.
CTATAGCTATCTGCCTAAGAGAAGGGATGGCTTCTTGGAGGACTTTCTAAGGAAAACTAGTGTGCAGAACTGTACTGCACACTGGTTAAACTGGCTCGTATACACGTTACACATGGAAAAACCACGAAAATGCCCTGCAGCCAGCCTGTTCGCTGGAATCGAACCTAGGTCGGAACTAACAGTGTCCAACGAGTTTACGACTGGTGAGTCCTGTTTCTCGTTGATGAACTGATAGACATTAAATAAAAACCTCTAACATCAAGGATTACCTCATAAAAATTTCTTCTCATAATTCGCTTTGACTGCGTAACTGAAACCAGCGTCTGTTTACTTTATTTAACCAGTGACTTGACAAGTAAAGACTGACTGCTATTTATTTAAATTGAAAAGATTTTACGCTTAATAATAAAGTTTAAAAGTCAAAAGTTTAGTGGAAGGGAGCCAAACTGGTAGACTGCGAGCTCATTGAGAGCGTAAAAAACATTAACAAATCTCTTTTGGCAACCATTAAAATCTAAAACTTTCAGATATTTTTCCTTTTGCTTAGTAGTTAGTTATATCTCTACTTGAGGAGGTCTTTATTCCTTTTCCAAAATCACCAAAGTTTCAGGTACTAAAAGAAAATGCTGAAAAACCAACTGCTCATAAGTCTTTCGAAAACCAACACGTGTACAAATTTAATACTTCATAAAGAATGTAATTTCCTCTGGATATTCTTTGAATTTTCACTGTCTATAACACATTTTGCTTTATCTGCGGTGCTCTGGATCATTTACTAATAAAATCAACAGAGCATGACGTGATTAATACCGTCTTTTCGCCTTAACCCGGTTACAAATTGTTTCCTCCAAGTTATTTTGTTCCAATTTTTATTTTTTTACAATACAACGTTTAAGCAATATATATATTCGTGCGTGATAATGACCGACTAAAAGCGACTGAAGCGAAAATGAAAGCAATTGCAAAAAACAGCGAATAATAAACAGCGAATAAAATAAAGAATAATGAATATGGTTTCGGAATGTCTGCCTGTAATTCATTAAAACAGGCACCATTTTATGTAGGAAAAAATGCTTGAATAATGTAATTAAGGAATGTTTGTTGATAAAAAAGACGTATTAAATACTATTGCGTGTAGACTTTTCATATTCAGTATCCAAATAAGCTAGTAGACTACATAAATATTTAGCCTTTATTACACCTTCAAAAAGATCCCAGCTAAGCAAAATCGAAATAAGAAAATTAATTTTAACTCCATGAAAATAAATACGTCAACAAAATCCACCGATAAACAAAAAGAAATTTTATAGAACCAATTTTAAAAATGCACGTGCTTCGAAAGCATTGAAAACCTAAGTCCTAAAGCTAAACTAAATATTAGGTATTGATGTAGTATATGTTTTACCACTTTTAGTTAGTTATTCATTTCTTAGATGACAACACTGAAACGCTTTTTAAAAATAATATCAAAATAGATATAAATAATTAAGAATATATGAATGCAAATGATTTCTTAATTAATTTAATAACCTTTTAAATTTTAAATTCCCTTAAATTAAAATTTCTTCCAACTTTACAAAACGGCAGCAGGAGTGGCCCTTAAAAGGGCCGTTTTAAGATATTGTTCAGCCATATGCACTATAAGAGGCGCGCTGCAGGTCAAGAAATAATCATTAGTTTTATTAATAGATCTCCACCATGCTTCTGGGATATTCGGATATTAGGTGGAAGTATTTGAGGTGTGATATTCCTCATTTTGCGTAAAATGTTTAGCTTCAAAAATCCCCTAGCATATTTCACTTATTTGAGTATTAGTACCATCTGCAGGAGTGACGAAGTACTTTTTAATCGTTTTACAGTTCAATGATCATATACAATACCAGATATTATTCAAACTGATTCTTCATATTCATAACTGAATTACACTATATTCTTTTATTTTAAAAGAGGAACTTCAAGGTTATTTTCTGCCGCTCGATTTAACGCGTATACATGAGAATAACAGCTACAGAAAAAACGGTCGAGTCGTTTAATTTCATCCCCCCTTCCCACTTCACTTTTTAGGCTACTCTCTCGTAAGCTATTATCAAGCTCGGCCGTACTTTAGGCCCTTGATAGCTTCGCGGTCTATTAACGTTAAGGGGCCAACTCTGTTAGAATTTCGATAGCTTCGGCTATACCTCTTTAGTTTAGATTAGTTTAGGTTAATTCTTAGTATCCTAAGCTCAAGCCGAAGTGTCAACTTTATTGTACACTCCAAAGCGGAGTTTTGTTAAACTTTAGTTGGAATAATAGTTTACCCTTCTATCTTGTTGTTTCCTATCACACGAACCCAAGCGATTATTCGCTTATCAGTTCTTAAGATTCTTCACTTCCAACAGTAATTTAGAATTACAAAGTGAGGAACTCTACAAAAAGTCACCAGTTTTAAATTGGGCTAAAAATTTTGTTAGTCCTTCCTTCTTGCGTATTTTAATTGGAAATATCTCCATTTCTATAGTCTTAATTATTGTGCATTATTCATATCATTTAAGAATAATTACGTATTAATGGAATAGATGTTTCTTTTTACTGTAGTTTAGCAATCCTGAGTATTGAATTGTTGAAGACATTACATTTAACGATTAAGAACGTTTAACGATTAAGTACGTTTAACGATTAAGAACGTTTAACGATTAAGTACGTTTAACGATTAAGAACGTTTAACGATTAAGTACGTTTAACGATTAAGAACGTTTAACGATTAAGAACAGAATTTTACAATTATAAAAATAATTATGCGTATAAATATGCAATGATAATACTTAAATTAGAAGAATTCAAAATCTAAAAATGCAAATTTAAAACAATAGAAGATACAGTGATGCAAGATACTGCTCACCGCCATATACTATAAAGAACACTTTGACGGCGCCACCTCCTTAAGATAATTACGTCTGAAGAAAATGGCAAGTAATTCTGAGGCAATAGACAAAATACTGGTATGAATTATCATCTCGCTGAGAAAATTGAATGACTACATTCACATAAGACCAGAATCATCTGGAACAATAGACTATTGCCTTAATAAAGGTTCAGTGTATCTGTTCTTATGATATAAAATAGATACCTAAAATTGCTCAAAGAACAAGCTCCAGGCGCAATAAAAACCTGAAAAATCCTGTCTTTTAGAAAATTCGCAATAATTTCCATTTTTTTAATGCGGTTTTATTACAAAAACTTAGACCTATTGAGGTAGTGGTGTTGAATCCGAATCCAAATATTTTACTAAATTATTTAAATAAAACAGCTTAAATAACCCTCGCAGCAACGGACAAGGAAAACAACTGAAGTCGTATTTACTTAAAGCTATCGCGACACGTAATTCCGTCACGGAAGAAATAAAAATGCAAACAGCACCGGATAAGAATGAATTATTTCCTTTTAAACTGTAATAGCATATTGTTTGATGAATAAAATTAGTTTAATTGTGTTTGGGTGCACCTGAATAGGGACAAGATCTGGCAAAGCAACCTTTCATTATAATATTTCATTATTATATCTCCTATATAAATATCAGTATTGCAATTAAATATGTCCTTCAGATGTCTACGCATCAAAAAGAGAAAAGAAACAGATTCGTAATTGGAATGGTGAGAAAGGCATTGAGGCTGTGCAGTGGGAAGAAAATCTTATCAGAAGCGGCATAATTTGACAATAGTTTCAGAAATCTCCTGGATAAAATATACGTGTAATCTGCATTGTTTGTAAGCATTATTTATAAAAAACTACGTTTAAAATTTTCTTGCATAGTGAAAAGTAATATTTGGAAAAGAAACAGCTTTTAAATTTCAGAATATTAAATAAGCTGAATACAACGGGGTATATTATTAGATTTATTTTAGCTACATTTTCATGTTAATTCTTCTCAGTACTACCTTCCTTTTCATCTGCCTCCTCTATCAGCCCGCAAATCAACTTGAATTTAAATAAAAATAGACTTCATAGTTCAGAGAGAGTACTATGCTAGCCATCCACTATACCTCTTAGCCTGAGATGAAAGGTATGTACGTACTCAACTTATGGATTTGATAAATGAATTTTGCACCTCATAGAGCTTATAATCCCCATTTCCGACGCCAGGATGAAGTTTAAAATAATCAGCTATTAAGTTAATTCTATTTCGTGCTAACGAGAATATTAAAATTCTATACGCAAGAGATCAGACACACTACAAGAGCTAAAAATTACCTGAAAGGTTTACTACAAAATTTAACAAAGTTTTCTGTTGCTACTTGTGAGTTATCAGAAAAACAAACATTTAAATCTGCACAATATCAGAGGTAACCTTTAGTGCTTTACCACCCTAATACTGCGTGGCTTCTAACTTTGTGAACTAACAAATAATGATAAATTAAAAAGAGGCTAAGTATATAAATAGAAGACTCACGAAATAAACATTTCATAGGAGAGTTGCCCTAATTGTTTCTCTAAATTAGAAATTCGCGTGCTATTCGAACTAAAAAAATCTGATTGGGAGATCATAAGATGTAATTGTACAGTCTATTAAATTATACACATTTTTTGCAAGACCTAATTTAAATTTATTTCCTTAAATTATTTCAACTAAATTAACCGATCCCTCGAGGCAAGATGAAAATAATATCGAAAATTGCAAATGTTTTTCAAATTAAACATCCGGTAAATTTTTGTCATACGGGAGTCAAACTTCTTATAATTTTCTTTTCATAACGAGTATAAAATTTTCCCAAATATAAGTATAGCAACCGACAGACAGCATTAAAAGTTAGATTTCCCTATTTGTAATAAATTATTTTTTTTAAATTTGACATTGGCAAAACATGATTATTTTCGCCATTTAAAACTCTGCTGTAAATGGCAGTATATGACAAAGACCAACCATTATGAAAATAAAGGCAACGTAAGGACTTTTAAGTTGGGTGATGAGGTAGATATGTATATGAGATAAAAATACGCAAATTGGCTTTATAATTTAATTTAGCAATAGCCTCTTAATTCCTCATTTTTAATTTGGGTATTTCCTCTCAGTATTCTAAAAATAGTAATAACTTCCCTGGACTGCGTCATTTCTAGTAGACCAGTCTATGTCATCTGGTTTATATCGTGGGGGTTCCACCCTTTTATCTAACAGCTAAATGTATAGAGACCTCGTGAACAGCAAAGCGAATAATCGCTTTAGTTCAGGAATATTGAACGTAAACTCAAGAAGGGTTAATTACCCTTTATTTCTCAAAATAAGAGTTAAACAGTCGGCCCCTTTCTCAGAGAGTACAGCAAAGCCTCCTCTTGGGCTTGAACTCAATAAGAACTAAGACTTAACTAATGCTTAACTAAAAAGACATATCCGAAGCTATATAAATTCTAAGTAGTTGGCCCCAAATATTGAATAAGCTAGCTATCAAGGGCCTGAAATACGGCCGAGAGTAGTAAAAGCTTAGAGAGAGATGTAGCCAAAAGGCGAACGCTGGCTAGTCAGAAACTCTGAGGGTCTCTCTCTCGAAATCAGTGGAACTTCGACTTAAATACAACTCTTACTCATTTGCATTAAACGCGATTCTAAAAACAGAACTCAAAATTTCGAGAACTGAAACCTTTCTCTTATAACAAGCAACCTAAACCAGAACTTTCTTTGAGTGAGCCTCCATATTGGATAATTATGCACTTTAACTTCTCTTCCTATCAAGGCATTATTGCGCTCTGTCCTCTTCTTGCCGCAAAAGTATCAAAAATGTAAATGTTCTTGAATAGACCAAATAAATTATTGCTGCAAATGTCAACTGAAATAAATCTGAATATTTAATCTTACTCAGCTGCCAAGTTTCCTCTTCAGTATTCTGCGCCACCAACATTACTACGCTCTTTTCATCACACACACACACAAATACACACACACACACACACACACACACACACACATATATATATATATATGATGTACCAGATTTTGTCCGGAATAAATAGATTGTTGAAGAATCATAGACGTAGACGAAGCTCAAAGTATCAGACGATAAGGTCTTAAAGTGATAGGCAAATCAGCAGTCAAGTTAATTCGTTGTGGTAATTCTTTTTATTAATTTCATAATTAACCTCAGATAATTTTTTGACAATTTGGTATGGTCCAGAATAGGGAGCTGTCAATTTACGTGTATTCGGAAATTCAAATTCATCAAATAAAACTAGATCACCAGATTAAAATTCTACATCTGCAAATTTTGCGTCATAACAACTTTTATTCCTTTTATGATATTCAATAGTTCTCTCGTTAGTTAATTTTCTCGCTATGTCAGCTGGAGGGTAAGTATTTCATTTTGACTACTTATTCATATAAAACACTTATTTTGATAATAATCATTTTACACAATAATTTTACTCGTATTTTACCTCTTACTATCGACAATGACAATTATGTCATATACTGCATTGTCGTTCAACACAACTTTCAACTTCAATATTATTTTATAATTACCATTAATGTTGCCAAAAAATTAGCACATAAATACAAAATAAATACAAAGATACAAAACAACACACCAAAAATTTACAACACAGAAAATTAGACATTAAATAATTAGATGTGCTCTAATTACCTTTAGTAGCAACCCCAGTTGAGCGTTTACCAAAAGGAAGGTGTGTCTACCTATTGGTGATGTAGTTTAAAATTTTCTGCGTCTTGGTAGTGTCGTAGTCTGGAAACATGGATAATATCAGTAGGTTTCTTTGTGTGGTAATTATGTATTTCAGCACATTATGCATGAGTTTAAATATTCAGCTTGGGATTGTCGCCTGAGCGGAGAGTACACAACGGCATCCAAGAGATATCACCGAACAGCCTCGTCAGCCATTCCAGTTCGCCTTAAATGTCTCCAGAAAATTCTATAACTGTACGTGTAGAAAAGGCGGGAAAAACAACTTGACTACGGGGCTGTGGATTTAATTGAACGTACTTTCAAATAAGAGACCGTCGCCATTAAAAATGAAAAGAACATACAGTTAGAATTTTAAGTGCATTTTTGACTATGGAATTTTATTATTACATATATATATATATGTTTCGCACTTACGAATACAGTAAGAAAAGGAGATGCAAGATTAGATGTTACAGTAGTCCAATATGTAAAATTTCAGTGTTCTACGGCTAATCGGTTTCGAGTTATGAGAGATAAATTCATAAGTACCTACATAAGTACAGACGTCACGAAAAAAAATCCCTTTTGAATCCCTTTTAACTCCATTTTACAATCCGTTTTGGGGAAAATGAGTCCTTTATTCTGTGCTTATGTACAGACGTCACGTACGGTATTCTCCAAATGGATTCGGGAACGGTCAGAATGGATATTGTCCTCGAAATATGATACCCCAAATTTTTCGCGATTACAATACTTCCTTTTCTTCGTAACCGGAAGTAAAAACGTGCATTACTACCCGCACTAAAAGTATCAGGTTCAATGTTCCGTCTTACTTTCTTTGGGAACATGCACAGACCTGACTCGGAACAGGGAGCTTACTAAAGCTATGTTCAATAACTGTGGCAAGTAGACAAGATACACAGGAAGGGTATACAAAACCCTTTATTTTTCACTCTTTACAATAATTTCCGTACTTCGGAATACAGAGACCAACTACTTGTGGTCTGAACGTAAGAATATAAAAAATATAACTAAACTCTAACTTAAATTTGGAATAATAAACGTGGAAGATTGGCCTTATATTAACAGGAAGCCGTATGTAGTACAGAGAACTGTTAACACTACAATACGTTTAAAATTATCACGAGGATTAAATCTCTGACCTGGAAGGCAACCAGCAACCGAGTAAAACTTCTAAGGCAAGCGGCCTCCCAGGCCCACCAGCGGCCGAGCGGTAAAGACGCTGAACCCTGGTAGTTCGGTCCGAGGTTCGAATCCCGCGAACGGGCTGGCTGCATGGGCGTTTTCGTGGTTTTCCCCATGTGTAACGTGTATACGAGCCAGTTTCCCTTAGAAAGTCCTCCACGAAAGGCATCCCTCCCCATAGGCAGATAGCCCTAGTGTGCTTTGCCATAATTAAATACGCCACACCATCGACTAACTCCTTCCTCTCTCTCGCTTGGCAAAAAGCCACAACTTAAGTACTTGGCGTTCGCCAGACAAATTTTGCATAAATAAGTTAACGCTTTTAATTCTGGCCGGAAGTAGAAAATAAGAAGTGATAGTAAAGTTTTAAAATAAAATAAACGTTAGTAAAACTTAAGATCCTTACATACTTCCCGCCAGAGTTAATTAGTTTGAAACTGAGGTCTAAAACGACCTTGTTGAAAACTTTTAGCTCTAGAATCTAACGCGAGGCCAATCTTTTACAAACATTTCTCACTAGAAACTAGAAATTAAAAAAAAAAATTGTTTTTACAATAGCAGCTCCATGGACACCCAATTTTTCATCTGTACTGCATCTATGTTCCTTAGAATTTGTTCAATAATAGGTAACGGATATACCGAATATTTAGTTATGGAGTTTAATTTACGGTAGTCAATCGCGAATCTCCACCTTTTTGGATGTGTCAATGGATAGTCATTATTTTTCTTACATAAAACCACCGGGCTAGCATAACTACTTGAGATGGGCGTTATGATCTTTTTACGTAGCATATCGGTGATATGCCATTCTATAATTTTTTCCTTATTCTTATCATACCGGTATGCTTTGTGGCGAACTGGCATTGAATCTCCGGTATCAATACTATGGTTAGTAACCTGAGTAAATCCTGGAATATCACTAAATAACGAAGCAAATTCACTTACCAGTTGTCGGATTCTTCGTTGCTCTTCATTAGGCAGGTGGTCAAGGTTTAACATCGGCGGTTCAGCCTTTTCTTCTCGAACTGGTTTCATCGTCAGCTTAAGGGACGCTTCATTAAAATCCAGCGTTGCTTGTGCATCTGAAAGAAAATCTAATCCTAAGATAATATGTGCTTGCAGATTCTTTACTATGAAAAACATAACCTTTACTTGTTCGTCCTTGATACGGATGTATAGTGGTAATTTACCTATGCACTTACATCTTTCTCCTTGCGCCGCTAACACTGTCGTATTATCCGAATTATATATGCGGTATTTCCGAAAATACTTCCTAAAAAAATCTTCTGTTGCACAGGAACACTGCGCGTCTGTATCCAGGAGTGCGGTGGCTGGGATATTATTCACCAACACTTCAATCTTCGGAAGAGTCAAATTTTTCACCATTACTGTATTTAACTTGAAGGAAGAGGGGTTTTCTTGGCCTTCGGATTTCCGCACCCTCCCGTCAGCAGAAATCCGTTTTAGTTTAAATCATTTTTCGTTTCCATGCTTTCCTTCTTTTTCCACTGGCCTTGAGACTTTTTTCCTGGATTGCTATTGAACTGTCGACGTTCGCCGGCTGTTTTTCAATGCTCGGGTTTCCTTGCCCACTGATTCGCTTTGCTTCCGTAGCCGTGTGCTTGAGTTTGCTGTAGTCTTGGCGCACCAAATTGGTTTCGCTGTTGATATTGGCGTCTTCTTTCAATGTCCGCCGTTCTTCTACTTTCAAACTGGATTGCTAGCTCAAATAATTTTTCCAGTGTAGTCGGATTCCTTAATTCAATTAAGTCTTGCACTTGGGGAAGTAACCTCGGCAAAATCACTTGAATTATCTCAGGACCCGGGCGGTTTCCATACAAGAGTTCGAAGACGTGAATTTTTCTTAAAATAAAGCTTGAGAGATTTTCGATTCTTTGCTGATATATGCTGAAAAGTTCCGTTTCTAATTTCGCACGATCCCTTACGACAGGGAAGGCTTTTACTAGGGCAGTCTTGAAATTCTCGTAAGTATAGGTGGGACTTTCTGCTTGACCCAAGAGACTTCTGCCTATACATTTGAACCAGTTAAGCGCTTGGCCCCTCAAAGCGCTGGTAGGTAAGGTAACTTTTTGAAACTCGTGCACGGTGTAGAGCATGAAGTGGTCATCCAATTTTTCCAAAAAACTGGTTACCGGTGAGTTTCCATTAAATGTTGCTTCTGGTTTCATCGAAGTGCGCATGGTCTGGACGATGTAACCAAATCCTTCCAGGGCGGCAGCTGGCATTTCTGGATTCTGAGCCGCTTCTGCAGGCAGCACAGGTTCTTCTTGAAACTCGGCCATGGTTATTCTTCCTCGTTGGTCGCGACTATCAGGTTCAATGTTCCGTCTTACTTTCTTTGGGAACATGCACAGACCTGACTCGGAACAGGGAGCTTACTAAAGCTATGTTCAATAACTGTGGGAAGTAGACAAGATACACAGGAAGGGTATACAAAACCCTTTATTTTTCACTCTTTACAATAATTTCCGTACTTCGGAATACAGAGACCAACTACTTGTGGTCTGAACGTAAGAATATAAAAAATATAACTAAACTCTAACTTAAATTTGGAATAATAAACGTGGAAGATTGGCCTTATATTAACAGGAAGCCGTATGTAGTACAGAGAACTGTTAACACTACAATACGTTTAAAATTATCACGAGGATTAAACCTCTGGCCTGGAAGGCAACCAGCAACCGGGTAAAACTTCTAAGGCAAGCGGCCTGCTTCGACTAACTCCTTCCTCTCTCTCGCTTGGCAAAAAGCCACAACTTAAGTACTTGGCGTTCGCCAGACAAATTTTGCATAAATAAGTTAACGCTTTTAATTCTGGCCGGAAGTAGAAAATAAGAAGTGATAGTAAAGATTTAAAATAAAATAAACGTTAGTAAAACTTAAGATCCTTACAAAAGCACTCATTTCTTTATTTTTTTCTAACATTATTAAGAACATTTTTGGCGGAAAACTTTCATTACAACCAGGTGCTATCTCAATTCTACTTCATTTGAATAACGCGAACTAGAATTTTGCATTTTGGCAGAAAAATGGAAAGCGACAATGACAGCAAAGTAAATTAACATAAAATAGCTGGTGAATAAAACTAAATAAATTCTTATAAACCCTTCGAACATTTATAAACCTTTATAAACTTGACTGTGGTATATTCATACAAAATTTATGGACTGGTAAATCTGTGCTGGGAGGATGATTTTCTTATTTATTACTCATAAAAATGTTCGTAATCATTTCAAGGAAGATTAATAAATTTACTGATTATTTTAAATGGAATAGGTATAAATATGTATCTTAGTTTATTTTGTTGCTTTTGTGCAGAAATGTGATGCATACTTGGTTTTCTGTCCTTTTTATTTCATATAATCTCTTGTTTCAGCAGTTTAAAATATTCTATTTTATCTTTTATTTGTGAAACGTTTAGTCACTGAGCACATATTTAATGTCACGTTTGAAGTTAAAGAGATTACAGCTCCTTATGGAGATGAGAGGAATGTTTTCACTTATAACGCTTTTGTATTCTCAAAGAAAATAGTAACTGAAAAACAAAATGTCATCAACTTTTCTTAAACGAAAGTTCCTCTCCCAGCAGAAATGAAATTAGTCTCTAATTTATGAATAAGTACGACAAACAATGCATAGAAAAGCAAAAGTCAGCAGTCAGAATGTAATTCCAGGTCAGCTCTTAATTAACACTGAAGAATTGATATGAATCTTATCAAAGGTTTTATTAATTCTTTGTTACTAATTCATCAACAGCATTAGAACCTTTGCATCCTAATTTGAAATAAGAATTCCAGAAATAACGCTATATTCTGCTCGTTGCATTTTTCTCTAATGCGATAGATTTTCCTGAGCACATTTAGCTTATAATGTGTAATTCAATTAATTTGAAAAAAACAGTAATTGGTCACGAAACACGTCAAAACTTTAGCGACGCTTTGAGTCATATCATAATACTTCATTCGGTGTCTATAAAGGGCTGATCGTGGAAAATGAAAACAAGAAAGACCAGTATAAAGCATGCGGAAGGTCATCCCTTACTCACTAACTCTTTATCAAGGTCAATGCATTTCCCAAAATGCATATGCTTAACCGAAAATGGTTACAAGGCAACTATAAGAGATGCTGATCTTATGTTAATTTTCTCAGAAATGATGTCAAACACATTTGCGTTGAGAAATTTATAAATATCGCTAACATTTTACAAGAAAGGTTAAAATTATATCCATATAAATCACACATCTAGAAACTCAGCTCTAATTGTATTAATTTCTTTATATTTTTTGAATTTTTATAATTATTTGTATAATCTTAATATATTTTAATACACTATATACTTTTATTTTTAAGTTACATTAAAACTCTTAATATTTACATTTTATACATTCGTAATCGAAGATTTTGAAAAATATTGTGTTTGGAGAATGAAACCAGTTTCGATGTCTTATTGGAAAAAAGCTACCCTAAAAGTCTCATATCAATACCCCGGGATGTTTTCCGATAAAATTATGTCACGGCTGTACAGTTGGTGCAGTGGATCTAACCTGAACGATCAATTAATGAAATTCTGATGTTCCTTCCATTTTTCTGTTCTATCGGAAAAACCTCATAGTCACAGAACATAGAGATTTGAATTTTGCAGAACAGTAGGATATGAATCCGTAAATTTGTTGACAATTCAATATTCCTTCGCGTGCCGCTTTAATGGAGTTTTGAAAAAAAAAATTTCCGATTTCAAAAAATCTCAGAATTTGAAGCTTGGTAGGTAGTTAGTTCCTGGTCCATAACGTTATCTCGGGCTTTACTTTGAAATAATGATGTCTATAAATTTTGAAAATCACGTGCTTTGCTATAAAATAAAATTTCACAAATAAAAGATAAAATAGAAACAATTTCTCTGAAATTATACACCATAGTTATTATTAATGTATTTTCTTTCTTATTAGTATTAATGTATTCTTTGAGGGTTACTATGTAGTTGCTTTTAATCTAAATTATGGAAGTCCAAATGTGTCTATGTTACGTTATTCAGAGTAAGAAATTCTTTTTATTAAAATCGGAAATTTTTCAGAGATAATTTATTAGTTTTGCTCTTATCTTTAAGTGGCTTTATTATTTTATTTTCAAAAAATGTTTTTTAAAGAATACAAAATTATAGTAAATATGAATAAATTAGTAATAATAAATTAAACTGTGAAGCAATAATAATTTTCACGTAAATTTGGAAAGGCAATTATAACCAGAACAAAGAAGTATCATCCACAAAAAAGAAATTAAAATATTGCAATTACAGTGAACCTCGCTTAACGATCATAATTAGTTCCCGAATCTTACTTGTAATGCGAAACACTTATGAAGCGAAACAATTTTTTTCATAAGAATCAATGGAAAATGGGATACTGTGTTCCACTATTCAAAATATATTCTTTTTTACTTTTTTACCTTTTTACCATACAGAAGACATTTGCTTTCCTATGCGTTTCAAAATTGGGTAAAAATGAGACACAACACTATCGTTAAATAAATTTGTAGCGCGCATAGCTACTGCCTTATTAGGGTGATGCTTCTCAACTTAGAATACAATAGCTTCCCATGCTTTCAGCCTCTCTCATACTTTACTTGAATGTTTTTTCTTTGATGAGGCTATTTTTAACGGCCTTCCCATAACTTGGTCCTCCTCTCCTGACCAAATGTTCTCCACAACTTCTTGCTGTGACATAAAATGCAACTCCATGAGTTCTTCGATGATAACTTCCTGGTTTCTTTCTTCCACTAGCTCATTGATGTCGTTGCTGTCTATCTCTAGCCCCCTAATCTCGGTTAGGGATACAATTTCGTCGATTATAGGTCCCAAGCACTAACTCAAACCCCTTGTAGACGCGTTCGACAACTCTTAAACGCCAAAGCAGACAATGAAGTAAAGTGATCTTTCCAAATCTCTGATAGTGAGACTGGTTTCTTCAGTTATCTCAACACAGCGCTCGAAGAGCTCTTTTATGTAGAGCTTTGCAAAATTTTAAATGAGTTGCTCGTCCATGGGCTACAGAAAAGGAGTGATTTGGGAAGGCAGATAGTGGATCTTGATGTATTCAAATACTTCGAGAAGTTCATCTTCTAGGCCCGGAGGTTGTACAAGAACGTTGTTCATAACAAGCAAGGCACGGAACAGAAAATTCCTCTAGTACATTCTTTTTTTTTTTTTTTTTTTTTTTTTCAGACGGACCAAACACTTCTTTGATCCAGTCTGTGAAAACGTGGAACACAAACCTTGTTGTTGGGCCTCCACATGGCACTTAGCCTGCTTTTGTAGACTTCTTGAAGGCTGGCTGATTTTTCGATTAGTAAACGAGCAGTGGTTTAATTTTCAAACTGCCACTTGCATTTGCGCAAAACAACAGCGTGAAACATTCTTTCATTGGCTTATGTTCCAGAAATGCCTTTTCCTCCGCTACAATAAAAGTTCGCTTCGACATCTTTCTCAGAAGAGTTCTGTGTCATCGCAATTAAAACCCTTCTGCAGCAGGTAATCCTTAGAATTCCCTAGCTTCATGAATACGTCGATGAAGTTCTCGGCTGCAATTTTGCCTGAGCTTGTCGCTTTTCCGTGCTTCTCTGTGCCTCACAACGGTGTGGCAACTTTTTCAGCCAATCACGCTTCCCTTAAATGAAGACTCCAGAACTACCAACGGACCCTAGTAAGGCAGTAGCTATGCGCATTATCTTTAATTAGTTGAGCATTACCTAATTAGCATAACCCTAATAAGGCAGTAGCTATGCGCCCTACAAATTTTGAAATCAAATTTTGAAACGCATTCGAAAGCAAATGTTTTGTGTATGGGAAAAAAGTAAAAAAGGATATATTTGGAATAATGGAACACGCTATCCTATTTTCCATTGAATTCTTATGAAAATTCGCTACATGAGAGTTTCGCATTACAAGTAAGATTCAGGAATCATTTATGATTGTTAAGAGAGGTTCACTGTAATTAACATTAAAATTATGAGGTCAGCAAAAATTAGTTTTGCCTTCTGAGAAATTATGTTTTCGTTAATAATGTTGCCTTGCGTTTGCTTCTCGTTGATCCATACAAGAAGCAATATTTCAACACCGTACAGAATGTGTGGCATCCTTTGGCATTTGAAACATCATTTGAAGCATCAGTCTCCTTATCCTTTTTTTAGGATAGTGTAAATAGTTGCTGTAGACCGATGACATATGCATGTTAGGTCAACCACGTTCACACTCCTTTTCATGATTTGGCGTTTGACTTTTATTAAGGTGATTTTTTTCTTTATTTAATATTTTTACGGCATTTTCTTTGTTGGATAAACATTTCAGCATGCTTTTCACTAAAAATAAATAAATAAAATAATAATAATGAAAAATCAATAAGTGCCTGAATACAACTTTCACAAGCGAGAGTAAGGGTGTTAGCCCAGTGGGTCGCAACCTTTTTTTACCCCTTTCAACATTGCTAGACCATTATTCTCCCTCCTCCTTTTCAAAATGGGAGATGTTCGCTAATTCAAGTTTGATTCTATTATTAGAAAAATTAACAAGGAATTCGGTTGTGATTAATTTAACACTACCCGTGTTCAAAGGTTTTGCAGAAAATGCTGGTAGGGTAGTTCTTATTTTGATATATTTGGATTTTGTGTTAAACGTCTTATACACGATTGCTAATATTAATATTGTTGAGGAAAGACCTTGCTTTGACTCCAATTTACTTTTAACTTTAGAATCTTCAAGTCTCTCTATCTCTCTATATATACATACACATATTTATTTTGCACAATTATTTGGGTATTACTTTCCAATTTTCACATTTTGATGTCAATTTTCAAGTCGGTAAGTCCTTTTCGGATCAAATGGGGAAGTGTTTCTAAACACCTATGAATTTGGCAAAGTGTGACTTAGGAATGAAACTATCCGTATGAGTGTTAGACTTTAAATTTGACCCAACAGTTGGATTCATTAGCATTGGAAGCGCAAGAAATTACACTAATAACGGTAAAATCTTGAACCGCGAGAGCTTGAGAGAATCTATAATGTTGACGTGTGAGCTCTCTGTTGTAGAGTTTACGTGGTTATGCATGAAGTAGTCATTTAGTGGCGAGGTTCACACGAAAAAAAAAAAAAAAAAAAAAAAAAAAAAAAAAAAAAAAAAAAAAACGTCAATGAGCGCATTGAGTTTTATCATCACCCTTTATTATTCATTTTCAACAGAAATGTTCTTTTTGGGACTTATTAAAGCTATACTAGCCGAGAGCATATCGTCATAATTCGTTTCTATAACTTGCGATCCTTAGTTTTCGAATAATAACTCGACTTTTTTTTTTTTTTTTTTTTTTACACTGCTAGTATATAATAACTCGACTATAGGATTTGAAATATTCCTATACATTATAAGGTATTTCTCCCGCCTTCTTAGCGTGCCTTCGTAGTAGGGTGATTTGCACGCTGGGCGCGTATTCCAGAGGTCCGTGGTTCGATTCCCGGCGAAAGCGTTGCTCATTTTTCATCTTTCCTGCTTCCAAAAATACCTAATGTCTCTACAGCATAAGCAATGAAAGTTAACATTTTGGCAAATAACTATGTCTTATTCTCATACAGACGAATAGGCAAGATCCTAGATCTGACTTGGTGCAAATATGAATCACTCTCCTGCACCTTTAAAATTTTTTACTAATAATTTTATAATAATGTATCAATTGTAAGAATTTTTCTTACAATAATAATCTAAGAATTTTTCATTCATAGATTTTACGATATTCTAGATTAGATATAAAATATATATTTATTACTTTTTTGTTTGTAAAATACTAGACTTAACACATTTACTGAAATAAGCTCTAAACTGAATGATAATATATTGCTTTTTAGAGTAAAATGAAAATCATTTACAGTTTAAAAAATTCTCTTATAATTATTATGCAGTTTCATAAAATGCGGTTTCGAGCTAATGAGTTTGAAATTTACATATTATTGGAATATTTCATTTAAAAGCTCATCGCAATTTTTACAGGCATTTTAAATATGATGCCAAGGACTAAATTCTTGGATACAGAAGAAGTTTTTGTTAAAATGAAATTAAACTCAATTTAAAATAACACTAAAGGCATAAGCTTTTAAATTATTTTGTCCTGAAGTATAAGGAAAGTTAACACAAATCCTTAAAAATTGCGCATATTCTTTTACTTGCACAATAGTTCTTTAGCTTAAAGGAGTTGCATTGTTTTAATGACTGGAATATTACACTAATGTTGGTTTGTTTATTCTTCTTACTTGGTTACTGCGTTTTTGAGTTCGGCGGGTTATTTATCTGCTTGCATATTTCGTATGATTGCGTATTACAACTGGAGCGCATCTGGTAAAATGGGTTATGATTGACAGAGTATTTTAGTACATAATTCTTCATTTGTAACATATCTTATCATTGAACAAGTCTTATTTAATCTCGTCTTATCCTAATTCTTTAAACAAAACAGCATGAGTGATATATTGTCAAAAATGAATGAACGAGAAGCTCCCAAACTGTTCTTAGTATCTTTGCCATCATTTTCATTCTTCTGAGATCGTTTAAAGTATATTCACTTTCACAAAAGTGTATAGTATGGAATCTATGAATCTGGTAACATGAATTGTGTTATTGTGATTTATCTTACTTGTCTCTTACAGTAATATTAGATTACGTCCATGAATTTTATAGTAGCTAGAGGCCTAAGATTGTGTCTATCGTGACAGGAGCCTTCGGCATAGTATAGGTCAAATACGGCCAACTTCTGTGCATACGCTATGGAATTTTTTCTTAAAAATGTATAGCGATCTACTACTAAAATATTAGCATTTAAACAAATTCTGAGTTTCAACTTATGTTTTACTAAGAGACAATGAGGAAGGGGGAATTATACCAACATGATATTTTCTTCATATGTATATTAATTTGAAAGTAGCCACAGTAGAAATATAGATTAAATTTAACTTTATTATCTTCTTAATGGTATGTCTGTGTCTGCAAATCTTCAATCAGGCTTCCGTAATTTGATGATGTATACAGATAAAGACACTGATAGTTATTATTTAGTTATAGCAACGAGTAAGTAGGGAACGATGTGTAATTTTCGTGAAGTATCAAAAGTATCAAAAAGCCGATTCAGGTAAATATGGTAAACCCAAAACAAAAGTATATATACAGTAATTCCCCCCCCCCTCCCTTAACACAAGCTTGCTTAAGGCGAACACTCGGTTAACGTGGACAAAATTTCGGTCTCGGCAGTGATGTAATAGATGATTTTATAAAAGTTCTGTTGGACTTCCCCTTATAGGAAGTCGTGACTATTGCTTTGCACGAATTACAAATTGTTTTTTAATATGTTACATTACTATGTTTTGGCATTTAACGCGAAATTTTAAAGGTTTTCATATTTTTGTTGTTTCTCTGCTAAGACTGCGTTTAGAAATCTTTCGTCCCATTTCATTGAAAACCCTTTATGACAATGGGCAAGTGTACAGCCTATATGATTTGAACTTAACCAATGTAAAGATTCACTCTCACACCCCTCCAAAATGCAAAAATTCGTCCTCAGCCTTTAGATTAAGGCATTATTGCAGTTATGAAGACAAGCGACTTTTAAAAGACGCAATTCGGGCATCTAAAAAGGAGACGGAAAAGCCAACTTGGAATGTGCTTGATAAGAATAAAATCTATCGCTGAACTCTGAAAATCCGTATTATCACAAAACGTACAGAATTTTTCTCGCACTGCCTGAAGACATAAAAACGCTATTCCTGTTGACTTGTTAGATTGTGACAACAATACCTCTTTACTTGACGATTGGAATAATCTAAAAGAAGTTGCGAACCCTGGTGTTAGTTGTGAGGAGTTTTGTTAGTTCAAATGATAATATTGCCGTGCATGCTGCAGTAATTTGGTTTGGCTTAGTTGATTATGGCAAAGCACACTAGGGCTATTTGCCTAACTTGAGGAATGCCTTTGTGGAAGGCTTTCTGAGGAGCATTGGCTTGTATACACGCTGCACATGGGGAAAACGACGAAAACGCAAAATTCAGCCAGCCCATTCGCTTGGAATTGAACCCAGGTCGGAACTACCAGTGTTCAGCGATTTTACCGCTAGCCGCTAGTGGGATATTGTGGCAGCGGTATCTGATGTACAGGCAATTGTGTTTCAGCCATCAAAAGGCCATCAAGAGAAAGTGAAAAGGACAACATCATTCCTCCCACTCGCCAGGAAATGATACGCGCCTTGGACCTGTAGAATGTTTTGCTGCAGCATCTGAATTGACCGCCAGTTTTACAGAAGCCACGTTTACAGTGGACCGTGAAGTTACCAGTGAAGTGAAGGGACCATTGTCGTTTCCGTCTGCGACAGAGCAATATATAGGAATTTTTTCACCAAAATATCATCTGTGAGTTACAATGCAGTAATTAATGTAGTACAGCAGTGTTCTCTCTAACGACATGCGTTATATATGATAGTACTTATGTAGCTATACACTGTAAATTGTTAATGTGTAGAAAACATTATTCCAAAATTACAATTTGAGTTCCCAGTTAACAGAAAATTTTTAAACTTAAATTCTTGATTTTTTGGTCCCTTTAAAGAGTTAAAGAGATTTAAAGAGGATATTCTACATTTGTCCCATTTGGTGATATTTGGATACTTTTCTCGAGATATGTATTTCTAAAACTTTTCCTCACATTTTATATCGTTTAAGGTTAGATTAGTTTGTAGATTAAGATTAGATTAGTTTAAAATTAGATTACATAGTTAATTAAGATTAGAATAAGGTTATATTAATTTGTAATCTGTTCTAAAGCCTTTTCTCAATATTAAACTTGTCAAAACTATCTGCGGCGCAATGTGTTGTGTTGCAATGTGCTGCGGCAATGTGTCATAAACTTTTGTGAAAGAAAAAGGCAGATACTTCTCAAGAACATTTTTAAAATCATGAAATCTGATCTCAAAGCTTTTAAATGAATTTTTAAATTTCTGAAAAGTATTTTTCAGTGGCATAATAACAATTCTGTAGATGATCGGTTACATTTAGAAAGCGATTCAAATACATTTGTTGAAGATTTTTTATTAGCATAATAAATTTTGCTTTTAATTCATTAATGATACCGATCATTCCATTTACTACCATGTTTTTTCCTTTTCACTTCTGAATTTAAATAATTTCATTTCGATATAAAATCTGCGAGAAAGTTTAAATCACTGAGCCAAGTTCCACCGTTTAAATTTGCACATTCTTGATTTTACTACTTGAGAAGGTTTTTTTTAAAATCTCAGTTAATAAATCACGAAATCATCATAGAAATTTGCTTCTATTTAACCATTTTATATCGATATACAATAATTCTGGTTTTCTGTCATAAATCTGCAGCTGAAAGAGACGCCGTTTGGAGTAGCTTCCTCAAATTAACAATTTTGAACACTACGTCTATTATTTCTTTTTTTATTATTTATTTATGCAGTTGCAGCTTAAAAAGCTTGGGAATTTCGTTATCCTTTTGACATATGTTAGTTATAGTTCCATTTATGCCTACCGTTGCTCTTGCTTCATCTGTTGTTATTGAAACTAATTTAAAAAACAGTAGCTTCAAAATAGAGAGGAAATATTTAAAACCCTAGTCCTATGTGTCAAAGAAACCATACCCAGCCAATTTGTTTTTAGTTACATAGTCTGTCAAAGCAATACGAAGAAAAAAATCATAATACGCCGCAGTACAGTATTTCGAAACAAGTGTAGCTCTTTAATTGCAAGATATTCTTAAAATCATTAAAAAGGTGAATTTGATAACTCCACTGGTTTCTTGTATACATTCCCAGTCACAGAATAAATTACAATTTTCTTTTTCTTTCGGAGGGGTGAGGGCTATTTTGCTACGCAGCAGTCTCTGCACTTGATTTTTAGTATGGGCTTTTTAAAAGCATTTTGTTGAGCTTTTAATTTAATCTTAAGATTCTTAATTTTACGATGTATGACACACACAGTGTGTAGCTTGAAAATAGAGTAGAGTTGGCAACAACTGTTTTGGTGACGTCATGCCACACACCTTCTCTCTCCATGCAGCCAGTTTCGACTTAATCGACTGCGCCAGTGGGGAGTATTGCGTCATTGAGTGAACAACGTGCAACTGCATTCTGCCGGAAAAATGTCTAATGTAAAAACCCGAACAGCGAATCAACATCAAGTTTCTTGTGAAACTTAAGAAATCAGCCACGGAGGAAACATTTCAAAAGTTAACCGAGGCTTATGGAGATGAAACTTTGCCTCATGCAAAAGTGTTCGAATGGCATAAGCGGTTTTCAGGGGGAAGGGGCAGTGTGGAAGATGATGAACGTGCTGGGCTCCTCCTGACGCTTCCAGCACATTCCCAGGGGATCAGACTGCCAATCAATACTACTACATTGAAGTACTAAAATGAGTTAGTGAAGAAATTAGGAAAAAAGAAACCGCAGTGGTGGAGTGCTGGATGGCTGTTGTACCAAGACAATGCATCCGCTCACACGGCCCTATCTGTCAAGCAGTTTTTGACCAGCAAAAACATTACTGTGATGGGGCATCCTCTTTATTCACCTGATTTGGTTCCATTTCCTAAAACTAAATCTTACTTAAAGGGAATTCATTTTACATCAGCTGAAGAGGTTCAGGCAAAAACGGAGAGTCTCCTGAAGAGTCCTTCTTACAAAAACCTCGTTCCAAAACTGTTACCAGCAATGGCAGAACCGCATGCAGAGGTGTGTGAATGCCGAAGGGAACTACTTTGAAGGTCAGAATGCCACGGAGAACTGATTCTGTAAGTACAATGATTTAATGAACCGCCCCCCCTTTTTTTTGTGTGTGTGTGTGTGTGTGTGTCACACCTTATATATTTACTCACTAATTTATGGATAAACTGTCTGTTATTTTTTTATGGAAAGTTAAAAATGCCTCTTCAGATTATCATTTTTGGTTTAGACGCAGGCACAGCGTGTTAAGCAACAGCATTTATCATTCATTATTGTAAAAAAGGTTATCAAGTTACCATTATTCATGAAGATAAATCTCCAATTTTTTGGTTTATTACTCATTTTAATGGGCATTTAAATGCAAAAGAAATAAACAAGTACAAAATTTAAATTTTAAACATAGAAGGAAGGTACTTACATTTTTGCACAACAACAGTGTTAAGAAAAATTGTCTCTTTTTCTAGAAGTGGTTAATGCAGTATTGCCACTACGATGAATATTAAATACTAAACAAGCAACACAGGAATGCCAGCTTATGTGTTATTACACCAAGGATTAAAAGAGGACATAACCAAGGAGCTCGCTAAATGCGTGTTGGGCAGCGAACGGATGACATGTGATGTTGAAAACCACTCTCTTGCTCTCTCGACAGTTGGCGCGGAAGATGGATTTCAACATCAACTATAATACTGAATGAGCCAAGACCGTTTTTTTTTCTATCAGTAACGACTAAGTTTGATTCTCCTGTTAAAGCCGTCTCCTGTTGCCTGCGATCGATTTGTTGGCCAATCCTGGTATAGGTAAAAGTGCAGCTTTGCTCAGCTCCTCCCCAATTTTGAACGAGGGAATCTCCCGGATATGGCTCCAAGAACCTTGCACTCTTCTTCCCTTACCAACAAATCACTCGACAGGATTTGAGGCTCGCTATGTAAATTTAAATATAGCGAGCCTCTAAAATAATGCCTCAAACATTATACTCTTACAAACATCCAAACGTTCCCGGGATTTGAGCCCGGGCCCAACGATTCCGTAGCCAGGTAATATTCGATCAATCCATCAGTTCTTGCTTAATTTAGCATTTGAAATTATATATCATCGTATCGTCGTTATGCATTTTCAGTCAAAATTATCGCATTCCTAGCAGCCGATTTGAACGTTGCTTGATATAGCGCATTTTTCGAAAGCAATGTGCAATAATATTTTTAATTCTTACGCCCTTACGATGACTATTGTCACACTGTTTAAGGTTTTATACATTGAAAATGACTTCTGTGTCCCTTTATTAAGAAGCTACCATTGTATCATTTTTATATGTAATTCCATATGCGACAAAAAAGAAGTATAGAATATGCTTCTGAACAGAAGTCAAAGATCGTGTACAAAAATATTAAAAAATTCTTGTTTATCTCGGCTTGTTGGTTCAGATCAGATAACTCCAAAAGTAATATTTCATCTTTTGAAGCTATGCGCTTGGAATGTTTTCTTTATTTACCGAACATTTCATCTTTCGGGAACATAATTAACAATTTAGATATTCACTGATGAAATGGAATCCTGCCATTTCCTCAACCTTTCTTTGTAAATTCTTATAAAGTTTGCATTTTTTTCTTTTTCTTTTCTTTTTTACAGTAGTTAGTATGGGAAGGCACTACCAGTTGACCCACGCACATCGCTGGTATCCACCATACTTTTACCTGTAACTGTGTTATTAATTCAAAGGTAATTCTCATTAGAGAAGGTGTCATCCAGTTCATACCCAAACGTTCATATATTGTTGGAGCTTTTATCCAAGAATTAGCTTCCGATACCCATTTCTAAATGCCTAAATTAAAGCGCCAGAAAACTAGAAGCTGAGGGGGTTTCAAAATTTTCATTTCAATGATTTCATTGAATAATTTTGTCACCTTGGTGTCGAAATACTGACAAATAACACAGCATGTTTTTCTGCTTGCGAAGACCACACTGGTGACTACAGTATGAAGAAAGATTGCATACTGTACTCATGCAATGAATTTTGTAGCAACGTAAATTTACAGATATAGCAGTGAACCTTCTTCTAGAGATCATCGAACACAACTTCTGAAAGTGACCTATATTTTGAAATCATAAATTAATATATTTTAATCATTTAAGAAGACCATTTTTAAAATCAGCTGTAATCATGAAGTGTATGAGGCCATCATTAAATATCAGATTCTGCTACCAAACTAAATAAAATAATTACACTTTTAATTCTTAGTATACCTGCACAATTTAAAAAAAAACTGGCTATTAATTTCTGAGTTATTAATTTTATCCATTATCGGCGTGATGTAATTTATAAAATGGGCCTAAACTAGTGCTTATGGTACAACTTAGTTTAAATGATTTATCGTTAGGACCGAATCTAGTATTGCCGGCACTCATCGCGAACAATGCAGTTGTTGCCTTGTCATTAGATTATTTTGAAGCAGGAGACAGGAAAAAGGAGCAATGTCCTAGCAGGGACTCGAAACTAGACCTCTCATACACGCGCAGAATGTGCTACCGTTACACTACGAAGACATGCTAGAAAGAGAGAGAAAATATCTTATGTACTCTCCTTTTAAAGGGCAACTGGGAATTCGAGGACCCAGTCGCCAAATCCTGGTGGTGACAAATTATTGCCCACCACATTTTAGTTCGTGAACTACATGTAGTGCCATTAGGTTATGTTGAAGCAAGAGTCATAAAAAATGTGCAATGATCTCGCCGGGACTCCAACCTGGACATCTCGAATACGCAGTGTGATACACCACGAATTCATGCTAGAAGGAGGGAGAAAATGCCTTATAGCCTTATACGTATTATATTAATACTCCTGATCAAAACACGCATTTATTTAGATAATTAAGGCGAGAATAAGTTTTCAACCTCTTATAAATAAATTCAACAGGCTTTTCGGTCATCGTGTTATATTTCTTCCAGAGTTTCATTTTCTAACGATAGAAATGTAAGAGAATTTAACTTAAACATGACTCTAAATAAATTTTATTAATTCATCAAAAATTAACATGACCTGTCAAAAATTACACTGGAAAATTATTGCGAAAAAATATGACTAACAATCCTATTTTTAAGGGAATAAGTAATTCCAGCATTCATCTGTCAGTATTTATATAACCACGCTTCGTACCAGGAAGGCCCACATTGTTTGGATATGTGGGAGGTACTTACATTAGTAAATAATGTAATAAATTTAAGGCTCGGGAATTTTTTTAAGTACATCTAGACCGTTCAAAAATGCATTCTGAGCACGCTTAAACAACTGCTGTATTTTAGTATATTATCCCTACCCCTCAGAGTATTTTCTGACTTAGTGAGCATATGCGAAAAGAGGAATTAAGGCGACTGCCTATGTCACGTATGCTTGGAACCGGGCGTGTTCATCATATTGCTAAACCGTTTATACTAACATTTTCATTTCCAGGTCGTGCAGTTGGTAGCTCATATCAAATCAGTGAAGTGGAACTGTTAGAGAAAGGTTGCGCAATTCCGCACTTCCACTTAAGGGGGCTCATACACCTTAAAACCGTTATGATTTTCGAATAGTTGACTGTTGCAAGAATTAGGATATTTTATTTATTTTAAAAGCAATTACTTCCAACTTTTTACAGCTGACTACATAATATAGCTGCTTTGGAAACTAGTAACCAGAAGGTTTATGTTGCCACGAATATTTTTGTAATTTAATCCGGTTTGTGACAAAACTTTTCGTCATGTTTTCACCTTGCGTGCATGATATTTTAAAAATGGATAATGGTACATACTTGAAATTTGATGAAATTCTTTATATGGGCATTGTTTTCTAACTGAACCAAAAATCTGATGAATATTTTAATATTAAAAAATTTTATACACGAATATATTACAGATTTTTTTAATAAAATACATTTCGTATACTTAACTCCAAATAAAGTAAAAATTTAACATGAAATTCTTAGAATTTTGAGTTCACAGTAGTTTCCAAATGTTATAAAAGCTATATATTAAATATAGAATTAAATTATGCAACAGAATGTTTTAAACCATGCGCGCAAGGTGGAAACATGACGAAAACTTTTGTCACAAAGTCGATTAAATTATAAAAATATTTATGGCAACACAAACTTTCTGATTACTATTTCTGAAAGCAGCTATATTATGTAGTCAGCTGGAAAACGTTGGAAGTAATTGCTTGTAAAATAAATAAGTTATCCCAATTCTTGCAAGAGTCACATATTCGAAGATCTTATGGGTTTTAAGGTTTAAGTCGTACCCCTTAAGTCGTACCTTTTAAATATTATGCATAATATCACGCCAGCTTAGCGTATTTCGAAAAAACCAGTTACCCCTTAGTCAACCGTATTGATTCACATTGTGTTCGTCTCCCTGTAATATTTTAACAGGAAGTAACTTTAATAGGAAGACCGCGGAGAGAATATGATTCAGTGTCTATGCAAAGGATGGAAAAGAAAATGGAAAAATATCTTTGCGATCATTTTATTAATAAATTAATGAGTTATTAAAATTAATAATAATTATATAAAGAAATTAATTGAGAAAAAGAAAGTTTTATTACAATTTTTTAATTTTAAACGCGATACGACTTAAACTATAGGTGGTACGACTTAGAAAACTGGCTGTCTAAGCCATTAAGTTCGTGCTCTTAAATTTTTAGTCTAAAGGGATTTGAATCCCGAAGGACTATTAGTTTCGTTTTGGCATTTTGCGTCGGACTCATAAATGTCGGTTCACTTTTCAAACTGTTGCCATAAAATGTTAGAGTCCTGCATTATATTTGAAGAAATTAAATAATGAAAAATTTGCATAAATGTATGTATATTGTGATAAAACAACGGTACATAGAGTCATCGAATTTTGAATAACGTAATCCTCCAACGAATATGAGCATGTGGAAGACCAAATTTGAAATTTGAAATTTGTTTTATGATCGATTTCCTATTTTTTAAAACTTTGACGAATTTTTGATTAACAAACTCAAGGATTTCAAAGCGAGCAATGGCAACGTTGTGCAGAAAAAAACATTTTTATCTCCAGCGCGTGAGTCTCTGTATCGGAAATTCTAAAGATATGCTCGTTTTAAAACTATTTTGCGATATTGCTGTTGCACTGGATCTTATGGTTTAAGTGCGAGGAACATGATATTTAATAAAGAAAGGTAACACACAAAATGTTAAAAAACGCCCCTTTGGACGTAATTTAAAATCTGAAACATTTCAATTTTTTTTTTTATTGATTTTTATCCAAGAAAGTTGACTGTAAGTAATTTTATAGTAATAAATATCAGCAACGACAATACAAAGTATTATTACCAGACATAATTTATTAATTAATAATTTATTATTTAGACTTCGATTTATACCTATTTTTCTTAGAGAGTATGACTCACCCGGGCTTTTCCTACTGTTTTTGATGTTACTTCAAAAAGTGGCATTTATTTCGAATTTGTTTCTTATGGTTATAGTTCTTTACTTCCATTTCATTAGTCTTAAAGAATTAATTTTAGATTCAGTTGTTAGCAAAATAAAAATCATTGAATTTAAAAACACTGTTAAAAGTCAGGCAGTTTGATGACTTTATTAGATGAATGTTTTAACATACAGTGAGTGTTTTTAAAATCATTATTATGAAATGTATATTTTTTGTAATTTCCAAAATGAAAGATATATATTTATGGATTACATTTTTTCTCTTCACACATAAGATCTACTTTTTAGATTTTAGTTTAGTTTAGTTTAGTGACGGAGGACGTGGGCACCATCCCTTTACCGTTATGGTTAATTGGTAATAGCACCACGTCCACCCTTATCTAGAGACTAGTGGGACTACAGGTCATACATTACAGTACTTACGATATCGTACAATATAAATAAACCATACAATTTCCTACATATGCATGATACAGTATATAATCAAACAGGATTATTAAAGCATAATGCTGGTGCGTATACAGTTAAAATGCAAAAGGTTAAAATGCAAAAGTTAAGATGTAAAATACTAAGTATCGATTTAAGTTATATGACTAAATAATATTATATTATTCATGCATAAAAACCTTAAAAAAATAAAATAAAAAATAAATAAATAAAATTTAAAAAAAATACAATATCCTACATATGCATGATACAGTATATAATCAAACAGGATTATTAAATCATAATGCTGGTGCTTATACAGCTAAAATGCAAAAGGTTAAAATGAAAAATACTAAGTATCAATTAATTATATGATTAAATATTATTATATTATTTTTACATAAAAACCTTCAAAAAAATAAATAAATAAAAAAAATAAATAAAAATAAGTAAATAAATAATGCGCTGTATATATCTATATACATAGAATATGCCATACAAAATAATACACATACACATTAGGAGCAGAATGTGGAATATAGGATCATACAAATACAGGATTAAGTCGTGAGGATCATTGAAAAGTACATACTTAATGTGCTTCACAAATTCAGCCATAAGTATCATTCATACAAACGTAAGCTTTCTGGAACAACAAAAACCAATAATGGTGTACCCTCATATTTGCTACAATACACTACACTGGTCCAGTAATTTCTTATGAAATATTTTACTTTTACATTTCAGAGACACAAAATTTGATAGAATTTGTACTGAGTGACTATTTGAAAGGGTACGTTAAGACTGTGGTAACTAATAAGCAAAGTAAACATATTGTTTTTCATAGGGGGTGCATAAGATACAGTACAATGATCATTTCATTAGATCAGTCCGTTATAAGAATATCACTAAAATCTATAAATGTAGCATTAAACCAGAGTTTGCCACGAAGATTATGTACTTTGCATCAATACATTATGCCTATGAATGCTACACCTGGCACAGGTCTATTCCAAGACCTTTAACCTTTTCCATAACCTTGTTAATTTTATTAATCAAGTACCTCTGCTTGATTAGAAATTTGCAAAAGGCTTGACGATTTTGCGAAGGGAATTTGATATGTAAGCCTTCTGTAAGAGAGCATGTTTCAAGGTAATGCTCCGGAGAGCCTAACTCTCCGCATGTGCAAAAACTGGAATCGCTTATTTTAAATCTCTCAAAATAAAGAGGAAAAGGGCCATGCCCTGAAATATAACGTGTCAGATGGGGATTTCCACAGCATCTATCTTGTGTAACGTAAGAAATATGGTAATAAGTACGACGACCAGTGGTACTATAATCCCATTCTTCTTGCCACTTACTGATTGCTTTGAGACGTAGTGCAGATTTCAAATGTGAATGCGGCCAAGGTATGTGAATTTGTTCATCAGCAATTCCAAAAGCGGCCTCCTTGGCGAGAGTATCTGCAACTTCGTTTCCATATTCACCCATATGTGCCTTTATCCAAGCTAAGTGGATGTCATGGCGTTGATATTTTCTAAGATCTTGTTGAATATCTCTAATGATTTTGGATGGGTGTTCTGGATTACTAATCGCATAAATAGCTGAAAGGCTATCAGATTTTATAGTAGCCTTTAGGATTTGGTGGGTTAGCAAGTAGCGAATAGCTTGCGCTATTGCTACTGCTTCCCCTTGAAAGACACTGTTATTGTTAGCCAAATGGCCCTTCCATTGTGCAATGACACTATTTTCTTGTAAAACAGCAAATGCGCTCCCCACATTTCCTTCAATTTTAGATCCATCCGTATAAATTACTATACTCGAGGGACTACGGTATTCTGTAGGCGGAACATGTAGTCTAATGCCAACACCATAATCCGCAGGGTGAACGCTGTCAGATGTTAGTTTGGTTTCATATTCCTCCGAAGTAAAATTTTCTTCAGCAAATGCTATTGGCTTGTGTAGCTGTATTAACATTTGTCGTGCTGCTTCCTCCTCAGTTCTAATATGCAGTGGGAGCAAACCAGCCAAGACATTTATTGCATCAGTGGAAGTAGTAATATATGCCCGAGTTATGCCTAAGGCAAAAGGGCGCTGAATAGTAGAGAGATGCTTGATTTTTCTCCTCTGCATAGGGAGAGCCCAAATTGCTGCAGCATAAGTTACTAACTTTTCTACAACCGTTGTATATAAGATCTTTTGAATGTGATGGTTCAAACCCCACTTGTATCCATAAAATTGTCTTAGTTGTTTGGCGATGGCCAGGGTACGCTTTTTAATAGAGAGAATATGAGGAATCCACGTAAGTTTTTCATCAAAGGTAACACCAAGATATTTTAATTCTTTTACAATTTTGAGCCTCTGACCATTGAGTACAATACGCGGTCTCCTTGCCAAAGAGCCTCCCTTCTTAGGCACCAGTAAAATTTGACACTTATTTTCTGCTATGACTAATTTCAGTTCGTCACAATTTCGCTGGAAAGTTTGACAGGCCTCATTGCAGTTCTTTTGCAATTCTTCACGAGAATGTCCCTTGACAACCAAAGCCGCGTCATCGGCATAGGCAGAAATGTTCGTATGCGCAGGCCAGGAAGCATTGAGTAGCTTATTGAAGGTTAAATTCCAGAGTTGAGGACCCGCGCAGGAACCCTGCGGGCATCCTCTTGTCTGTGACTTTTCAATAATTCCCGCTGAATGTATAATCATTATTCTTCGATCCTGTAGATAATGATTTATAGTATTAAAGATATTGCTTGGGCAGCCAGAACTTCTTAGAGCCTGCAAGATCGCTGGCCACCATAAGTTGTCAAATGCACTCTTCAGGTCTAAGCTGATGAGTGCTGTATGGAGACCGTGATATTTGTTGTCCATGATAGCCTCTTTGATATCATGCAAAGCGTGTAAAGTGGAAGTTCCTGGCCTAAATCCATATTGCCTGGGACTGAGGATATTATTAACGTGTAGATAATAGCGTAGTCTAGTCATAAGGAGTTTTTCAAACAGTTTACCAAGAGCCGGAAGTAAACAGATTGGTCGGAAAGATGTGGGTTCCGCTGGATTGCGATCTTTTTTCAAAAACAACACCACTTGTCCGATTTTAAACGATTTCGGGAATGTACCCGTAGCTAGTAATTTATTGAAAAATCTAACAAAGATTGTTGGCTTGGCCAAAACGACTGTTTTAACGATTGCATAATCAATGCCATCAGGGCCAGGGGCCTTTTTCTTCGGCAAATGCGCTAATATATGTTTTAGTTCTTTCAATGTAATATCCCTATCCGGTGGCACGTTGGTAGACATCTGTTCTGTACGTATAGTTGCTTGTTGCTTAGAATCTTCGGTTGGGTCATCCTGACTGAAGACGGAATCCAGGATCTTTATTAATGTTTCCCTTGTGTAGTCCTGAGTAGCATTTATTCGTGTAGGGATGTGTAACTGGGCAGGCCTAAGCAGCTTTCCAGTCATAATCTTATGATGAATACCATAGATGTTTTGTGATTCTGTACAAAAAGCATGCCATGAATTGATTTTAGCCTGCAAAATTGAACGTTTGTACTTCGCTCTTGCCTGTTGATAAATTGGGAGGGTATTAGCTGGAAGGTTTAGTCTACGCTCAGTCTTTAACCTTCGACGTAATGCGCGACATTGCCTCTGCTGAATACGAAGTTCACTACTCCACCAATTGATCGTAGTCAGTTTTAGTACTACGCTGTGGCAATATGTCATCACACGCTTCCTGTATACACTTTTGTAGAGTCACTGTGAAATTCTCCAATTCGTCTCTAGAGTTCGCTTGAGTTAGCTGTTGTTCAATACCTTCAATCAAATTCTTAACTCTAGTAGTAAAAGCACGTTTACGCCTACCAGGTAGGTTGTAACGACGAATAATATTAATTGTCGTTGGTTGCTCTATTGAGAAAGTAATGTAACGATGGTCGCTTAAGCTAATTTCATCATTAACCTTCCAATTTTATATTAATGGCGCAGCTGAGGTTGAACTGACCGTCAAATCAGGCCAGCCTTGTGCGTAGATTCTGTCATATGTCGGAGGCGCGTCTGCTGTGTTATGTAAAACAAGATGATTAGCAGACAGAAAATCCTCCAGAAGGCTTCCTTTGTCATTCGTAGAAGCATACCCTCAAACCGTGTTGTGGGCATTATAATCGCCTGTAATTATTTTAAGAGGAATTTTAATCTTTTGCAGGGTATCTGTAAGAAACTGTGTAGTAGCCAAAATATCTGCAGAAGGAGGAGAGTATTGTGAGATAAACAGTAAAGATGCTTCTTGTGCTTCTATAATGATTGCAACATTATCGCGTTCAATTGCTACGATAGCCGGAGAACATTTTTTGTTGCAGTTAATAATAATGACCCTAGGAGGATATTCTACATTTCCTTGTTGATAAATTGTCCACTGCAATGGAAATCCCACTGCAATTCCGTCTCGCGTGTAAGGTTCCTGAGCCATTATCTGGTCTGCTGCAAATTGTGCTAGTTGAGCAACTGCTGCTTTTGCTCGCTGTAAATTGATTTGTATACATTTGATAGATAATGTACTCCATATTGTATCTTTATTTACGACGTTTGATAAATCAAGATTAGCAGTATTCTGTATTATCTCGGATTGACTGTACCTTGCGCTGGTATTGTGGGCATTCTGGAGCATAGGCTGGATGGAAGTAGCTGTATTTGGTGCCATAGCGGGAGTTGGCCTCACCACAGTTGATACACTGTGGTTGTTGGGCTGTGCAATCACGGTTCCCATGTTCTTCTGCATAGTAGGAGCAATATTGTTTTCTACTTCTACAGTCAGCTTGCTTATGCCCATATTGCTAGCATCTAAAACATCGCTGGAGGCCAATATGCTCTGAGACTCTATGAGCCTGCCAGCCGAGGAAGATTTTTCTGTGCTGCATGATGGCTGCAAAGCCTGTCGACTCACACTCAAAAACCCACTTGATTTTGCCTTTACGACGTTCTTGTAATCGGAATAGGGGTTTAAAGTTGGTGCTAGGCATTCCAGTGACGCCGCTGAGTTCTGCGAGTACTTCTTCTGATTGTGTGGATACCGGCAAGTCATGGACGATGCATCTTGGCTTACGTTTCCATGGACGGGTGACTTCCGCTGGGATATCTTGTTGTTGAAGCTGTTGTTCGAGGACTTCGACATCTTCAGTGGATTTACAGACAACTTCGAAACCTCCTTTGTTGAACTTAGAAATTTTTTCTATACCTGCCTGTAGCTTGGAAAGTGGTACTTTAGCGTTTAGCTGCGCCTTTAGCTCAGCCTCTGTGACGTCCGCTTTGGGACGTATGTATAGACTTGGATTCTTATGTTTCTTTATAATCTCTGCAAAAGTTGGTCGAGAAGCTGTTGGCAAAGGTGGAGGTGCCTGTAAATCAGGTGGTTGTTGTGCTATCGGTAGAGGCTGAGAGTGAGCCAATTCACAGCAAAGCACTGTTGATGTATTAACACCTGTGTCTATCTTTGTTGGCTTGGCTGCTAATTCTGCACCTTGTAAGGCCAGCGTCTGCAACGCAACCAGGGAGTCTAATAGTCTGGTGCGGAGAACTGTAGGTAAAAGATATTTAGTACTTCTGGTGGTGGCCGCTATCTGTCTAATATCCTCACACAAAATAGCTACTTTCTCTGCGTAAGGCAAATCAGAGGTCAATAAATTAGTGGCGTCTACGTCACTTTGTGAATGCGCGGAATCACCGTCAATTGGAATCACTGATTGACGGGACATGCTGTCCAAGAACTTTCTCAGAGTTGCAAATTATCACACTCGTAGTGTAACTCTTTATCAAATACTTAACGTAAAACAGCTATTGCTTATTGCTGTATAACAACCAATATATGATAAAATTTGGTAACAATAGGTCCCTTTCACACCCAGTAACAAGAAATTACAGTAATTAAAATATGTAGTAGAATAAGTAAGATACTAAACATAATTAACAGATGAACTATGACTAAAAATTCTCTAAATACAATCAAACTGACTGATTTTTAAGTGCAAGTAGAAACATAAAAATACAAGTAATTAAAATACAGCAATTAATACAGTAATTAAAAGATTAAATAAACATTGCAAGTAATTAAAGGTAAAATACAGAGTGCATAAAGATCAGTTCTCATGTAAAACACATCAAAAGCACGCAACTAGAGCTTTAAAACTAAATTTTTAGAGTTTGTCGAACAGTGTTCAAAGTTATCGAAAAGTTATTCGACGACTAGAGCTATAATGTCGAAACTGAAGATGAAAACGATGGAATTAAAATCACTATGCAAGTCCTGTAAAAATGTTAATAATTTTGAGGAAAAAAAAAAAAAAACCCTAAAATGTTCTTGAAATTCTTGATTGCAATGGATCCGAAGATATATACATATATTTTAATTAAAAACTAATTTCTGGACATGGAATACTTGGCCGACTTCCTAGGCCTACCAGGGGCACCACGTGGTAGCTAGGCGGGACCCTTCCGTTGCTGTAGCGGCAGAAGTGGTGAACAAAAACACGGTAAATTGCGACTGCCTATTTTCTTTTGTTAGAAGCACTAAAACACAAAAATCTGGAGAAATATCACTCACATACACTTAAACGATGTATCCAAGGATGCAGGAGATATTCACGCACATTTTGATATATAATACACACATCGCACTCAAAAACTTGCACTGAAAATTGGGCAAAAACCAAGAGCTCGGCGTGATGGCGTCCTTCCTCGTTGCTTGCTCCAAGCTCTTTTTAGATTTTAAAATATTTTTCACTTTCAGTATTTCCGGAAATGATTTATAAGATAAAATGCTCCCTTCTTTTCCTTCTTCTCCTTAATCTGTATGGCCCACCAGAGGCCGAGCGGTAAAGTCGCTGAACACTGGTAGTTCAGTCCGAGGTTCGAATCCCGCGAACGGGCTGGCTGCATGGGCGTTTTCGTGGTTTTCCTCATGTGTAACGTGTGTACGAGCCAGTTTCCCTTAGAAAGTCCTCCACGAAGGCATTCCTCCTCTTAGGCAGATAGCCCTAGTGTGCTTTGCCCTAATTAAATTAAATACACACACCTTAATCTATATAATTAACTGAAATTTATTTATACAGTGATATTAATAAACCGACATACCCCATTTATACTTGAGTACTTCTCTTCAATAAATTCCAAGATTTTTGAATAAGGTGAAGGCTAACAAATCGATGTCTACATAACTATCAAAATATTCTGGAACCATATGTGGTCGTCTGTTTTGTGCGTTTGAAAAGTTATTTTTTGACGCACAAAACAGGTGTACGTACGAGTACGGTGTACGGTGTACGTACGAGTTTGTGATGTGCACTTCTCCTAATTTTATAAATTTTTTAAATAACTAATGAAACAAATAAAGTTTTAATAAAGGAATTAGAAATGAAATTTAAAGTAAAACCTATAAAATTTCACCTATAGTGAAATTGGAGTTCTTTTTTCTTTTCTTTATTTTTATCGCCTTATAACATTAGCTATGTACATTAGAAAAAAATAATACAAAATTACTAATATAGATAAAGTATTAAAATACCATTAAGTCATAAAAATAGGTCATACTGCTTTAGGGCTTTTAAAATACTTTTGCGAGTTTCATTTCAATTGAAATGTTTTTTCCAGCTTTACACTATCATTAGTGGCGCCATCTTTAGATGGAATTTGAAAAACGTTGCGCTTGGTTAATTCACATTACTAATCGTTATTTATTTGTTTTTTTGTATTCTGTTATTTACATAATAAACTAGATGGACTGGTGCGTTTTGTTTTATATGCTATATTAAACTCTTTTCATGATATCTTTAAAAGGAAATGATAAACGTAAAAAACTGTAATAAAATATTTTACATTTTATGCCATTTGTTACAAATGATATGATTCGTTGCATTATTAAATAAAATTTGTATGCCTCTCTAAAGAAAATTCTAATAAATTATATGTGTTTAAACAACATTACTAAAATAATTTTTATATGCAACATTGAAAAACTGAAATTATCTTCCGTTACATTTTTAAAAGCAAATATAATTTTTATTAACGCAGTTAGCATTTTTCTTTAATCCTATAGTGCATAAATACCGTTTCTGGTAAATTCAGCTATTTAGACAATCTTCATTCTGCTGTGTATTTTCTGATGTATAGTGCTAAAAATGAGATCATATGAATTTGACTGAGAGAAGGCTTACTCTGCCGAAAATATAGTTATGCTACTATAAATATCTTACTTATCATTATCATATTTTTTTCTAAATAAATCACTTTATTAACTTAGTTTGCAAATAATAATATACAATTAAATTATGATTGTATATCACTCCATTTTGAATGTCTCTGAGCATTAATATCTAAATTAAGCATTTCATATAAAATCTTTGATTCTACAAATACATAAGGAACTTTCTTTCGATAACAGAAGATGAAATCAAATAATGAAGATAAGTTTACTTATGTATTTATTGCTCTGATGCTTAAAAGCCCTTTTTGGCAACACGGTTTAAAGCAGCGATGGTCAAATGGCAAGTCACAGGTCGTGTGTGTTCTGTGTGTATCTCTATAAGAGTAACATGATTTATTATTATTGTGATTATAATTATTATTATTCCTACTAAACACTGGTATTCTAAAGCAGGCTTACTTTTCATACCCTTATTTTAGTATTTTAGGACAGTCTTCACTTTTCAGTGCCAACATCATTGGAAATTATCTTTGGCAAATTTCTGGATCTGCAGAGCGGACATAGGGTTTTCATTAACTTGTAAACGACTTATAAGCTGTACATTAAAAAGATAAATAATAATAAAACAAAACAGGTATTTAATTTCAAATTTATATCCAGAATGGGATTTTAAATATGTAATTTGTGTACTGCACAATAAGGGGGAATGCAAGTATGGATTAGTAACTGAATGCAAGTACGGAATTAGTAATGGCTTCAGTGCACACAGAACCGATGGTGGCTTGATATTTTATTTATTATTTATTATTTTTTATTTATTATTTTTATTTATTTATTTATTTTTATTTTTTATTTTTTTTACCAAAAGAAACACTTTACAGTTCTGGAACCTTCCACAAAAGACCTCTTACAGCTTTTCTCAGTACCACAGCACAATCAATAGTTCACTCCAAACTACTAAAACGTTAAACACAACGCAATGCAATTTACCGAATGCTAAAAGGCAAAGCTCTCATAGATATCTCAATACTCCAAAGTCACTCTGAGCTAATAACTGAGAAACTGATGATAAGTACCCCTAAATCTTACATTACGCATTTACAGGATTCTTTTAGTACTTATAATGTTAATTAAGTGTTTTCATTGAATCTTCTGTTTTATTTTGACAAACTTTGTAAAGGAAACGTATGTCTTGAACCAATAACTTAGGAAATAAAGTGTGCAGCTGCCGTCTTAAAAAGTCTTATATTTTATTAGAAAGAAAGTACGCAGAAGCTACTGAAATAATGAAGATCTTTAAGATCTCGATTTTTTAAGAATTTCGACCTAACATTTTTCAGATACCTATAGCATTTTGAATGTAGATCTAACTGTTATTTAAAATGGTTATCAGAAGTCTAATTTAGAATTTCTAAGTATAAATATTTATTTATTTAATAATAAAGTGATGGTAAGTTCATAGAAATTTTATAGCATATAGCAATTCTACGGTAGCTGAAATTAAAGTGAGTTTATATATATTTATATATTATTATATATATATTATTAACGCTTTTTTGAAGTCGAGAAACGCGAAGAATCAGTATTGTTCTCGACTGCGTTTGAACTACTGATTCCTCATTGCTAGCTGAACGTGCTTCTAATTACATCACAAAATCATACCGTGAAAAAGTAGAAAATTCCTCATAAACTTCACCAAAAATGTCTTTTTATGAAAGAAACGACGATAACTGAAAGGATGTAAATCTTGTAGCATTAAAGAATAAAATACATAAACAGCAATACAAACAAAAGTATTTATTTAATAATAAAATTACAATTTCTGACTCGAAATTTCACAGCAGCTGGACCAGTAACATCTGGGAAAGCATGTCTTTGAAGCCTATTTGAAAAGAAAGATATTTTGAATCAATAACAAATATGAATTCCTTATTTATGCTTAATGATTTCGCCGTTTTATAGGTAAATAATATATTCCCTCATATACAATTCTTAAAATACAGAACATAAAAGAAATATATATACTATATCTATAGCATTTCTATATCTATAGCACATACGTGGTTTTAAACACTGAAAAATTACGAAACGAATACAACCTAAGATTAATATTGATTTTATAGCTTGAAATGTATCTGGTAAAACAGCGTCGGAGGATGGCTATTAAATAATAAATTTCACGCTATTTTATATGATAATTTCTGTGCCACTTAAAATAATAACTATTTTTGTCAGTTTAGAAACTGCCTCATAGAGATCAGAGAAATGATTGTTAGTTTTATTCGCTATGCCTTTTGCTTATATGTATACATAAAATTGTAATTCATCACGCTAGACTTTTCTGTATTTTACCGGAAAGATTTTGTAGAAATGTATTGTTAAACTTCCAGTTTTATTTTTGCAATATATACAATATAAATTTAATTTAATTACACAAAAATTGATTATTAATTCAGTTCAATAAAGTTTTAAGTTTACACTGGTAAGACTGAATTAGCTTTTGAGTTTCATAATTCGCGGATTTGTACTTGTAGGCATAAACGATCACAGCTGTGGTAGTTAGTGATGCTAAAACAAGAAAATCTCGAATGTAAACATTTCTAGAGTCTAAAATAAAAGAGAACATTAAAGAACACAGATCAAAGCTCAAATTTTGAAAACCGCAAATTTATACAGATCACTCTCAGTTCTTTATTTCGTTTGGGTTGCAATACCTTGTAGGGTTTATATTTATTTTAACTAACATTTATTTTAAGCTATCTTTTCTGTCATGCCTTTACTCTCCCCTAGAATTGACAATGCTAGAGTATGTAAATTGTAGTAGAGCGCGCAGTATATTAAAATTTAGCAGAAGTAAGTTGAGTTACTTACTAAATAGAAGGAAAACGAGATTGTAGGTGGGCTTCTTGAATCGCAAACGTGAAGGTTGCTAGGTAGGAATTTAAGAACCGCGCGTTTCGGCCTGTGCGCCTATCTCGGCAGGTTTTGCTGAATCTTTCAACTGCTTAATTAGTAAGCTCGCTGAAGCTCAGCGGTATTGTAGAACACGGTTAGGTTATTTTAAGATCTCAGAGCCTCGTGGTTAGTGATCTCGTTATTTATTCATCTAGTCATTATTTTTCAGTTTTACATTCTGTTTCAGTTAAACCGCCGGGTCGGCGTAGTTTGTGAGCGTCAAGTGGACGCAGCTGTTATTTTAAAAGTTGAATAAAAAGGGCTTTAAACCCTCTTTACGTGTCTGTGTAAATTCAAACTTCATAGCAGTCACTACCACACTTGCTGACAAGTTGGGGCCAGACGACACTACAACCTATTTAAGAAAATTCCAAGAAGTATTTAATCCTGATCTCCATAATTTAACCAAAAATCTAGACAAATCATTTTCATTTCTTTTTTTCATTTCAGTTGGTTTACCTGTTTGAGAAAATTTTGAGAAGTAGTTAATCCACATTCGAATATACCCTGTCAATCAGAAAATATTTCATATAAAAATATATTTTACAAATCAGAAAATTCCGTTGCATACAGTAAAGTAAAAATTTTTTAGAAAGTTATTGAGGTGAATGTTAAATAAATATATGTTGTCCGACACTATACATATTAACTACAACAAAAAACAAACAAACAAAAAAATCTTTTTTTAAGTTTTACTAGAGTAAAAATAAAAATAAGCTTATATTTACAGTGA
Organism: Stegodyphus dumicola; assembly: GCF_044657685.1. NCBI lineage: Eukaryota > Metazoa > Arthropoda > Arachnida > Araneae > Eresidae > Stegodyphus > Stegodyphus dumicola. The sequence goes on from NC_140768.1 coordinate 232,999,900, forward strand.
GGTTAAGTCTTCATTCTTTCCTTTTAATCAAAATAAAAATATGTTATGAGTTTAGCAAATAAAAAGTAATTTCACGTTTTTTTTTATCGTGAAAAGCGTATTCTGATATTATAACGACTTTAGCCTTTCAGATTTTTGAGCCGTTAGGTCACGTCATGTTACGTAATGTTATTACGGAATTAATGCATTTATCCTTGTAACGGTTCGGCAAATTTTTCCAAAACTTAATTAAATTATACCACATCATCCGACATTCAATTTAAACACAAACTGACACTGTAAAATAAAGAACATACATCGCTCAACAAAATTAGGTGATGATGAATTTTAAATACAAAACTGCACAATATATTTAGGAAATTCAGACATACTTGCTGATTGATCACCATTGTAAAAATTTGCAATAAATATGCAGATTTGCGTTAACGACGCCTTTTCAGTTGTTAATTCATTATAGGTTATTTACCTTCAGAGCATGGTGCTAAATTTAAAGAAAGTGAAAAAATAGCACCCGCTTAGAATGATTAACCATATTTGATCAGTATAATTTACCAGATTTTGTTAGCTTGGTGGGTAATGTGGAGAAGATTGAACACCCAGTGAAACTTAGCAGGTTATTGCAAGTTTCCAATGTAAAAAAACATAGACAGCAGTTTCGAGTTTCACAGTGTCAATAGATTAGGATCTATTCCGGAATGCAGGAATTGTCCTTCAATCCATATAGCTGACTAGTAAACATACAAACGAAAGATCATGATTTAATCCAAACTGCTCATTAAGGTAGGCAACAAAATGAGTGACACATTACTGGAATAGGAATCTTCAAAATAGATTGGCTGTCCTCTACTTCATTTTTATGATAGTATCATAGCTTCAGAAGTCACTTATTTGCCCTGTGTTAATGAAACCTTTACGAAATTCTTGAAGATATTTGCACTGTTAGATACAAAGATGTTCGGCTAGACAAAATGTTTTGTTCTGAGATAAATCAAGATTCCACTTACGATATCATAATCTTCAAAATCTTGTTTATTGTGAGAAAGACCCTCGATAACTCTTTCCTACAACAAATGGCCTCTGTAAAAAAGGCACAGTTTTGCTTTTGAGGAATGGAAGTTCTGATAGCGGTATTGATTTCTATAAAATCAAAGATTCACTGTTGTAAACAGAGTTCACAGATGCATGTAAGATATAAAGAGAAATTCAAAGCTCATTTGTGCACCTTATGCTACTGCAATAAGAAATACTTTATTTCTTATGCAAGATAATGTGTATTTACAAAAACCACGTATGGTTAGAGATATACTGTAATATATGCATATGAACGAATAGATGTGTGCATGCCAGACTTTAATACGATTAAACATACTTTGGATGTGACGAGCTGCCAACCGTCAACCATTTCTTAGAATCCTACTAAAGTGAAACATGCTCTTCGGCGACAGTTGAATACCTAATACCTCAATTACTTCTGAATAATCTCAGTTTATTGACACAGAACACATATCCAATAGGTATAGCTCCATAAACTCAAGGGAGAAGTACCTCAAGGGCTTCTGAATAATCTCAGTTTATTGATACAGCACGCGTGTATAATAGTTATAGTTCCAGAAAGTCCAGACAATGGAATATCTTAAAAAGGAATACCTCAAGCACTTCTGAAAAATCTCAATTTATTGACACAGCACATATGCCCTGTAATTATAGCTTTCCAGAAACTCTAATTGTTGTGATTTTTTCATCTTTTGAATCCATTTAAAAGGATTAAAATTTTAATTCAGAACGTCAGAAATATGTGTTACTGATATCCAACATAAGCGCTCATTAAATGAAGCGCGAAGTTGTTGCCATTATAATGGATATAAAGCGCCAATATCATTTCGGTGCAGTCCTGGGTACCACACTCTTAATTTTCTGAAGAGAATTTGTTGTTTCATACTAGTGTCTATCTGTATTAACGCTTGAACTTTCTCTCTTTCAAATCGCTGCGGTGGCCCCTGACAGGTATTAATGCAATGTTATATATATCCAGTTGTCTGAATGTCAAGGTGAAGAAATTTAATCAAATTCGAGTAAATGGGAGAAGTAAAAACTCCTCTCTCTATGCCTCTTTAGATTTAAAAAGACCTTGGAAAATGCAAAAAAAAATCTATGTAGTTAATTCAAATACTCTTTAACAAAATTATTTTACAAAATGAACTTTAACATTCAGAGGCTTTAATTAAATACTTCGTTTATTAAATTTCATTCGTCTCTTTTTAAAATGTTACAAAGTTTAGTATGTTTTGCAATGATGTAGGGTTCAAACTCTTTGTAAACGTTAAGCGAATTATCGCTAGATTTAAAATAATAAATGAAATTTGAGAAGAGTGTAAAAGACCCTTTTATGTGAAACTAAGAAAAGAAGGCACAACTGATGCTTACCAATCAGCCAAGCACTTGCGACGAGGTAACTTAGACAACAGTCAGTCAAACATAAAATTTTAATTAACAAGCTAGTTGTCGAAGGCTACATGAATCAATTTAATACGAAGTTGGCTTACTTATCTAACCGGCTTCGAGATTCAGTATAGGCAGTTATAATGCAAGGCCGAAGAATACAAATTTTATCTGATACAGCAACCTAGTAACATTACCTCTAGAGGCAGAACACTGGTGTATTTTACAATCTAGAAACCTCACCTTAAATAGTCGTGAACTACTTTGCATTCTGGCGTGGAAACGGAAGGGAGAAATGACAGTAAAGACCAAAACATAAAATAACTGGTGAATTAACATAAAAGAACCTTACATTTTATATTAGCTTTTAAAAACAGTATTCTTGAATTTCATTTTCATTTAACACAGAATTCATATTTTGTTTAAATAAAAGCTTACAATAATAAGCACAAGTTTAATTTTATTTTATTACTGACTTTACTTCTTACATGAAAGATTCGAGAAACTTTTAGGATAGGTATTTGGAGCTAAAAGCATTTAGGACTCTATGGTACTTTAAATACAATTCAAGATAATACAGTAAGTCCTACATTTTATTACTGATGTTTTTTCCATAAATGTTTGTCTATTTTTTAATACAAGGAAACAAAACTATCTATAAATTGACAATTGTTATTTTAAAGCAATGTATACTTTCAAAGCCTTTATTTTTCTTTTTATTATATATATAGTATATATAACAATTTCAAGCTCGTTGTTTTCGCAAAAAAGGAATTGATGATATATGATGTTATTTAACATAATCTGTTGTCTTCGAATTTTGTTGAGCGTTATAAGCAATTTTAAATAAATCAAACAATCTTACTTTGTTGATTCAGAAAGACTTCTCAATTTCGTCAATATATGGAATACTTGTTGTAAAAACTGGGCCGGCTATTGTGTACGTAATGAGCAGGATATCCGAAATTATAAGTTGGTGGATAATTGAAGGTGTAGGGATAAGCATATCTGCTGATGAAAGAGGAAGGAAAGTAGCTTGTATATGCGCAGGCGCAAGCCACTAAAGCGAAAAAAATGACCGTGATCTGAAAAAAAAAAAAAAAAAAAAAAAAAGAAAGAATCAAGTGAATGATTATAAATAAAAAATGATAATCTTAAAAAAATTGAAATTTTTTATTTACGTAAAGTTTTGATTGTCTGGCTCACTTAGGAAGTTAATGCAATGCAAATTTCAGTATTGATAAGCAAGTAAAATGTAACTTAAGTTTTCTGGCAGCACAAGCCTGGCAACAAAAAGAAGTAAAATGATTGAAAATTGAAATTTTTGAACGCTTACAGCTTGACACAAGAGGAGAATATACCCATAATTTCAATAAAACTAGTGTTTATTTACAAATCTGATTATTTACAAATTATTTACCTTCCAATATTACAAAAACCTAATTTCTTTAATTTCTTCTTTTCTAACTCAGGTTAAATCTATGGTTGATTATAATTACAGAAAAGTAAGCAGGGGCTGTTCTGCTAATTGAGGAATAACCTTTGTAAGAGTGTATCTCATTCATTTTATACATGCGAAAATTCATGGAAACTATGCTGCTATTCTGTTTAGAAGAACTGGAAGCCAAATATAATAGTGCCACATAAGTTTTATGTTTTAGAGTTAGAGCTTTGACAGCCTCGCTTGCAGATAACGTCCTAATAGCAGTTCTGCTAAAGATTATTTCGGTTTTCGCCTTTTTCCTAGCCGACGTTAAAACCGCACCAATAATTATTTCAGTTAGTTCTAGTAGAGCATTTTCTGTAGTTCCTGCGTAAATGATTTAAAACTAAATTTCAACTTCTGCTATTTTAAGTAACCGCTGCTGGCAGAATTTTTGTTTTTAAGCATAAGTGGTGCCTTTTGTTAAGTTTTAGGGAGTTAATAAAAATTTTATTTTATCCATCCTAGGAATTTGTCATCTGAATTCAAACTGAAGCAATAACTCATATAGTCTAGTAGAGTTTGGAGGACACTGATTCAAACTTCTACACACTTAGAGCCCTAAAACGTGTCGTTTAAACTGGTATTTTTAGGAATCGAGCTCACAAAGTTCTTATCCTAAAAGCTGGTACTACAAAGTACTGCTCACAATAAGACCAAAATAGAGGAAGGTTACATTTACATTAAAAAAACAGTATTACAATAAAATTATACTAGTTACAATAGTTACAATTACATTAATGGGCAAAATTTGATGCATTGTAAGAAATGTAGCTTAGAAATTAAAAATCAATAAGGCAGGCTTAATTAATACTTTAAATTATAGGCTAAATTGAAACAAAATCATACAGGTTACAGAAAAACATTTCTAAAATTAGGGAGAATGTATTTGCTCTATCTCTGGAGTTAAAAGCAATACATCATTTGCTTAAATGTTATGAGTAATATACAATTTTGTTCTTACAAAACATCGTAATCATATTATCATCTTCAAGGTTCGAAGGTATTTAACTTCAACACAGCTGCAAAAAAGTGTTTTGGATATATTCCAACTGTAAATGCATTGCTTTAGTATTCTTTTATACATTTTTCATGTCAAATTCAAATTGCCATTTTATTCCGAATATAAGATGCTATTTCATGTTCGATGGTACCTTATAGGTAAATGAAACTGTTTGTAGCTAAACTGGTCTTGTATATATTAGCTTCATATGCTGGAGAGTTTTTATAAGCGAGATATATCTAAATAAATATATTTTGAGATAAAAGCAAGTAAATGTTTTCTTTTAACGTTTGATCTTAGCATAAGTGGGTGAGAAAGAGGCACATTAATATAAGTATTTAACATATAAGACAGATAAATGTTTCAAAAGAGCATTTTAAGGTCATCTTTTACATTCTAATTACGTGGCAATTTATCACAAAAATTAACTAGTTTCTAAGCGTGAGATTTTGAAAGAAACTACTATCTAAAACTAAGTAATCTGCTTTTCATGTTGCTTCTTGCTTGCAAAGTGCAGTTATAAAAGTTTTAATAATTTGTTTTTTAAAATTTTATCTTAAAAAGAAAACTTTCTTTAAATTTTATTCAAATAAATTATTTTACTATAAAATAAATAAGGATTCGAATATTTCTGATCAGTTTTCTTGAACTAAAGCAATTTATGTTGTTAAATATTTGACATTAGAAAAAAAAATGTTTTATATTGTTGCGTGCGTATGGGTTCATAATAGACTGAATGTACGCAGAACCGATGCTGTTTGATAAAACTTATTTTTCCGATAGAAATATTTTACAGTTTTGGAACTTTCCACAATGTTCTCGCGCAGTTCTTCTCAGTATGACACAGCACAATTAGTAGTTATTACTTCAAATTACTAAAAACATAAAATGCAATTATTGTATATATTAAATGCAAAACGCATCTAAAGCTCCGAAGCTAAATCTGAAAAACTGATGCACTCTCTGGTCTTATACAGTTTTACTCCCGGTCACCGAGAAATCTATATTACCTTCCATTTCTCCAAATTACTGGAAGATGTATACGGTTAGAATTACACATAGCTATGTATAGTATGTGCACTATAACATATTCAATTTATTTCATTATGTTTTGGAATATTCCTCAGATTAGTCAGCTATTCAATTCAGATTTCGCAGCAATTTACGTTCTTCGCAAACACGTCATTAAAAAAGTTACACAGTAGAAGCAGTTACGTTTTAGGATCAACTAATTTGCATCTTAAAATTGTTGATTTTGCTGAATCATTTCATTTTTCTATGAAATTTTTATATTAAATTATGATCGAAGCATATATAGTTTAAAATAGTGAAACTTCTTCTATTTTTTTTTTTTTTTAAATTGAAGTAAAAAATATCCGACGGCTAGACACCACATGACTTCCTTGTACGGCCTATTAAATTATACACATTTTTTTGCTGCATTCCATTTACACTTATTTCCTGAAATTTCATTAGAAATATATTTTTCATTCAATTAATTCCGTTCTCACTTTGCAGAAAGGGAAAAATACATTAAAAACTCAAATCATTTTCATTAAAAACTGTAAAATACAGAAAAACATAAAATGCCAAATGCGGTTAAAAACAGTTAAAAAACAATTTTTACAATTAAATGTAAAGTTTTTACTCAAAAACAAGCAATTCGACCAGCAGGCACGAAGACAGATTTTTCGGTGCAAAAAATTGAAAGTTTACTTGCGGTCCCACTTAGCAAGAAAACGCTGAAGTTGGTGCACAAATTAACTTAATTCACTAGTATACTAAGAATTTGTAATGTAAACAAATGGCGGCCTGGATTGCTTAGCCCCATTTAAACTTTTAAATTTTTGATAATTCCACAACTATTGCATGCAGATTAACTATATATAGCTATAAAAACTTAATCGGAACATAAGAACAACATAATTCAATTAAAGCAAGAAATGCACAGTTTACCAACATAAGAATAAAAAAGTTAAGCTTAACGAGACGGGTAACAGATTGGTATATACGTTTGATACGACCGAATGCAATAAAAAAGGGAGATGCATAACGGCTTGTTATTACAGTCCCATACGGCAATATTGAACGTTCTGAAGTTCCTCGTTTTTGAGCTATGCGAGATACATACATACGTACGTAAGTACAAAATTCACGAAAAAAATCTCTTCTGAATTTTAGAATCCATTTTGGTAGAAAGAGTCATCTGTTTTGTTCGTACGTATAGATGCCAAGCAAAAATTCGTTTTAATGTATTCGAGTGAGATAAAAATGGATATTTTCGTTAAAAATATGAAAGCCCAAATTTTTCGCTATTACGATACTTCTTTTACTTCGTACAAGGAAGTGAAAAAAGAAAGAAACTGTCGTTCTATATTTTCATCTCGAATTTTGCGCTCGACAGAACATGTTAACTTTGAGGATGTTTACATGATCTTTCCAACATGTAATATAAATATGAGGTAATTCCACCATATAGGAAAAACAACTGATTTTCTTCGGAATGTTCCTCAAAATAACAACTACCTGTGTTTCCCAAATCTAAACTAAACTCCATTCTGCTTCTAATGAGCATGAATTCCCTTCGGAAGAGTGTTAGGGTCTAGTGAAGGGAAAATGGAATAGAATTTAAGGCAAAATTAAGGTTTATAAATCTATGAATATGAATTTCAAACGAGAAAGACAATTGCTCATTAAATGAATGTTTATGTTTTACAAAGAATAATATTTACTCACCAAAATCTTCATTGTGCACAGTAATGTTGCTAAGTTTCAAAAGGAGATGATTATACTTTGTTATTCAGGTGACGCATAAGTATATTTCTGAAGTTTTCGCGTAGCCTTTTATATTCATTAAGTGCCCTTGGATTCGATAACTTTTTTCCATCCGAAAGATTTTTTGTATAAATAAAATGTATTCGTTGATAAATAAGCAATTTTTATTTTTCCTGCAGACGTGCATACTACCAAAATTTTCATTGTCATTCCTCGAGAACTGAAAGATACAAATCTTAATTCAACATTTTACTTAGCGGATGTGAAAATTCGTATCACGTTGACATTTTCGAAATAATGGTAAATGGTTTCAGAATATAAATTCTGACGTCTCACAAAGCTTTATGAAGAAACTGGTCATTAGAATTATTCATATGTTATGAAGAAAAGGGTAGTTTTATGTTTTTTGAGGAAGATGATAAATATCTATGAATACTAAAATGCAAATTGAGAAATTAAGCGTGATGTTTGAATGTGACGAATTTAAATATAAAAAATTTATTAGCTGAGAACAATCTGAATGCGCAGTTTACTAACATGCGAAGATGATTGCGAGAGAAATCAAATAATTAAAAAGAAGTCTGTTTATAAATTTTATCCGCATTTAGCTGAAAACATATAGTACACTGAAAAGGAGAGCAGAAAGAACGCTTTTTTTCTTTAAAATTTATCTCGAAGTTATATTGATACAACGTATAAATATGCCCGTCAGAAAATTTATTGCATTTAAATTTTTACAATTAAGACTACAAATAAAACTCCATATTAAATAGGAAAACCGAGAAAATGAATAGTATATACAAAAAGTTATGCTAGTAATGTTTTTAATTTTTTTTTCATAAAAGTATACTGACATTTTTAAAATAGTAATTAATAAATTTTAACCAAAAAAGTTTTGAAAGAAAGCTTTCCATACATACTATATTCGTTTGCTTATTTCAAAACGTATTAAATAATGTACTATGAAATTTTGACGGTCATCTCAGACGAGCGTCTTTCCAAAAGACCATTTCTGAGACCATAAATAAACATTAGTATTAGAAACAATAATATTCTCAAAGACAATCACTTCTTAATCAGATAAAGATTATCAGATATTTATTAAAGCGCCAATCGAATTATCTACTTTCCGTATCAAATTTAATTATTGTGCATATTAAAATTAAATTCTTACGAAGTTTCGGTTCTAAATCTTGTTTTACTTGTGAACCTGTTACATTATTAGCCATTAAAATTTCTACACCAGAAAGGCGGGATGCTACACACGTGAAACTTGCATGTCAAATAGAACATGCTCTGATGTGCAAACGATTAGATTTTAAGCGTATTCATGCAAAGCAGGCGGTAGTAGGGACACCTACAATGTGTATGAAACCAGAGATTTGACAGCAATTTTCTCACACTTAATTTACATTTTTTAACGTTGTTTTCGGTTAAGAAAGTTATTGTAATGCCTCGTATGAGAAAGAGTGTCTATCAGCATATGTCTGACTTTGATCGAGGAAGAATTATAGCCTACCGGGACTGCGGTTTATCGTACCGTAATATTACTGCCTGTGTCGGTAGAGATTTCATGACTGTCCGTAGAATATGGAATCGGTGTCATATGGAACGCACGCCGTGCTGAATCTCAGCAGCCACTATCACTAACAGACGAGAAGAGAGACATCTTATCTGCATGTCTACAAGGCATCGTGCAGCTACGTCACGAACCCTGAGTCTAGAAATGGAGTCTGCAAGACAAATCTCTGCTTGAACAGTTCAACGACGTTTGCAGCAGCATGGACTGTCAGCACGGTGACCATTGATTCGGTTACCCTTAACGCTTCGTCTCACATAGGAGAGCATTAAATGGTGTGATTAATTGCGTCACATAATGATTACAGACATTATGTGTTATTCTGGTTCTTTACGCAGCACCATGATGGCCACATTCGTGCTTGGCGGCGTCGTAGAGAACACACATTGCTAGTTTGCCCTGGATATCATCATACTGGCCCATCAGCATATACGATCAGTGATGGTAAGGATGCCACTGGATAAACGTCTCGATCGCTTCTTGTTTTTTGCATTCCTGGCACTTTCAATAGCAGCCGTTATATTCCTGACGTGTTAAGGCCCGTGGTTCTATACCCTATCTTCGAGGCCTTCTTAACGCTTTGTTTCAGCAGGCCAGTGCACAACCGCATGTGGCCCGTATTGTCCTTATCTTCCTCAATTCAAACTACTGTCCCGGCCTGTATATTCTGCTGATCTGACACCAACTAGAGACATATGATCAGTGGTTGCCAAGCGATTGCCACGTCATCAATTACCATTAACTACTGTCAATGAACCATACCATAGCGATGAATCTGCATAAACTGCGATCCCCGTAAATGCTATACTCCATGGCCCAGGCGATTAAATACTGTTATTACAGGCAGAGGTGGTTGCTCTGCATACTGATTTCTCAGGATATAGATATCCTAATTTTCTGCAATTTTAATCACTTGTCCCTTACAATATGAGGTATATGTCCAATGAATTTCATTCTCTTACTAACACCTGCACCTGCTGAAGAGCTACCTAGAAAACTGGCATGTCCAAGTCACCACGGATAGTGATGTTGTAACAAAGACCATCACAAAAGGATTCCCACAAGGTTAGGGCCTTGTACCAATTTTATGGAACTTGGCCAATACAGTATTTGCACTCTATGAGAACATGGAATGAGTTACGGTAATAGCATATGCGTCCGATTTCCTATTGACAGTGTCAGGTCTTAGCAAACCCTGGAGAACAAAACACAGGAGTGCCATAATATCTTTGTACAGTAGACAAGGCAGCACAAAAGCTGTCAGTGTCAAAAACGCTAGGGCACGGTCGTCCACTGGCACGGAATCCTTGCCTTCGTCTACTAGACAGCAGAATGAAGTATGCCCCAGAACTCAAATACCTGGGCATAGTCATTAATCAGAGACTTTCGTGGCTTCCGCATATATCAATGCTAAAACAACGAATCAGCACCCTTCATGCACCCTTCATGGTGTGTGGATTATAAAGAACAGTAGCAAATTTAATGGCCATAGTGTATTTCCGAGAACCATAGGTAGTTAGCTTTGTATTATTAGTCTTGTCTTTTTCAGCATAATATGTTTTATATATTGGCTTCAGTCGACGTATATCATATACAGTATTTTATAAATAACTCATCATTATCAAATCTATTTGCAACATTTTTTGACTTCTTACCTGCCTAGTTTATGTCGTATAGCGAATCAGTGTTTAAGCGGCTGCAATTTCTGTTTCTGGCGTTATTGCAATAAACTGAGCTTGTATCTAAGTTCATGGTTCAATATAAGTACGCCTATGATTTTCTGCATTAAATGGTTACAATACTTAGTTATTAATCTTTCATTAATATGCTTTATTAACATCAGATTAAACTATTTGACAAGACATACAAGATTGCGGCAAATAGGGTTAGACCAACTACTCTTTTACGCAACGGGGCCCACCAGCGGCCGAGCGGTAAAGTCGCTGAACACTGGTAGTTCGGTCCGAGGTTCGAATCCCGTGAACGGGATGGCTGCATGGGCGTTTTCGTGGCTTTCCCCATGTGTAACGTGTATACGAGCCAGTTTTCCTTAGAAAGTCCTCCACGAAAGGCATCCCTCCCCTTAGGCAGATAGCCCTAGTGTGCTTTGCCATAATTAAATACACCAACACCTTTCACGCAACGTGGTCCACACTGGGTCCTTCAATGAAGAAGTTGTGTACCACATCCTTGTTAATATCTGCTAGGAAGATGGTGAAGAAAATGATCAAGCAGCACACCGCAAGTTACGCACCAAACTTTGCTAATTAGAATAAACAAGGTCAGCAAGACAGCGAACCATCTCCAGCGGTAGCAGAGGTTAGAAAAATAGTAAGAATGATGGCTCCTAGGAATGCTCCCAGTCCCAACGGGGTGGACAGTATAATGATCAAAGTAATTTTCAACAAACATCCGTACCTCATCATTGCCTATCTAACAGCCTGCTGGCGGCTACAAGCACGAAAATTGCGGAAGTGGCTTTATTTCACAAGCAGAGCAAAGACCCTATCAGCCCGTCCTCTTATAAACCGATCTACCTTTTACCAGCTTTGGAAAAACATTTGGAAAGGGTCATCCTAGGCGGACTCTGGTATCACCTAAATCAATATCAGGGTATCCATTCCTTACAAAATGGCTTTCAAGCTGGATTTTTCACAGATCACGTAATGCAGAAGTTACTAGACACTGTTACTCGCAAAAAAAGCTTAGGACTACCATACAACGATCGTTACTCTGGATATCAAAGGAGCTTTCGATTAGCTATGATGGTCAGATATTATTGCCGAATTGAACTACCATCACTGTCTCGCCTCAGTTCGGCACCTGCTGAAGAGCTACCTAGAAAACTGGCATGTCCAAGTCACCACGGATAGTGATGTAGTAACAAAGACCATCACAAAAGGATTCCCACAAGGTTAGGGCCTTGTGCCAATTTTATGGAACTTAGGGGCCAATACAGTATTTGCACTCTATGAGAACATGGAATGAGTTACGGTAATAGCATATGCGGCCGATTTCCTATTGACAGTGTCAGGTCTTAGCAAACCCTGGAGAACAAAACACAGGAGTGCCGTAATATTTTTGTACAGTAGACAAGGCAGCGCAAAAGCTGTCAGTGTCAAAAACGCAAGGGCACGGTCGTCCACTGAGACGGAATCCTTGCCTCCGTCTACTAGACAGCAGAATGAAGTATGCCCCAGAACTCAAATACCTGGGCATAGTCATTGATCAGAGACTTTCGTGGCTTCCGCATATATCAATGCTAAAACAACGAATCAGCAACCTGACCAACAAACTGAGGCGCATGACAGCAGTGAGATAGGGACTATCACCCAAATGACTCCGGATCTGGTACAAGGCGGTGGCGGAACAAATTATGACTTAACGGAGCAGTCGCATGGGGAGCACATTTAACCAATAATATGCGGCGTAAGCTCCTTACAATCCAGCGACAGCAGCTAATAATGGTATGCAGAGCATACAGAACCGCACCTACTGCTGCTCTTCATGCACTAGCGGGAACACCGTTCCTCGATTTAATAGCAGAGCGGGAAGCGGCACTCGTAAAAGTCCCAAGGCTGCGCAGTACGCATACGTTATGGGGTCAGAGTTACGATCTCGGCGAATATGAGTACCACTACCCAAAAATCACTTGCCAGCCCGCTGATAACAACCTAGAAATCTATATACATCTCTGTCGTAACAACAGCCCCAACTGCCCGACGGCCTCTTCACAGATGGATCGAAAACTTCAGCAGGCATTGGCTGTGCATACTGTCAAGTTCTGTACGGTGAAGTAATACACGTATGCCAAAGAAAGCTAGCACAGCATAACTCTGTGTTCCAAGCTGAACGTTTAGCCATCAGAGCAGAAATCACGTACTGTGAAGGAAATACTCTGCAGCCACTAGACAAATCTACACGGACTCGGCATCCAGCTTGGCAGCAACAGCGGGAGACAACTCCCGCAACCCAATTGTACAAAGAATTAGAAAGAAACTCCTTCAAATTCCAGAAGGAAATAAGCCGAGGCTCAACTGGGTGCCAGCGCATACCGAAATAAATGGAAATGAGAAGGCCGATGCAGGGGCAAAAGAAGCAGCGAACTCCACAGAAATCAGGGAGGACGCTACTTTATAACCAGTCTCATATATTACACTCAACTTTATTGCCAATCTCATATATTAAAAATGGACACGGGAACAATTAATCTCAGAGTGGCAAATGGAATCAGATCGCCAGGGGTCATCGGGTCTACATATTTATCCCAAAAGTGTCAATAGAAATGAACACTCAAAATTATTACCTGACACAATTTCTAACGTGACACAGCCCATTCCTCACATATAAATTTCTCTTTGGCTTTCGTGACAGTGACGACCACGAATGAGGTGAGGAAGGCGACCCTGATCATATCCTTTTCTCCTGTACTCTCAGGGCAGACTACCAGCTCAAAAAGCCAACTTACAGCTTTTGGCTGCAATGGTTTCAGAATATTAAGATGAACATGACAGTACAGGGAAAGATGAAAGCAGTGATTGACAGCTGTGCAATAATGTACATGAAAGAGAATAAAAACGGTTGAAATAATGCCAGTAATAGTAACTAATGGCTCAAACGCCAGTTCAGCTGGGTACTGTTTCAAGGCAAACAGTAAAAATAATCACTGTAAAGAATGTATGCTGTGAATATGTACATCTTCAAGGAGCTTGTAACCGTGCCCATGTAATATATTTTATTTAGTTCAAATTACAAGGCAGATGATCTGTGTATATATACTTCAAAAGCCCTGTAACCATGCCCATGTAACACAGTGTATATAGATCAAATAAATGCATCTGCTGAGTTGGCAATAAATCAATAGATAAATACATATTTAGCTGGGTTGGAAGCCAACTCAACGGTTTAAACCTTACAGTGTGGCAGCCATTATCAAGACCAGAGGGGGCCTAACTCGTTATTGAACAGCTATCCCTAATTAAGTGGTACTTTAGTATATGATAATTACTGTCATATCGTTTAGTTAGATGAAAATATAGGCTTAACTTATTAGGAAATTTCTTTGATAAGTATAGTTAAATGGGCAAAGGATGCATGGAACAGTGTGGATGAGAACACGATAAAGGAATGAGATAAGTAGGATTAAAACACTTCAACTGACTAAGTTGTCTGCTTAAACTTGAAACATAAATATCTTACTCTTTGTGCAGTGGCAACACAAACCTTTTATATCGCTCCGTTTTTTAATCAAGAGTTTGTTAAATTCTTCCGAAATGCAAAATAAATAAATAAAAAAACCTCGAAATTTCAAAATTTGGGCTTCGTGGTGCCTGCTTTTGCCTGGAAGATGAAATTCGGGTAGAAGACCGGAGAATTTGGGGAAATTCGGTTACTCTAGGTTCCACCGTTTTCCACAGTATGAGGAAGATGCATACATACATACAAATTCTTCCTTACTTAACAATAAAGGTAGTAGATAAAATTATGAATTGTAAAAATGAAAGAGAGAAGACATACCTTCTGTTAAGAAATCTTTAATAATTTATTCTATTTTCTACTAGTTTTTACTTGCATACTACCTTTTACTTTCTGATGCTCTTATTTAAACATGTTATAACTTTTATTTGTATTTATACATTTAAGTTCGCAGAGAAGCGTGAGATGGGTAAATAATTCAGAAATGCAACTGCAAATCTCAACAAAGATTTATAGAGTCATAATATGATATAATTTCTAGAAAAGTTCCGTGATTCTATATAGTTTGCATGCTATGTCATCTAAGAAGTTAAAGCAGAAATTTTGTTTGGATGAGCAACCACAATGAGTTTTAAATAAAGAAGTAATTTAAGTCTTTATAAAGCGATGTTGTTGATGTTGCTTAGGCTCACTTGTCTGACGTAGTTAACCCAAGTCCACGAAAATCCTCGTGGCAAGAAGCGCTAGATTACGCCTCCCGTTGGCAACAGCCTTAAGTACCAATCAGGCGACAGTGCGATTTAGCTCAGTTCCGTCCCCAAATTTGATGGAAGGCACCCCAGGGGAACGAGCCGAGGGTCTCCCCCCTCTCCTCCTCCACCAAACCACACGAGAGACTTTCAGTTCGCCGCATATTTAGCGTGCTGCCATGCCGCACCGACACTATATATCTACAAACATCCATGCCTTCTCCCGGATTCGAACCCGGGCTTTTCGGCACGGCAGGCTTAGGAAGTGAACTCAAATAAACCTTTAAACTCTGTAGAAGAAAACTTTAAAAAACTGGATAGCTATATTTGAGTAACGATACCTTTACAGAACAAAAATATTTTCTTGTCGTGGCAAAATGGTTCTTCCGGCGCCCTCTGATCTAGTAATAGAATCAAGTAGACATAACTTTTAAAACATATTTGGAGCTATATATTTAGCTCACTGGGAAGTCGCTCATTATGTAGCCTGTTTCTCAATCTTGCTCTGCTTATATTCCAAGTCAGACAATAATTTAAAATTCCTTTATGTTTTGAGTTTATTTTTAATTTAGTAGTCATTAACACATGTTTTCCTCTATGTAAAAGGTAGAATGGATAGTTGAAAAAAAAAACTGTTTATAATCTTCCTAAGTCTCGATGTCCTCTCCCACTAAATTTACAGCTAGAACACGTCATATTTCTCTTCCATTCTCGTAAGATAATGCACTATTATTGGAGCATAGCATCTCAAAATTAACTTTCGTACGTGCATAATGGAATTTGTATGAATCAAATTATAAAACTAACCATAATTAAATACAAAAGATAAAAGGAATTTCCAATCCTAATCAATTAAATTATAAAATCCAATCAAAAAGTACCGCACCATTCTAGTATATGAACTTTTTTTCAGATACAGCAATAAAAGAAAGCATAAAGCAATGAAACTTGACTGATGTAACGCCGGATTTTTTGTCACATCAACATATCAGTCAATATAGGATCCATTGGCGGTACTCTTCTTTCATTGAACCATGGACAGAACAGATCAGGCGCTTATCAGCTAGAGTACTGTTGATGAGATAAACTAAGCTGAGCTTAGAGCCTGACAATATAGGGTGAGGAATACATAAAGAAGGTCAAGAAGAAAGTAAATAACAAACTAGGATCTATACCCACTTCCTACAACATAATGTAACTATGGTGGTAGCACACGTTAGCTCGTGTCCTTCTTATTGGGCATTAGGCCAAAAGCTCGTACCCTCCTTATTGGCACTTTGACCAAAAGAGTCGCATTCTGCGACTTTCGATACACCGATCTAAAGCTTTTTTCAGCCTACTGCCTTTAATGGGAAGGCGGCCTTGTCAAGAACCCACGAAGGGTTTGCAGGTATTCGAACCGTCGTTTGTGATGACTGGACGTCACATAATAATAGTCTACAACAACTGGAAGGAAAAGAACAAGGTAAGTAAGTACATAACAGGGACACGGTTGTTGAAACTACTTACTATATGATAAATGTTGATAATAGGTTGTCTTGCATACAGATAAGTTGCTGTTAACTGCACGGATACACTCACTAACCAAACATCATATTGTACAAGCAATATCAACCAATATCAACACGCAATATCGGTACTATCAAAGATCATATTGTATATTGTACATGATATGTAACCAAGATCATATTTAAATCAAGACAAATGCGGGTACCGTATCTAAAGCCGATAAAACAATATTAGTATTATAGAAAATTAGTACTATTACTTTACATGTATGTTACTTATATACATGTAATTAACATTGGTAGCATGCACATAAGTAGTATTAAAAACTACCTGATTGGGTAATAAATATTGCGTTGAAAGATAAGTAATGGCTGTTTATGTTATGCTTAAAATTACGCGGTAAAAATAAAATGTATTGGCATAATGTTTTGTGTTATTCGAAAGAGAATCTTCCCTCTACAAAATGGCGTATTTGATTTTTTTGTCCAAGTTAATTTTTGTTATTTTCCATATCATCAAAATGGTGTGTCAAGTCGACAAAAGTAAGCATTTTCGACAACTTCTTTTTTTTTTTGCGTTTAATCGAAGTGCTAGTGCTGTAGAAGTTGCTCGAGAGATTTGTGAAGTGTAATGAAGGAGGTGCAATGCCTGAACGAGCTGCAAGAATTTGGTTTGCCAAATTCAAAAATGGACATTTCGACCTCTAAGACGCTGCTCGTTCCGAACGACCAAACGAGTTTGAGGAAGAGCGTTTCAACAACACCTCCTAGAACTAACTGAGTTAGTTCTAAATACCTGAGTTCTAAATAACTGAGTTAGTTGAAACCAAAACCTCCTAGAACTAACTCAGTTAGTTCTAGGAGGTGTTGGCTCAACTTCTGCACTAAGATGTGCGTCAAACCACTGGAGAATCAGCCGAACGAGTGGGTTGTAGCCGAATAACTATAGTTCGACATCTTCGGTCTATGGGGAAAGTCCCAAAATTCGGATATTATTAACTAATTTATTGTTTTTTGTTTTGTTAAAATAAAAATTTTAAAATTGTAAAAACGGCCATTACTTATGTTTCAACCTAATAAAATGAATGGGCTAGTCATATTTTCGGCCGAAAATTATATTGACCGGAAAGTAGATCTGAAAGAGTTCACCACGAAAAAATGAGAAACTTTATTATGTGATGTGGCTATACATTTTTGTAAAATATTGGGATAATTAATATTTGTAATACATATAAATAAGAAATGGAATTCGTTAACACAATGTTTTATCTTTAGTAGTCTCTAAAGTCTTAAATTAGTTTTAAAGTAAATTTGGCTATATACCTCTTTATCCTAAAATAATAAAATGTTTGTAATAAACGGCTTAAAGAACGTCGCATCAAAATTAATCGCTGCGATATGGACTTTATTTAACGCAGGTGGCACGTACACTTTTATTAAATCAATAGTGATGAAACGATACTTTGTTGTTAACTGAACGTTAAAACACTCTTCAATCTTAATTTAACATCGGCATACAAGTTTCGCTCATCTGACGCTTACTTTCATTTAGAGAACATGTAGACTGCAATTATTTTGTTCTTCTTCCTTCATTATGTTTATTAATTTAAGAGCTGAACCTGAATAAATATTACCAGAAAATCTCCGACAGCCTATTAGTCAAGGTTGATTTATTTTGTTTGATTATGAAAATGCGCTCTAGGGATATGTGCCTAAGGAAAGGAATGCCTTCGTGGAGAAATGTCTATGGGAAATTGGCTCATATCTTCGTTACACATGGGTAAAACCATGGAAATGCTCATGCAGCCAGCCTGTCCCCTTGAAATCGAACCCAGGTCGAACTACCAGTGTTCAGCAATTTTACTGCTCGACCGCTGGTGGGCTTCTTTGTTGAAGGAAGCTGTGTCATTTCCTTTGCTTTCACTTTCTACGCCAATGTCCAACATTTTTATCCCATTTAAAATTAGCCAAAAAAGTAACCTTATTTTAAAGAAGATTTTAAATAAAACTCTGTGAATTTCGAGAACAATGAGACACAAATCTGTGTTTTTTAAATCCAAATACGTTTTTGCTATGCTAATCTAAGGTTGCTTTTTTGCAAAATATTAAACTTAACTTTCCAGCGTTTCTTTTCTAGTTTGATTATTTTATATAATAGTTATTTTTGTTAAGTCTTATAATGTGTTACCTCTGTAACATAACATTTACATTTAAATTTGTCAAAACTTATATTTATGTAATCGTTTTAATATATGTAATTATGCAACTATCATAAAAATGTTGGAAAGAAAAAGAATAATCATAGATACCCGCTGTTATTTTCGACATGTAACTACATGGTTATTTTCAGTATATATAAACATAATTATGGTCCTTTATATTTATAGAATTTATAGCATTGGAATAAGATTAATACTATCAAAATCTGTGCGCTTCATTGCTTATGTTTCAACCCAATAACACGTAACGCCATCTCCTCCGGAACGGCGGGAAGTTGAGTTCGAGAGAACTTCCCCCCCCCGCCAAGATTCCAAAAATCCGGAGAAGCCATATCTACCATTCTCATCTTCGCAGGACTTTAATCAGGCGAGATGGGTTTGTTTTAAAACACTCGAAGATTTATCTTAAATCGCTATTTACTTTTAATTGGAAATGGCGAATGGGTTTGACAGTGACCGTGAGAGTGACTGCGCAGTAAATTAGGCTTAAATTTAAAATTACTCAAAATTTCATTTGTATGAATGAAGAAACTCGTTCAACAGGTGTTACTGTCACGGCTGAATTTTGTTTTTGCCAACAGCGTGTGTCAAGGACGATGGAGAACAAAATGTGTTTGAAATGTAAAATGATCTCCTATACTAGAGCGTTGTGGAACTTTACCTCGAGATAACGTCAATGTGTTGCGACGCAATCGTGAAAGTTGCTGGAGGTAAGGGGACTGTTAGAATTAAAGTTTCAAACAGGCAGCTAGTTAAGAAAGTTTTTTGATCCACTAGTTAAGAAAATGAAGTTACAATGATTTAACCTAGTTATTAAACGGTTGTACTATCTGATGCAGAACCTTTTACTTCAGTGCTTTCGTTATGCGTCACAGACTCTACACTTTTGTTGTTATTACGTGCTGTCATTTGACGTTACGCATTATACGTTCATGTTGTTGCATTGAATTTGAAAAAATATTTTCTTTGTTCATGGGAACATTGGAACACAAAAGTTCCATAACTTAACGTGCAAAAACCACGGAGAAGATAAAGAAAAATTTATCCTCTTAGATATGTTTTTAATGCATATTTTACGACCAAAATTAAATTTTCTTTGAAGTCTCAAAATAAATAAAATAAAATAAAACAAAATTAAATTGAATTTAAAAGAATCTGAAACGTTTCAGATTTTAACTTTCGCCCAAAAGGCTCCTCCAGAATAAGGATCACACATTTACTATTACTACAAATTACTGTTGCATTTGACCATTATCTCGGAGCTGGAAAATGTGCTTTCTTTTGTCAGCTGTTCTAATTCTGCACAATTTACCAGTTCTAGTTAGTGGAAAATACAGTAAAACTCCATTTATCCGAACTGGAACTATTCAGAGCTCCAATTATCGGTATTCGGTTATTTTTCATTTAGGGTCCTTTAAAATGAACTTTGGTGTTGATCAATTTGCTCATTGTTAACTTTTTGTCAGTTTAAACTATGTAAAAGATAGAACAATATAGTTTGTGCATTTCAAGGGGTATAAGATAAACTATTACATTTATACAAGTGTATATATATATATTTTTCAATGGCAGGCACTTGCTTATAACAGCATTGGCCACTCCTAAGGCCAGAAGTGGTGGCCAATTTATTGTGGAGGCAACCTAATAGGCGGCCACCGTTACCTCCTACAAAGGGACCGACGATTTTACATCCATGACTTCTCCGGGATTCCAACCCGGGCCCTTCGGTATCGCAGTCAGGCTTCCCTAACTATAGCAGACGGTATAGTCTGGGCAGCTATATCAGTATATATGACCTCTCAATTGGTATCGAAATAAAAAATAATTTACTATAAGCCAATAAACATATCACATATGTTCATCTAATTTAACTCAATAGCACATAACATATCAATAATAAACCATCAAATATCATTTGAAAAAATATTAAACCAAAAAAGAAAATCTGAAATGTTTCAGATTTTAAATTACGTCCAAAGGGGCGTTTTTTTTTAACATTTTGTGTGTTACATTTATTTATTAAATATTACGTTCTTCGCACTTAAACCATAAAATTCAGTTCAACAGCAATATCGCAAAATAGTTTTGAAATGAGCCTATCTTTAGAATTTCCGATACAGAGACTCACGCGTTGGAGATAAAAATGTTTTTTTCTATACAGCGTCATTGCCATTGCTGGCTTTGAAATCCTTGAATTTGTTAATATATAAATATAAAAGAGTTTTTTGTTAATTAAAAAAAATATTATGATATCTTAGTAAAAGTTGTGTATGACGCTAATGATTTATTATTAAACTAGCTGATACCTGCCCGCTTTTCTGGGCACACTATCTATTTGAATGTGAACCTAGACATTTTTATATGGCCAAATGTCTAATTTCTAATTGATAATTGATGTAGCCAGTCAGAGAATCTACATACACAGATTTCCACATCACCCATGAGATACTGTGTATTGAGAGTCGACCCATTATTTAACGTGTTGGTATTCCCAGTATTCCTACATTACGAAAACCTGCCAACATAAAAACTACGGTTGATATATTGTAGAGACATTAGGTATTTTTGGAAAGAGGAAAAATGAAAAATGAGCAACGCCTTTGCCGGGAACCGAACCATGGATCTCTGGAATACGCGCCCAGCGTGCAAAAAACTGCACCACGAAGACATGCTAAGAAGGTGGGCCTCTTTTAAAGGGCGACTGGGGATTTTAGGGGACCCAATCGCCAAATCCTGGATGTTGAGAATCATCATCCACCACCTTTTTAGTTCGGGAGCCTCTATAGAGACATTAGGTTTTTTAAAAGCCGGAAAGTTGAAAAATGACCAAACGCCTACGCCGGGAATCGAACCATGGACCTCTGGAATACGCGCCCAGCGTGCAGGCCACCACACCACGAAGGTATGCCAAGAAGGCGGGAGAAATACCTTATAATATATTTAACTGTTATCATAAGTTTCATGAAAATAAATGTTATTATCTTTGTTATCAAATTTTTTAATCAATTATAATTATTTGTCCTTGATTTTTTATGTATTTTTATAAATACATAAAAAATTATAATAATTTTTTTTAATTATTATAATTTTTATAAATAACAACATCATATTTATTTTTCACCACAATAATTTATTTCTCTTAATAATAACATTTATTTTCAATAAACTTATGATAACAGTTGAATATAAATATCATTATTAGCTTTATCATTTAAATGTTGTTTGTATTCATTGGATAGATGCAAGTTATATACCAATTTAATAATTTTAAAGGAAAATGGCAACATTGTATTTCATATCTAGTTTTGGCAACGATAAAAGAAAGTTCTGAACTTGGATTTGAAAAACAAATGTATGAGAAACTTTTTTTATATAACAAAAATCTATTTTGGACAAGATTTACGTAAAATCCGTTCTTAGTGCGCGTCTACATCGTGCAATGAGTAACCATGCAAAATTTCAAGTCAGTCGGATTTATAGTTTCGGAGATCTCGTGATTAGTTAGTGGTATTTCGCTTATATATATAGAGATAGATAGCGATACCTAGCGATGTGTATGGCAACCTATAATCATTAATATGGCTAACTTGAATTTTATTTATAGATATCTTTAAAAATTTTGATATTTAAGTTTTGTTTCCTTGTGTTAAATTTTATGTTGCTAGATGAAAATAATCTGAAGAAATTTAGAATATCTAGTTTCTGTCAAATAATATGAAGTTACAGCTTATTTACAGTAATTGAGAATTTTAAACAAAATTCCTTATTATATGTAAATTCATTGTCGGGACTGAAAAGGACCTTCAGAAAACAAGTATTAAAATCTGGTATAGCATTCTGAATATTTGCATAAGAAATGGATGACATTCGAAATCATTTATCTCAACCGGTTTTTTCATTTTGTTCACGTGAACACCTCCTGAATGAATAATCTGTCCATTCTTTACGTTAACACTGAGTTCTTTGATAACTGAATAAGGGTGAACCTGTCTTTCTGTGAATATTTCGAACTATTTTGGAATATGCATGTATAAAACTCTCAGAAAGGAACTTCCCGATTTACTTTTAAAGGTAAGAGTTCTGCTTCACTGCTGGTTCCAAAGTACTGATCTACTAAACATATTTCTAGTTTGGAGTAGTTATAAAATAATATAGGAATTTTTTAATATTTATAATTTTACGTAATAATTAATGTTTTTTAATCTGCTATTGGAGTGAAACTCATTTTAAATGAAATTTTTTAGTAAACGAAAATGCATTATTTTCTGACGCCATACAGTCCGCTCATTTTAAAACAGGTCTACATGGATTTTATTATTCTAAATAACCGGTTACTTTCCGTTTCCACGCCAGAATGGAAATTACGCTGGTTATCAGTAATTAAGAAAAAAACACAAAAATGACAATATTCAAAAAGTTATATGTAGAATTTAAGAAACTGGCCCCTAGTATACGACACATAGTAAGATATAAAATAACATGAAAAGAAACCACCAGTTAGTTATGGTGTTATAGTAATTAGCATATGTATAAAATGAACAGATAGGATGTGCCAGTTTAATATAGGAAAATTACCTTCAATATAGAGTATGATCTCCCTTAGAAGCAATACAACACATACAGCAATGTGCAATGCCGTCAGTTAAGCAGTTCCGTAGGAACTGAGAGCCATTGCTTTTGCAATGCAATTGCAAGCGTGGCAAGGGTCTAAAGTTGAGAATTGAGAGCAGCTATACGTTTTCTTAAAGCATCTCAAACGTGCTCAATAGGATTCAGGTTCGGTGATCGAGCTAGCCAATCAATGCCCTTAATTGTTTGCTGCTGAAGATAATCATCAACGCTGCAAGCACTATGCGGTCTAGCGTTGTCGCCCTGTAGCAGGCAATTATCACTTATTTCCCCGGCATAAGGGTGCACATAAGCATCAAGGATGTCATCTCTACAATATAAGTTAGAAAACTTTGAGTAAGTTTTCAAAAATTAAATAGAAAGTTTCAGAATCATAGAGAAAAGTCCCAACAAAAATATTTTGCTCTAACGTACGTAAGCAAAAGATACTAAATCTGATAGAAAAGTGTTAAATTACTATTTCCTATTTTTCTCTTTCTTTTATTTCCTTTATTTAATCTACTATGATGGTATATTGAAGAAGAAACACTGGAATAATTT
This sequence comes from Stegodyphus dumicola, assembly GCF_044657685.1. Classification (NCBI taxonomy): domain Eukaryota; kingdom Metazoa; phylum Arthropoda; class Arachnida; order Araneae; family Eresidae; genus Stegodyphus; species Stegodyphus dumicola. Next base: position 233,024,020 of record NC_140768.1, read on the forward strand.
ATTAATTATTTTTACTAGATTTTGCTAAAATAATGAATACTTCAAAAATATAAGATCTGCAGCTTACGAATGTTTTAAGTTTCTTCCCTCCTGTTGAAGGGAATCCATTTCGCAAAAATATTTGTTACTAACTCCTGTATTTTATTCAGAATTTTTTGCCGCCACTGTAAATAGTCCAGTCACGGCTTATGAAAGAGAAAGGTGTAATACAGTTTTATCTAAAGTTGTTAAATTAGGAAACATTTGTTTTCTTGAGAATTTTCATTTAAGGGGAAAAAAAGAAAGCGAATCGTTGACACTTATTCAATGCTTCTACGGCTTTCAATACTTAATTTTCTTTGCGAAACGCTCCATAATTATTTTTTTCTATAACATTCGAAAAATTCATAACAAGTAGCATTATATTGCAAACATATTCCGAATTTCAAATTTCAGGATTCATCATCGCTAAATCTTTTAAAATGGGATTTTTGAAATTATATTCATTTAGAAAACTGACTTCAGAAGGCAAAAATTTTATTTTCGAATATCTTATGTTTATTTCTGGAACTTCATTACATAAACTCATTATAGAGAACTCACTTTCGTCAGCTGCTGTGTACGTTTCCTGAAGTCAGCACGCAGTGGTTTGAAACTGAATGTTAGTAACTCAAGTTTAGGTTTAATTTTGATTTTGGTAAAATGAAAAAATCTGATGTGTACGTCACATGCCCTTCTTATACGGAATATTAAATTATACACAATTTTCTTGCGTTTCACTTAAACATACTGAATTAACAGTAAACGAATTTTGAATTAAATCTACTTCGTCGAAAGCGCATAAGCCACAATAGAATAAATACACTCTTTAAAGTTCACTATATTTATTTACCACAGCGACACTTTGGCGCTACGTTCATTTAACAGCATTAACATTCATTTTATAACTCAGAGTGCACAAAAATTATATCATCTGAAGAATTACCACAAATTATCTTCAAATACTATAATTATTCTGATACGATGTAAAAAACAAATTAAACAAGTTAAAAAGAAACAATTTTTTGCAGACGGTTCAGCGCCGCTTACCTAATTCGCATGCGCTACTAATTAATTCAATTTTCACTTCGCGGTAAGGCAAAAATACATAAAAATTCGAAATATTTTCATTAAAATTTGAAAGCTATAGAAAAACATAAAACACCAAATACAGTTACACAATTTTTACAATTAAAATTACAGCTTCTACGCCAAACTAAGCTAATAACTTAAATGATAATTCCAGAATGAACAAAGCATAATTTAATTTTTATCATTGCGAACGTTACTTTGTTGTTGCGAAGCGTAGTTTCTCTAGATAGGCAACAAATCCACTTTTCTGCTAAGTTTCAAATGTAAACAAATATGGCTACCATGCTAAACAAAAATTAGGCCTAGCCACACTTAACATTTTAAAAATTATTGATAATTTCACAATTATTGCATGCACGTTAACTAAAGACATAAAAACCTTAACCGGAAGATAAGAACTGCTTAATTCAATCATTTTTAAAACAAAAAATGCACAATTTACAAACATGCAAGAATAAAAGAAACTGAGCTCACTGAGTCGAGTAACAGAGTGTATATTTATATATATATACTTTTGGTGAGTCCGATTGCAACCAAAATAAGAGATGCCCATCTACATGTTATAGCAGTCTTATGTACAAAATTTCGACGTTCTGGGGCTTCTCGTTTCGGAGTTAAGCGAGATACATACATACATACGTATGTACGTACAGACGCCACGAAAAAAATCTCTTTAGGGTTCATTTTAAATCAGTTTTATAATTTTTTGGGAAAAAAGAGTCCTTTATTCTGCTCTTACGTACAGATGCCACGCAAAAACATCGTTAAATTGCATTCGATAGCGGTCAAAATGGATATTTATGTTGAAATATGATATCCGAAATTTTTCGCGATTACAATAATTCCTTTTTACTTCGTACAAGGAAGTAGTAACAGAGCAATATATTTTTTAAACGAAAAATATCCGTTATCTAATCCGTATTACGTCCATATCCATAAAATCTGAACCCAACATCCGGACATTAAACTGTCATGTGATCTGAAATGGAATTCGTATAAAAGCTCAATCACGTCGCAACTCTCTCTTCTTGCCATATAACTCATTGCATATGCTTGCAAGCTTCAATTTTATGCCATGCTTATCACTGCACAAATTATGAAGAACGCCTAATTTCGTAAGTATTTAGATATGCCCGCTCACGCAGTTGAATTTTCTTCGCCCTCGGGTGTTGGTACTACTCTAGTACCATTTTAAAAACATCGGCGTCGAAAATATCGCGGTAAAATATAAAGTACCTCCAAAAAATCATCGCATGACGATAGCATCGCGCACATGCGTTTTTCAGGTTTTAAAAACCGTAATTACATTTTCGCATAATGATTTGGGAGCTCAAGAATGAAAGACCGATATTTTTGTTTCTATATTTCATATTTTGAATGTAATAATTTTTTTTTGAAAAAGTAAGAAGGAAACCTAAGTACTTAAAATTTGAAAATGACATGAAATGATTGAAATCACTGAAAATGATCGACAAATAATCGACAAATTCCCTTTAAAGCTAAGTTCAACGCGATCATTTACGGTTCGAAATAATTTACTCTTCTATGAAAGTGGTCATCTTAGAAGGATGAAATTTGATACCAAAGTTTCATACCTACACTGGTCACTGACAGAGGTGTTCGTCTTAGGAAGCTGCTTCATTGTATATTATAAAAATTCAGTCAATAACTAAAACATTTTCAAATAAAATGTATCCACAAAATTAAACACTACTTTTAAAGTGCTTATAAGAAATGTCTAAATGTAAAGAATTCTTTTCAAATCGACCGCTCAGGATTCCACCATATCATTTTACTCATCCTCCATAACAATTAAAACCTATGTTTATTTCTGTTCTCAAAAACACTACTCATCTTAGATAGAAAGATATTAGTATTTCTGAGAGGGGTTCCCTGCAAATATATATTATTTCTAAAAAAAAGAAGGTTGTATATAAATTTTCGGAGTATAATTTTAAACGAGTCTTCCAATGATTGATGTAGAAACGAGCTAGTTTCCTTTAATATTCCTCCGCTGAGCTGGCCACCAGTGCCCGAGCGTTAAAGTCGCTGAACACTGGTATTTCGATCAGGCGAAGGACCTAGCTGCATGAGATTTTCGTGATTTTCCTAATGTATAATGTGAATATGTGCTAGTTCCTAGAAAGCACTCTACAAAGGCATCCCTTCTCTTAAGCGGATAGCCCTATTGCGATTTAGCCTAATCCAATAAATTTAAATTGCATTCTGACATATTATGTAACTGACTTTCGGCGTAAATACGAAATTGGCATCCAAATACTTGATTCACTATACATGAAAATGTTAACGACACTTTAAGAATAAACGGGAACAAAATAAGATATAATTTTTCACTAAAACAATATTAGATTAACAAACGTGAAAGAAAATAAGTTGATAATTAGCTAAGAAATTTTTATGGAGGTAACCTCATGCAGTTATTTATCTTCCTTTTTTTAATCACTTTAGACTGTATTTTTCATGAAAAATTAACAGTAAAACTTAATAAAAAAAAGATTAATTTATTAATGACCTTTGTTAGTTAATTATATAAATTTAAAATTCTATTAAGTGCTATAAGTTGCATTAATTTTCTACTCATTTACAATTTTTAAATACTTAAGTTTCCTTCTTACGTTTTCAACAAAAATTCATTAGTTCCATCCAAAAATATGAAATATAGAAATAAAAATATTCCTCTTTCTTTCTTGTGCTTCCCAATTATTATGCGATTATAAAATTTCCGGCTTTTAAAACTTGAAAAACGCATGTGTGCGATGTTATCGCCATGCGATAATTTTTGTAGTTTATTTTTTACCACGATATTTTCGATGACAATGTTTTTAAACTGGGAAGTTTTTGAACCGCTTTATTTTCGAGCACGATATTTTGTACTGCGATGTTTTCTCTTTGCTTTATTTTCTCCCAGGATGTTTTGTATCACGACGATTTCGCCTTGCGTTGTTTTCTCAGGGACGTTTTCGTCCGCGATGTTTTGCGGACACCATGCGAGAAACATTAATTTTGACGCAATTTAAAGATATTTATTATAAACAATTACTATTTTTAGGACTGAAAAGAAAAGTGACTAGAGTTAGTACCTTATCTTACCTATTGTTTCGAAAATACAAAGCATCCAACATATTTTTTGAAAGTCATTTAAATTACCCATGCATGATTTTAATATTAAATATAAGATAGGTTCAACTAATATTGACCTGTGAAAAAATATTCAGTGCCTGCTATAAATTCCCCGTTGGAAAGAAATGTTCATCTACCGAATTAATTATTGAATGCATTCTCCATTTGCAATAGGTTTTCGTTTAACAAGGAGATGAGGCTTCATTCTTCAACGCCAACTTTGTCTAGAAACGATAAATTTTGCAGACGTGATTAGTGTAAGGGTTTTCATCACTCACGTCATTAGATTCAATAAGAAAACAGAACAACAACAACAAAAAAAAAAAAAAAAAAAAAAAAAGTGTATTTTCAAGTGGCTTTGGTTAATTTCACTGCGCGTCCTCTTATTGCCAATCTGGATGTGGTTCATTTCCGGCGACAGTTATGACCGCTTTGCTGTCTGTGTGACTATTCAAAACGAGAAACGGCGAAAGAAAACAAATATACCTCGTTAACTTCGCACTGAGTTTTGTAAATTGTTTCCATTGTTTATATCAATTGGTATTGAAAATTTCGTGATAATTTAGGGTAAGTAATTCAATTACAATTTCATTTTGTCTTGTTTAAGCTAAATTCTATTCTAATGCTAAATTCTATTTCAGATAATGTGTAAATTTTGTGTAACTATGAATGATTACTATATCTAAGGCCTTTGAAGTGTTAGAAAGTCAATCGGAAATTTTTTCTTTGGATAAAGAAAAATTTACGTACCCTACATTTGGTTTCACTAAATAGAAATAGAAGTAAAGTATATCTATAATGCATTATTTTAAAGGTTTAATAAATGAAATAGTTTTGAATTTTAAACTAAACAAAGTAAAAGATAAAGACATTTCGGTTGGTTTTGCATTTGTTCGTGGACAGACGGCAGTTGGGAATGAATGAGCCAATTTTCTTGCGAAGACTGCCACGAAGTGCGAAACTCACCGTAAATCCTTTTATAAGAAGGTCATGATTGAAAATTATAGAGTAGTATAATCAAAAACACGTCGGTTAAAATAAAGGGAGCTTTGCTAAGAGATTTTTTCCTTCCAACAAAATGAGATTGTCATGTCATCATTTTTTTACAAGTTAAAAAATGATTCAATTCCTTACTGGCCATGGTAACTTTAAAAATTAACTGAGCAGATTTAATTTGGGTCCAGAGACTCTTTACGATTGCAGCGTCGGTGGCGAGAAAAATGTTGAACATGCTCTTCTTCTCTGTTCCAAATTTGACAGTGAAAGAAAGATCCTAAAACTGACACTTAAAAATGTTAATATTAACTGGCTTTCAGATTTTCAGCAGTTTATTTCCGAGAGAATGCCTTTCAATATTTTGTAAATTCATTGTAAATTATTGTAATCCTTCATAATTTTTTTAATAAAAATTTCCTTTACTTTTTATTTTTCTGAATTGTGTTTCATACTTATTTCTGTAAGTCCATGTGCATGGGGAATTGCTTGTGTTTTTAATTAAAAAAAAAGCAAAAATAACACAATTCAAATTTTGTTTTATAGTTATTTTGAATTCTCACAGTAAGATTGCTAAGAATCTAAAGTATTTAATTGTTGCCCATACTAGTACCCAGCGAGCCGATGAGAACTGTTCTACGTGCTGCTGTTGATAGGCTCAGCGTAGATTGTCTGTGATAGTACAAATGCATAGCATGGCAAACCTTTAAACAAGGACATCCAGGTTCAATAAATAAGTTACAAGGAAACTACAACGAGTAAACGGTTGGTGGTTTTTTGAGTATGGTAAAGCACAGGAGAGCTATCTGCCTAAGAAGAAAGATTCCTTCGTAGAAGAATTTCTAATGGAAATTGTGTCGTATTCCCGTTGCATGTGGAGAAACCACAAAATTCTTAATATCATTTCATTCATTTGGGATTGAACACTGTCGAACTTGCAGAATTCAACGGTCTTAACCACTCGTCCATTGGCAGGGTCGAGTATACGGAACGCGAAGTATTTGTTCTGCAAAAGCCGTCACTGCAATCGTGATCCAGTACCTTCAATAATTAGCCGAAAAAAAAGTTTGTAACTTGAGTAAATTTTCAGGAGTTCAGTTTCAAATGTTTAAGAAAATTATATTTAAACTTCAAAAATATAGTTCTGCAAAATTATGCACTTCCACATCCAATGTTGATGTTAAGTATTAGCATCTTTAACATTTGGTCTTCTACGGGTTCTTTTTTGTTATATTATGCTCACATATGTTTATGTAGGAGGCTTATGATACGTGCCCATATACTTAAGAAATATACTTACCTGCATAAAAGTAGAATGGTAGGATTCAATCTGAATTAATTGTTGAACTTCAGTCCTTTGAAATGATAATGTCTTGCAATCGGTTTTAAGAATCAATCAATTGTAATTTAGATTCGTGTAAGAAAATTCTTGTGGCGAGAATTCGGAATTTAGAAGAAGACTGTTAACATATCTCTAGTCTCTATTACTAATTAAATGTTTTTATAGACGTCTGTATTAAAAAATTTTCGAAATTTTTGTTAATAAGTGTGTTTTCTAAAAGTTTATTTATCCTATATATGAATAAAATTTAGTTTTAGGAACTGCAAAGATATAATAAGACCCATTCGAATCAAGAAGATACACATACAGAGTAATGTTTAATTACAATAGACCATTATTTCTAGTGTAATAAACATTTCTTGGAAATTTTAAACATTTCAAGTTTTTAAGTTACTTTTGAAAAACACCATATTTATATTTTGACTTATATTCAATACTCAGTTTATTTCAGTGCGTCATGCTGGAGACTTATAATGTTATGTTCTTCCATATATCATCTTTTTGAAAATGGAGGAATCAACGACAGCTGTTGGAATCAAAGAAGATAATGTTCTGTGTCCAAGTATAAGGAGGGATATTTCGATATTGAGGTAAAAGTAGCTAATATTTATGGATTAGAAATTAAGTCATGTAGTTATTGTTTTGAGTCTGAAGAATGCAACTAATAGGTTTGAAATCAATCATAATATGCTACTTATTGAAACATGGTTTTAAAGTTAAGTATAGCTGAATAATAATAACATAAGGCATTTAGATATTTGTTTCTGGAAGTTAATTATTACATATTCTAAACAAGCAATAAGTAAATTAACCCTTTATTTCCCTACGGGACTTTAAAATACAATCAATAATAAAATTTCTCAATTATGTCCCAACGGGACTTTTAAGCTCCAAGTTTAAATTTAAAAACAAGCAATGCAAAACTTATAGCATTTTTGTAAGTTTAATACGAAATATTTCTCATACATAAAGAAATATAATAAAAACAGTTTCAAACTCTTTTTATAAAAAAGTGTTGTAATTTGGGACATAAAGGGTTAAATATACTGGCTAATTTTTTTTTCACAAGAGTCAAACTGACTGCTTCTAATCTTATTTTTTCATTAATCAGTATAAAACGTATCCCAATATAAGCATAGGGAACGTGAGATCGCATAAAAGCTAGATTTCGTTATTTGTCGCAAGAATTTTTTTTTTTTTTTTTTAAATTTGATATTGCCAAAACACGAATATTTTCTTCATTTAAAACTCTTTTGTAACTGGGAATATATGACTATGATCAACGACTGAGAAAAAAAAGGCGAAGTAAGGAATTTTAAGCTGGCTAAGGGAAGGGTATACATATATATATGTGTGTGTGTGTGTGTATGTGTGTAAGATATAACAAAATACGATAGCTGCTTGATGATCCGTCAACTAATTTGTATTGCGCCCTTACCGATGAAGTCTGAACTCAACACCTGTGCATTAAATTGGCATGTGACCAGAAATGGAATTCGTATAAAAGGTCAATTATGTCTTCTTCTCTTCGCTCGTGTCTTCTGCTGCTTTCCGCTGTCTCGCTAGCCACGCAAAGTTTATTTTTCTAAACTTGTCCATTGTTTAAGATGTAAGCTTAACAAAATTAAGGGTTGCATAGCGCACCCACATAATAATAAGATAATGTGCATTATCCAAGAAATAAAATTATGTGTAGAATTTACCGTTATGTGTGTTCTTGGAGTGTCATCTTGCTAACTACGTATCAAGTTATCTTCAAGTTATGATGCAGAGAGCAGCCGCCAATCTGTTGCAATTTTCATCTACCAAGTCATATAGTCTTATTTCAACAATAACGCAGTTTTATTACATATATATACACTTTTGGTATTCCCAAGTGTAATAAAAAAGGGGAAGTGCACAACAATATGTTATAATAGTCCCTTATACAAAATTTTAATGTTCTATGGTTAATCGTTTTCGAGTAATGCGAGATACATACATACATTACGTATAGACGTAGACTTAAAAAAAGAAAAAAAAACCCTTTTGATTCCAACCCTTTTGAAGTCTGTTTTGAGAAAAAGATTTCTTTATTCTGTTCGTACGTACAGATGTCACACAAAAAAAATCCAAATGTATTCGGGAGTGGTCATAATGGATAATTTCTTTGAAATATGATACCCGAAATTTTCTGCCATTAAAATACTTTCTTTACTTCGTACAAAGAAGTAAAAATGAATTACTTTGTCTCTTCAGTAAAGAATACTCTTTTTTTTTATAGAAAAATAATATAGATGAAATGAAAAATTGTTGACGAATTTGGCAAAGGAACGAAGTGAATGAAAAAATTGCAAAGCTGTTTTTCTCAAGGAGAACCTCTTGTAATTCTCATTATCCAGAGTAATGTAACGAACTTCTTTTAACTTATAAATTTAGATGTCTGAAAAAAGGCCTATGCTTATGAAAAAAATTTTAATATTCAGTTCTCCTTTCACCTTGACAGAAATGTATAAAATGCTTAAACCATCATACGGGGCTACAGAAAATCCAGTTAGTCAGGTTTTAGACTTTTCTATATTTTTCCAGAATATTTAAAAATTAAACGGAGTGTAATAAGAAGAGAATTACTTGGAGCGTTAATGTAGAAAAACATTTAACATCGTTGTTGTTGTTGTTGTTGTGACAAATCTTGCTTGTCTGATATCAAAGCAAGCGAACGAAATTCATTGTGTCAGGGTGGTAATATTGAGCCTGTCATTGGCAAGAGCCTTGGGCAACATACATGTGACAGTAAGACTTTGTTCACTTATGCCCCAATTTTGAAGCAGAGCACCCCAGAAACACTACCAAAATTACCACCGACCCTATGACTTAACGAGCCTCTCGGTGTAATTATCATGTTGGCAGATGCCATCTAATAGCTGTATCCATGGTTACAGCCAGCAGGCAGGATGGCATTTTTAACAATTCTCGAAAAGGTTACAGTGCCACATATACATACAGTTTTAAATACACATTTTTACATATACATTTTCGATACTAGGATGTTAAATACAGCTATTTGTTAAGTCTTACTAAGCTTAGCAGTTAAATTAACCATTTGTTGGAAAAATGGAAATTACTAAAGATTCATTTTACTAAACAGTTTCAAGAGGTTACTTTGTAAAAGGGTTAACGGAGCACATTACTAATTAAATGCAAAATTTGCAGTTGCACAAGGTTAATAGATACCGTTATGAATTAAATACCAGATTCTCACTTTTATATAAACAAACAGTTACAACAGAACCGATTAAAATCAGTTTATTCAAATGACCAAAGTAAATGCACTTATTATAAAACTATAGCTACATACACTAGAAGTTGCGTAATTGTTGAACAGAGAATAACAAATTTGCCTTATAGGTCTTGTAGAGGATAACATCTACTTTCTAGTTTCTTTAAAACAAAAAAATATAGGGAAAAGTATAATACAACAAATATACTACTGATTACATAGACACAAATATGCACAAGGAAGCTGTGAACCCAATAATTAAAGTACAAAACAATTACCAGTTATAAATTAGATATATTATTAGTATATATATAAGATACTAGGGAAACAAACAAAATATAAAATGATTGGCTTGGTCATCTAAATGTATTAGATTAAAAACACTAAACGTGTTTTTTTAGGAGTACAAAAATTAGGGAAACAAAAGTACAGCGATACTATTCAGTTGACACAATCAGAGTATTATAAGCATTATTAAGAATATATTATACAGATACATTAAAACAATACTCCTTCAGGACCACAAGATGCTACAACAGAATTTCTGATCAGATACTCGTATATAGGTTACAGGTTTGACGAAGAAAAGAAAGGTAGAAAGAGTTTAGTTCCAACCGGCATATTGTGCTGCACAATATTTTATGGTTTGTCATAGATTGTTAAGTGCGGTTTCATTTTCTAATAAATTTTCAATCCGCAAGTGCCAGGGGGGACGGGTCTGTGGGTCTCCCAGGCTCTTCCCCTACCCCAACTTCTCGAGAGGACTTTCGACTCGCCGCATATTTAGATTGCCCCCATGTCTAACAGGTACTATACATTTAGAAACACCTATGCCTTCTAGGGGTTTCGAACCTGGGCCTTTCGGTACGGCAGTTAGAGTCACTAATCATATCCTGGTTGGGTGGCATACATGTAGAGACATTAGGTTATTTTAACGCTGGAGACGCGAAAAATGAGCAATGCTCTCGCCGGAACTCGAACACCTCGGACATCTCGAATACGCGCCGAGTGTGCTGACCATTACATTACGAAGGCATGCTAAGAAGACGGGAGAAATACCTTATATACTCCCCATTTTAAAGGGTGACTGGGGATTAGGGGACCCAATCGCCAAATCCTGGCGGTGAAGAATCATTATCCACCACCTTTTTTAGTTCAGGCGCTATTGTAGAGACATTAGTTCACTTCGAAGCAGAAGACATGAAAAATGAGGAATGGCCTCGCCGGAACTCGAACCACAGACATTTCGAATACGCGCCGATTGTGCTGACCACTGCACCGCGAAGGCATCCTAAGAAAGCGGAAGAAATACCTTATATACTTAACATGAAACTCTCGATTCTTTTCAGAAAATTAGCAGTATGTAGTCAGGCCCCCAACGTAGTAACTCTGATAGATTCGGATTCACTGAAAAAATAACAATCTTTATTTTGAATGTTTCTGTTAGATGTCATTAATGCTAATCTTTACAAAATTCCGATTCAAAATGATTAGCAATATTTAGTTTAGAATTTGAAAGATTCGAATGACAGAAAAAAGACGTTGGTTCGAGTTTTGAATCTCGAATAGTTTTCTAGAAATGTAGAATTGGAAATTTTTTGGAAGTTCCAGCCCTAGAACCAAAATTTTTAATTTTTTGTCGAATCTCATCTCTAATACTACATTAATCTATAATTGTAAACTATAATCTATAATTGTAAGGTATACTTTCTGAACAGGTGACAGGTGACGGAGGACGGGGACGCCTGACGTATAACATAGGTAAACAGGCATATGTCCCACGTCCTCCACTATCTCGAAGAAGCAACTCGCTGGAGCCCCGTGAGGCTGCACCAGGAGTTTACATGGCCATACAGGGGCTAGATGTCGGGTAGTTTTTACATAGGACGTTGTTAATAACACAAAGTAACTTAGAAAGAATATAAAGGATAGCATTAAAACACTAAAACACTCATATAAGCTGAAACACATAGATATACAAAATTAAACGTAAAAGCATAAAAACACACTCGTAATTACGTAACATAAAGACATAGAAACACACACGAAAATACATATCAGGACACATAGAATACATATGGAAACACGTAGAGCACATAAATGCAAATATTACACTCAGAGGAAACATATAAGACATAGTAAGGTGTGCGTAAAGCAGTAGTGCTGTGCGGAAATATGCTCAGTTCCCATAATACATAATGTACATACTTTCATTAGAGGCTTCTGTTGCATGAATTACATATTTCGTTGCATACACTACATTCGTGCATTGTACGGATATTATATATTTCGATTTACGATAACACATCATTCCATTGGGTGCCCAGTGCTTCACACTGATAAACATGTCAGTAACATTATATCTGCAAGTTGGTGGCTATTGAAAGCAGATGTTAACACGAGGCTCGAAATTGAATGTGGAATGTGTATTACAGAATGTGTACATCTGAACAGAAGAACCACATTTTTTTTTTAATCAAGGTTCATATTTCCAGTCACCGTGGAAGATTTTATGCAGAAGCATGCAGTTACGTATGGGCGAGATTATAGTACAAGAACTACTTCATGTGCTCCTTTTTATTCCCTTAGATGAAAAGAGAACTGCGGCTAAAACTCTAATTTTTGAGTCTACAGTTATTGTCTGGTTCGTAGACCAAATACGTAGACCAGCACCTGTAAAATCTTTAGAGGTGTTGAAGAACCTTGCAAGAAACGGCCTTGAGTGCATCTTCAAAAAATAAGAACGGCGATGGAATGATGTTATTTCATTCCAAGGAGGGTATATAGGACGTGATAAGTGTTTCATGCTATCAAATAATACTATGTGCTTTAACATTCGATGCACAAAGAATCCTTTCGTAAAGACCATCTCTCTAAGATCCATTTTTGTAAATGACCAGTATTTTGAGAGAATAAGCCGACAGTGGTATTGAGCATCACCTCTCTGAGATGGAGAATTTGAAGGAACTCCGACAGAAATTCAAAATCATCTTAAACCGTAAGTGGTCGTCTTAGGATTTACTTGCTTCACTTGCAACTTAAATTAGTCTTTCTTGAATATTGATGCTAATAAGAAAAGATCATTTATATTTACTTAAGTAGCAAATCATATTAATGTAATCATTTAATAATAAACGTTTTACGTTATATAAGTAACTGAATGAACATGTTGCTTCAGTAAATGCAGTTCAGATTAGATAAATTTTTGTCCTCTATTAAAAAAGTCATTTTAAGGCATCGAACAATACTTTTGAATTATAACTTGGTTATTACTTCGAACTAATCGAGAAGATGCAAAAATAAAGTTATGATTATTTGAGTTAATTATTTATATGTAAATTGCTTTTATGTCATGTGATATATTATAAAGCAGATATTTTAATACATTACTATAAATTAAAATTAAAAAATATCAAGTTTCCTATGTTTAAATTGTTAATAAAAATTAAAATATTTTTGGTAATTTTATTTCATTATTAGACATAGTTGCAGTGAATTCTCTCTAACATGATTTACATGGTTTCAAACGATTTTCCTCTTCCTTGGGGGTTGGTCACTTTAGAGAGATGAGGTTGAATCCTAAGCAAATTTATATTAGACAAGTTCGCCATTTTCTAAAAATGATCGTTTTAAAGCACTTGTCGTCACGAGAATGTTCAGCTGTATTTATATATTCTATTTTTTCAGATTTCAGTAAAAATATTGAATTGAACCTCTAAACGAAGTTCATATTTCAAGTTCCCTAAAAAGATCGTTAAAAACAACAAATGTTCCAATTATATTGCACTAATTGTGTCGTTTATTTCCATTCATAGGGCAGGCATAAAAACATTAAGAGGTCCAGATGCCTGCCGGGCATGCATCGTAGCTTTTGCCATTTTCGCCATCAATTGCATCATCATTGGATTTGGAAAAATATCAGGAATACTGCTCGTTGACTTTATGAAAGTGTTCAAAATCAACAGAAAAGCAGCTTCAACTCCGTTTAGCATTCAGCTATCCATAAGAAACTTTACAGGTAAATCTATTTATTAATTTATTCATATTGTAAGGTATACTTTAATTTTATAACAGTTATTTTAAATTTTAAAGTCCTTTCCTATCAATTCTTGCTTTCACTTACAAAACTCTGCCAGAATGGGTTTTTAGAATCTCGTTGAATACAAATAAGTCAGAAATAGTATTTAAGGAAGTTTGAACTTGCTTTGTGAGAGCGAGGAATACTGAGTAGCGCGTGTTTGCCTTAGGGCTAAATCTCTCTTGAAGCTGTTACCCTCGGCCGTATATTACGTGCCTTTTAATATTCGCCTGCTGGTTTCAAATTAAGGGTCAACTACGTTAGATAATTTATCTTCGGTTAAGTCTCTTAGTTAGTTCTAATTTAGTTGTCATTTCTTATTTTGATTTTAAGCCCGAATGGAGGCTTTTCTGTAAGCCCAAGAAAAGGGTTAACTGTTCATCTTATTTAGTGAATTAAACCTTCTTCAGTGTGCGTCATTAGTTATTTGAACTCAGCGATAAGTCGTTTAACAGTTCACTAGGTCCTGGACATTTACTTTAGCCAAAATGAGTGAGGAATCCTTAAATGCAGTAATTTTCTTCGTAACTATTTTGTATTAATTAGGTTTTAGATAAAGGTCTTCAAGTTTTGCACAATATCCGACTGTGTCTAGGCGTTATTTGCGAATATTCTTAAATCAATACCTGAAAAAATACACCTGAGCACTTTTATAGCAGTACTATGTTAAAATTTTTTATTATTACAGAGTGGACATTTGCATTGCTCAACTGCTAGAGGTATTAAATGCTTCAAAACTTTCGAATTGCTTGGTAAGTGCCAAGCTGTATAAATTTATAGCTACATAAAATAACTATAAAGTTGTTGCTCAAAGTTAAGAAAACACAATACAAATTTCTTGTGCTAATTTGTTCTAGCTTTTGGTTATGACTCAATTCTTGGTTTTGGATTACTCATATTTCGAAAAAATGCACTAGATTCTTTACACTTTTTTCCGCAGTGTAGAACAAAGTGGTATCAATTACACGTATGCATGGCAGCCCCATAACTTTCAGGAAAAATTTCCCAGACTCAAATACATTGCTTATAAGTGACAGGAACAACAACATCAAAACACTAAAACAGTCACGACGAAAAATGAGAAAGCAGAGAATACACATCAATTTAGTTACACTGCTACATGTTCTAGAATGATATTTTAAAATAAGTATATGGCAAATGCATTGAAATGTTTCTCAACATTTTAAATAAACAAAGAAGGCTCAAGAAGATTGCTATGATAACCAACGCACACTGACCGTTTTTGCTTTACCAGCACTTAACAGCAAGTTGAAAAATCCATCATATTTTGCTACATACTTCAGTAATATTTATTGTGGACCTCAGTAGTATCGCAGCATTGATGTTCATTAAGGTTTAATGAAGAATTTATGGTAACGAAAATTTCTTTTCCGTTGTTTTCAAAAACAAGAAAAAGTGGAACTTTGCAGAAATAAGAATTAGGACTAAAAACAGGGAAATCCATTTCTTGAAAAAAATCGCGATTGGCGACGATGTGATTGGGTTTTTCATTATGAACCACAAAGGAAGATCCCATATTCGATGGAAGGACTTGAGTTTCTCATAGGATAAGACAGTTGTCTTAGATATGCCTAAATTAATGCTTATCACTTCCTTCGATTTTAATGGAATTCCGGAAGAGTTTACTATTCAAATTCTGTTTAAAGTTTTTGAAGGAACTATTTAACATTTTCAAAGTTTTCAGACATTCATCCTACGGTATAGCTGTTAACAAAACAGAATCCTGTAGACTGAAGACCTTAGGTTTTAATCCCGGTGAGCATACACCTAATATCTCTGGATTCTTCTCTCTTAAGATGCTCCTAATTTCTACACCATGGAGCTCAAATTATATCATAGTGGGCAATTATTCTCACCACCATGGACTAGACGATTAACAGTATCTTCCTCGCCCCTAAAATCGAAGAGAATATAAGGATTTAAAGATTTATCTTTTTCATTAAGTAAGTGTGTAGTCGACATATCGAAACTGATGAAGAGATTGCATTTGATTCCTTGATAAAGAGATGGCATTTGATTCCTTGATAAAGAGATGCATTCGATAAAGAGATAAACTAGAGATTGCATTTCACTCCTAATGATAGTACAACTAGTTTCTAAAGACATTTACCAAAACTTCTCTTTATGTCTACACGAACAGCAAGTGAACAAAAGCATCTAAGATGCTCTTATAAAATCGACAGCAAGACACGCTGTCTTCGATGTCAAAGGAAAACCTAACAAGTTCTGTCTGCATTACAATATAGCATGTTATTGATTGTGATATTTCGTGATTTTAGGTCTTCAAGGAAACTATTGCTCCTTTTTATTGCAAGATTTGTGTTTTCTATTTATTTTCTGTTATCTAAATTAAACTTAAAATTGAAAAGCCATTTGTTGATATTAAGAAGTTTCAAACACTCCTTAACATCAACAGCTTACAGCAATTTAATAATGCCAGGATTATGGCATCTTGGCATTATTAAATTGCTGTAAGCGTACTAAAATAAGTATATTTAAGCATGAGGAATATATTTAAAATATGCACTAAGCAACCTTATTATTTTCAATTTTTGGGAAAGGGGAACGGATTTTAAAACTTATGGGAGTTCAACATTTTCTATACTTTTTGTTGTTTAATTTATAAAAAAAGTTTTAAAATAATCTGAACAAATGTATATGCATTTTTGGAGTTTTGTAAAGTAGGAGGGATGATCTTCTAGCAATGGTGAAAAGAGTGCTTAGAACAAAAAAGGTAAAGAACCATTAGTCTAGCACAATATGAGAAGTTGATATATCCCAAGTACTATATTCGAAATTTAACTGTTGCTTAGTTAAAAAGGTTAGCAAATTAGCTCCGTAAATTCCATTTATGTGAGCTTTAGCTCTGTATCGTATCATGTTTACAAAAACTTAGTTATTATTTTCCTGTTGTTGAAAGAAAATTATTCTGTTTTGCTTTTTAAAAATTCGTTGATTTTTTATTATTATTATTGACAGTAATCAAAAGTAAAATTTTCCAAATTATATTTATAGTGATAATAAATGAGAAATTAAATGTAATTTAATTTGATCATCAGGACCTGTTGTTGGAATCGTTGGACAAAAATGTGGAATGCGATTAGTAACAATCACAGGAGGTCTCATAGCAGCAATTAGTGCTGTATCATGCAGTTTTGCAACCAATATCGACTGGATGATTCTTCTGTGGGGAGCACTGTATGGTCAGTTTTCATTTTCATATTTCCTTTCAGACTTACCTGTAAATATTTAAATTATTCTCAATAAAAAATAATTATGTGTAAATTATCCAATGAAACTTAAGTTTAATACTTAGATTGAAAATATGAAGATAATTTTTATCACCCGTTTTAACAGATATTACGACAAAGCTCATGGTTAATGGGAAGATGCTTTCAAGCAGAACTTTATGGAGGATATTGGGATGTATTCAAATTTCATATGTGGAAAATCCTGAAAGTGCCTAAACACCATTTAGCTAATCCGTTTGCCGAGACATGAATTATGGTTAATCTAGAAGATCTTATTTAGTTGGGCAAATTGTTGGTTCTTTCTCAGCTTGGTCTGAAGGTTGGTCAGGAGCCTTTGCTTATTCTTAAATTCATAAAAAATAAATAATAATGGACTTTTCCATTATTCGAAACAGAGCATCAAAATTCAGCTATGCGGATTCAAATAACGCTCCTACTGGTTCATAATATATCGAATGCATACAGGACCGATGTTAGCTTGATAAAATCCATTTTATCAAAAGAAACACTTCACAGCTCTGGAATTTCATACAAAAATATTCGTACAGCTCTTTTCAGTATCATAGAGCACAAGCAGTTGTTACACTTCAGATTTCTAAGAACGCTAAACACGATGCAGTGCAAAGCGCATCTATAAAGGCGTAGCTCTTTCGGAGATCTCTCTCAGTACTCGAACTCACGCTGAACAAAACACCAAGAAACTGATGCTCTCTTGGTCTTATATAGTTTTCCCCCGGTCACCGAGAAATCTCTAGTATGCTTCAATTCTAGAAACAACTGGAAGGCATGTGAGGGCCGGTTATAGTTACATATCTAGGTTAATCGCATTTATTCAGTCACAATACCAGTTACAGTTATACATGGACAGGACCAAAATGTCGCCAAGTTTGGCCCCCTTTTGCAATTTCTCGCCAAATGTGAGGACAAAAATTAGTTCCCAAAACAGTCACCAGCTTGGCGAGATAGCCATTTATTCAATGTTAAACAGACTTACCCTTGCATTCTTATTTTTACGGCAATGCTTCGCTTTTTTAGATTTTTCAAGTTATGTTAATACCAACCCCCCCCCCAAAAAAAAACTGCAATTTTATATATAATTTTACTATAATTATTTACATATGTACAAAATTCGTAACGATGTGTCTTACATACACGCAGATAGTTTCATAATTTAGATTAAAGATATAATGCGATGTGTTAAAACTATTTAGAAGCAGACTGGTACTAACTTTTAAAGTAACTCTTTAATAGCAAAATCTATATCTGAAAAATTTTGTCTCAAGTTCTCTTTCAAATGCCATTCCGTAAGATTATCTTTAAGAATAAAATAAAATTCTTTAACAAATAACTGAGTAATAAGCTCATATTTTGCTGAAATTTCGTATTATATTTATGCTGTTCTTTATTAGATGTAATGCTAT
Organism: Stegodyphus dumicola; assembly: GCF_044657685.1. Classification (NCBI taxonomy): domain Eukaryota; kingdom Metazoa; phylum Arthropoda; class Arachnida; order Araneae; family Eresidae; genus Stegodyphus; species Stegodyphus dumicola. Next base: position 233,042,636 of record NC_140768.1, read on the forward strand.
AAAAATAAAACTTACATGGCTTCATATTACATATGTCATAGTATATAGATTATAGATATAAAGGAAAATGTACTTTAAACTTACGTACGTCTTTTTCTACAATAACAAACGAGCAATGTTTATCAGTTATAAATTAGAGATTTGTAAATAAATGTTTACTCCTAGAAAACACAAATATAATGAAATATATTTTCACAGATCTGTCCGAAGATGCAACAAACAAAATATGGTGCTACTTGAGCCAAAATATTATATTCCATGGAATTAAAAAGGAGAAATGATTATTATAGATTATGAAAAGTGCTTTTGATAGGAAATAAATCATCGCAAACTTTTCTTCTTTATCCTCATTTTTATTTCATAGAAAGTGATCACAATCTTTTTTATCTAATCACGAATTCAGCCGATCAGCATTCATATTGCTACCGTCAAACTTTCAATTAACTCTTGGGCTAAATTTATTTTCGTAGTTACCTCATCGCCTCTTCCATCTCTATAGCTATCACCATATCCAACAGTACACCTATTTTCGGCTAACTGTGACATTCATTGTTGCAAAATCAAAAAATACCTTCAAAATACGTCGATTCAGCAATTCCACAAAATGTTGAATCTACAGCTGATCGCTAAACCAAAAAAGAATTCTATGTGAGTTTTAAGCAAAGGGAAACATTGTTTTATAAAGTGTGTCTTTCAGAAGGCTATGTACGCTGAAGGATATTAAATGCTAGATCTGTAAGTGTAAATGAGTTAGCTTTTTTAACAGTTTCATTTACCCAATACATTTCTTTATCTCATTCATAAAGTTTTATATGGGACGTGGAAGAAATCGCTTTACTGACATTATTTAAATGTAGTTACAATTATGGGAAATATCTTATTTATAAAATGTATGTTTAATACCAAACAAACAAGCTCTAAAATTACGGTATTTTGGCAAATATTGCATATATTATTTCATTTGTTAAGCTTTTCAGTACACAGTATTCATTTTTGGGATATAGTATTATTTATGAGGATAAGTTTCTTCACTTTCTTTTCTTGTTGTTTTTTATATTTTGTTTCTTTCTTCATTTTCTTTATTACTGATATTATTTTTGTTTACGCACGAATTTTTTACAGGTGTGGCTACGGCTTTCACTAGCAACATCAGTCTAGTTGTCCCAGAGCAATATGGTGCGAAACGTCAGATCTCAACAACTGGTTTGGAATTTTCAGGGGGTAATATTGGAGGCATTTTCTTCCCGTTTATCTTGGAAAAAATTATTCCGAACAATGGGATTCCAGTTACTTTCCTAGTCATGGCAGTTGTTATTCTACTAGTGATTCCAGCTACAATCGTTCTTCAAGATCCACTCTGGCTGCAGAGGGAAGTAAAGTCTCTGCGTTCCAGCAGATCTAACCAAGAGACACTCAACAGCGGTCCTGATGCTCTTAATTTTCAGTCAAATGACGATTCTAGTCTTGTTCTTCATAGCGGTGAGCATAGGGCAACAAATGAAGTCGATGCTTATAATAACCTGGAGAAAAATGACTTAACGAGTATGGGCTGTTCTCACGTAAAGGATCAAATGAATGCAGAAATTCAAGGTACAAATGGCGTTGTTAGAGCTAGTGGTTCTCAGGCGATTGATAATATGAATGGAGAAGCAGTACATTCCCGAAACATTAATTTTAATTTCTTACGGCAAAATGGAGATACCGTTTATCGCTTATTGTGCTTAAATAATCTTCAAAGTGAAAGTCAGAATTCAGTGCCAATGGAAAAGTTAGAGTCGTTTAAGGAAGATTTTGTTAAGAGAGAATTAGAAGAACTCTATAGCTCTCTCGAAGAATCATTAAATAATTGTACACCATTCGTATCTGAAGTTAAGAAAGAATTATTAGATTACCAAACAAAAGTAAAACAAAATCGTGAGTATTTTTATAGGGAAAAAGAAATAATAAATCCTGCTCGGAAGGATGAATATTTAAATTATTTATTGAGCTTAAGATCTTCTCCGAATGATATTGTATTTAACTTGAAAGTTTCAGAGTATTATTACGAAATTCCAAAAAAACTTTATATTCTTATTGAACTGAATGATTTATTTGAAAAAGATGAAGAAGAAATACTTTTCCACTTTGAGCTTACATCTCGCAAACATGTTCATGAAGTTTTACAAGAACTTCGGAAACTAAATGAATTATTCTTACCAGAAGTTGAGACCTCATTTATCGAGAGCTGCGGATCGTATGTTTCAATCTCAGCTTGGATGCACAGTCAGGAACAAAGCAATAGAATTTCCTTACAAAAAAGTAATGAACAACTTGATAAATTGTGGTGCCACATCAAAACAGCAATCAGTCTTCACACCAATCCTCTGTTTCTATTAATTAGCCTTTGCCGAGGAGTACATGTACTAAGCTTTATGTCGATTGCCATAGCTGTTGTAGATTTTGGAATGGATAAGGGTTTGACAGAGATGGATGGCAAGTACCTTTTAGCAGCAGTCTCTGGGGGAGATCTCTTTGGGTGTTTGTGCCTGGGATGGATCACAGATCGTGGATTCATCGGCTTAAAGAACTACATGTTAGCAACGCTGATCCTTCAGGGAGCAAACTCATATGTTATGCCATTTATTAAACGTAAAGGTATGATTTTAGGTGGTGTGTTTTTATACTCTGCTCTTCAAGGATCTGCATTCGTTCGTCATCCTATTCTAATCCATAAATACGTGAAAAATCATGAGACGTCGACTGGCGTTACATGTATAAATATCTTTTCCGGCTTGATAGGATTTATAGTACCAAGTTACATTGGTAAGTAAGAGAATGTCATATTTACTCGCATATGTTTTTTCTATTTTTAAACCATTTTATTTTTTGAAAGTCGGGAAGAAACAATTATGCACCATATACTGTTTTTGAGGAGACCTCTTAATTAAAGAACATAGGGCATTAAAATCATATTTAAACAGCAGCACAAATATGACGGTATTGCATGATTCAAAGAAAACCCTTACCAATCGTAGTTTCATTGATATCATTTTCACTTACACAATGACCCTTTCCATCTCTGTGTATATATTTTGTTGAGATCAAAAATCAGAAAGTTTTTAAATCATATTCCGAAAACTCTAGGGAGGGACGTGACAGGAAGAAGTATATAAGGATTTTGAGAAGTATGCATGGCACATTGAAGAGATTTCAATTGTTCTAAGTTCTTTTTGAGGAAAAAATTATACTTGTTACTATTAACACTTAGGATACCACCTTAAAAAAAGTTACATGTCAGAGTTACAACTCTAGAATCCGATTGTTTCCGGTATAACCGATTTTTAATCTAACGTTATAGATCTCCTTCTCATTTCATAGCGATGGTCGTTTAATGGGAGATTCCATTAGGGCTGAAACTAGAACTTCTGCTGCAAGGTGCCTGTAAACTTTTTTTAATGGCGGACACTAGCCTTTGTTTTTACGTTTTCGCCACTATGAAGGCTAGAAATGGTGGTCATTTTGTTATAGGGGCACCTAACAGGCGGCCACCGTTACCTCCTATGACGGGACAGAAAAATTTACATCTATTACAGCCTGTAAATTTTTGCCGCTTCTTTCTGCGTTTCGGTGAGGCCGCACTTGTTGTTTCGCCTCTTGCATCGGCTGAAGCGTCCCTCCCCAAGAGATAATTTTTCCAATGGCAAAGAATAAGACAAACACTATACAAATGGAACAGAACTTTGTAACCATATAACATAAAAAATCAGTAGCTTATCATTTGGCCTTTAGTGCTCCAATACCTCTCCTCCTCAGAGATTCTCCGCAACGTTGGGCACCCTCTGATGTGGGTACTTTTCAATGTGTGTCCTTCGAATGCGGATTATTTATTTAAACTGCAAAGGGGGCACTTTGGGCTGTTAAGAATACCAGTATGATGGCTCGCCCATCAGTCGAGACCAGTTTCAAGCCTAAAACTGGCCACAGTTCTTCCCCGTGATAATTTCTTTTTCTAAGATGTCTCTCCAGTTCTTGTTTGAGACACACGTAATAAATTCACCTATCTTTTTTTTTTGTTTGTTTGTTTGTTTGTTTAAAAACATTAATGAACGTACAATTATGCAGAGTGGTAAGAAAATCTGTAGCTATCTTTTGAACAGTTTCTGTCCTTTTTCTCTAAAGTTTTGAATAATTTCTATACCTTTTTTTGCACATTGTTTCGGCAAAATCGTTACCATAAATGCCTTAATGACTGGGAATCCATTGTAATACAATCTCTTTACCTTCTAGTCTCAGTTTCTCCTAAAGAATTTGGTATTCAAGGATTACCTCGGGCATTGGATAGGTCTCTGATTTAATAGCCCGTAGGAGTCCGAGAGGATGGCCACCACTTTGTCATAGGATGAACTGGTTGGAGGGATTTTGTGTAAGCTCAACTAACTATAAAAATGCTTCAAATAACTTCTACCCACTTATTATATGTATCCCTTTCTTCATTGTGATCAATCCTTAATTTTTTTGTAGATTCAAATGTATTGTTTTTAAATCGGAACCTTTTAAGCTAATATCTTCTGCACGCTATTCACATCATAGGGTCTCAGATAAGATCCGTTTCCGTCCACAATTTTCATTCTTCTATCATCAATACATTTTTTATTTTTCTATGACCTTGTCGTGTTTGCTTTTAAGTGATTCTGTTTCTTTACTTTTAGCCAAATATTCGTGCGCATCAATTAGTCACTATCTGAGCTACTGACCTTGCAATTTCATCGTAGGAAAGATCAAGTTATGCACTTATCTACTAATTTCTAAGTAGGCTCTTATCATCTATTTTTGTTTTGCGATTGATCTGTTTATTACTTTTACTTTACATTCACTAAAACGCTAAAAGCATTTGCATAGTCTTCAGCTGTGCTTTGCTGGCATTGATAACATTCTCAGCAAATAAAAAAATGAATTTTGAGCGATTTGAATGGTGATTTATCCCAACTGTTTATTTTATGATTACTTCCCAGGAGAAAACTATAATGGCTAATAATTTGCAGTTCTGATCGGCTTAATTTAATTGCACATCTATGTTAGCCACATGTATTGCACATGCATGTAAGTGCAATAGATTATTTAAGTCAAGTCATTGAGACAAATAGGTGTGGGGCAGGCTAGTGCGCTGTTGGAGCGACTTCGTGACAGTAAATGGTAGCTAATGAATTTGCGTTTTAAGTTAACGTATAATTGCGCATTGGACTGAAGCACATTTATTATTAGGGTGGCAAGAAAGTAATTCCAGTTTGCATAAATACATAGCGTTGTATTTCTTTTTGCTATTATTCTGTCAATCTTACATGTGTATAGTATATTATTTGAGGTATGGCAACTGATACTTTTGGGTTACTATACAAACAAATTTCGTGTATTTTTGTTTACAACTGTTTGTTTACGGTCAGTTTTTGCAATAATAGTCATTTTCGACGTATCTTATTTTTTTATTTTCACAAAGGCAAGAAAGCGGCTTTGGCTCACAAAAAATATCTGAAGTTTATAGAGTTGATTGCTTAACAGAACGCATATGTACAAATTGGTTTTAAAAATTTTTTAATTTCGTTCTGGAGATTTTTCACTTGAAGATGAGCAATGTTTTGGTCAATCTTCTGAAGATGAGGATGAGAAAATTAAACTCATAATTGAATCGAATCGTCATATAAGTATAATAGAGATTGTTTTCCAGATGCCATATGTGTTTTTCAGATGCCATATGCTTTAAAGTTGATTGTATTTCAGATGCCATATGCTTTAAAGTTGAATGTATTTCAGATGCCATATGCTTTATAAAGTTGGCTTTCCTTCCGAACATGGCATTCAAAGACATCGTGACAGGAGCTGTATGGAATATACCAGAGACTTGTTGAAAAGCGTCATTAAGAATTTCGCCCTCATTTAAGTGTCGGACTAATGAGTATGGAATATTATGATAATAATACCATTCCAGCAGATCACGCTTATATAAATATAATGTATTACCTTCATTATTTCAGTTTATTATTACAGCACATCAGATACTCTGTGTATTTCGATTTACCCTGTTCTTGACTTCTTGAGGAATAAATATAAGTGCGAAATTTTTATTGTACTGGAAGTCGGTATTTGTATCTCCATATTATTCAGGTTTCAAATGTGATTTTTATGCTTTCTTTATTGCCACTTTTAAAACTCAGTATGCTATTCTTTCTTTAATTTTCAAACTCATTCAATATAGAAGCGAAGTAAATATTTTATCTGCTTCATTTTGTTTTACAAATGCCAAACATTAGTGCTTAAACCATTAGTTCACGGGCTCTCAGATACTTTTAACAATTTCATCGCACCGGGAAAATGCAAGGAAAAATTTTTTAACAGTTATTTAAATGTTCAAGACTCATAGGCTGATTGGAGTCACACAAAAGATAGATTGGGGAATCTACCACTACAGATCTTTAGAGGAGGTTTTGCAAACAGTAATGTCCAGTCAGACACCTAAATAGAGCTACCGCTGTGTTTCTTGGAAAACTAGGAATGAAAGTTCTCTCATTCCCCAGAGTCCTTCATCTCTTATCTATACTACGTTGAAACATATCCTGTTTAAGATTTTTTCTAAGAGTCAGGTTAACAAACAATTTATGAATATATGAAAAGAAAGCGGTCGATTAATACGTTGTAATATCCAAGTTCCTTTCTTAACCACAATTTGAATGCCTTTACGAAAAAGAGGCTACGAATCTACATTTGTTGAATAGCCACAGCAATAGCTTCGATTTACGCATCAAAGAAAAGCCCATTGGTAAGTAGAAACTAAAAACCTCACTAAAAATATCTGCTTTAGCGCCGCGCTCTCTCTGTAACATAGAGCCGTAAGTGCGTAGACACGCAGCCACTCGTTTTGAGCATAGCGAGCCCCAACAGTCTCAACTGCAATACATCTTAATTATGAATTCCTTATTTCGTTTTTAACAATTCTTTGTATAAGATCAAAATTTCTATTCTTATTCAAAATGTCTAAGGGACAGTAGGGAGGAGGTAAGATTAGATAATCTTGGCACAACTCTAAAACATCAGATTCTCTCTTAGCAGCCTGGATAAAGCCAATTTGAGTTTTAAAATTTCTTGAAATTTCTTTATTGCAGTTCTTCCAAACAGCGTTGTCGGGCAAACGCACATGTTTCTGGTATAACAGGATTGCTTTTCTTTTAATAAAATCATTAACAGGTTTCAAACCGGTTAAAAGCTGCATCACAAGAATAGGAATAGATCTCACTGCCTCAGTAATAATGCGTAACGCTTGGTTTTGGAAGGCTTAGAAGGTTGGAGGATCTGGGCTACATTCTATGGAGCCGTGATGAGGGTCTCGTAACAATAACTAATAATTATTTGAACGTAATTTTATAAGTACATATCAGTGTCCATCTGTCACAGCACCACCTTAAGTCAGCCAGACGTTTTAAGATAGAGAGTCTTTTTTTTTTTTTTTTCAAATGTTCCGCATCCTCCAATTCATGCGTGAATTAATCTTATCCTGATTTACTCTCATTCCATTTTTTAGCACCAATATTCCAGGTCTTTCAAAGCACTATTAAGAATCGCATTTAAATCATTATGCTTCTTTTTAGGAACACTAATCCTGATGATTACCAAATCATCAGCAAAAGGGGCAGAATCCACCCACGGGCCATATTGTTCGGTAAATCGCTAATAAAAACATTAAAAAGAATTGGGCTGATGACTAATCACTGCGGGAAGTCACTTTCATCCTGTTTAAATCTAGAAATGGCACAGCTATATCTAACAACAAGAAAATGCTGTGATATGAAATTCTTAATCCATAAAAGCATCCTGCCATCTATCCCCAAGTTCTGTAATTTTTGTCTAAAGACTCCTTAATTGCACCCATAAGACACCCATTGGACAGTGGAATGATATTGTCCTTCTTTAGAAAACAAATGACTTACTCTCCAGAAACGAAGTTAATCTAGAGCAGGGGTTCCCAACCGTATGCCCACGGGCACCATGGCGCTCATCGATCGTTTAACGTGTTCCTGCCGCTGTGCGATCAGAATAAAAATGTTTTAGTTTTCAATAAAATTCTGTGTGAAAGTTTACTCATTTTTAATGAAATAGAAATTGCTTCCAACGCAGATACCTGCACAAAGCGAAATGCGACTAATCTTTTTTTCTTCTATGTGCATTTGTTATTAACTCTATCCAACTATAAGTTCCGCTTGAAAGGTAAATGGTGCCCGCCGTCTAACAGATATTCTAGAATGTGGTCTTAGGGACAAAAGGTTGGGAATCTCTGGTCTAGCGCCTGTCATATTTTCCATAATCTTCGACAAAACAATAGTCAGTTCAAGAGGTTGGTAGCTTTTAATATTATCTGCAGGTTTATCCTTTTTCAAAATAGGATAATAATGGCTTTGTTCCATGTAGTGGGTACATAAATGTTCCAACTATGATTAAAATGGATAGAAGGGCCACTTGAGCATTGTATCCTAAATGCTTAATGAACTATGGATGTATATTTATCTGAGCCTAGAGTTTTTCCCATCTTTAGGAAATCAGTACCTTCTTCTAGTTCCAAAATGTGAAAGTATCTATTAAAAAAAAACTCTTATCCAATTCCTATAGTACTATGGAAGGTCTTTGATCAATTTCTTCATCAGCTTTTGATCTCTCTTAAGATCACCACTAAGGCGTTGATTAGAAGCATAAAAATTCATAAAGGGGTTAGAAATATCCTTGTCAAATTTTAACGCGTTTCCTTTAAAAATGATTGGCACCCTTGAAGAGAGGGGGTCTTCGTGTTTAAATTTATTTACAGATTTAAAAACCTTATCCCCCTTCTTTAGATAGTCAATATTCTTTACAAAAATATTAAAACTAAATTGATTTCTTTATAGATAAATGCACTCTTCCTCCAATTTCTGACATCTTCCAGGTTTTTAGAATTTTCAGACTTAGTTCGGGCCTGAACCGATTGTTCCTTTATCAAAGAAATGAAAGTTGATGATTCCAAAAAGTTTTGTAGTTATATTGTTTACCTCTAATTAATACAACGTTTAGCCACTGTTGAAATGGTCTTTCACATATACAACAAGGAGGAATCTACATTTTTTTACATAGTTTGTTGGTCTACTAAGAACCTCCAATTCATCCCGCTAAGCCTTCCGGTTGGCCTTCCTAAAATTCCACCTGTTCTTAAAATATTGCTACTGTTCAGAAGTTTTCCCCTTAACTTGGAATGAAGTAACAATAATGCGATGGCCAAAGTCAGGATCATAAATTATTTCTCTGTTCACCTCATCTGCTAAGTCGCTTGAAGCCAAAGTTAAATCAGGATTAGTACTACTTCCATTGTAGTGAAGGTAAGTAGGAGTGTCAGAATTTGTGTAGCTCAATTGGAGAGTATCTGTAGATGTATTGCAATTTTATCTCGAAATTTAAAGTTCGCATTAAAGAGTTTCAAATAAATGATTTAGCTACTTTTAAAACGATACAACGATTAAATTATAGTGCTTACATCTTTAATTTCTTTGCAGGTTATTTTCGTGATATCCTTGGATCTTATGATGGTCTCTTCTACAGCAATTCTCTTATTTGCACTTCAGTGGGACTTCTGTGGGTTTTTGAGCCTTTAGTTCGTCGCTGCTCTTCTGCTTTACGACATATGGATTATGAAAATTTGGCTTCAAACTGAATAATTACTTCTATTTTATGTGCTCTAAAGTTCACCCTTCTGCTAGTTCTTCTGGCAAGGTTATAGTTTTTTGTTAATAAAAGAAGACAGATGGAGAGGACAAGAGAATTAGAAGTTTTTAGTTTCATAATAGAATAATTAGTAATAGATTATACTGGGTGGTAGTTAAATTCAAAGCAGTTAAAAGTTTTTATACGTAATATTCGTAGTTTGATTAATAAAGCACCTGACCACTCATGCATATACTTAGTAATTGATCACATGTAACATTTTGATGACTCAATGCTTTACTATAAGAGGGTGGAATCATAAGAAAGAAATAATAGTCAACTGCAATTCTCTGCGTATGTATGTTACTAACAAATAAAATTCAGCTCATATTAATTAATAGACATCGAAGAAGGTCACCAAACTGACATAATACGAAAAATTTTAATTTCCTTGTTTTTCCATAGGATTTACACAGGGTTTTACTCATCAAAAATTGACAGACATTCTAAACAGGTTCTGCAGATTTTCAACACTTTTCAAGGTTACTACAAATGACTATCTAGTGCAACCTATTGAGAAGGGGAAAAAAATTAAAATAAGGCATTTAAACACTTTTAGAGGCAAAGGGTGAAAATGTGAGATAAAGCTTTTAAACATATTGAATTGTAAATTGCTTATAATGACGATATTTTTGATGAACATTGCGCAACTAGTATCTTTTAAATATAAGAAGTAATATCACGTCAACTGCGTCTCTTCCGGCAAAACAAGTTACACCCTAATCAATCATATTGTTTCATAGCATGTTCGTCCTCCTTGTAATAGTTGTGAAGAAGACCGTGAAGAGAATATAATTGAGTGCCTAAAATGCATAGGACCGGTATACGATTTATGTGCTGAAGGTGACAAGAAATGACATATGTGCGACTAATGTTGTTAATATTGTTGACAAGAAAATGAAAAAATATCTTTATGCTCATTGTTGTAATTAATTGTATTAAAAGACTAATGGAAAAAAAAGAAAGTTTTATTACAATTGTTTAATTTTAAGGTAGTACGACCTAATCTTTAGGTGGTATGATGTAGAATACTGGTTATCTAACTCATATTGAGTTCGTATTCATTATTTTATCAAAGAGAGTAAACTGTATGGAACTTCATTGCAATAAATATCAGCAAAGACAATCCAAGGTATTATTACCATACAGTAATTTTTATTTTTTCATACATTCTAAGATTTATACCTATTTTCTTTTAGGGAGTACGACTTACGCAATCTTACACTACCTAACTTGCCGTATTAGGAATTATTTTTTCACAGTTTTAGCAACGGAATATTTGAGAATGGTGATTGCTGTGATTAGTAGATGAGAACTTACTAATCTCTTCTATTTCTTTCCAAAGTTTTTGTGTTCCTTAAAACTAATAGCAGTGTATGATTTACTTTTGTCTAATTATATAATATTTACGGTTTAATAGAAATAAAATAAGTGGTACCTCGACATACGTCCAAATGGGTATACAATGTGCTAGGAAGCGATTTTTTTTCGGGGAGGGGAAGAAGTGTTATACAACATTTGATTGGATTACGACTCGAGTTCGATGAGTCACGACTGCCCACATTATCCTTTCAAGATAATTTTTTTTATTGTCTATTATGTTAACCTTACATATATTGCAACGTAGTATCTTATTATGATTATGTTACAATCTAAACTAACAGTTTATATTGCACAATATTGCAAAAATGACATTGTATAAAATCTTTGCACTGAACCATCTTATAATGATTATCTCAAAATATAATTAATAATTTAATGTAGCACAATAATGCAAAGATGCCATTGTACAGAAACTTTGCATTGAACCATTTTATAATGATTACGTCACAATCTAAATAAAAATTTCATGTAAGACAATAGTGCAACGATGATATCGTACAAAGTTTAGTAATGTAACTGTAAATTTTTGCCTGTTTAACAAATAAATGTCGATGATGGCGGCCAGTAGTGGTAGATTGCCTTTCTACGGTGTGAACATTATTTCGTTAGGTTTCACCTTAGGTCGGAAGCTCACATAGTGGTAGTGTGTTGTGTTGAGTGCGTCCCTCTTTCAAGACAATGCTTGTCAGTATGCCCATTGCTGCTATTCAGCAAACAACCTATGCTATAACTGAATTTTTAAATGTTTGTAAATACATTAAAAATTAGTTTTATTAAAGTTGATGAGAAAAATCAAGCTTCGTGGAAAATGGTTTAGATTGCCATGGTGGTGTATAAAGAGATTAATAAAAAGTTTAAGGATAGCACGCGTGTCCGGAATTTGGCTATTGCATACGGTATACCGAATACGATTGTATCTACGATTATGAAAATTGTTTTGGATCTGGATAGCAAAAAACATTTATTATGTGCAGTAGATACTTCTCCCACTGCATCCGTACAGCTCTTCTCAGTATAACAGAGCACAATCAGTAGTTACCACTTCAAACTACTCAGCGTTAAACGGAACACAATGCAAAGAGCATCTAAACAGTGAAGCTCTCACGAAGATCTCTCAATACTCCAAAGTCTACACAATGAAAAACTGAGAATTGATACTCTGTCCGGTCTTATATAGCTTTCCCTGCCGCCGAAAAATCTCTAGTACCTTTCATTTCCCTATATTGCTGGAATGCATACACGGTTACAGTTATATATAGTGATCAATTACAGTTATTCAGTTAGAGTTGTATATAGTGATCAATTACAGTTACTCAGTTAGAGTAGAACTCAAATGTCGCCAAATGTTTACCAAGTCTGTCGAGTTTTTGAAATTTCTCACCAAATTTGGTGACAAAAATTGGTCTCCAAAACCATCGCCAGTTTGACGATATCTCGACGATTTAGCGAGATAGCTATGTACATCAATGTTAAATAAACTTGTTCTTGTAATCTTATTTCTTCAGCAGGGCTTCGATTTTCTTGAAGCCCTTCATGTGTATACAAAATTTGTAGTGGTATTTTAGTGTTAAACAATATCAAAATAATAACAACAGGATTTTTTTTACAAGAACGGACTAATTTTTCCTCTATTTCTTGTTGGAAAAGTTCGTTTAGTGCAAGTTCAAGGATCTGGAATGGATTGATGACGTACACGGAGGTACATCTGTACTCTTAAAACAAATGTTATATTTATTTGCATATACCTGATTAGCTACACTTCTAATAACAATATTAATATTCATGCTATTTGCCAATTTTTCATTATACTTCTGTAATTTTAATAGTGATTTCCTAAATTTTAAAGTAAGTGTAATAAAAAGCGTTTATAAAATATTCCTGAAAAATTATTCCTGAAAAAAGTTATTGCAAAAGGAGGAGGAGAAAATATTTTTACATCAGCATTTAGGATATATTTTCGAACCGCTTATATAAGCATGCACAAAATTTGAAAATATTACCTACAGGATAACTAAGAAGATAGATGGTTTTCACTGGAGAAAAAATTGAAATAAATTAAGAAATTAATTTTTAATTTCTCTACATTAGAAACAAATCTTTTTTAATTACAGTACGGAAAATTACATATAAAAATTATAAATTGGCTGTACTATAAATTACATTAGCTGTGTATTAAAAGTATATTAATTAGATATATTATTTAAAAATAAAATTAAAATTATTGAGAAGGATGTTTATTGCTTTTAAATCGCTCATTCTGTTAACCGATTATTCTTATAAATTAAAAGCAAATTAAAGTGCTACTGAATGGGAACAGTCTGAATATTGGCCTATTTTCTACACTGGGTGGTAGTTAGATTAAAGATTTTAAAGCCTCTTAGAACACTTGTCAGGTATAATGTCATAACGTTTTTACAGTTTCCTAATTTATCGCAATACGTTATGACATTATACCTGCCAATACTTGTCAAGTATAATGTCATAACGCATTGCGATAAATTAGGAAATTATAAAAAAAAAGGCGAAATCATTGGAAAGATTTTTAAATTTAACTTGACGCTGCTAAGTCGAAAATTCAAACTGCCATTCCTGAGTTGAAATGGAATCACGTTCAAGAGAAAAATAATCCTGCTGATTATGGTACTAGAGGATTACAACCTAATGAATTGTTTGAATGTGATCAATGGTTCAATGGATCATTCTGGTTACAGAACTTTAATCTGGAATCTGTATTGGATGAAAAAATGGAATTGGACAGTCAAGATTTAGCCAAGGAAGAAAGGAAATGCATTATTTCTAATTTAGTTAAAATTGATGATGACTCTTTTCTTTGCAAATTTTCATCTTTTATAAAATTATGGCGTATTGCTGCTTATTTTTTACTGATTATGAACAATTGTTTGAAGCGCACGTCTAAGAAAACAGGATTTCCTATCAGTGAAGAACTTAATTATGCGACTTGTACGATAATAAGAATTTTACAATATTCTGAATTTCCTGACGAAGTATCAAGCTTAAAGAGTGGAAATTCTGTGAAATCGAACAGCCGAATACTTTCTTTAAGTCCATTCCTTGATGAAAGAGAAATTATTCGTGTTGGAGGACGATTAAGGAATTCAAATATTTTGGAAACTCAAAGACATCCTATGCTCTTTCCTATGAAAATATTTCATTTCTAAGCTCATCATCAGACATTATCACGAAATGTATTTGCATGCACCTTTTGCACTTTGGGTTTCTATAATAAGACAAAGGTTTTGTATTGTCGCTGCTAGATCTGAAATAAGAAAAATTATTAAGAATTGTGTTGTTTGCTGTAGACATCGTGCCCAAGTTGCAAAAAAAATAATGGCTGACCTACCATCGTCTAGAGTTACAGCTTCATGAGCTTCTTTTCGAGTTTTATGTTTGAAACTTTTGTCTGTTTTACCACTCAAGCAGTTCATTTTGAGGTCGTCGAAGATCTTTCTTGTAAGGCTTGTGTGGAAGCATTATAACGGTTTATATCCAAGAGAGGAAAACCAAAGGAAATATTTAGTGACTGTGGGACGAACTTCAAGGGTGCTAGCAAGGAAATACGTAAATAGTAATAATAATATTTATTCTTAGCCTGCCTCGCCTCTCATTGGGCACTACAGGTCATTCGTTATTAATTAATTACAAAGCAAATTACATTTATAAATACAATTTGATGTTGGTTTTTTCAACTTACATTGAATAGTTATATTAGTGAAAACAAGTTTGATTAGTAATTTGAATATATATATGAAAAAGTGAGTTATTTACATACTTAGATAAGGCATGCTGCCTTTTACATATCGTCAGGTGTTAACCTGGTATGACTTGTATGATGGTCTTGTCATTGACGAAGCTGAGGCTTCCTTGTTATGTCAGAAAAATGAACATCTCCATTCTTTCCTGACTTCAGAAAATGTTACATGGAATTTAATTCCTCCAGTCGCACTACATTTTGGAGGACTTTGGGAATCTGCTGTAAAATATATGAAATATCGTCTTCGAAGATTCATGGGAGCAGCGATCTTGACTTATCCTGAATTCACAACCTTGGTAACCCAGGTATGAATTCGAGGTCTTTGATTCCGCAGTTTGATGATCCAAATGAAATTAGTGTTATCACATCTGGACACTTCCTCATTGGTACATGTCTCACATCATTGCCCGAAGAAAATTTAGAAGAATCTAAAAATATTGTTGATCGATGGAAATTGAGACTACTAATTTTCCAAAACTTTTGGAAAACATGGAGTCGAGAATATCTGTACGAGTTACAACATTGAAATAAGTGGAAGAAATCTCACGAAAATATATCTGTCAACGACTTAGTCCTGATTAAGGATGAAAACATAAGTTTCCACTCTTCAGTGGAAATTGGGTAGAATAATTCGTGTATATCCAGGATCGGATAACAAAGTTCAAGTTGTAGATATTCGAACTGCCAGTGGAGAAATTAAAACACCTATTTATTGTTAAACTCTATCCGTTCCCTGACAAACACTATGAACTTTGAATTCTTTAGAACATTAGCTTTTTTTACACTGTTGAATTTGATTATTTACAACTTTTCTTTATACTTTGTCAATAATATGTGTGACTTGTATGATGTATGACAAGTCACACATATTAGTGACAATTTTTCAGTGAGTGACATTTCTTACAATTTTCAGGTTATCTTGTATTTTCCTTTGAAGCTCTTGGAATGCTTCAAGGAGCTCGGTATGTTATCATTAAATTTAACTTTGTAGATGACTCTGCTATTGCGAACGCAGATTGAAGTCAATCATGTGACTACTCGTGCTTTGGAGTCGAGAGTAGATGTTTCGATTATGTTAGCTGAATTCGCAATATAACTCATTTTTGGCTTGAAAATAAAATCGCATTTTAATACAGTCCATTGCTGTTCGTTATTAATCTGCATCGCATCGCTTCATTCAATTTTAAATGCTAAAATTTTCGCCTAAATATCAATATAAATCATTTAAAATTTATAGTGGTGAGCATTTGTTAATGAGAGTTTTATATCAGGCTCTTATTTTATTACTTCTGTCTGCGCACATATTCATATAGATTCATCAGTCACTGGATCATTTTAACCATCTTTTGTAAAATTCATTTTTAAAGCAATTTTTTTAAGCTTTCTTTATAAAATTCATTTTTGAAAACATTAAATCCAAAAATTTTTGGAAAAGATAACTCTTAATATAATCATAGGATTTTTAAGCATTCTTAAAAAGTTTTGTTCCGAAACTGATTTGTTCTAACTATATCTAATTTATTTCTTAAATAAGCAAAATATTGTTTCTATATAAAGCTAGAATTAAAGACTGAAAATGCGACATGATGATGCTAAGTGGGTGTCAGATAAAAAGTTTCGTTCTCTCTCTTCTTCTTCTTCTTTTTTTTTTTTTTTTTTTTTTTTTTTTTTTTTTTTTTTAAAGAAAACTGTTTAAAATGTGTAAATATGAAAGAAAATTCTTTGATGATCTACTGAATAATTACTGCAGAAAACTCTTCTGTCTATTTAACTCACGTGAGTTTAAAATTTATTAATTTTATAACCAAAAAATAATAACACCCTCGTTCAAATAACTGAAAAATCAACAGTTCGAAAAAAATTCGTATTAAAAAGTATTCCAACAATAAAATTTAAACTGGGAACTCGAATTTTATTTTTGGATGAATTTTTTTCTACGTATTAAAACATTAGACTACTACATTAATTACTATACTGTAATTAAAAAAAATACATTCATGGATCATTTTTTGGTGAACAATTCCTGTATATTGCTGTGTCGCAGAAGGGAACGAAAATCCCTGGTAGCTTCATGGCCAACTGTACTCTTGTCTTTCGTAAACTGGAGGTCAATTCCGATGTTGCATCAAAATGTTCTGCAGTGTGTGAGGCATATGACATTTCCTGGTGAGTGAGCGGAATGTTATTTCTTGTGCCTTTAGGCCCAACTGCGGTTCCTCTGGAGCACACACGGCAACATCGTCATCTGCACTAACAAACTTCTCAAAACTAATGCGAAGGTTTGTA
The DNA here is from genome assembly GCF_044657685.1 of Stegodyphus dumicola. Taxonomy (NCBI): domain Eukaryota; kingdom Metazoa; phylum Arthropoda; class Arachnida; order Araneae; family Eresidae; genus Stegodyphus; species Stegodyphus dumicola. The sequence goes on from NC_140768.1 coordinate 233,059,827, forward strand.
ACGTCTTGTAGACTATTCCATTCGTCAGACTATTTCATTCATCACCTAACTCGCCAACAGAATTAACTTCTTTGTCTCCAGACTGCTAAAACAATTCTGTATGTGCTGTGACGACACAAATTTCCAGGGTGCGGCGATAGCTTTTGTTGCAACAAGTACACTGCAAGTTGACGTTTCTGTCTCCTCTCCTTTTCAGCTACGCAAATTGCAATTCTCACAAGTCACTTGCGATAAGCTGAAGATGACTTGTTGCATTTGTAGGGGGCTGGAATTGAAAATTTTTATTGAGATCATGCATGTTATAGGCTGTACACTTGCCCAGTGTCATACGAAGATACCTATTCTGAGCCACACTTCCACTATTAAAATGAAGAGGCAAATCACATAATGATAAGTTATCGATCCAAACTTTGTTATGGAGAGAGTAGATGCAAAGTAAAGTGCTGTTTATGTTCCTAAAAAAACTTGGTTTCTTGTACATACAGACCACCCAAGCATGATGTTTACCACTGCCGTTTGCATTACTCACAAGGAGAATAGTTAAACGTTGTTTGCTGCGTGCTCCATCATGGCACTTGTCAAATTTATTTCCGAGTTTACAACTTGGGAAAAGATATTGCAAAAAAGTCAAGTTTCGTTCATATTGCAGATATCACATAAGGTATACTTTTCTGTTACTTGGTCAAATTGATGCAACTAGTTGTTTGCTCCTTCTTTATCAATTTTATTGGCACATCTGATTAAATTAAATGTTGCTTTTAGACAGCAGCTATTGGGACAACTGAAATCTTGAATATCTAAATTTTTTACAGTCACCTTTGCTTTGAATTACAGGTCCACTTAAAGGTACGCAAGAAGTGCAGGTATAATTTAACCATTCTAGAAGCAAAGTTTTGACATTTCACATCTTCGTACTTCGTACTTCGTACTGCGAAGCAGCTTAGATTTGTTTTCGGAACGCGATGCTAGAGCATTGAAGTTTCGAGACCTTTAAGCTTTGTGAAAAAGGTAGATTTGGTAATAATTCCATACATTGTGGCATTTCTTTTAATTCACTGCGATCTACTTCCTTTAGGAGTTTTTTTTTTTTTTTTTTTTTTTTTTTTTTTTGTAGTCTGTGTCTGTATTCGTTTCCTTGGCCATGAATCATTGTTATTGCTTGCAATTTAACTTCAGTCGTTACGTCCTGAAAGCTACCAGAGTGCCATCTACAGGTTTTTCGAAGAGTGCCGCTAGAGCTTTCCAAGAACAAGAACATCTCGCGGCGTGCCGAAATTTCATAGGTAACTATACTACAGACCATTAAATTTATTTAAATATTTTATTGTAAATGCACTACACTTAAATTTTAACTACAATAGTCGATCAGTGTTACTCATGCTGGATATTTAGAGCTTAAATTGCGCCGGAGTTCACCTAAGACCTGCTCTGGTACTTATCAGTTTTTAAGGTAAATCTTAATTCTAAACACCGGAGCCCTAAATAAAAAGGTTCAGGCTCTTCCTTTATGTAATGAAACATAGTTTCAACAGACAAATTTTAGTTTGATAACAAATATGCCTTAAAATTCGGATTTTAACTTTCTTAAAATTCGGATTTCACCTGTCTTTCCCTAGGGAATAAACACCTTCGCGGAGGTTGACACTTTTAAGGAAAGGAAAGTCCCCACTCACATGTCGAAGGCTTATTCTTCAGGTAGTGCAATGAATTATGAGAGCGGATAAAATGTTTCGTTTCAAAAAATATTAAAAGTTATTACCTTGCAGTCCATATCCAAGGCTAGTGACCTCTCACTGCAGAACACCTGCAGGCTTGAACTATGTAACCAAATACTGGGGGGGTAGAAAAACTGACATTTTTGTAGACATTGCACTTGTTCTTATGTTGTTATTGGATTGGTTTCGGGGGGAAATTTTGTTTTCGCAATCGCATTCTTCTTGACAACAAGAATTATATCGGCTGAGCTTCGCAGTCAGAAAATTGGACTCTTTATTTCGAAGCTACACTTGTCCTTTCAAATTTCTTTCCACACTGTCATACTGTTTCTAGCATTCTCTCTAGTCTCATTAGTATCACTTTAAGCGTTTTACTCTTTTCCACTAGTGTACTGGAAAAAGGATGGTTTCTGTTTCTCTCACCCTTTTAAATGGGATGTTATACCATGTATCAGGTCCTCAATTTAGTCGGAGGTAGGCTGAGCTATTTCTTAGTTTTTGAATGCAATTCTAAGTCCATGAGCCCCAAATAGTATTTTATTTAATTTTAAGTATAAAATTAAGCCCAAATTTAGCATTTTAAGTATGAAATTTAAACAAACAATAACAATAAAAATGAAAAATTATAAGAAAGATGTAAAATTTGTGGCTTTATTTGATATTAATGGAAAAATTTCATGTTCGCGAAATTCATGTAAATCCTTAAAATACTTCAAAAATGCGCGAGCAAAATCATAGTAACACTACTTACCCTTAAAATAAATATATAAAATACTTGACAATGGAGTGGAAACAAGTGACGCCATCTACTGAAAACATGTGCAACTAGAAATTACCATGAACATCAAACAGGAGAAAATATTACTACTCTTATTCTAGTCGTTCCCAAAACTTTTAGTGTAGCGTTCCATCTGCATATAAATGACTGAAATAAATATTTTACATCGCATCTGAATTTTTTACCATATTTTTACTTCAACATAAATTATGCAATGAAATGAAAATTACATAACTTAATTAATAACATAAGTAATGTAATGAAATTTAATAAAATGTTATGTAAAGAAAAAGCAACAACAAAATTGTTCCCTGATAGATTTTGGAAACTATCTCGCTGGTATTTTCATATTATTCTTCAGAAAGATTATCTAAAAATAATATTTATTGTCTTTGTAGAATAATGTTCGTGGTCCGGCTAAAAATTCTAAATGGACTGTAACTCTTAATTAAACTAATTAACAAACTAATATGTAATATCATTATCTTTATTTTACTAATTTGTGAAAGACACTCAGGCTTCCACACTTACTCTCTGCTTCGCCATTGAAGCAAAACTCTCCAACTAATTAACATTCTTTTTGTAACAACAGTAGCGATGGCAGCACCATCTGGTTTCAAAGGGACTTAACAGTTCGTTCCATAGATTCATGATAGATTTTATATACTAAATGTAAGCCCCACTATTCTCGACCGAATTGAAGAATGGTTTAAATTGAAATGTCTAGCCAACATATCTGTGACCTGTCCAGCGTTCAACCCTTGTTTGCAGTCTCCCAACGATCTGTTTCGAATAAATTTTTTGATGTGCTTCGTGTTATCTCATCTTGTGCACGGAGAGAGTTAAATTTTTATTACTGCTAAATAAACTCGAGTTATTTTTTATTATTCTCATTTCCAAAAGCATTTCCAGTAAACGTAAATATTAATCATCTGACTACGTCAGATGATGCCAGACACATTTTTTTAATCTTGCCTTTCTCTTTTCTTTGATATTTTTTCCCTTCGCCTTTATGAATCATAGTAACCACGACGCTAACAATAGAAGTTAGTGCTAACAATAGAAATTATAACTAAAGTAACAATGAGTAATAACTAAAGCAAACAATAACTACAGTATGCAACTCTTCGCTTAAAGCTTAATCTCATAATATTTTTAAATAACATCAAAACAGAATGCAAATTATAAAATTAGATCATAATAAGGCTCATAATATCCTATTTTACTTTATTACTGAAACCTTCAATTTCCCAATTTTAAATATATAAAAATAACGTCTTACCAGAAAAAAGTTGTGGTAACACTTAGTATTTTGCAACCATAAATATTGATTCTGACTGAATCCTCGGCATATGTGTATTTTTCACTTCTCCTTATATAATATAACATCATACAAACAGACGATAAAATATATGCTAATTCTTGTAATTAATCAGTGCAATAAGAATTAATAAAAGTAAGGCAATAATAAAATAAAAATAAATTAGCGTATATGTTTATTATTTTTATTTATATTAAATACTTAAATTCCTAAAATTTAAATTATATATATAATTATTTAAAAAATTCAAAGGCTTTAGTGATTGTCTAAAAATTACATCCTATTGCATATTTTGGGAATCCCACTTAATTATTTTCATATCTTTTTTCAATGAAATCGAACAAAATTATTTTGCAAAGCCTGTTTAGAATAGTGTTATAAGATATTTCTCCCACCTTCTTGGCGAGCCATCGTGGTGTGGTGATCTGCACACTGGGCCGGTATTCCAGAGGTCCATGTTTCGATTCCCGTCGAAGGCGGTTGCTCATCTTTCATCTCTCTTGCTTCAAAAAAATCCTAATGTCTCTACAGTGGCGCCCGAACTAAAAGGGTGTTGGATGATGATTCTCCTCACCCAGGATTTGGCGAATGGGTTCCATAAAAACTCCAGCCGCCCTTTAAAAAGGGGGAGTATATAAGGTATTTCTCCCACCTTCTTGGCGACCCTTCGTGGTGTGGTGGTCTGCATACTGGGTCGGTATTCCAGAGATCCGTGGTTCTATTCCCGGCGAAGGCGGTTGCTTATCTTTCATCTCTCTTGCTTCCAAAAAAATCCTAATGTCTCTACAGTGTTTGTGTTGTAAGTTTATTACACATTTTATGACTACAGTAAAAGTCAGTAAGTAACCCTTCCCGAACTTGGGATTACGTTATTAACCCCTTAACCTACGATTTAGATTTCGAAGATGTTGGGCCGAAATTGTATACAAGCTCGCGCAGCGTTCGGGACATTTGCACGACTTGTGCAACACGGTAATCCGGGCAATCATAAACATGACGAATTATGTAATTTTCGAAGAAAGTATAGGTGAATAATTATTGATGATACATCCAATGACGATCAACTACCAGAGTCCTGGCCTTGGAAAGAAATAAGAAATAGTCCAAAACTCTGAGACTATACGATGACTCCTGGCATAAGAGAGGAAGCCTTATGTCAATTAGAAGGAAGTAGAGGAGAATTTGATATATTTAATCTAATATTTGATGACATATTTTTTAACAATATTGTATTCGAAACGAATCAGTATGCAGATCAGGTACGAGAAAATCCACATAGAACACGAGTGTAAAAAGTGTAAAGTTCCGTTACATGTACCAGAATGCTTTGAAATATATCATACCGTTACAGATTACTAATTTTGTATTTTGGATTTTTGTATAAATAAACATTTTGTAATACTTGCGTCTAGCACAATTATTGCATCAGACTGTAATTGCGTATCAAATATTCCCCGTAACTTCTGGCCCGATCATCCCACTTCTGGCCCGATCATCGTACGCGGGCTATGCCCGTCATTGTAGATTAAGGGGTTAATATACGTGGCGAGTAAAACAAAATCGCATTCCCCAAAGTTAACTTTCTATGAACTGAGTAGGTATAGATCAGGTTAAGAAACTCAATATAATTAATACAAACTTTAATGTTATTGTAATTAAAAGGGGAAAATTGAAACAAATATTAATTGAAAGATTTCAATTATTAGCTAATTATCGAAGAGGGTAGATGCACTTTTAAGAAAAAGGAGGCATCTAGCCTCTTCTAATTTCGTATTTAGGGCTAACGTATTATATTGTATATTCAGAAGTTTTGAAAATTTCGGTAATTTTTATTCTGTTGAGATCAGGTTGTCATTCTGAATTAAAAGCGGTCGTAAAGATGTCATAGTAATAACACTTTTTATCGAAATAATCTAAGTATTCTACTTCACAGAAGGGAAGACAGAAGCAGCAAACAGTTAACGTGCCAAAATCCAGCAATTCTATACTTTTTTAAAAACCTGACATTTTCATTGTTTCATTCTACAGAAGTCAATGCACAGTTTAAGAGGAAAACAAGTGATCTCAGTGTGTTACATGCAAAATTATTAAACTTGGAAATCTGTTCAGCAAATTGTCCGGAGCTATATTTATTGGTAGGCATTGTCAACAAACATTGCCTTATTCGAAAAACCTACTTGAACGTCTATAAACGATTCCAAAAAATTACCAAAAACACACACAAATCATCCAAAAGTTTCATTTGCCAACATGTGAAAAAGTATGTCGGTGTATAATAACAATCTAGCTGGGATCTCGACAAGTGATCTCAAACTCATATTTCATGAAGGCCGAGTGCATGATATAAAGCAGCCGACGAGCCGAATTAGTTTTAGCAACATAATTTTTTGAACAAAACACACTATTTTAATTACTAAATATATATCAAAACGTACATAAACAATCATAAGAATGATGCAAAAGAAAAATTCCAATTTTTATTTATTTTATATCTAAAATCTAAATTTCTGTTGTTTACACTTTGTAAATCAAAGATATCGATAGCTTAGTATTAGATTTTTTAGATTAACATTAATTTCAGATAATTCTAATACGTTGAATTAACCATTTTTAACTTAATATAATAATCAACATGTTATGAAAATTTCCAAGAGGGACAGAACTTGAGAAAAAATAATGACAACCTATTATCTTTCATGTATTTGTTAAACATTTCTTTGACGCATACAGAAAAAATACATATATTTTTATGTAAATAATTATAAGTTTCCTTACTCTTTACTAAAATTTCACTTCAGGACCTCATGGCGTTTCGATGTTAATAAAGTTTGCAACTTTGGAGAAAAATCACTAGAAAATACCTTTATCAAGAATTGTAGATGCTCATCGGTCAGTTGTGTTCTTTTCTTATTAATTTGTAACTGTAAAAAAAAGGCTATTCACATGCAAATGTATTCTCAAACAAAGCAATTATTCTTAGCGCAAAACTTCGTAATTGAACATATTTTGTTAACAAATACAGATTAATATTAATCAAGTATGTTTCTTCAAATATTTCAATAAGATTTATACCACACCACATTATAAATTAAGTAGCACATTTATAAATTTTCTGGAGGGTTATTTGCGTTCTTTTTTAATGGCAATGAAAATAGTATAAAACTGAAGTAAAAGTCATTAAAATTTTTAACATTTCTTCAAATGCTTGCTTTAATAATTAATTTCATAATAAGGCTAATTAAAGTTGGGAAATGTATTCTCAGGCCGAGTAAAATTGTTCAGGGGTGGCATGCGGGCCTCAAATTTGAGATTGTTGGTGAAGATAGTATTTCAGTCCAGGTTTTGGAAGCTAATAATCATTTTTGAATAAGATATGTATAATCAAATTTCTTACATAAAAATTGCCACTGGATTCTTAAATAACAAAGACCACCATATTTCTCAGTTCAATCCAGGTTCAAATCCCTACTAATAGGTTGGGTGCCTGCTACCCTTCTAGGGTTTATATTTATTTTAACTAACATTTATTTTAAGTTTAAACTATCTTTCCTGTTAAACTTTACTTTCCACTGGAATTGCCAATGCCAGAGTATGTAAATTTTAGTAGAACGCGCAAGGATTCAAATTGTCAGCGGAAGTATTCTGAGTTAAATAGAAGGGAAACGAGTTCGAAGGTGTGCTTTCTTGCTTTACGAGCGTGGAGGTGGCTAGTTAGAAATTGAAGAACCACGCGTTTCGGCCTGTGTGCTTGCCTCGGCAGATTGTTAATCTTTCAACGTAATATTCAGACGTTTGCTGAATTATCAGCGGTATCTTAGAACGCGGTGAGGTTAGTTACGTTTAGAGAGCCTCGTAGTTAGTGACTTGTTATTATCTCTTTTCAGTTTCTTATTTTTATTTTACCTCCGAGTCGGCGTAGTTTGTGAGCGTCAAGAGCACGCATTTGTAATTTCTAAAGTTGAATAAAAAGGGATTTAAACCCTTCTCAAGACTTTGTCTACTTTCCAGTTCTCAGCAGTCACCACTATTGTTGCGTGCAGGTTGGAAGTGCGCAACGTTACATTGGCGCCCAAACACTTGTCGAACTGAAATGGCCGAAAATTGTATGGAAGTTGCTGGACAACAAGAAATGGCAAGCCAATTGGAAGGATTTGGATACCTGGTCCAGACGATGAGAGCGTCAATTAAGCCAAACGTCAATTTCGATGGAAAAAATTCGGTGGCGATATTTCTAGAAACCCTCGACAATCACTTCCAGCTCTACCCTGTGCCTGAAAGACAAAACGTTGCCATCGCCACATCTGCACTAAGAGGACAGGCCGTGCTATGGTGGAAGAATATAGGCAAATTTTTACTAGGGAAATTCGGAGGCCAGACATATACATTTGAAAATTTCAAAAAATCGTTATTAAAGGCCTTCCCCATAGTGAAAGATCGAGCAAGGCTAGAAGCCGAACTGTATAGTTTTTATCAACGGAATATAGAAGAGTTGACGGACTTTATTCTGCGAAAAATTAAGCTGACGGATATGCTGTATGGGAAGAAACCCGACGCGGAGATTATTGAAATAATCTTACCAAGATTGTTACCTGCTGTTCAAGACTGCTTCGAAATTAGAAACCTAAGCACATTGCAGGAACTCTTCGAATTGGCGGTCAAGTTTCAAAATCGCAGAATAGCGGAAAAAGCTAGAGGGGCATCGTATTCTCAAAGTATCCGAAGGCAATCTTCAAATGAGCAGACCAGAAATGCAAACCGCTCTTATGGGGAAAGAGGTATCAAGCTAACTCATCGAACCTCGAAGGTCAAGGCCCAAAAAGGAAATTTGAAAACAAACGTCCGCGTACCCAGAAGGCAGAAGTTGAAAGGAAAGCTTTAAACGAGTAGAGGGGCCTGTGAAAGCGAGGGTCCAGACCCCGGAAGTTTTGAAAAAAACCCTCAAAAAGACACTTAAATACGGTCATCGTAAGGAACTCACAGTTACCAATTATACATGTCCTGGTTGACGATGTACCAGTAGAAGCCCTCATCGATACAGGAGCAGAAGGTAATTTTATGAGTGATATTTTTTTAAGAAGAACTTTAATAGGTTTCGATTATTTAAAAATAAAAACACAGAAATCAAGCAGCAAGGACAAACTTGTCAATGTATCGGTAAACTATCTTTAAAGATACAGGTCCAAAATGAAAGCCTTAAAGTATTAATTTTTGTAGTAAAACATTTGCAGGTCCACTTATTTTAGGTATGGAGTTTTTAAAAGCCGCGAAGGCCAAACTGAATTTTCAGGACAGTTCTATTGTGCTGGAGATGGACCGGAGAGTGGTGGAACCAGTGGAACAACCGCAAGTTGACCTTAGCCATTTGAATGACCATGAACGTCAAGCCATCCAGCAAGTGGTGAGTACTTTTTCAAACTTGTTTTCAGAACGGCCTGGTAGCTGTCAAATAGTTACGCATGAGATACAGTTAACTGCCGACAAACCCTGTAGGACTAAACCTTATCGCTATCATAAACAGAAAGAGCTAATCATAGAAGAACATATTCAGGAAATGTTAAAGAACAAAATAATAACGCCCATAAATAGTGAGTACGCGAGTCCAATCGTACTATGTAGGAAAAAGAACGAGTTTCCTCCTTCGGATAACAGGGCTTGGAGGTTTGCTATCGATTACAGAAAACTTAATAGTATTACTAAATTCCCAGTTTACCCTTTGCCGGTTATAGAGGAAATTATTAGAAAGATTAAATCTACAAGGTACATGACTACTTTGGAGTTAACGTCTGGCTACTATCAAATAGCTATGAGACCCGAAGACATACATAAAACCGCGTTTATAACAAAATCGGGCACTTATGCATTTTTACGCCTGCCCTTTGGGTTGTGTGGGGCCCCATCAACATTCCAGAGAGCTATGGACATTGTTCTAAAGCCTGTCCTAGGAAAATCGACTTTAATCTATCTAGATGATATAATTATAACGAGTAGTACTTTGGAACAACATATTAAAGATCTAGAAGAAATTTTTAAATTATTAAAAGAGGCCGGTCTTACAATTAACGCCTCAAAATCCAAGTTCGCAACTAAAGAACTTAAATATCTGGGTTATAAAATTTCGCAAAAGGGTACAGAAACTCAAGATTCAAAAATAAAAGCAATCAAGAGTTTTCCACCTCCCAACACCGCCAAGAAACTTTTTTCTTTCCTTGGGTTATGTTCTTATTATCGGTCATTCATAAAAGATTTTGCTAATATTGTTGAACCCTTGTTAGTAATTAAAAGAAATAAAAGTAAATTCACCTGGACAGCAGAAGCAAACACCTTATTCGAAAGGTTAAAAGAAGCGCTTATCAATGCCCCTGTTTTGAAATTCCCGGAGGGGGACGAAAACCCGGAAATTGCAGCAGATGCGTCGGACTATGCTGTGGGTGCAGTTCTTATGCAAAATGGCCATCCTTTGGCATTTTTTAGTAAAACGTTGAATCATACACAAAGGAATTACACAGCTACAGAGAGAGAAACATTAGCCATATTAATGGCTGTACACAAATTTCGAGTTTATTTCGGCAAAGCGCCAGTAACAGTCTTTTCGGATCATGCGGCTGTTGGTAGACTTTACCCGGGGAAAAACCTAACGCCCAGGTTAATAAGATGGGCTTTAAAACTCCAAGAATATAATCTCATAATGAAATATAAACCGGGTAAGGAAAACAATGTAGCTGACGCACTTTCTCGTATAAAACTGGACGATGAAGGCAATAAACTTAAATGCGCTGTGTTGACTTCAAAAATTTTAGATTCTAGAGATACAATTATTGCTGAATTGAAAGTTGATCCTGAATTTGGAAGTATCTATGCATATTTGAAAGACCCCGAAGGCTTTGAGCACACAGATATCGATGCGATGAGAAATAGAGCAGAAAACTATGAAATAATAGATAATTTATTATTTTATACGTAAACAACAAACGAAAATCTCGAGTACAAACCAGTCATCCCAGCCTCGCTTCGATTAAGCATTTTGAAGGAATTACACGACGCGAAAACAGCGGGTCATTTAGGGGTCAGAAAGACTAAAAAGGGTACGCGAGGCGGTATATTTCCCGCAATTATACAAAATAGTAACGGCGTATGTCAGGTCCTGCAATCAATGTCAGTTAATAAATGATATTAATTACAGCCCGGCCGGGTACTTAAATAGCATTCGCGCTACATTTCCGAATGAAATTTTAGGCATAGATCTTCTTGGTCCCTTCCCCCAGAGCGAGTTAAATAAAAATCGTTTTCTTTTAGTAATAGTAGATCATTTTCCAAAATGGACAGAAATTGTTCCACTTAAACGCGCGTCAGCCAAAACAGTCGCAGATGCTTTCTTACACAGATACATTTTAAAATACGATGCACCGATAACAGTCATTAGCGATAACGGTAAACAATTCATTAGCGAAATATTTGAAAACATATGCACTGGACTTGGCATACGCCATATCAAAATGGTTCCGTATAGACCACAGGCAAACATAGCAGAAAGAGTTAATAAAAACATTGTAAAAATAATTCGAAGTTATGTTAGCACACATCACAAGCGCTGGGATGGCTACATAAATGAGTTAGCTTATGCTTTAAGAACGGCAAATCACGATACTACGGGAAAAACCCCAGCAGAACTATTTTTAGGACGAAAGTTAATTACGCCATTAGATAAATTATTCTTTGTGCAACAAAGAGAGCAAGAATTTAAACAGAAAGATGTGCAAACACTTATTGACCAGGCGATTAAAAGCTCGCATACGGCAAGAAATAGACAAAAGTTATATTATGATAGAAAACGCCGTGAAGCAGATTTTAAAGTTGGTGATAAAGTGTTGAAGCGGAAATTTTCTTTATCAAGTGCCCCAGACAATTTTACTGCAAAGTTAGCTCCAAAATTTGAAGGCCCCTATGTAATTCAAGAAATCAAGGGAGCCGTATTGTACCTTAAGAACGAGAGAGGGGAAATCTGTAAAGCAAGTTCCGACCAGGTGAAAAAATATTATAATCAAAATGATTTTGAAATCCTTAAAAGTTTCTTGCAGGACTCAAGGGTAAAAGAAGTAGAAGGTCCAGAAGTAACGTCCCCCGTTCCACCACCCAAGAAGCAGAGAACTGAAGAGAAACCTGGCCCTTCTACAACCCATGCGACGGTATCGAAAAGAAGAAATGAAAACTTTCAGACTCCAGCATTTAGGAAATACAAGAAAGCAAAGCTGCCGCGTAAAGAAACCTTGGTAAAGATGAAAACACCACTTACAACGTATCGCAGTAGAAATTCTACATCGAGGAGAACGCTTCCGAGGCCAGACAGTCAGGTGCAAACAAGGCCGCCGTTCCCGAGAACGAAAAAACAGCAGGAGGAACGAAAAGACAACCACCAACAGAAGAAATTCAAGCATGATTCCAGACCGGAGGACGCCAAGACCAGCCGTCCAGGGGAAAAACGGAAAAGACAGCAACCCGACGACTACCACTCCAAGAGGCCAGCATGCAGAGGGCGAAAAAGAAAAAGCAACATGGACGACACTCGGAGGACACTAAGGAGAAGACTGACATCGATGAAACCTATAACGTCGGAGCAGTTCTGCCAGAAGAGAATGTCGGAGTTCCAATCATCGAAAACTCAAAGATAAGTTAAATTCTTCTATAAAATTTTTTTCTTTTGTTCCGAAATGTTATGCGTAAATACGAAGTTCTATGTTTTGAAGGAAGTCAATGTGTCTCGGTTGAGACTTTGTTTTGTTTTACTTTATTTAGCTATAGCAAAAGTATTATTTTCTTTAAGTATAAAATCTAAGAACAAGCAGTTTCTGTTGGTCGAAAGACTAATTCTGTTATGTTAAGCCAAAATTTGGCCGAAGATAAAAACAACTTCGTATTCTTGTATTAATAAGAACGTTAGTTTCAGTGCCGCCAGCTTGGTGAAGAATGAGTAAAGTAAAAATTTATTTTTCCCTTATTCATTTTATGGTAAATTATAAAAATCATATGTATTAGAATTTTGTAAATATACGTAAATACTTGAAAGTTATGTAAAAGTAGAATTTAGTCTAGAAGCATAAAATTTTAGATGCTAAAAGTAAATGCTCAAAAGCAATGAATTCAAATTTAAATATTAAACTGTAGATAAAGTCATGCTTTAGAGCGAAAGCCTGCATGTCTAAAGATGAATGAGGGGGGAGTTAGAATGAATGTGTTTTGTAGGGTTCTCCACCTACACTTGAATTTTAAGAATGTTAAAGTAGCTCATCGAGTTGTAGAATGTCGAGTAAGGTGTGTCTATTTGGTCGTTGAATTCTAACAAATCATTGTGGTTAGGGGAAGTGTTGCAATACTAAAACACGAATATTCCCGTTTGACACCACACATGGTGGAGAGCCAGGGTAAAGTTAAATTCATGGTTGAATACTTGAATGAATGTGAATTAAGCAGTAACTAAGGAAAATAAATCGTTCAAAAAAACAAAAACTTATTCAGTGTCAAGAATGTGTAAATTATAATGTATTTAGAAAGATACTGATACTTATTCCTTCCAGATGCTGGAAGGAAGAGAACAGATTGATTGCTGAAGTCCAGGAAAGGTTGCTGTAAGAAGAGAGAATTAAATAAGTATCTACAGAAATTTATTCTACCTTTTGTGAGATAACAGATTTTTTTTTATGTAAACGAGGCTTTTAAAATTTAGTTCAGAATTGTGGAAACTTTTCAACAGGTCGTTTCTAGGACCTGCTTCCAAGTTTACCAAATTCTGGCAGCGGCAAATGTAGGATTTATATTTATCTTAACTAACATTTATTTTAAGTTTAAACTATCTTTCCTGTCAAGCCTTACTTTCCCCTGGAATTGCCAATGCCAGAGTATGTAAATTTTAGTAGAACGCGCAAGGATTCAAATTGTCAGCGGAAGTATTCTGAGTTAAATAGAAGGGAAACGAGTTCGAAGGTGTGCTTTCTTGCTTCACGAGCGTGGAGGTGGCTAGTTAGAAATAGAAGAACCACGCGTTTCGGCCTGTGTGCTCTCCTCGGCAGATTGTTAATCTTTCAACGTAATATTCAGAAGTTTGCTGAATTATGAGCGGTATGTTAGAACGCGGTGAGGTTAGTTACGTTTAGAGAGCCTCGTAGTTAGTGACTTGTTATTATCTCTTTTCAGTTTCTTATTTTTATTTTACCTCCGGGTCGGCGTAGTTTGTGAGCGTCAAGAGCACGCATTTGTAATTTCTAAAGTTGGATAAAAAGGGATTTAAACCCTTCTCAAGACTTTGTCTACTTTCCAGTTCTCAGCAGTAACCACTATTGTTGCGTGCAGGTTGGAAGCGCGCAACGTTACACCCTTATAAAAGTTTCACTTCCCTTAGATGCAGAGTCTTTTCAGGTTTTTGTTCTAGTCGATTGACCAAGCAATGATATACTGTTACATCCAAATCTTTAGCTTAAAATAGTACTCATAATAAGGCAGTTCTGTTTATGTTAAATTATTATCTAGTCACCTTCAAAGTAACTTTTAATGGAACACATATACTTACATCAGTACCCTGACAGTTCCGGAATTCTGTTTTGGTAACTTATCTTAGAATGCCTCTTTCATAGACTGTACGTCTTTTGGATAGCTTGGAGAGTGTGAAAAATTTGATTCCGTAAAACCATTTTAACGAGAACGTTGGAGGTCTTAGAATAAAAAATCACGCAAATAAAATGCATATGGCAGGGCTAAATTTTATTTCGGAATAAATTAATTGATAAACGAATAAATAAAATGAATAAATAAAATTTCTTCAGTTAAAATGTGTCATCGCGCGGAATATTCGACATGTTTCGCTTTGACTGTATTTGCGCTATAACGCAGATTATGTTGTCCTAGGACAGTGATGGCAAACCTATGGCACGCGTGCCATAATCAGCACTCAGATTCTCATCAGCCGGCACGCGACTAAAATATTACTTCCTTACTCAACAATCACAATAAAATGACACTATGTAATTTAAATAAGTATTTTAGTCTGTTCTCGAACGTTTTACTTACTTATCGCATAATACTACTGGAATAGCCCTAAACCCTAGGTATAAGATTTTCATACATTACCATAGAAATTATATACATATTTATTGATCCAATTTATGACGTTTCAATTGTTTGAGCCAGTCATACTACTTTTGACATGCCAAAGAATACGCCAGAGTTGAAGCAGATAATGTTTGCTAAACGAGTTCAAATTTATTGCAGACTGCCGGTGAGTTTTAATACTTTCAATGTTATATAGATTCCAGTTTTCAGATCAAAGCATTATGATGTAACTTCTGAATAATTCTAATTTAATACCTTAAACGGAATGTACAAATATAATGTAAATAATAATAATGTTTGATAATATAGCAAAATACGAAAGCTTAGTAGGGAAACCAAGCGTATTTACATGCGCTCAACCAAAATAAGCCCAATAAAGCCAAAAAGGAGCATATGAAATCTAAAGTTAGAAGTTTAGCAAAGAGATGTCCAGGTTAACGGTTACTGCTGTCCCCTGTTCATATGTGAGTCTGAAGCCATACATTGTTGATTCGTGAAAATCCAATTCCTTACTATTGGCTAATAATGTTACCTCTTTTTAGTATATGATGTATGATATTTAATGTTTCATTTTTTAATTTTGTGCTTTTCTATACTTCAGGTTTTGAACCCTCATAAATGACTTTAGCAAAAAAGGTAAAATTAAACATTGATAGTGGAAAATCATTTCAAAAGACCTGGTAAGAGTTAAGAGTCATTTGGAGTTATTGAACACAATAGGAAAGCATTATGCATTCTGTGTGGGGAAAGTGTTGTGCGTCACACATCTAGTGTCAGACGGTACTTTAACACCCACAAGATTGCTGCCGAACTTGATGAAGCTAAATGGAAGGTGTTTATTGAACGGAAATTGAGGAATTATAATTAGCAGAAAGTTGGTTTTTTCAATTATCTTTCTAAAACAAACCATCTTTCAAATTTCACTGTGCCTGGCAAAACATGGTAAACCGCTCTCTGATGGGGATTTAATCAAAGAGATTTTGGACACGCGCCCTTCCTTCCCCCAAAAAAACGTTTGGGGCACGCGGCCCTAAAAAGGTTTGCCACCACTGTCCTAAAAGATATAAAACACATTATCGCATCGCTTTTTTCTTCTATAGAAAGCAAGCTGACGTCCTGTGGCACCCGAATCCGTTTATTGCAGATTAAGCACATATGCCATGGGTTTTTCGCGAACTTTCTCCGTAATTGTTTTTTCGTATATCGCTGGCTTACTATTTTCTGACTGTTGGCTCTGCACGTACTGACCATGTTATCCTATCTCACTGAACTTTTGGAATGGCCTTGCATATTGGCATTTCTTTCTACCACTGTTTTTGAACTGTACCTGTGAATTTTTCTGCTTGCACCCAGTATTCAACTGATTTGCCTATTAAGCATGTAAGCGAAGCTTGTATTGATTGGCTCACTTCTGATTACTTACGTAATAACCTTCTTATGCCACTGAATTGCTATCTTCATGCACCTCACTTTTATGAGGAGTTATGCCATCTAATATTATTTTCCGAAACTAATACGTGATCGAAAATCGTCAATGTTTAGTTTCCCTGACATTGCGTTTACGCGCGAGAACCCATGGACGCCTGAGCCGAAGCACCGGTCTAGGCATCAAATTGGTGACAGCCGGAACAAGTTGTGCGAAATTGCCCAATAATCCCGGCATTTAGAACATGTAAAGTTTATTCACAACATGATTTCGTTAGCCAGCACACGTTACTATTTTGCCCTTGCTGATGTTAGGCTGAGTTGCTGATACGCCTTGTGGCCATTTAAAAAGTCTGTCGCCGAGTAGGCTGTTGAGTTAGCCTAGTTAGCCATAAACTAATTGTTAGTCAGCAAGACTACTCATCTTTGAATTTATTGTTCAATCATTCTTAAACTTCACCGCAAGTAGACGGTGTTATTGTAAGCACGACATGCGTGCAGTTGAGTTTGATGAAGAATTAAAGGATTTATTTTACCCCTTCTTCTCTGCTGGTATTATTCACGCCTATGTAAGAAGTCGCCAGGTTTCCTAGTAAAATCCTTTCTACTTTATGATAGAGAAGAGGACAAGATCTTACAAGGCATTAGAAGTAATTTAGTCAAGAAATTTTTAAAATGGCGATTTTTTCTGTTAAGTGACTATAATATAATGTTAAAATTTGAAGTTTGATGGAAAGTAAAAATTTGAACATGCAAGACAATTTTTAAGAAAATGTTCTCTCAAAAGTATTTTAATTGAAAGCAATTGATTTACAAAGATTTCTGCAGAAGAGTACGAAACTTAAATAGCATAATATACTATGGAATTTCATAAATTAAGAATTCTGATGTTAAGAATTTTGTTTTTTTGATCACAAAACGTAGTCACTTTCGTTCCTAAATTTGAAACCATCTTGTGCAATTCTCATAACAGCGTAAAAATGAGGTATATATTTGCAGTTTTAAATCAAGGGATAAAATATGGTTTTACCAATGCGATTATTGAAATTTCATTTTGACGTTTCTGGGGTGATGACGAGTGCCATGATGCGTAAAGGACTGAATTACTGATGAACAGGAAAAGGAATACTTACGTCACAATGAGCATATAGGTACTATAAAAATGAAGACAAATTTTTGAAGCTGCATAATATTTTGCTAGAGAATAAAAAAGAAAAATAACAGTGGTATTCGAATGAGATAAAGAATTACTACAGTATTTCCAACTTTTAATCACGTACAGATTAGAAATTCAAGTGAAATTTGGTCTTAGTCTTAAATCGAGTAATTAAAGTTTGAAAATGCTTAGTTCAAAGTACGATAATTATTTAATTAACGGTTTATACCTATCTCGTCATGAATAATGCCTCTGAATGTGAAGGAATTCTAAGATGTAACTTGATGAAATTTAGCCAGAAGATTCATTCTATCACTCTTTGCTGAATTCTGTCATGATAATTATATCTTTGCTCGTTGACTGAACAATAATAAAAAAAATAAATTCTGAAATACAATTTCTTCTCTCTTGCAGCAGGGACTGTCACATGTTTTTGTACCAAAGCATGAACGAATTTTAAGGGCGAATCTTACACTGAAGACGGATAATTTTCGTTCCAGAAGTGAAGTATTAATGAGGTTATACTCTACTTTTCAGGTTATATTTGTAAAAATACGTTTCTTATAGTGAGCGCATTTCAAGATGGAATTTTTTCATATGTGAGCTTACGCATTTCTATTTAAGATATGTCACACACGTAACCATTATTATTTCCTACTTTTCTAACACCATAGTTTCTTGGCAACATAAAATGCATTTTTTTGAGCAAGTTGAACTTTAAAATTTCTTTTTGTAGCATGGCATTATAGAAATTCGAATTCTTGGCTTTTCTTCGGAATGATTAAAAAAAATTAAGTACTTGAGATAAGGCAATAAAAGTTTTGGCAAATTAAATATTTTATTGGCATATAATGGTACTTATGATAAAACTTTATGTTTTCTATTCCTTTACCGAAAACATCGTATTTACTCGCATATGTTTCTCCATTTTTACATCCTTTGATGAAGTAAAGGAGATATTGCAATCGCGAAGATATCCTATTTCAGCGAAAATGTCCATTTTAACCGTTCTAAAACCCATTTAGAAGTTGTTTTATTTATTTTTTTTTTTAGCATGACATCTGTACGTACGGACAGCTCCCCGGGGGTTGACTCGGGAGAATTCTTGAGAAGTACTGGCTAGGATTTGTACTTAGGCAGTCTCAATCACGGGGATATAAAAACAGTCTTCACAGGACTAGAACCTCCGTTCTTTCGAGGGATGGTTCAGGCAGAGGCTGTACTGGTACTATCTTTGTCTGAACCTTGGCTGTGGGGTCGCAACATGGTTAGATTTTTTGGCCATCCTTAGGTGTTTGGTTCCCTTCCGTCCCTTCGACGGGGACTGACAAGGTATGGAACAACACCGTCTGAATTATTCGTTACTCCCCGAGTGGTGCCCGGAGGAAAGATGACTTCGTAACTTTCTTTGTCTTAGCGTTCAATCCGTTCTCATGCTTTGTATAAAGCCGAGCCTCTTGAATGGCCCTCGGAGTTCGGAAGTTCAACCTGAAAGGTATATACCAGGGCAGGTGTTCGTCTCTGGATTTCTGTACGTACACACAGAATAAAAGACTCTTTTTTTCCAAAAGGAATTGTAAATTGGATTTAAAATAGATTCAGAACAGATTTTATATGACATCTGTATGTACGAACATATGTATCTCGCATAACACAAAAACGAGTAGCCTTAGAACGGCACCAACTTCAGTGACTTTTGGCTCACTGGGACAAAAAGTTAACTTTTAATTTTATGTGCCGAAAAGTTGGTCGAATCGCATGCTTCTGCTTAGAAACTTTAATTGTAAAAATAGTTTTTATAACACTATTTAACGGTATCTGCTGTTGTAGGTTTTTCTGCAGTTTACAATTTAACGAATATATTTTGAGTTTTTATGTATTTTTGCTTTGAGTGAAATGGGAACTGAATTGATTGAATGAGAAATATATCTCTAACAAAATTCGAGGAGATAAATGACATGCAGCAAGAAATATGTACAACCTAATAGGCCGTAAAGTCATGTGGTGCCGACATCAGATGTTTTTACTAATTTTAGTACACGAAATCGAGAAAGAAAAATTATGCCAATAATTTAATTTCTGAAAGATGTGTTTACAGACGGAACATACCAAATGAAAAGTATTCATAGATAAACTACTATAACTATCACAATACTATTTATTTAACAGAAACCTACATTCCAATAAGACTGCACCGTAATATTAACATTACAATATATAAAAAAGATATCTCCATTTCTTCTGGTGAGACAGATCTTTTGTGGCAGGTCAAAACGGGTGCGGACACCCCAGGCAAATGCTAAATTTCAACGTTCTACGACTAATAGTTTTTGAGTTTATACAAAAAATTCGTTTGAAAAGTTCGGGAAGGATAAAAATAACGTTTATATCCGAAATTTTTCGCGATTACAATATTTCCTTTTTGCTTCGTATATTCGAAATGAAGAATATTTCCAGTATTAATTGAAGTAGAAAGGATTGAGCATTGGAAAGCTATCGAATGTGTTTGTTAGAAATAAAGGATAGATTCATTACAGAAATAAGCAATAATTGAGTGAAACTTATGCAAACGTAAATTAGTCGGAAATTTATCAAGATCAAAATTTACGAAGTCCGTTATATGATCAGTGATATAATACCAAGGCATACTATGACAACAAACGCAGGTAATTCTAGATAAGTTATTTTACATTTGTATAATTTATTATCGTAAAATAACTCGTTGTCAAATGTTGTATTAATTAAAACGCAGTTTTTAGTCACTTTCTCTCTGTCACTATTTTGAAATATCTGAAGCAGAACAAGCGAGTTCTTTGAAGCTTATTTCAACCGGAATCTATAATTTAGCCTCAGTTATAACGTTAAATGTATTACCTGTTTCTGTTCTATTGCTTTCTGACCTTTTAATGATTGAGAGTTAAAATCTATTTCCGTAAAGAGGTCGCTGTTGAGAAAGTAAATATTATTGTTGTTAATTTTTTCTTAGTCATCTAGAAGAGAAGCTTTGAACCTTATAGCGGACTAGGATCTCTGATCTAAGTGATTAGAGGGGCATACGAGGCTATCTTTCCCCGATAAATATTCTTCATTCCGAATTTACGCAGTATTTTTATGGCATTTGTGAATTCTTTTAAATTTCATCGGCAGAAGCATGAACGGTATGTATGACTTTATTGATTCATTTATAAAAATTTATTATGACTGCAAAGTAAGTTTCGAAATATTTTTCCTAGTTTCTTCTGATTTTAATAAACATCAAAACTCGATACTTTTGAGCAATTCTTTGAGCTGTCAAAACTTTCCTCCCCCCCTTTTTTTCACCAAACTTTTAACTTTCTCTGAAAATATATTTTGAAATAGTTGGATTTTTTTAATTAATTCTAAATTTAATGAATAGAATAAAAAGCAAAATTATTAAATAAAAAGATCTGAATTTTAAGACAAATGTTTGATAGTGAATGTGAATATGAAACATTGAACAGTTTGAATTCAGAAATACTGAAGTCATACTTTAATACCCGTATGTGATATTAATGCAGTAAGAATTATGCTAACAAGTTATCTGCCAAATACTAAGAAATGTATATAAAAAATTATCAGAAATTAAAACATATTTAAATATTTTTTCGAGTTCTTTTACTTTTAAAATGCATGAGATTTGACCACGAAATGATAATCGTTGAAGACAGAATTCCCATCCCCCACCCAATGACGAGCTCTAGTCATGTATAGTCATTAGCCACTACTAAGGCCGGAAGCGGTGGTCCTTTTATTATGATGGCACCTAATATGTAAGCCATCATTGCCTCCTATGAAGGGACGGACAAAATTGAAGACAGAATCAGTAGTTACTCTTCCCACCTTTCAGTGCTTTTGAGCAGCTATTCAGAGTTAATTCTTTTCTGAAATTATGCTACTTATTATGCTAAATTATGCTAAATTTGCTCGTGGCTCACTATTTTTCTCAAGGTGAGCACTAGCTATTATAGACGTTCACCACTACTAAGGCCAGAGGCTGTTGTCCCTTTATTGCGGATGCACCTATAGATGGACTACCGTTGCCTCCTATGAAGGGACAGACAATTTACATCCATGCCTTTTACGGGATTTGAACCTGGGCCCTTCGGTACGACAATCAAAGTCACTAACCTTTTTCCCGCCAGGACATGGCTCGTTGTTAGTGTTTCAGATAACATCATGCTTATTTTTTGTATAAGGTTACATAATAGATTTTAATTATTGCCCTAGGGAAATATATCATAATTTCAAAAGCCCTCAGTTGCTGTGTATATTAGTCTATTGATATCAACAGGTATTATACATATAAAAATTAAGGAAGTCAACGTATCTTGCTGTCAATAGATATGCCATTGTTGCCAATTACTATAATGCTGCAACATTAGAATATTTACCGAAATGCCATACGGAACTGTAACTTGAATATGTTATTGGTAATTTTTTTAATTTGTATAATTAGGAAAATAACATGCCGCCCAGACGGGAAATTGTTTAGCAAATCTGACTGCCGTACTAAAGGCTCCGAGTTTGAATCCCGGAGAAGGCATGGATGTAAATTATCCGTCCTTTCATAGGAGGCAACGCTGGCTCTCCTGTTTTGTGCCTCCATAACAAAGTGACAAACGTTTTCGGCCTTATTAGTGGCAAACATCTTGCGCCCGTGATTGAAAAAAATAATACCATGGAACCATTTTGAAATGTAGTGTATGTATGATTTATGAATTATACACAGTGTTAAAAAACATGCATATTTTTGTACACTAAACTCCTACAAGCATATGAAACATGAAAATTAATATTGGCCAACATAATCATTGGAAAACAATGGATAGCAACTGCATATACACCTTATTCAAAAAAATATCATTCTGAGACAAATGTAATATATACCACAAGATAGGACGCTGAATAGTAATGAGCTCATTGATCCTAATGCTGCTCTTTTAATTATTTTAAAAAAATTCATTATCTAAATTCATTAGAATGAGTGCAAATCAGTTTAAATTATTTTACTAAGTTGTATAAAAATGACAGAACCATGTTAAAAGAGATTGTACAATATTGCATACGTCTTAATCCAAAGAAATGGATATAAAAGCATGACTTTGCTGTTTACAACATTTACTAAGAACATTATACGGTAACTCTATAAAGTATTTCAAAATTAGAAGGTAAATTCATTGAAACTAATTCATTTGATAACATGAATATCTAAACAAAAACCATGCTAGGATCTTAAGCAAATCTTATAATCTTCTAAAATTTGCATAACCAAGAAGAGCGGTATTAATAAAAGTTAGGAAAAGGAATTGTAAACTGATACGCACTTACAAACATTAAAAACATAAACAGAAATGTGGTATGATGTTGGCCAGTATATTCTAAGTATCATTATACCACTATTCACTATTAACTGTAGCAAATAGTCATAATAAGTTGCATGTCGGAAATACCAAAAAAAAAAAAAAAAAAAAAAACAACTTGCGTCTTTTTAAAAAGATAATCATAGCTCATTTACAGATAAATCTAAAAAATATACTTGTGAACTCAGAATAATAAAAAAAGAAAAAATATCTGAAAGCTTTCAGATTTTATTTTACGCTCAAAGGGGCGTTTTCTTAACGTTTTGTGCAATACTTTTGCTTATTAAACATCATGTTCTTTGCACTTAAACCATAAAATTCAATCCAACAGCAATATATAATATTTAAAAGAGCATATCTTTAGAATTTTCAATACACAATCGCTTGCGCTGGAGATAAATTTTTTTTTCCCATACAGTGTTGCCATTGCTCGCTTTGAAATCGTTGAGTTTCTTAATCAAAAACTCATAAATGTTTTACAAAATATGAAATAGATAATAAAACAAATTACAAATTTGAGCTTCTAGATGTCCATATTCGGGTGGAGATTCAAAATTTGATGGCTCTAAGAGTACCGTTGTTTTATCACAATGCAAGAAAAATACGTATATTTATGCAGATTCTTCATAATTTAATGTCTTTAAATATAATATAGGGCGATAACATTTAGTGGCAACAGTTTCAAAAGTGGTTCGCCGTTTAAAGTAAATCGACGCAAAATGTCGAAACGCAATTAATAGCTCTTCTGAGCTAATGCTCCTTTGGGTTAAAAAAAAAAAAATTCAGAATGCTTTCAGATATTATATTACGACCAAAAGGGAGTTTTTTTACTTTATTTATTATATATCATGTTCTTTGCACTTAAAACACATAAAGTTCAATTTAACAGCAATATCACAAAATATTTAAAAACAGCAAAACAACATATCTTTAGAATTTCCGATACACAGTCTCTCGCGCTGGAGAGAAAAATGTTTCCTTTTGTACAGTGTTGCTCGCTTTGAAATCGTTGAGTTTCTTAATCAAAAACTCGTTGAAGGTTCACCAAATTTGAAATAGATAATAAAACAAATTCGAAATTCAAAATTCGGCCTTCCACGTGCCCATGTTCGGTTGGAAGACTACTTTATTCAAAATTTAATGGCTCTAGGTACCGCTGTTTATTTACAGTACGATAAACATTCATGCAGTTATGCAAATTGTTCGTTATTTAGTTTCTATAAATACATGGCGATAATATTTGGTGGCAACAGTTTGAAAAGTGAATTGACGTGAAATGCCGTTCTGAAATTAATGGCTCTTCTGGGCTAACGCCTTTTGGACTAATAAGCGTTAAACTACCAAACATTAAAGCAAACGTGATTCTAAATAACCGAAATTATAATATATTACGGCTAAACGTTTTTAATGTTTTTTCCTAGTTTCAGGTAGGTTCTCATTCCCCACTACTTCAAGAAATTACGATAATGCAAGTTCTGCTCATTCTGAATGCACTCCTTTACATTTCTATAGGAAAGATGACACAGATAAGTAAGTTACATAGGATTAAATGCATTATTTAGAAAGTACTTAATAACTAAATGAATGAGTTGTTTCAATTACATGAAAAGTCATGCTTAACTTATATTTCCCATATAATTCACTTTAGATTTTACAGATCACAAGTCTTTTCTATACAATTTTACAATTACTTCGGGGCCTTAATTGATATCTAAAATGCAAAGAGTAATTTTTAATGTTCCATCTGATAGCTTTTCTTCTGGATCGTAAGTCTGCATCGTGACTAAATGTGCTTTTCATAAAAATTTTAAGGGTATTGATTTCCATTACTCTTACGCTACTTTCCAGAGTCCATCGACCGTGGGGAAGGGGGAGGGTTGTTGTGCTTAGAAAGAGCTGTTTTCAAGAGAGTAATTCCGTTATGGACCATAATCCATGATAGAAAAATCAGAGGATTTCACAGACTTAAGATGAAAAGGTATATATGTAATATCTATATCAGTCGCCATTTTTTCAAGGAACGTAGTGATACTTTCCGAAGTATGACTTGTTGCTTTGTCTTGATGATAGTTCACTCTTAGATAGGTCATTGGGATAAAGAAACAGAATTTCTTCCGTAAATATCGGACGCAAAATGTTCTCCTGATGATTGATTTTTAACACTTTTTTCTACTGTTCTTATTTTTAATTTCTCCTTGTTGACGTAGATTAACTGGCAATTAACATTTACGGCCGTAAAATAGAAAGCTTAACTAGCAGAGAAACAACGTGGCGAAAGTTAGAACACATTTTCAATAAGCTCTCACCAGGCTCTGTCTCAAGTAACTCAGGCACCAGTTTAAATAGTAGCTTTCTACCCTAATTTGCATAATGCGTGAATCTAAAATCTCCTTCTGGCAAGAAAGCGTAGAAATATAGGAAAGTTGCTTCCAAAATAAAATTAACTGTTAATAAAATTCAATCAAACCCTCACACTTATATCGATTTCGAGGGCAAACGAACATTATTCATTAGAAAACCTCGTCCTCAGGAGCATCTGCCAGCAGATTTCGTGGCTCCTGAAGAAGATGGATTGTACCTGTTTGCCTTCGAAATCGATCCTATACTCTCTATAGCAAGTATTAGTCATTAATGGGGGTATACACATATATATTCATCGAGCGTTTGGAAGCAGTGCGGTAACTATTGACTAGCGCAAGTTTTTAAAGAATTTTTTTCTTAACTATCAAAATTCGAGAAACTTCTTTTTGTTATTTTTATTTTATAATCACTTTTTAAATTCTGTCTTTCAAAAGAAGTGATTTTCAAGCTAAATATGGAACCTTAACACTTTCTAATTATTTACTTATTGGAAGGATTACACCTGGGATTCACACTCGGACCCTTCGGTATGGCAGCCAGAGTCATTACCCCTTTTCAGTCACGGCGACAAGTTTTAATATTAAACAAAGTAACATAAGTTCTGCTTAAGCAAATTTAAAACTCGGACTTTGAACTATAATAGTTACCATTACCCATGCTGAAGAATACAATAAAGAGCAATAGATATTCTTACAAAATAATAAATCATAATTTTTAAAATATTCCTTTATATAATTTCAGTTAATTAGAAACTGTTACTCTTATTCGGTTACAAAAAAGATATCAAATGCATTTTTAATGCATTTCTATCTTTAAATTCACAGTTCAGTTGCAATACAGTCATAACATTAACGGAATAAAATTTTATAGGCCAATCGATGAAGGATTTTACGTCTTGCTCTAGTAATCACAGTATCTTTTGAAATTTTGTAGTTTCAAGTAGATTTATCATCCGCAGGTGCTTAGTACAGACTTGAAGCTCACTTGAAGTTATATATATTCCAAAATCATACAAAAGGTGGATTACAACTGAAAGATACCCTATTTTATTTCGGATTAAAGGAGCACGAATTACCACAATGAACATTTTTTACAAATACTAGCAGAAATGACTTAAGATATCTATTAAAGTGATAAATTAAATTAAACATAAGTGTAAAATACCAAAACAAAACTTTTATTAATTTTTTCCCTATCATTTACTGAAACTTATAGGTACGTATTTATTTTGAAAGGTAAAAGGTTAAACATTAAATTTGTAATTATATCATTGGTCAATAAAGATTAAGGTTTAAATTAAAAAGTAAAATAAAATAAATAATTATAAAAGATAATACAATAGTTTTAAGGGAAAATGAAATGACGGTGACTAAAAGCTGAAATAAAATGTGAGATATCTTAGAAATAGGAATTCCAAATCGAAAAATATTAAAATAAGGAAATAAGTTTTAAAAATAAAAGTTTGGAGAAATATATGGTTAATTCATTGATCGATTACCGACGCTAATTACTGCAAATGTATGCACAGATAACCGGGACATAAGGATAATCTGAAATGCTCCTTGGGGTCGAGAATTAGGGGGAAATTATGCAGAATATTTAAACGAATTTATTCAGTTTCGACGGTAACGCTATGCAGAAGCAATACAACTGTTTAAATTCTTACGATAACGATATGCAGAATTAATACAACTGTTTAAGTATTTATTTGTTAAATTAACCCTAAAGCAGGGGTCCTCAAACTTTCTTTCCATAAGAGCACATTCTAGAATATCTGTTGAAAGGTGGGCACCATTTACCTTTCTTTTCAACGTGAATTTATAGTTGGATAAAGTTAATAACACATGCACATAACAAAAAAAGAGATCGGTTGCATTTAGCTTTGTGCTGGTATCTGTGCTGGACGCAATTTCTATTTCATTAAAAATGAGAAAAATTTAACATACAATATTATAAAAAATAAAAAAATTTTAATGTGATCGCACAGCTGCGAGCATACGCTAAACGATCGGCGAGCGCTATGGTGCCCACCTGCTTAGGAAAATAATTAAAATTTAATTTTTCTTTCTTTTAAAAGCCTGTTATATAATACTGTTACGAATTTTGTATTTACATAGATAATTTTAGAAGAATTATATTTAAAATTATTGTATTTCCCCGTGCAACGCGGCGTGAGACAAATTTTAAAAGAAAGATATGCCGAAAAAATAAGAATACAGGGGCACGTGCGCTTTAACATTGAGTAAATGGACATCTCGGTAAGTTGTATTTAAATTGAATAAATGTAATCGACCACTACTGTAACCATAATTCCACCTCCGTTTTGGTTTCCAGAAATTTCGAGAAGCAGAAAGTACTAGAAAGGTTTCGCGCATCCGGTTGAAAACTATTTTAGGCCTAAAAGAGAGCATCTGCTCTCAGTTGCTTAGTTACTGTTGTTACGAGTTGTTTAGATACGCGTGAACTGAGATATCAGATTTAGCTTTCTCTTTAGATGCGCTTTGAATTGCGATTTATTTAACATTTTTAGTAGTTTGAAGTGTGACTACTGATTATAGTGCGTGATATTGTGAATACTTGTGCGAATATCTCTGAGGACAATTCCAGAGTTCTGATATATTTCTGTGATAAGAATAAATTTGATTAAATTATTATCAGACTTCTGCATTCAATCCATTACGAACCCGTAAGTACGCAACAATACCTTTGTTGGGTTCTAATCTGTCTAGAAACTTGTGTTGATGTTCTGCAGATCCTACTAGATTTGAAGCGAATTACCACTTAGAATGAGCACAGATCACTAAGTCTAAAGGAGGTTAAAATAACCTTTTTATTTAAATCTTAAATAAATAAAAAAGTAAAACTTATGTAACAGTCGAACCTCTCCTCCTTGCCGATATTTAAATTAACATAGAAAATTTAATTTCAAATGTAGATGACGTAATCGGAAAATACACATAAAATATACTTCTGAAACTGGCTCAAATAGTTAATGGTGCGTATTTTAAACTTCAGACAGCAAGACGATAAAGCCGGAATACAGCTTAGGCAGAGATGACGATATGTAGTAACAACAAGACGAGGCTGTCGGAATCTCCAAACCAGGCATGTCCAACAAGCTGCTTGCGAATCTGATGTGGCTTGCACTGCACCTATGGTCTCTTTTCAGTCTTGTTAAGTCAAATTCAAAACAGAGAGAGGAAAAGTCGAATTCCAGTTATACCACAAACCGAATGGTGCAGACGACAAGTTATTTTACATTAGTAGTTACGCGGCAATATTGCTTTCAGTATTCCACGCGTCATGATTGACATCAGGGTGGGTTGCTTCAGATTGAACTGAATGCTGCATTTTCATTTGCTGAACATTATGAGTACCTTTGCCGCCGAGCGTCCAGTTATTTTATGCATGATCATAACCATAATTTTAACGATTAATGGGAAGAAAATTGCTATATTTCATTAATTTTTAAAGCAAATATATTTCTTTGATTTCTGGTTCAACAGATTTTTTGAAAGAAAAAAAAAGCAATGTAGAACGAAATTTTACAACAGTTTATGAAACGTGTGATCCTAAATATCCTTCTAATAGCAATCTAAGCAAATACAAAGTGAAAGAACTGAAAAAGCACATTCGTTGCTCAGCAGTCAATGTTTACAAAGTCTACATATAAAATGAAGGTTGCTACCATTGTATCATTTAAGCTTGCACATATACTTACAATTCACAAAATAACCCTTTCAGGATGATAAGAGATTCAAGAAGCAATACTTGCTGCACCAAAGATTTTATTTAAAGAAGCTAAAAATAAGAATATTTTTATAAAGAAGGTCTCTCACAATTGCTCGCTGAAGGAAGGTTTACTATCGGTTTTGCAATTAAAAAGCAGCACACACGAAGTAGACATTTACCAAGCTATTAAAAACCATAAAACCGATCTTAAACCTTTTGCTTCAAAACATTGTGCCCATAACAACATACGGTGAACCTGCCATGATTGGCTTTACTGTTGCTTTCGTATGCAAGAATGATGCTGACAAATTTTAACTACCTCTACATCACACATTAGCAGGCATTATGTACAGAAGTTTTACGTCATGAACACGTGATGGAAGTGGTTCAAAAAATTGTATATTCTATTCGTGACCTTCCGAATTTTCGTAAAAGGTTCCTTGCATAATTTCTTCTGATAGATCTTCCAACTTGTAGACAAGAGGAATCCGCCGAATAGTTTTATAGATTGTAAACATTTTCTCGCCCAAATGTTGCTCGTATTCTTTCTTGGAGAGTATTTTTTAACTACCCTGTCTTCAGTCTTTAAGCTGAAGAAACCGCCTTTTGTGCTAATTGCTAATCGTTCAACGTTTTATAAATTTTTTCTTGATTTTGTAGTATAAGCGATGCAGGTTCTGTTTTAACACTTCGATGCCATATAACTGTACATCAATTTATTTATAACGTCAATATAACCTCGCGTATTCATTTCGGTAAAATATTTCCTCATTTTATTTTTAAGGGTTCTATTAAATCGTTCTATGACAGAAGCTTTGGCTGCATTACGTATTGTGAAAACGTAAATTTTGTTTTTATAAAATCTTGAACTTGCTTCTGGGTAAACGCTTTTCATGCATCTGATTGTAAAGATTCAAGTGCACGTTCCGAAAATATAATTTCGAAAGCCGAATTGATAGACAGACGTTTTATCCTTAAGAGGGCTAGCCCAAGTGCATTTGGAAAGAAAATCTGTACAGGTCAATAAATATGTGTACCCATCATTAATATAAGCGAGGGATGGCACTGCACTAAGTCAGACTAAAATTGCTCACTTAAGCCTCTTACGATGATTCTGTTCCTGGAACATTCGTGCCTCAAAGGCTTGTGCAAAGTACAAGAATCCTTGGTTTGCAGCTGTTTCTGAATTTTTGTTTTGACGTAATGTGTTTTAAAATACGATGCAAAACAAAACAAACCCGAAACTCGCGAGGACCTGAGGATCCCTATACCTCTCAAACAGAGTTGCGTCCATTGCAACAGTTCTTAGGATCTAAGCGCACATTAACATTCATATATTTATATATTGGCATATCTATAGTATTCATTTATATATGTTTGACAATAGCGGGGAAATAATAGCCGAGTTTCTAATAACTCACATATATAAAGATTCCTGAAAAATGTCTAAAATATCAACGATAAGAACATGCAACAAGAGAGAAAATGAATGCTACATAACATCTGAAAATTGGATATATTATAAGGTTTGGATCTCTTCTTTGCAATTGTAAACTATTACTAAACTTTAGACACACTGTCAACGAATTATTGCTCAGTAACAACTAAAACTTGAGAAGAGAATAAAAGAGCCTTTATATTAAATTAAATAAGAACAAAATGCCCCCTTTGTGCTTCCAACTCAGCCAACCACTTGTGGGGAGACAACTTAAAGTAACAGTTAGTTCAAAGGTAAAATTTAAATTCAAATAATCTAATAGCCGAAGGCTACAGAAATCAGTTAACGGGGAGTTGGCTAAAAGCTTTACTGGCAGGATTATTCACTATCGGCAATTGTAATGCAAGTCTTAGCTTATCTGGCATACAAATCTTATCGTACCTTACGTACGATCCTTACGTGTAAGTAATTTACGTGTAAGTAAGTAAAGTAATCCTTACGTGCTTTTCCTCATCCGAATAATCTAACCGTACTTTGTTTAAATACGAATAAATATAATTTATCTAACCTAACCATACGCTGAATATAAGATAATGTATGAAACCAAATCTTGGGAAAATAATTTAAGAGAACATATAAATCTAGTGATTTATATAGTTTTCGAAAGGTAAAGGTAAAGGTAAAAGTATGGGGGACACCAGCGATGTACCATAGGTCAACTGGTAAAGCCTTCCCATACTAACTCTTTGATTAAAGTTGTTGCTACTAAGCCTCACTTGTCTGACCTATAGTGAGCCCACGCCCACGTAATTCCTCGAGGCAAAGAGCGTAAGATATGCTAATTCTTGGCAACACCCTTACGGGTGACAGTTCGATTCATTGTTCATTTGGGCCCCCAATTTTGATAGAGAGCACCCCGGGGGGACAGGTATTAGATTCTCCCGCTCCTCTTTCCCTACCACCAACCTCTTGAGAGGACTTTCGGATTGCCGTATATTTAGAGTACCCCCATACTGCGCAAACACTATACATTTACAAACATTCCTACTCCGGGATTCGAAAGCGAGCCTTTCGGTACGGCAGTCAGGGACGGTAATCCCTATATCGGTTGAGCAGCGTTTCCTTAAATTAAATAAAGGGAATAAAATTCTAAATGCTGCATTGCTCACCAATTTCTATCAAAGCATTTCAAATAGGTACTCCTCTATAGCAAATCTCCGTTCAATCAGATTTTGCTTAACGGAAACAAAATTGGAAGTCATCTGCATTTTTTTTATCAATTTTTATTCATTGTTTCATTATTTAGAGTTAAATAGATGTTTTTTTTCACGTAAAATGTGTATATGGTAGATTTTGTGCAAAAATAATAGAACCCTTATGGCCGTGTTTAGGATGTGATCCATTTCAAGATATACCTTCAAAATGATTTAATCTGTGTTAAAGATATTGCTGTCAAGTTCATTGATTCAGTTGTTTCAGTAAAGTTACTTGAATGCTAATTATTTTAAAAAATGAAAAGAAAAAAAAATTAATCGTACACTTTATGATCTCCAAAGGTCGTGAAGCTTTTGCAGTTTTATGACTTAAATCATGAAGGACAGCTATTATTCCAAACATTCTAAAATTGCGAAGGTAAGTTATTTTGGGATTATTACTATTTATCTAATAGCTGAAGGCATAGAGCAGCGGTTCTCAACGATTTGACTAACGCGTACCATCTAAACATAAATCGAAAAACTTTAGTACGACCACTACATTTTACAATAATTATTTTTCATTTCTTCGATAGAAATATTAAAAAATAATTTTTTTCATTTGCACAATCTATTGGCTATTTGTATTAAATATGCACACATGAAAAATATTAAATTAAAAATTGCTTATCATTTTAATTATCAAAAGTTAAGTTATAACAGTTTAATTTTAAAATTTAGCGTGAAATTTGGGCCTGTCAATTTCCTTATATCGGGTCTTATTTCGCTTAGTTTTAGCCGTAAATAACGATCCACTTTTAATTTTATTCTGCATTTATTTTTCAAATATAATGTGAAAGAAAATCCTCGTTCGCACAGATAGGTTGTGAAAAAGAGCAATATAAATTTAGCAGCTTTATTTGAAATGCCTTTAAATCATTTTTTTTTTATTATTTAGCCAAAAGTAACTCTTGTGGAGTGTTATTTTTGAAATATTCAGTTAGAATTCGATCATAGAAAATTTCTATCCTTTTCTTCCTTTTTTCACGGGAAAAAAATTCAGGTACATTTGAACAAAATGGATTTTTAATCCAATATTCGTTTTCATAATCCTTGGAAAAATACATGTTGACATTACTTATCAATGAAAACAATGATTTTAAATGTCGGATGTTATTTCTTTTATTTTCAAATTACTTTAGGTTATAAAAATAAAAGTAATCAAAAGATTAAAATATTATTATCCAATTCTTTGATTATTTAGCTCGAGTTTCTTCATCATTGCCTTTATTTTATCTCTAATGGTAAACAAATTAAATCTTTGTCCTTGTAATTCTAAATTTAATTAATTTAACTTTCCAAAAACATCGACTGAATATGCTAAACGTGACAACCACAATTCTCTAAATAAATAATTTTGAAATTCAAATTCAAATGAATCACAGAGGAAAATTTGAATTTCTGATCGAAGTTCAAAAAGACAATTTAAAACTTTGCCTCTTACCTCGGAATGTAACAAAAGCGTTTCATGTTCACTTCCCATGTCTTGGCATAAAATCGCAAATAGTCTTGAATTTAGAGCTCGGCTTTTAATAAAATTAACAATTTTCTCGGCTTGCTTCCAAACGATTTTCAAGTTTCCGGGATTGTTTTGGCTATTAAAACTTCACGATGAACGGAGCAGGGAGTAAATTTAATTTCAGGTGCGACATTCTTTATTTGAGAAATAACACCGGAATGTTTTCCTGTTCAAGCTCGGATCTCCATCATTGCTTACGGCAGTGCACTTATTCTAAACAATATACTTCTCAGACATAAAATTGTCAATTACTTCGAAAATTTCATTTGCAGTTTGCTCTATCATGAAGAGGCTCACAAAACAAATATTCTTCATTAATTCGTTTAATTTCTCCGAAACGTATGTCTCTTTTATTGAATTTGCCATTTCGTAAATTTGTTGACTTATATTTTATAACGTTGCGCGCCTCTAACTAGCACGCAACCAAGAGGTGACTGTGAAAGCTTGTATAAACCACAGAGTCTTATAAAGGGTTTAAGTCCCTTTTTATTCAACGTACTAATTTACAATTGCGTTCTCTTGACGCTTACAAACGGTGCCAACTCGGCAGTCAAAATAAAAATAAAAACCTGAAAAGAAATTAAAGACAATATTCTAACTACGAGGCTCTCTCAAATAACTAACTCACCGCGTTTTACAATACGGCTGCTAATTCAGCAGACTTGAAGCTCACTGGAACAATTGCAACTACTTCCCGCCAAGCACATAGGCCGCAACGCGGGGTTTTTCAAATCTCTATAACTACCTCCGCGCTCGCTAAGTAAGAATAACTCTCTCTCACCGAACTTGTTTCCTTCTATTTAAATCATACTACTTCCGCTGATAATTTGAATGCTTGCGCGTTCTACTCAAATTTACATATTCTGGCATTGGCAGTTCCAGGGGAAAGTAAGGATTGACAGGAAATATAGTTTAAACTTAAAATAATTGTTAGTTAAAATAAATATAAACCCTACATTTGCCGCTGCCAGAATTTGGAAAACTTGGAAGCAGGTCCTACAAACGACCTGTTGTAAGTTTATCTAATTCTGAACTAACTGGCGAAAGCCTCGTTTACACAAAAATAATCTTATGTAACAATTAAAATTCTGTTACTCTTTACAAAGGTTTCTTCTTACAGCAACTTTTCCTCGACTTCATCAATCAATCTTGGTCTTTCCTTCCAGCATCTGGAAGGAATAAGTATCAGTATCTTTCTACATGCATTATAATTTACACTTTCTTGACACAATAAATTTTTGTTTTTAACGTTTCGTTTTTCTTAGTTATTGCTTACTTCACATTCATTCAATTTTTCAAGCATTAATTTAACTTTACCCTGGCTCTCCACCGTGTGTGGTGTCAAACGGGAATATTCGTGTTTTAGTCTTACAACACTTCCCCTAACCACCATGATTTGTTAGAATTCAACAACCAAATAGACACACCTTACTCGACATTCTACAACTCAATGAGCTACTTTAATATTCTTAAAAATTCAAATGTAGGTGGAGAACCCTACAAAACACATTCATTCTAACTTCCCCCTCATTCATCTTTTAAACATGCAGGCTTTCGCTCTAAAGCATGACTTTACAGTTTAATACTTAAATTTTGACTTCATTGCTTTTAAGCATTCACTTTTAGCATCTACAATTTTATGCTTCTAGACTAAATTCTACTTTTACATAACATGCAAGTATTTACATACATTTACAAAAGTTTAATACATATGCTTTTTACAATTTACCATAAAATGATTAAGAGAAAATAAATTTTTACTTTACTCATCCTTCGCCAAGCTGGCGGCACTGAAACTAAAATTCTTATTAGTACATACAAGAATACGAAGTTATTTTTATCTCCGGCCAAATTTTGGCTTTAACATAACAGAATTAGTCTTTCGACCAACAGAAAATGCTTGTTTTTAGCTTTTACACTTAAAGAAAATAATACTTTTGCCTTAGCTAAATAAAGTAAAACAAAACTAAGTCTCAACCGAGACATATTGACTTTCGTCAAAACATAGAACTTCGTACTTATGCATAACATTTCGGAACAAAAGAGAAAAATATTTATAGAAGGTTTTAACTTATCTTTGAGTTTTCGATGCTTGAAACTCCGTCATCCGTTTTTGACAAAATTGATCCCAAGTTAGAGGTGTCATGGATGTCAATCTTCTCCTTGTTGATCTCCAATTGTCGTCCCCGTTGATCTTTCTTTTGCGTCCTCTACATGCTGGCCTCTTGACGGAGTAATCGTCTGGTTGTTGGCTTTTGCGTTTCTGCCTGGGACGGCTGGTCTTGACGTCCTCCGGTCTGGAGTCCTTGAATTTCTTCTGTTCCTCGTACTTCTGTGCTTCCTGTTGGCGTTTCAGTTTCCGGAACGGCGGCCTTGCTGGCACCTGACTCTGTGGCCGTGTGCGCGTTCTTCTTGATGTGTAATTCCTCCTGCCATCCTTTGTAGGTGGTGTTTTTCTTTTTACCACGGTTTCTTTACCCGGTTCATCTGTACTTTTGTTTTTCTTAAACGCCGGAGTTTGATAATCATTTTTTCTTTTTGATACCGACGTCCGGGTTGTAGAAGTGCTAGGTCTCTCTTCAGTTCTCCGTTTCTTGGGTGGTGGAATAGTTGTTGCAGTCTCTGGCCCTTCTATTTCGTTTAGACTTGAGTCCTGCAAGAAACTTTTAAGGATTTCAAAATCATTGGGATTATAGTATTTTTTCACCTGGTCGGGGCTTGCTTTACAGATTTCCCCTCTCTCGTTTTTAAGATATAAAACTACTCCTTTGATTTCCTGAATTACATAGGGGCCTTCAAACTTTGGAGCTAGCTTTGCCATAAAATTGTCTGGGGCACTTGATAAAGAAAATTTCCGTTTCAATACTTTATCACCAACTTTAAAATCTGCTTCACGGCGTTTTTTATCGTAATAAATTTTCTGCCTATTTCTTGCCGTATCCGAGGTTTTAAGCGCCTGATCAATTAGTTTTTGCACGTCCTTTTGTTTGAATTCCTGCTCTCTTTGTTGCACAAAGAATAATTTATCTAAAGGCGTAATTAACTTTCTGCCTAAAAATAATTCTGCTGGAGTTTTTCCCGTAGTATCATGATGTGCCGTTCTTAAAGCATAAGCTAATTCATTTATGTAGCCATCCCAGCGCTTGTGATGTGTGCTAACGTAACTGCGAATTATTTTTACAATGTTTTTATTAACTCTTTCTGCTATGTTAGCCTGTGGTCTATACGGAACCATTTTGATATGGCGTATATCAAGTCCATTGCATATGTTTTCAAATATTTGACTAATGAATTGTTTTCCGTTATCGCTAATCACTTTTATCGGTGCACCGTATTTTAAAATGTATCTGTGTAAGAATGCATCTGCGACTGTTTTGGCTGACGCGCGTTTAAGTGGAACAATTTCTATCCATTTTGAAAAATGATCTACTATTACTAAAAGAAAACGATTTTTGTTTAACTCGCTCTGGGGGAAGGGACCAAGGAGATCTATGCCTAAAATTTCATTCGGAAATGTAGCGCGAATGCT
The DNA here is from genome assembly GCF_044657685.1 of Stegodyphus dumicola. Classification (NCBI taxonomy): domain Eukaryota; kingdom Metazoa; phylum Arthropoda; class Arachnida; order Araneae; family Eresidae; genus Stegodyphus; species Stegodyphus dumicola. Next base: position 233,096,532 of record NC_140768.1, read on the forward strand.
ATTTAAGTACCCGGCCGGGCTGTAATTAATATCATTTATTAACTGACATTGATTGCAGGACCTGACATACGCCGTTACTATTTTGTATAATTGCGGGAAATATACCGCCTCGCGTACCCTTTTTAAAGTCTTTCTGACCCCGAGGTGGCCCGCTGTTTTTTTTTCGTGCAACTCCCTCAAAATGCTTAATCGAAGCGAGGCTGGGATGACTGGCTTATACTCGAGATTTTCGTTCGTTGTTTTCGTATAGAATAATAAATTATCTATTATTTCATAGTTTTTTGCTCTATTTCTTATCGCATCGATATCTGTATGCTCAAAGCCTTCGGGGTCTTTCAAATAAGCATAGATATTTCCAAATTCAGGATCAGCTTTCAGTTCAGTAATAACCGTATCTCTAGAATCTAAAATTTTTGAAGTCAACACAGCGCATTTAAGTTCATTACCTTCCTCGTCCAGTTTTATACGAGAAAGTGCGTCAGCTACATTGTTTTCCTTACCCGGTTTATATTTTATTGTGATATTATATTCTTGGAGTTTTAAAGCCCATCTTATTAACCTGGGCGTTAGGTTTTTTCCCGAGTAAAGTCTACCAACAGCCGCATGATCCGAAAAGACAGTTACTGGCGATTTGCCGAAATAAACTCGAAATTTGTGTACAGCCATTAATACGGCTAATGTTTCTCTTTCTGTAGCTGTATAATTCCTTTGTGTTTGATTCAATGTTTTACTAAAAAATGCCAGCGGATGGTTATTTTGCATAAGAACCGCACCCACCGCATAGTCTGATGCATCTGCCGCAATTTCCAGGTTTTCGTCCCCCTCAGGGAATTTTAAAACAGGGGCATTAATAAGCGCTTCTTTTAATCTTTCAAAAGCCGTGTTAGCTTCCGCTGTCCACGTAAATTTACTCTTTTTTCTTTTGATTACTAAGAGTGGTTCAACAATATTAGCGAAATCTTTTATGAAAGATCGATAGTAAGAACATAGTCCAAGGAAAGACGAAAGTTTCTTGGCGGTGTTGGGCGGTGGGAAATTCTTAATAGCTTTTATTTTTGAATCTTGCGTTTCTATACCCTTTTGCGAAATTTTATAACCAAGATATTTTGTTATAAAGTTGCGAACTTGCATTTTGAGGCGTTAATTGTAAGACCGGCCTCTTTTAATAATTTAAAAACTTGTTCGAGATCACTAATGTGTTGTTCCAACGTACTACTCGTTATAATTATATCATCTAGATAAATTAAAGTTGATTTTCCTAGGACAGGCTTTAGAACAATGTCCATAGCTCTCTGGAATGTTGACGGGGCCCCACACAACCCAAAAGGCATGCGTAAAAATGCATAAGTGCCCGATTTTGTTATAAACGCGGTTTTATGTATATCTTCGGGTCTCATAGCTATTTGATAGTAGCCAGACGTTAAGTCCAAAGTAGACATATATCTCGTCGATTTGATCTGTCTAATGATCTCGTCTATAACCGGCAAAGGGTAAACTGGGAATTTAGTTATGCTATTTAGTTTTCTATAATCGATAGCAAACCTCCAAGCCCTTTTATCCGAAGGAGGAAACTCGTTCTTTTTCCTACATAGTACGACTGGACTCGCGTATTCACTATTTATGGGCGTTATTATTTTATTCTTTAACATCTCCTGAATATGTTCTTCGATGATTACGTCTTTTTGTTTGTCATAGCGGTAAGGTTTAGTCCTACAAGGTTTTTCGGCATTTAATTGAATCTTGTGAGTTACAATCTGACAGTTTCCCGGCTTTTCTGAAAACAAATGAGAAAAATTACTCACCACTTGCTGTATTGCTTTACTTTCCTGGTCATTCAAATGGCTAAGGTCCAATTCAGGTGTCTCCACCGGTTCCACCACCCTCTGGTCCATCTCCAGCACCACGGAACTATCTTGAAAATTTAATTTGGCCCTCGCGGCCCTTAAAAAGTCCATACCTAAAATAAGAAAGTGTTGGAGGTGTTTCACCACAAAAATTAATACTTTGAGATTTTCCTCTTTTACCTGTACGTTTAATGCTACTTTCCCGATGCAGTGACATGTTTTTCCTTGCGCCGCTATAATTTCCGTATTTCTGGTTTTAAAGAGTCGTATCCTATAAAAATTCTTTTTGAAGAACTTTTCACTCATGAAATTGCCTTCTGCCCCTGTATCGATGAGGGCTTCTACTGGTACATCGCCAACCAGGACTTGTATAATTGGTAGCTGTGAGTTTTTTACGATGACTGTATTTAGATGTCTATTTGAGGGTTTTTCTAAAACTTCCGGGGTCTGGACCCTCCCTTTCACAGGCCCCTCTAGTCGTTTAAAGCTTTCCTTTCAATCTGTGTCTTCTGGGTACGCGGATGCTTATTTTCAAATTTTCTTTTTGGGCCTTGCCCTTCAAGTTTCGATGCGTTAGCTTGATAGTTCTTTCCCCATATGAGCGATTTCCATTTCTTGTTTCCTCCTTCCTTCTGGTACTTTGAGAATATGTTTCCCCTCTCGCTCTTTCCGCGATTCTGCGATTTTGAAACTTCACCGCCAATTCGAAAAGTTCCTGCAATGTGGTTGGGTTTCTAATTTCAAAGTAGTCTTGGACAGCGGGTAACAATCTTGGTAATATTATTTCAATAATCTTCGCATCGGGTTTTTTCCCATACAACATATCCGTTAGCTTGATTTTTCGTAAAATAAAGTCCGTCAATTGTGCTGTATCCCGTTGATAGAAACTATATGGCTCGGCTTCCAGCCGTGAGCGATCTTTCACTATGGGGAAGGCCTTTACTAACGATTTTTTGAAATTTTCAAAAGTATACGTCGGGCTTCCAAATTCACCTAGAAGAAATTTGCCTATATTTTTCCACCATAGCGCGGCCTGTCCTCTTAGTGCTGATGTGGCAATAGCAACTTTTTGTCTTTCGGGCACAGGATAGAGCTGAAAGTGGTTTTCTATACCTTCTAAAAATACGGACACCGAATTCTTTCCGTCGAAATAGACGTTTGGCTTGATTGATGCTCTCAAAGTCTGGACCAGGTATCCAAATCCTTCTAACTGCGTTGTCATTTCTTGGTGTTGTCCAGCGGCTTCCATCCAGTTTTCGGCCATTTCAGTTCGATAAGTGTTCGGGCGCCAATATAACGTTGCGCGCCTCTAACTAGCACGCAACCAAGAGGTGACTGTGAAAGCTTGTATAAACCACAGAGTCTTATAAAGGGTTTAAGTCCCTTTTTATTCAACGTACTAATTTACAATTGCGTTCTCTTGACGCTTACAAACGGTGCCAACTCGGCAGTCAAAATAAAAATAAAAACCTGAAAAGAAATTAAAGACAATATTCTAACTACGAGGCTCTCTCAAATAACTAACTCACCGCGTTTTACAATACGGCTGCTAATTCAGTAGACTTGAAGCTCACTGGAACAATTGCAACTACTTCCCGCCAAGCACATAGGCCGCAACGCGGGGTTTTTCAAATCTCTATAACTACCTCCGCGCTCGCTAAGTAAGAATAACTCTCTCTCACCGAACTTGTTTCCTTCTATTTAAATCATACTACTTCCGCTGATAATTTGAATGCTTGCGCGTTCTACTCAAATTTACATATTCTGGCATTGGCAGTTCCAGGGGAAAGTAAGGATTGACAGGAAAGATAGTTTAAACTTAAAATAATTGTTAGTTAAAATAAATATAAACCCTACAATTTCATTTGATAATGAAATATTATGAAATTCTATTTGATAATGTATCATTTGATAATGGAATATTATTAAGTTCATTAGCCGCTTTTCGTCGAATGATCTTAAAACGATAACGTTAGCTGTTGGTAATATAAGATTTCCTCCAATAGTGTGAGCCTGCTCAGTCATGGCATGCTAAGTAATTAGCTTCTTCATACTTATCCTTTAAATTGGCATGCTTAGATTCAAGATGCTTTTTAAGAAACGATGGTTTCATGCTTTGATTGGTTCACTGCAAATTGAGGTTGACGGTCCATTTTGGCTCCATTCCAAGTAAACCCAAATGATAAATAGCTTTTATTACATTTTCTATAAACAATTTTTCTTTTCTTTTCAATATTTTTAGTGCTAGTAGATTGTCCTGGATCTATCTCCTGTGAATCATCCCTTTTCCTCTTAGTCAATCCTAGCCATTTTTCCATTTTGAAAATCTAGGCTTGCTTTATTACTTTTTCACAGATATTAAAATACACAATATAATACGCTTCTTCAAAAACAAGTGACGATATTCTCAAATCGAGTAGAAAAGTAAGGAATACAAAACGAATAAGAAAAAATAGCTTCTGTTAAAGACAAAAAATCGACGTAAAAAATTATTCTGATTGAAAATAGAGCAATATGAGCCGGAAAATGGTGGCGATATAGTAAAGTTTAGACATGCTAATAAATCGATCACCTCTAAAAGGAATTAATGAGAAACTATTATCCCTTTTTTACGAATTTATTTTTATTTCCTACTAAACAGAATATCCATTTCTGTTACTCCTTTTAGAAACATGATTTATGACAAACTTTGTTATGTCTGTGGCTAGTGAAAATCGGAATTTTTTGCTAAGTTTATGAACAGCTATCGGCCTTAAAGAAAAGCTCAGATCGGATACATTTACGAATGCTAGAGAAAAAACTTAAACAAGATGTTAGTGCACTTTGAATTTAATAGTTAAAAATATTTTGTTTCTTTGGTACCACTTATTTTTCTCTCGCGTAACACCGGTTGAGAATCGCTGGCAGAGAGGGTTGAGTCGCTGGCATAAACGGGCAATAACTGCTTGTTGTCTCATAATGAGACAACTTATACCTTTGGTACTGGTCACACGTTCACAAGCAGGGTTCAAAGTTTTTATGACAAGCTACGCAACCTCGACAGGTTCACCATCGGTTGTGTGCAAAGTATCAAGGCAATAATCCTGCTCTGTCCGTGTACGGTGCAACATGGCGTATTCTGATCTTGAAGTCTGTAGTGTTTAACACTTTCGAACAATAAACAATGTCTTTAACACTGCTCTACACAAAAAAGTCCAGGCAAACGTGGTGGTAATGAAATGTATCCCTTCTTCCCGATCTATCTGTTGGAGAAGGTCCTGTCGAAAAAACTGCGAACACACAACACCTAGTGTGGTAGCGCGCGACACTTTTGAAAAATAACCTCAGACTGACGATCTTCCCACTATTGGGCAAACGAAATTAATCAATGTATCGAGGTAAACGCCTACTGTTATCGCTTGTTCATAGAAAGAAAAAATGGTTCTAAAATCTTGTCATGCAGTATTTCACAACAAACGTTCCTTTTCAAGATGTTTCGGTTCAACTTCCTAGTGACATGAGGATTTTATAACCTCCAAATCCTCTATTTATGTTTATACTTAGCCAAAAAAAATTGCTGGGAAAATGCTTTGATGAAAATGCGATATCATCACAAAAACTCACAGCACTACATCTTACAGGCCCAAAATTCCTATCAAAATGAGAAATAATAGTTATCCGTACGCCTAATGTCCAAAATGGGAATTTTTAACGGACCAAGTTGCTATCGTGTGATAGTCGTCAATCCATTACATCATAATATCTGCAACTAGGATGCATTGCCAACCTACGCTTTAAACTTAACTCAGTATATGCATGTGCAAGTAAATTTTACACCCCATTTTACACATTTCAAAAATGTAAGTTTTTGTATACTTTCGGGGTCAGATGGAATGTAAAAATCACAAAACAGGCTTCTTTTATTTTTTACTTTATGTGTTTAATTTTCTTTTTCTACTTTGCTTCAATTTAAATAGTCATTCATTTAAATAACAATTTTATTAATTTTCATTATGCGATCTCCAAAGATCGTCTATAAGGCATTACTTAAAAATGATAAGTATAATGAGAGTAAAGAAAATCTGATGTGTGCACCATATGACCTCCTTGCACGGAATACAATGTGCGAAATTAGAAATGTGCGAAAATTTATAAAAATGGGTATACTAAATTATACCCATTTTTTCTTGCATTTCATTTAAACTTATTGGATTGAATTAAATCTACTTCGTCGAAATCGCATAAACCACAATAGAATAAATGCACTCTGTAAAATTCACTATATTTACTTACCATAGCGACCCTCTGTCTCTAGGTTCACTTAACAGCCTTACATTTCGTTCATTTTTTAACTATGCCTATGTCTATGTCGTAACACAATAAAGAGGCAATCGGCCTAGTGCGGCCTTTACCAATATATTATAAGTAGGGTGTCTTTAATGATGAGTTTAATCCAGTAAGATGGAACGTACTTTTTGAACCTAGTACACAGTCTCTAGAAGAGAAGTAAACGGGGCTCCTTGATGTGAGGATCTGCAGCTTGAAGGTTTCTGTTGCTCGGCTATGCGTGTCTTGAGCGAAGCTGCGAATTAATCTTCCTCTGCAAAGTTCAAAATAATCTCGATGGCTTAAAAAGCTAAACAAAGTTTCTGCATATTTGATTTAGCTGATTTAATTCTCTGAGCTATTGTGGTTATTGATTTCCTGAGATAAAGGGTTTTCTGATCTTTTAAAATGTTAATGATTTCTGCTAAATTTTCCTGCGGGTTTTTCTGCTTAACTTTGTCACTCTAAAGGTTTTTAGGCATTTTTGATTAGTTTGGCCTGAAGCTTGAATGAATTCGGGGAAGCCATCTTTAGTGGGAATTTCTTGTGGTTTTTCTATCTTCTCTAAATGATTGAATCTTTTTCTGTATACCTTACAACCATGATAAGAAGAAACGTGATTTTCGTAACAGTAAATGCAAGTTGGTTTTTCATCTGGTTTTAACTTACAGGTATTGGATCTGTGATTTTGTCCGCACTTACAGCACCTGACCTTTTTAAAGCGGTTATTTTGGGAGTGCCCGAACTCCTGGCAATTGAAACATTGAATTAGGCGATTTCTGGGCTGATATTTTTCTTTTGTGATATTGAATCCGAACATATTGTTTAATCGATGAATTTTCTCTCCTGCAGAATTTCTTTTTAATTCAAGGAAAATATAGGGTAAACGGATAATTTGGTCTTCTGCTTTCTTCGTGAATTGCTTTACTTTAATTATAGGGAAGCTTCTGCATTCTAAGTCTGCGTGAACTGCTTGCTCTGTGTAGGATCTTGTGATATTCTTAAGTACAACGTTAACTGAAGAGGCTGAGTTCATTTTTTAACTCAGAATGCACAAAATTTATATTATCTTAAGAATTATCTAATCGTTGCCACATGTTCTATTCAAAGACTATAATAAATCTAAACTGATGTATAAAAGAAATTAAGCAAAGAAAACAAAAACAAAAACAAAAAAAAAAAAAAAAATCTGAAATGTTTCAGATTTTAAATTACGTCCAAAGGGGCGTTTTTTAACATTTTGTGTGTTACCTTTCTTTATTAAATATCATGTTCCTCGCACTTAAACCATAAGATCCAGTGCAACAGCAATATCGCAAAATAGTTTTAAAACGAGCATATCTTTAGAATTTCCGATACAGAGACTCACGCGCTGGAGATAAAAATGTTTTTTCTGCACAACGCTGCCATTGCTCGCTTTGAAATCCTTGAGTTTGTTAATCAAAAATTCGTCAAAGTTTTAAAAAATAGGAAATCGATCATAAAACAAATTTCAAATTTCAAATTTGGTCTTCCACATGCTCATATTCGTTGGAGGATTACGTTATTCAAAATTCGATGACTCTATGACTCTATGTACCGTTGTTTTATCACAATACGAGAAATATACATACATTTATGCAGATTTTTCATTATTTAATTTCTTCAAATATAATGCAGGACTCTAACATTTTGTGGCAACAGTTTGAAAAGTGAACCGACATTTATGAGTCCGACGCAAAATGCCAAAACGAAACTAATAGTCCTTCGGGATTCAAATCCCTTTGGACTAAAAAAAAAAAAAAAAAAAAAAAAGTTTTTCGCAGACGATTCAGTATTTCTCATTCAATTAATTCAGTTCTCACTTCGCGACGAGGCAAAAATACATTAAAACTCAAGACGTCTGTATTGAAAATTATGAAGTAAATCTTAAATGCTTATTTCCTCGAATAAATTCCAGAATGGATTAAGCATGATTTAATTCGCAATAATAGAAGAAGGCGTTATTATGAAGCTTACTTTCTCTAGATTAGCAACAAATCTACTATTCTGCTGTCTCAAATGTAAACAGCATGTCCGCCCTGTTATTTAAAAATTAGGCTTAACCGCACTTAAACAGTTTTTAAATTGTTGATAATTCTACAAATATTGCTTGCAGATTTCCTAAAGGCATAAAACCCTTAACCGGAAGATCAGAACAACTTAATTCATTCATTTTTAAAGCAAAAAAGTGCACAATTTATCAATATATAAGAATAATAAAGCTGAGATCACTGAGCCGAGTAACAGAGTGGATGTATATATACGTATATTTATATACTTTTGGTGCGGCCGATTGCAACCAAAATACGACGTGCACATCTACATGTTATAGCAGTCATATATACAAAATTTCAAAGTTCTGAGCCTACTCGTTTTTGAGTTATGCGAGATACATACGTACGTACGCGCAGACGGCCACGAAACATTCTCTTCAGAATTCATTTTAAATTAGTTTTACAATTTTTTTTTTTTTGGGGGGGGAAGAGTTCTTTATCCTGTCCTTACGTACAGATGTCAAGCAAAAACATCGCTAAATTGCATTCGATAGCGATGAAAATGGATATTTTGCATTGAAATATGATGCCTGAAACTTTTCGCGATTACAATACTTCCTTTTTACTTCGAACAAGGAAGTAAAAATGTAACCTTTTTATTGTTTTATGCGTACTATAAGTGCAGACGTGCTTCATTTCAGTCACATTTTTTTAATGCAAGTAAAACGTTCAAAAGGAAAATCTGAAGTTCATTTAATGGAATGCGGCTATGCTGTACTATGTTGAAAGAGTGAAAAGTGCAAGATAAGATTAATTCTTTTCTTTTGTGATTTTTTACTTCTCTTAATTCCATTCTTTTGTCAATTGATTCTAGACAAACTGTGAGAACACAATGGTAACTACAGTTTTGAATCAAAGTTCGAAACAAATGAAGTCATTTCTGACAGATTGTAAACAAACAGCAGCGCAATAGATTTTTAATTTTACACTGCTTGTCTGTGCTAAGATACACTATGCCATCCAGATAAATGTGAAAAAGTTAGACGAAACGGATCTGTCTTCATAGCGTCGACATTTTTCTTTTCAGTGTGAACGGGCCTTTAAAATTATGATGTATGTATACTACCTATATACGATATTATTATGAAAATGTATTTCTGTTTTTAGTAAAAAAGAATAACATAAGTATTTTGATAATTAATACATTACGCAATCAGCATAAAAGTGTGTTGTTCTCAAATTATTAAAAATATTTATATAAATTTAATTTATGGAGTACTAATTTATATACTTCTCGCAGAAGGCAACAATCGAGAATATTTTTGTATACACCGTGTCCACAAAACGTTTTCTATTTGTAGACAAAAACTTCGAGTTACAAAGATGTTTTAAATGATGCAAAGTTTCATCTTTTGGAATTTAAAATTTAAAAACATTAGTTTTGTAAATTTTGCGAATTCGGTCCCTTTACCAATTTTTAAAAAATTCCGTACTCGTTATAAGAAATAAAATACAAATGTTTGACTAATCTACAACAAAATTTGACCGAGTTATTTAATTTCAAAAACAGCGACTTTTGATGTCATATTCTATATTTGCTGAGAGATCAGTTATTAAATAAATTAAAATAAATTGAGGTTGATATTCCTCCTTTAAATGCCGTTCAGTAATACTATTCTGTGATTTGCAAGTGTCTTTAATTTATAATTTTATTACATTTCTTATGCTAAAAGATCTTTAACATAAATAATTTATAACCTTTGGACACCACGTGACTTCCTTGTACGGCCTATTAAATTATGTATATTTTTTTACTGCAACTCATTTAAACTTATTTTCCCGAAAAATTCTAACTTAATTAACTGATTTCTCAAAGCGTCGGGAGTCAAAGTTCTTGTATTTTTATTTTTTCAAAATGAGTATTTATACTTTTCAAAATATAAGTATAGGGATTATAAGACTGCATTAAAAGTTAGATTCCATTATTTATTGAAAATTAAGTTTTTAAAAAAAATTGATGCTGCTGAAATTTCGCCATTTAGAACACTTCTGTAACTAGAAATATGTGTCTGCGATTGCGAAATTAAAAGCCGGACCCAGCTCTCTATTTATTTATATATATATATATACTTCTGCTACTAACGATTGCAAAAAAGGAAGATTCATAACTGATGCTATAACAGTCCCAAAATACAAAATTTCAACATTTTACGAATAATCGTTTTTAAATTATGAAAGATACGTACAGACGTCACGAAAAAATTCATTTTGAGTCAATTTAACAATCCGGTTTGAAAGAAAGAATTCGTTATTCTGTTTGTCTGTTTATTCTGCGCAGACCGTCACGCAAAAAATAATCAAAATGGATATTTCTCTTGAAATCTGATAACCCAAATTTTTCAGGATTACAGTACTTCCTCTACTTCGTACCAGGAAGTAAAAAATTAAATTGATCAATATTTTTCACCATGATCTGTATGGAAAATCTTGTCACGTATAATATCCTCACACTTAACATCAGAAACATCTTAACATCAGAAAAATTTTCCTAAATGATATTTTATTTTTAATTGTAATATTTCGTTGTTCAGGTTGTGGACAGCCCCTACATATAATTCTCGAATGTGATATGAAATGTCTTGGTAAATTTGTGTCTTATAGGAGTCAAATATCTTTGTGCCAGTATACAGTTTTCTGAAGTATAAATACTGGAGGAATTTCAGAGAAAATTATATTTTGTATTTTAAACAAAATTATTTTTTTACGAAAACATGAATCTTTTTGTAATTTAAAACCTTTTTCAACGTGGAAATATATGCCTATGACCAACGGTTGCGAAACGAGTGGTCGAATAAAGGAATTTTTAGATACAGTGTATATTTTATATTTCAGAACTGCATTATTAGTACATTAGATTTGTATATTTCTGGGTGTATCATGATCTGTGAAAGGTTTTAAGGCAATGAATCATCTAAATCTAAACATATATATATATATATATATATATATATATATGTTAACTTCCTTTTGTAGTTAAATTAATCACTCGTAAAATGGTTGTAAAAGACAAACATTTATTTAAAGATAAATATTAATAACCTACACGTAACGTATTCGTAAACGTACATAACATAACAAACGTACTTACTGCATCGTACCACTAAACATTTCAAGCGTACATCATCTCAATGTATATTTTTAAAATTATATATAGAACGACATCCAGAAATTAGCTGTTGCCATTTTCTCAATAGATATTTTGTCTAATAACAATTAAATAATTTACAATCGTGCTTACATTCGACCATCCTGACCTTTAAATTGTCCTCAATTGAACCAAATCTTGTCATACATTAAAACGACAAATAAACAACAACAAAAATATAATAATAGGTAGGAAAAAAATGAAATATAATTTTAAAAAAATTCTATAAGTCCTATACAAAGTCTCTATAACGCAATGGTTTGCGCACTATTCGCTTGGGCCTTTTAAGTTCATCATCGTCTTCATTATCGTCATCGTCGTCTTCATTATCGTCATCGTCGTCATTGTCATCATCATCATTTGCTTCTGCATTTTTCCAAGATTTTAGTTGACTTACATGAGCAGTTGATGCATAAAAGCAACCATCACAGACTTCTTCTAGTTGTGATATTCTATAAGGATCGCCCGGAAGTACTTCTGTCACAACCATTGGACCACGATACTTGAGTTTTGGTTGGTTCTCCTGGTGTAGATTTTGAATTTCTTTTAACTGCTACTATTTCTCCTTACTCAAATGATAGAGATCCCGATTTCTTCTTGTCATAATAAGTTTTTATTTTTCCTTGTTCTCTAACAATCTTTTCTCTAGCTTCTTTTTGTAGTTTTTCGGGTTCCTTCCAAACTTCTGCTTCTTCATCAGCAAGTAATCTCAAAACTCCATCTTGAAATCATGGTACATATCCATGAAGTATTTCAAATGGTGTTTTCCCAATAGTTTCATTAATTGTGTTATTCAAGTTTCTCTCAACTTCTTTAATTCTTTTGTCCCAATCCTTTTGATCTTTACTTTTCATTGATGTTACTATCGTTGATAAAATTGTTCTGTTCGATCTCTCGACCATACCATTCCCTTGTGGGTGGGAGGTGAATTTAATGTATCAAGAATTCCCTTTTCCTTGCAAAAATTTTAAAATTCCTTTGAAGTAAAACAAGAACCTCGATCTGATATTATACGATCTGGTAATCCAAATTCTTCTATGAAACTCATCAATGATTTCAGTACGTTCTTCGAAGACGTGTTTTTCACAGCATACAAACGAACGAATCTCTTCATATTATCAATGACGACTAACAATTCCTTGTTTCTTTTAGAACTTGTAATGAAAGGTCCAAGATGATCAATGTGTATTATTGCAAAAGGTCTGCGGCCTGAGGGTATAGGATGCAGAAGACCCTGTCTTTTACCACCGGGAACTTTGTTGATGCGGCATTCGAAACACATTGATATATGTCGACGAACATATCTCTTCATAGCAGGAAACCATTACAGTTCTTTGATTTTCGAGACAGTCCTATCAACAGGAAAATGTCCCATAAGGCCATGAAACTTCACAGCTATGCTTTTCCTCATGTTTTTAGGTACGACGTATAATAACTTCTTCTTTTCTCTATCCTCCACAATACGGAACAGTCTATTCCTTTTCAAAATATAATTCTCCACATTTTGATTTTCTTCTTTGGTTCTTTCACTTGGGTCTTTCTTCAAAATTGTTATTAATTCTCTTAACTTTCATCTGCATGCTGTATCATAAGAATTTGTTCGTCTAAATTTAAGGTCAGACAAACTTCCAAATTATCTTCTATCAAAGAATGCATGGTGTCTGATGAATTAATTACAGGAGCTCTATTGATTGCATCGATATGAGACATTTTAATTCCTGGTTTGTGGCGTATTTCAAAATTATATTCTTGAATAAGAATACTCCTACGAGCAATTTGGGGATTGTTAGATTTCTTTGCATTCATGTAAACTAATGCTTGACAGTCGGCCTATCTAGCCTATCTAGCCTACCTAGAGTCCAGACAATTGTCATTAGCTCAAGTTTACTCGAGTGATAATTCTTTTCAGCTTCCGTAGTCTTTTTGCTCACGCAGTAGACAAGATGCAATTTGTCGTGACTTCCGAGTTGAAGTAACATGCCAGCAATACCCTCTGAGCATGCAATCAGTTTGGACTTCTGTTTGAGCTTTAGGGTCGTACAAAGCTAAAATTGGTTGATTCATCAGTTCATTTTTCAGCATTGTAAAAGAATTCCGCTGACTTTCTTCACATTTGAATGCTTGATTTTTCTTAGTTAGTTGAGTCAATGGTCCAGCTTTAATGGCATAATTTGGAATAAACCTTCTAAAAAAACTTTTTAAACCAAGAAATCGTCGAACTTCATGAAGGTTTTTAGGTTCTGGGAATTTTGATATTACTTCAACTTTTCTTGATCCCGGCTTTATTCCGTTTTTATTGATTAAAAAGCCTAAATATTCTATTTCTTGTTTGGCAAATTCACATTTCGGTAACTTCAGGGTTACTTTAGCTGCACGTAGTGCTTCGAATACTTTAATTAATTTCTGAATCATTTCTTCCCAAGTCCTTGCTGGGACAAGTATATCGTCAAGGTAGCACAACACTTCTTTATTACATAATGAGGATAATACATGATACATCAATCGTTGAAATTCCGCAGGAGCGTTAGTCAAGCCAAAAACCATTCTTTCAAATTGGGGCCCACCAGCGGCCGAGCAGTAAAGTCGCTGAACACTGGTAGTTCGGTCCGAGGTTCGAATCCCGGGAACGGGCTGGCTGCATGGGCGTTTTCGTGGTTTTCCCCATGTGTAACGTGTATACGAGCCAGTTTCCCTTAGAAAGTCCTCCACGAAGGCATCCCTTCCCTTAGGCAGATAGACCTCGAGGCTTTGCCATAATCACACACACACACACACACATTCTTTCAAATTGTCCACTTTCATCCGGTGTTACGAAAGCAGTTTTCAATTTTGCACTTTCAGTTAATGGAATCTGTAAATATCCGTGTGCTAAATCTAGAGTTTTAAACAGACTACACTCATGCAATTGTTCTAATAAATCATCTATTTTAGGCAGGGGAAATTTATCCTTTGTAGTTTGACTATTGAGACGTCTGTAATCAGCAACTAATCTGTATTCACCAGTCTTTTTCTTTACCAGTATGACAGGACTAGCATATGGGGATCGCGTTTCTGTTACAATTCCATTTTCTTTCCATTCTTGAACTATTTCTTTGATCGCAGTTCTTTCAGAGGCATTTGTTGTATAAGGCTTCATACATACTGGCTTTGAACCTTCGATTTCTTTAATGTCCATTTTTATGAGATCTGTACACCCTAGTTCTGAAATATTTAGTGCAAAGCAATCTATGTATTCATTCAGAAGACGCAGTAACTCTTGCTGGTGATCAATGTCGAGATCTGAGGCAATTTTAACTTGGCTTAAACTTATAGGAACTTTTATGTTGTTAGTATTTTCCGTTTTTGCTAAGTTCGAGCTCAATTCAGAAATTTCAGTATTTAAACACAGTTCAACTTCTTCTGCTCTCCCAACGCATTGATCTTTTTGGAGCCTAACACTTCTATCGCCAACGTTAATCACTGGTATACAAGTTTCGCCATTTTTAATTTCTAATAAACAGCTTATACCTTCTGAAGGATTTTCTATCATAATTAATCCATTATCTACAGAATCTGTTTGAGAACTGACAAGACTAATAATACTTTTCTCTAATTGCTACCACCATAATTTATTGTCCACAATAATTCCTAAATACGTAATCCACTGCACTTCTTCAATAGGTTCACTCCCGAGAGTTAAATCAATCTTTTAAGAAAGACTACACTGATTTTTTTTTTTTGTGTATCATCATAACTTTCGACTTTGGAGGGTAACGTTGTAATGCTTTGGCATTGTAAATAACTTACAAAATACCTTGTAATGCTTAAACAAAGCTTGTAAGGCTTTGACCAAGCTTGTAATGCTTTGACCAATCAAAATTGTAGTTTATAAAATATTCTGAGAATGAGCATTGGCAGGACATCCTTTCTCCGAATCAAATATTTTCGTCGTATTACCTAAAGTAATTTCGGCAGAACGAAACTGCAAGAAACTCTTCATTAAAGTAAAATATATTCTTAGGGACTCTGAGATTAAGCAAATGAACAACGTTAGGCCACCATGCGAATGCAGCTCAAATATCCAAGAAAATAAGAAAACTGACGTAATTCCTAAGCTTAAAGAGCAAATCCAAAATGATTTTCTCTCAAAATCCCAGAACGACCGAGATCATAGTTAAGTCTCTTAACATAGTTTCTGAGGTCTAAGGAGTAGCAATGGACAACAATAAGAGCAAATGAGAGTCAGAATACAGGCAAATAGAAATGAAGATATTTTATTAGATCTATGTATCCTTATTGAAATGTAAGTTTCTAAAGTAAATAAATAATATTATTATAGTTACCGGCAATTTATCTATAAAGGTAGAAACCAGTACCATTTTACTCGTTGCGTTTCTACTACAACCGTGTCCTTTGGAAATAAAAATATTCACGCAATTTCTCGTTTTCGATTTTCGGACGTTAAAATTAGTAATAAAAAATCTGATGTGTACATCGCATGGCTTCTTTGTACGGTCTATTAAATTATACACATATTTTGCTGCACCTCATTTAAACTTGTTTCCTCAAATTATTCTTAATTAACCGATCTCTCGACGCAAGTTGAAAATAACATCAAAAATTGCAAATTTTTATTGTAATTAAATATCCCCTTGAATATTTGTCATATGGGAGTCAAATTTCTACTAATTTAGTTTTTTCATAACGAGTATTAAAATTTCTCAGGTATAAGTATAGGAAGCGAGAGACTTTATTAAAACTTATAAGGTATTTCTCCCGCCATCTTAGCGTGCCTTCGTGGTGTAATTGTCTGTACGCTGGGCGCGTATTCCAGAGGTCTGCGGTTTGATTCTCGGCGAAGACGTTGCTCATTTTTCATCTTGCCTACTTTCAAATATACCTAATGTCTCTACAAACTTAGATTTTGATATTTAGCAATTTTTTTTTTAATTTGACATTACCAAAACATAAATATTTTCGTCATTTAAGACACTTATGTAATTAGATGTATGTAACTACATCCAACGATTGCGAAAATAAAATCCGTGTAAGGACTTTTAATACGGTTGGAGGTATATATATATATATATATATGTATATGGTTGTGCTTATCGCACTACAAAAAGTAGGTGCACAACGAGATGTTATAGCTGTGCGATATACAAAATTTCTACGTTTTACGGTCAATCATTTTTGAGTTATGAGAGATATATACATACGTACCTATGTACATACAATGTAGAAGTCACGAAACAAATTCCTTTTCAATTCATTTTAAAATCCGTTTTAGGAAAAACAGTCCTTTATTCTGTTTCTACATACAGAGGTCATACAATAAAATTGTTCAAATCGATTCGGTAACGGTTAAAACGAATGTTTCCGTTGAAATATGATAACTGACTTTTTTTGCGACTGCAGTACTTCTTTTACTTCGTAGAAGGAAGTAAAATGAAAGGGGGAATATGTGAGTATTGGTTTATTAGATTACGGCAAAACACTCGAGGGCTATCGAGCCTTAAAGGAGGCATGCCTTCGTGGAGGAGGACTTTTTAAGGGAAACTGTCTTGTATACACGTTGCACATGGGGAAATCCACGGAACACCCATGCAACCAGCCCGTTCGCGGGATTCGAACCTCGGACCGAACTATCAGTGTTCAGCGACGCTACCGCTCGGCCGCTAGTGGGCCGGAATATGTGAGTAAATACTGTAAATTAATTGCAGTAGAATTTCACATAACCAGGCTAAGTGGGATTAAGCGTAGCAAGTTATTCAGAATACCCTTGCATACTAAAACATCACTTTCTGTAATTTAAGTTCTTATCGTAAAACAGTTTTTATTTCCTTAAAATATAATACAAAAACATTAATTTTTACAAAAAAAAAAAAAAAAAAAAAAAAGGAGAATGAAAATTCTTTCATTCTCCTTTTTTTTTTTTTTTTTTTTTTTTTTTTTTGTAAAATTATGGTTAAACGTATTATCTATCTTTTCTTTCACAATAAAATGTCTTTGCAATTAAATAATCATCAAAATTAAAATTGAAAAAAGAATTGCTTATCCGGTATGCTAAAGTTTTAAAAAAGTATGTATATTTGCGCAAAACTAAACGTTTAGTTTACTTTCAGTCAACTGAAATAAAACTAGGACATTATTTTTTATTCATAAAAAATAATAATCAAATAATACAAGCAATATTATTCATAATTTTCGAAGAAATATGTACTTCATTAACTGTTATATTATTTACATGAATGAAATTAGAAATACATAAATAAATTAGAGATCAATTTTACTTGACCTGGAGTCCTGGAGTTCCGAACGCTGACTTTCTACTATATTTAAAGTTATGTTTACTTTATTTTAATCAGTGAGTAGTTAAGGTCACTTGCTGTTTATTTTTTAAATCTGTGTATATACGCTTTCTTTATTGCTTCAATATATTTATGGAAATAATGCCTTTTGATTTTGCTTTGAAAAGGACTTAAAGCTGTTACTTATTCGAGGCTTTTCATGAAACTCGGCACAGTTATTCGCAAAATTTATATTCTTCAAAATCATAGAATTTGTCCAAACGTTCCTTGAAATTTTAGAATCATCTATCTGCCCATAAAATTTGAAATGGTTCTCATATAACACACATAAGCTGCGTCTGCATCGTAACGGTATGTTTTTGTCACTTGACCTAAATATGACATTATAAATCTGTGCAAACTCTCCTGTTGCAATGTAAATTCAATACATCCAATTATCATAATATCGTATAATAAAATTTCGTCACGTGCTGTTTGTGACCTAAATTCGACCTTTTAAAAAACATTAATGTGTCGTAAAATATTTTTATTAATTATTATTTTTTCTTTATTATGAGTCAATGAGCTTTATTATGAGCGCGCATTCCCCCCCCATGAATATGAAAAACGTATCAGATTTCTTTTCTGTGGTTTGTTTCATTTAATTTAATGACCACAAAGCACTCAAAGGCTATCTGCCTAAGGGAAGAGATGCCTTCATGGAGGGCTTTCTAGAGGAAACTAACTCGTATAGATATTACACATGTGAAAAAATACTAAAACGCCCATGCAGCCAGCGCGTTAGCCGAGATTTTAACCCCGAATCGAACTACCAATGTTCAGTGACTTTACCGCTCGGCCTTCCGTACTCTGACACTGCGCCTTTGCTAAACAATGTAATGTCTGATGCTTTCTGGATAGCATCAAAACTATAAAAGTGTTTCAGTATTATTTTCTATCATTAATATTAACTCATAAAATGTTAATGTATGTAAACGCATAAAGTATTCCGTACCTATTTGCCACGTTTAGAGTTAATTTATAAATATACTATACTGGAAAATTTACATATTAACGTAATATGCATTACTTCCATTTCTTGGTATTAATTCATGAAACGTTTTCTGCCTTTTAGTACGAGTTACATCACTTGTTCTGAATTTGAATTAATTTCATTAAAATTAGAAATAAAAAAAAAAAGATACACGTCAGTTGCATATCTACGCATATTTAACTAAATGCAAGCATACTAATAGAATTAATAGACATGAGCACTCTATTCAGTTTTCGTCATATTTCAAGCAGAGTTACCTTCTTCCTTACGAACTCACCAGGCGAGATAACAAAACCGTTAAACTCTGATAGTTCGATCTGGAGTCAACAACTGGGAAACAGTTGGCTGATGAGCGTTTTCGCGATCCTCGGTGTAACTAACCTGAATACGAACCAAAGGCAAATAGCTTTAATGTGTTTTATTGTAATTATATAATCCAAGCTCTCTCGTATGCATTATTTTTGCTTCACTTTGAAGTAAATTTTGCTTTTATTGATAGCAGATTTAAAGACAGAAAAATTTGTTCTTTTTTTCAAGCAAAATTTATAAAAGTTCTTAAAAATAACCAAACTTCGTTGACCACCGTAAGCAACAGCTGCCTTTCTCTCCTGATATATGTTTTGGCTCTTAACATAAAGGTATCTTATGCTGCAAGTAGCATGAGCTCTCATTAAAGATCTAAATCCAGATGCTCTGTTCGAGTAGCGAGTATAACTATCTAATTAAATTTCCTCGCAGAAAGTCAACGTTGCCCCTTAGATACATTTCTTTCACAGATGAAAAACTGCACCTGACTTAATACAAAAATAGTACGCTCTTCGGAGGAGAGAGAGAATAGTGACGTAATGACCTTTGCTATTGCATCACAGGTTTTCAGTACGTAAATGGGGGTTGCCATTTAAATCGATAGAATTTCGCCAAGTGGGACGAGCTTTCTTTCGACGCCAAATGCATTTTTTTCCACTACTATTACGAATACTTATGTAAATAGTTTTTTCAAATACTCTTATATCATATTTCTGATTGTGAAAAAAATGTTAACTTTTAAAATAGCGCTTCGGTATTGATTACAACATAAAATAATGAAATAGTTTTCCACGAGGAAAAGAAAGCATATCTGATTTAGAACATATCACAAACTTTTGTGGAATAATTAATTTGTATGAAAATATTTTTATTAAAAAGGAGTTAAAGAATGTTTTAATAACCAACTGGCATTCTGAATAAATAAACACACTCTTAGCAATAATACAAGTAAAAAGCAAAGGTTTAAAATCTGAAGAATCTGAAAATAAACATCTCAAACAGTTTACAAAATATTTAATAACTTTTATGTCGTCAACAGAACTGGGAGTGAATATTTTGCTTTGGTATAATTTTAATGGAGAAATTTCTATGAAATTTAAATCAGAAAATAATTTCTACTGTAGTATCACCCTAGTATAATGTTTCAGATGTTTATCAAGAATAAATGTATTTCATAAGAGGAATGAGCTGCTTAAATTCTTTTAAATTAAACGTCAACAAGGTTAGGAACCAAAGGCATTTAGTTTATTGACGATCATTTTGTATACACTATCAATCAAAATTTCTTAACAGAGTGGATTTTTCTTTCCATTAAAGATAAATTTATGAAGGGTATAGCTACAAGGTTAAAATTATAAAATAGTTCAAAATATGTAGTCCTACGTATCAATCTTGTGCTTACGTTTTTAAACTTTCCCTTCTTCATGTTCTCTTTCAACTTTTGCAACCTCTTATCTTGTTGATAAGTAGCTTCAACATGCCTTTTTTTTATCTTAAATAGGATCTCTTGATCCTTTTTAAGATAAAATCTGGGCAGATAAGTACTTTTAACAAATTCTTTTGCTTTCGAATAAGTCCAATAGGTCAACCACAAAGTCGAAAAATTACAATATGTTCAGAAATAAAATTCTTTAGACAAGCTTAGCAGATATCGGTTTTTCTTAATTAATTAGTTTTACGTTACATAAAATAATAAAATTAGATGTTTTAATAATGAATTATGCAAAATTCAATCGTATTCTGCAAAATTTATTCACTTTGCTTGGTGTTAATGATAACATTCTGAATAAAACGGCAATATAAAGACAACAGAGTGAAATGAGCAAATAAAAATAATATTCCTACACTTTCAATAAATGATATATGATCACTTAAAAGAAACACAATTCTTTTATTACATGTAATTGTACTAATATTTTTCAGATTTTATTCTGAAACTTGCAACAGTTTTGTTGAAACACTGATGATGTAAGCCTTGACTAAATAGTAAACAAGGTAGCTGCTGCCACATAATATTATTTAGCCTTCAGTATATACTGGATTAAATTAAACTTACGTTTCGATGCTTAAAATGAAATTTATTTGCAAATAAAATATATCATGATAGATTTCAGATATTAGAAACTATTTTATAGTATTTAGAAATTTCATTAATCGAACTTACTTGGCGAAAGATTGAATTTGATAAATGATTGAAGAACAATTAAAAAATAGTGTAGTTTTAATGAGAGATCTCTCATAAAGATATCTCTCAGATAAAATTGCAATGTTATAAAAGTGTTTTGATGGTTAAGTTATTCACTAATAATACTGAAATAAACAGAATTGTGATGAAAAGTATAGAAACACGTAAATGAATTGTTCTTCATCTTTTTAATTTTTACAAGAGAAAGATGGACTTGAGAAATAAATCCGTACCGATTGGTAAAATATTATACTGATACAATTTTTTTCTGTGAAATTTTGATTATTGGGTTATCTGTAAAACTTTCAGGAAATGCTCCATAATATAATAATTTGAACCAAAACTAAAAATAACCCTATTTTAATAAACGTTATATTTCTTTATTCAGAATTTAGTATAGCTGATTATAAGCAACCGTAATGAGAGCTATATTTGTCTAAAAAAAATCCTAAAAATTAGTATCCTCTCTGCGTGTGAAATTAAAAGAAACTGTTAAAAGATATAGTTTATTGTGTTTAGCAGTTTTTTATACTCCATTTCATAACTAAGAAATTTGGTTTTGCTATATTTCTGACATGTGAAAATGACTGGGGAAGATGCACAGCGTTAGAGATTTTATTGAGCACGAAAGTCAAGTATTTGTTTTAGTTTGATGTACTGTAATGCTTTTTTAATAATACTAAAATTTATTATCATTTTATTTATTATTAAAATTCAAATAATAATTTATATAGTTACTCACATGTGAAACATACTAGCTTTTGGTACTAACACTCGCCAAATGTGAATTTTTTGGTAAAATGTTAACCATGTGTTTAGCGAAATTATGCCAAAAGTGGTTACCCATATACCGTAGAAGCAGTTTCGAACTCGCCGAAGAGTGGTGGTCACTGTTTCAGGTTCTTCGAACTATGGCAGAGATCTGTAGACAATGCTGATCACGCATGTTGCTGTCGGTGAAAATATTTAAATCCTAATTAACCGACTGAAGACCCAGCGGAGGGCATGAGAACGACTGATTACAATTATTTACATGATAAGAGTTTAGAAACTTCGTATACTGTGATACATAATGGAAGTGGAACCCTGTTTAGAAGGCAGACCTATGAAGTGAGTATCTATCATTTTTAAAATTTAGTATAATTTTTTAAAACTTTTCAAATGTTTCTTTAAATTTAAGCTTGTCCTATCTGAAATAGCATATGCTGGTGTAAGAACATTATAATGAAGAGAATGCTGTTCATATTACGTTTCTGTTTATTAATTTGGAAGGCACAAATACATTAATTTTTAATACCCAAATAAATACTGAAATGCCGAAATTCGTTAATATAAATTTTAAAATTGCGAAATTTGTTAATTTAAAGGAAGACCAAAATTTAGCATTTTATTTTAATTTGAGAAATGTAAACGCAGGGAATATTTTCCACTTTAAATGAATTTGAGATATTCAGCAGAATATTTTTGCTTTTTTGAAGGAAAAAAAAAACCTGATTCGGATATCTGTTAGATAGACGGATATTCTTTTATGGAACCTGCGCTAGCCTAAGGTTGAAACTTGCGTAATTATAACGCCCATTAGTAGCCGAATGGGTAAGAGCACCGAATACTGGTAGTTCGTTTTGGTTGCATATGAGATAGCTAAAAGGACATAGAATAGGCGTTTCACCTTTTTTTTTTTCATGTTTTATATGTATACGAGTCAATTGCATCCCTTGATCAGGGTTCCCCAAACTTTTTTGTCTCTAAAGCGGCACATTCTAGAATATCTGTCTGACGGCGGGCACCATTTACTTTTTTATGGTAAATTTATAGTTGGATAGAAATACATGCATATATATATATATATATATATATATATATAAAGAGATCGGGCGCATTTCGTTTTGTATTGATATCTATGTTGAACGCAATGTCTATTTCATTAAAAGTGAGAAAACTTTCACATAGAATTTTAAATTGTGATCGCACAGCGGCAAACATACGTTAAAGCATCGGCGAGCGCCATGGTGCCCACGGGAATAAGATTGGAAACCCCTGCCTTAGATTATAAGTAGCTGTCAATTGTTTTGCCTTAAATTCGTTATTATTCCGTAAATGTGTGAAAGTATCTATGAATTTTAATAAAAAATGTGTTCAAAACACTAAATTTCTGAATTTTATTAAAAAAAGGAAATTAAGTAAAATTATAAGTGATTAGTATGCATGTATATGTGTACATAAATACACGTTTGAGTATATTTAGCCTTAGAATCCTAAACGCTTCCAGGGCCCATCAGCGGCCAAGTGTTAAAGTCGTTAACACGGGTAGTTAAATCTGGGGTTCGAATCCTGTCGAATGGGCTGGTTGCATGGGCGATTTCGTGGCTTCCCCCATGTGAAACGGGAGCCAGCTTCTCTTAGAAAGTCCTTCTCTAAGGCATTCCTCCCCTTAGATCGCCCTCGAGTGCTTTCCATAATTCTGTTAACGAACCAAAATGCTTCCCAGATGAATTTAGATAGCTTTTATTTGAACTCCTTTAGTTCAGAAATGGAATATAGTGTTATGACTTCACTTCTGTTACAAACCGTTTAAAATTCTTCTGTTAAAGTAACCAGATTCAGAAATGTACGTATACACATGTGTGTGTGTGTATGTATGTATGTATGTATGTATGATGAATGCACGTATGTACTTACACACATGCATACTTGAAAACGTAGCATGCATGTATACATACATTTCTGAATCTAGAAGAGTACCAATTTCTATAGTTATTGTAAAATTTTACACGTATTTTTTCCTACATAGTGGTTTTAAATGTTGATAGCAAAATATAAATTTGTTTCCTACATAGTGGTTTTAAATGTTGATAGCAAAATATAAATTTGTTTCATCGATTATGCAAAGCACCCAAATACTGTGCCTAAGAAGAGGGAGGGCGTTGTGGTGATCCTGTATTGGAGAAACTGGCAGTTATTTATCTGGCTGCGTGGTTTTACTAAAACACCTATGCAGTTAAGTAGGCATTTACCTACATTTGAAAACCTGTCGAACTATCAGTGTTCATCGGTTTCATCCATTGGGCTACTTGTTGGGAAAATGGTATGAAGAACGCTGAATGAATTCGAATTTTTCCTTATGAAACTATTACTTGAATTCTCGCAATAATTTGAATTCCTTCTAAATCTCTTCTAGATCATATATAAGCTGCTAGAAGGTTACTGCCGTAATAGCCTATAATATTGGCTACTACCAAACCCGAGATACAGAACTAGAACGATTTTCCGAATAGTTGGTTGGCTCATCAATGACCGAGTTGTTAAGTTGATGAGCATTAGTAGTTCGACCTGGCTTTGATTCCAAGAGAAAGAGCTGATTTCATGGATGTTTTCGTGCTTTTCCCCCATTTGTAACGCGGATACGAGCTAACTTCCTTTTGAAAAGTAATCCACAAAGACATTTCTTAGACAGATAACCTTTGCGTGCTTTCCCATAATCATAAACTAAACCAAACCGAATAGTCGGTTATACTAAGCCAGAATGACTGGTCGGTTTCCACAGAAACAGTTGATGTAGTTTTTCAGTATTATGTTCTTGCTTTAGAAACGAGTCTTATCAACGGTTGAAAATAAAAATTCACTCAGTAAATTGGTAATTACATTCAATACAGATTTTGCAGATTTTATAAAATGTTTGTCGAATTATTTGCCTACAACGAGGGATAGTGTCATGGAGGACTTTTCTAAAATAAACTGGCGCATATTCCCGTTGCTCATGTGGAAAACCCCAAAATCTCTCATGCAGCGAAATCTCTACCGAATTATAAACTGTAGTCAAATTTACAGTATTTGATAATTGTATTCACTCGGCCACCGGGTGGACTGAAACTTGGAATGCTCTTTCAAAACCTATATACTTTATAAGTAATTCAAAGTTATTAAATAACTGACAGAACAATTAAATACTGAACTTACGAAATGAACTGAATTCACTAATACGTCATTTTGAAGCGCCATGACCGGCTTTATCCGGTCATGAGATTTTTGGTCACTCGTTATATATTAGTTTATAATTTAAAATATTTTGCTTTCATACTTTCATTAATAATATAAATATAATATTTATGAATGTAAGTTTATGAAAATGGAAAGTAAAATAGGTGAATATACATATTTAGCTATTAAAGGCTCTCTAAATACAGGTCTTCGTGACAGATCTAAAAACCCGAACCGCCCAGAGGGTTAATAACTTTCAAAATGTTTTTAAACAAAGTAGGCGTTATCGCAAGTACGGTAGAATTCCCAGGCTGCATTTATTCAGATCTTATGTTTTAAATTAAGCTAAATTAATTTACGTTTTATTTTTGATGATTTAAATAAAGTAAAATGTATTTACTTATGTGTTAGTACAATGCATATTTTATACGAAATTAAAAATTATTGTTAATTTTATTGTACTGCGCCAATCAAGAATAACGTTCTATATATGTTCTTAATTTAATAAGTACGAAATGATTATATTTTATGACTTACACATATAAAAAGCAATTATTTTGTTTAAATTAAGCACAGTTGAAAGCATTTACTTTTTAGTTTCGGGATATTAAAATGTAACTTCTTTGTCTTATTTGAAGTGGAAATTTGTTGCTTGATTAGATAATTGAAAAATTAATTTCATTTTTGATTTTATTGAAATATGTACATTTTGTATTTTGTTTGAAAGAATGAAAAAATTACTTTTTAGATCATTATATTTTAGTGGTATAGTGGTCGGAAAATTATATGTATTAAAATAAATACGTATCTGGTCTACAGCAAGCAGAATCCAATCATCAAATTTTGGGAATATTCAAGTAAACTGTTGCTCCAGTTAGCTTGGGTATTTGCAGCTCTATTATACTAAAATATCTCAAGTAACCGAATCATAAGTAATATTTAATTTGTATTTAAATAATAAATTGAGTAAAAATAAAAATTTCTAAAATTAAGCAACCAATCTTTTACTTGGTTCAAATCAGAGTTTGAGTTAGATTTAAATGTTTAACTATTCCTTTTTAAGCACTGCTGAAAATTTTTACAACTACTCTTGATTATTCAGCGTGGAAAAGTAGCGTCAATTTGTGTAAAGATTGCGAAAATTCCTTAACTGTTATTTATGTTTTCAAATCTATTTATCAAGGAAATGTACTAGCAAAAGTGACTTGCTGCACCTGCTGGAACTTTCGAATGCAGAAAATGACTCCGTTGATGACGAAAATGAGATCAAATTGCTTAAAAAAGCAGGTTGATGCCACTAACAAACAAAAAAAAAAAAAGGTTAACTTTTTCTATTGGTTGATTACTTTTGCAGAATGGGAGATTTCATGTTCTCGCATGTCTTCGTCATATAATGACTTTTCGAGTAATCCAAGTAAAACGTTCGAATTATAGTAAGGGATTGTCACGGTTATTCAAAATCCACCATTAAATAGAATTTCAAATTTTGTGTGATTGCAGCACAGATATAATACTGCCAACTGAGAGTGACTTCCTGGTGACCTGCATTTAATCATAAATTCAGAAAAAAGAATACTATATTCTCACGTGCATAAGCCGCAGCCTTAATTTTTACCATGATTTTTTTTTTAAATTCTCCTTTTCAGAAAACGGTAAATTTTAATGTAATAAATTTAGGTGTACTGAAGTACAATATTATCGCAACCACCTTGGCGCAGTTTGACGGATTTTACGGAAGAAAAAGAACAATTACTTTTATTGTGCAAATTATTTATTACACACATATTCTACGTTTCAACTGCATATTTATTCCAGTTCCATAATGCAACTAATAAACATACCTTACCCAATTTCTTATTTAAAATAGAGTTTAGAAAAAGATCTTTTATCACTCTGGAATGCAAAATGGTCACAAGAAGAAACGAGTAGAAGAACCTTCAAGTTCATATCCACTCCATTAAGACACCTTATCTTAACTAGCCGTGCCATAACATTCTTTCTAACAGCCCATGGTCCTTTTGTATCATATCTACATCGCTTTAATTTACATCACACAGATAAATCCATATGCGGAACTATCGATCAATTATGTTTGAATGTGATTTACATTTTCAACCATATACATCAGAAAATGACAAACTATGGTTCAAAAAACTTAAAGTTAGACTAAAGCTGCAAAATCTAATAAACTGCGACAATCTGAAAGCAACATAAATACTACCACTTTATCATATAATTATGTAATAAAATATTGCTATGTATTTACTTAATCAAACTTAAC
Organism: Stegodyphus dumicola; assembly: GCF_044657685.1. Classification (NCBI taxonomy): domain Eukaryota; kingdom Metazoa; phylum Arthropoda; class Arachnida; order Araneae; family Eresidae; genus Stegodyphus; species Stegodyphus dumicola. The sequence continues at coordinate 233,123,974 of NC_140768.1, forward strand.
TGCTATATTATGATAATATTACCAAAAACAACTATTATGTTATGTGCAATTGCTATGTTATTGATATATTACTGATATTATTAAGTTATTGATATTATTATGCAACTAAACTATTCAATATTGTCCTTATTATGTAAATATTGCATCATTTATAATAAATAGCAGATAGTGGATGGCATCACGTAATGAGCAGCTAAACTGATAAGTCTTCATGATGGTGCAACTGCTTATTTCGTGGTGTTCTATCCTGTATATTTATTCCAAAAGGCAATCGGTAAACTTGGTTTGCAAACACGTTTTTGACGTGGTGGAAATTTCGTAGCGATCGTTTTGAAATTATAAAGTATTCCTGCAAAAATGTCACCTCTTTCTTCTATTATAGGAAAATCCTGCAAGCTCAAATATTAAAATTGAGTTTAAAGTTTAAAAAAAAATTGTAAAACGCCGTTGGAACCTGAAATAAAACAACACACACCACTCCCCAAAAAAGCGCATATAAAAATGGCGGCATGGGAAACTGAGTATTTGGTATGCGCATGGTTGCCTGAATAATTGTTATACTCGTGGTTACCACAGTTGGGTGTATTCTGAAGTTTTCGCGATTTCTACTCAAGTGCTTGCGATAATACGCAAGTATCTAAACTTGTGGTATGCTATAATAATTTGCGAGTATAAGCTGCACCCCTGCCTTTAATCATTTTTCCTCTTTAATTATTATTATTAATTACTATTTTTTTATGGTGTGTATGTCTGTGTGTGGAAAAAAGTACGGCTTATGCACGAGAGGATATTGTGAGAATATTCCGCTACAGAAAAAATGTGTACTTTTCCGTTTTGCCGGCACAGGCGATTAAAGTCGCCAATAATGGTACAACCGATGCCGAACGGAATATCCTCGATGGTAACCTTTTACGTCTTATTTCCAAAACAAGTCGCAGCCATTTCTTATCAGATTGATTTCTTCTTTCAATACCAGCATACAGTTACATAGAATTTTTACCAGATAGTTCAATTTTATGCCCTAAGGCCATTCGTGAGCAGTAAGTAAGTCAATTAGGATGCAATCACACCCCTCACCCGATGGCGAAAATATAGAAAAGACAAAGTTAAGGGTTAAATTCATCAATTCTAATGAGAATGCACTAGCGAAGTAAAGCACTGCTGTTTTACATAATTTCTGAGTAAGCTATTCGTAAGAATTGAAATAATTTTTGCATTTAAACTTGTATTCCAAATTATGATTTAACTAACTTGAAATAAATGTAGATAATTACTGAGAGCGTTAGATTTTTGTAGCGTATTTTACGTGAGATGAGATCACTTGAGGTCACGTGATATGAACCGGCGAATCAGGATGTTTCACCATGAAAGCATAGTAAATTCTTAAATTAATGTCTTTTTACAAATTCATTGTCTTTATTTATTGGCTTTTTTACAAAATTTTAAAGGACATTAAAAAAATAAAATAAAATTTCTTGAAACTAACATTTGTCTACACTTTTTATGTGTGTACTATGTGTTGCCGCCAATACAGTCTGCTTGGCGAGATTTGCGCCGGCGAAACGGAAAAGTACCAAAAAATGTTTATTTTAAAATGAGCAAAATGTATTTTAAGAACCGTACACTTTTAAAATCTTTCACACTTAAACATAATGGTAAAATAAAAAATTGTGACTCGTTGAAAAGGGGTTTAAGAAGATCCGAGGAAGCTGTAAATGTTATTGCCAAGAAATTAGTTTTTAAATTATTTGGATAAAATGTTTTCAAAAATATAATCAAAATCTTGCACTAAAAACTATATTTTTTTACTTTTAATTTTATTATTCTATATTTTAGTATTTTATTTTTAATTAAAAATGAAGACCATCCCGGTTTGGGAGGCGCTCTTTTCCCCCCTCGATTTTTAACTTTTTGAAAGTTGAGATGGTAAATGAGAAGTTTATTAATAATTAAAATTTTTTATATTCATTTTTGTGTTTTATTAGAAACCTTATTTCATAGGGGAATGAAGGAAATTTTTGAAATTTATCAGTTGATCATTTTTAGAGAAATTTTATGCTTTTTTTTTTTTTTTTTTTTAGAAATTGTTGCATCTCCCTAAATGTGCCCAAGCGCAATCATTATGTTACTAGTACAATTGCGTATCAAATAATTAAAATTCATTGTTAAATGCATTAGTATGAAAACTAATCTACCTGTAGTATTGTATAATCATGAAAAATTCTACACGCAAGCTTTTCGAAGTCTTTACATGATACAGCAATGTAAATGAAATGTATTAATGAACTACCAGAATATATATGCGCCTTCTCAAACAGAAAAAAATAAATGAAACATACTTTTTAGTATTAACACGGTTGATGTTAGTTTTATTTCTCAGTGAGGTGAATTAAATTTTCTTCCATTTGTAGCCGATTATCGAGTAGTATTTCGACTAAGGCTGGAGCCTCGGCGAAAGTGCTTGCTAATTGGACGTTTTCGTAGTTTTCCCCGTAATTACGTAAATTTTTACCTTAAAAAGTACTCCACGACGGCATCCCTTCCCTTAGGCATGTAGCTCGTTTGTACTTTTACAAATTAACCAGCCGTACCAATCCAAGCGTAGCGGAAATGTGGCCTAGTGTCTCTTTAACTTAAGCGTGTGGGTGACAGGTGTCAATCGCGCCACTGTATACACTTAACATGTAAAATGTCAAAATGCTGGAATACTGAGATGACAAAAGATACCAGTGTTGTTGAAGATGGAATGTTGAATTAAAAGTTCCAATATGTTCAGTAGAACGCTATGTACAGTATAACCTGTAGTTAACTTTTTGTCAAGTAGATGAAAGAATCCTCATTTAAAAGTGATTTTCCTTAAACTAGGTACACTTTAATACGAGCATTATTTTGCAACACAAACGTATGAATCTTAACACATGGTTAAAAATCTCTTAAAAGCATATAAATATATAAAATTATAGCATATAAACATGAAAGTAACTAATATAATCATCGAGTGTTTCAACAATCTTTGCAGTTTGAAGTGTACTGTATTTTATTTTTCAAAACACATCTTTTGGCATTTCAGTTTAAAAGTGTACTACGTAATTTTATGAAATGCTAGGATAAAAATTGAACAAAGTTTTTTCTGTAGCATTTAACTCTCATAAAACCGAGGTTATGTTCTGCAATTATTATCAAAGTCTTGATACCTTAACTATTCAGGAAATTTATCTCTAATTAGAAAACTCGCCAGACATCTCACTTATTAAAAATGGATAAAATTTTAGTGCTTTATGTGCATCAGATGAATATGCGTTGCCGAAATGTATTTTAAAAATTTATCGATAAAAACCATTATTTCCGATAAAAGAAGCAGTATTTTATAATAAGCATTATTTATAAAAAGCATTATTTCCGATAAAAAAAAGAAATTTTAATTTGAAAAATGAAGATTTACTTGATTTATTCGGAGCATTAATTAAAATTTTTTTGAGAAAAACTTTAGATTTTGGATTATATACTTGTGTGATATTTAGCTATGCTTCAGTTTGCTGTCTTGTCCAGCCAGTTCTTTCATGGATATTTAAAACATCTCAAGGACATGAATTGAAAAAAATCTGCAATAAAATCGTTTAATCAAAAACCGCGCTTTGAGCGTAGTTACCTTGTAATCATATTTTAACATATTTTGTGTCGCCAACGGGTTACTATTTATCCATTGTGTCATATCGGCCATGAAGCAGCGGCGATGTAGCTATCGATATTTCCGAGACAGCTGTGCCTTCCCTAGGGCTGGTTCCGGACTAACAGCAATAATGCCAAATGACCGAGGTCATGCTTTCAGCAATCTGGATTTTCTTAAAACATGGGAAACGTGTGTGGTACTGTACGAGGAGCAACTTTTATTTATTTTTATGATATTTAATTAAAGCTGCGATACTACAAGTGCGGAAGAGTTCCACTGACAGTTATGTTTTCCCTGGCTTTTATATACGCCAGGTAAGGCGCGTTTGCGCTGAAGGTGTCAGCATTAGCTTGTCTAAAGAAAATTAAAGGGCGAGAGGAAATGTATTTACAAACTGAGAACCAGTGTGAATTAATTGGGATCTAAATAAAGGAGGATCTGCGATACTTTAACGTAAGATACTAGGTCAGAGCAAACGGGCAATATAAAGTAACGGATATACAATACAACCTAAGCGATATCGGTACTCTTCTTTTTAACGTGTCAGGATTCAGAAATGTATGTATGTGCGTATATATATATGTGCGTTCACACACACGCATGTATGTACACTGCTCAAAAAAAAAAAATGGGACAGTCCTATATCTCCCGATCTACTGGGCCGATTGACAAAATTCAAATTGCGTTCTTTATGTCTCGAAAGCGCGACTTAGGATATATATTAGATTTATATATAGCACTATTCTAACATAGGTATTTTGACACAAAATCGGACTTTTTCTGAAATAACATACCAATTTTTTTACATATTTGGATTCTACGACTCAAATTACGCCTAAATATGAAATTTTGTAAATTTTGGAGCGAAATTTACGGAGAAATTCACAAATTTATGTTGGCACTTTTTTGTCAGTTTGCGCCAAGAATAGTTCACTTGGCGAACTTCTTAATATATGGCAACCTAGTTTCCTTCCGTGAGAGGAAAAAATGTCACCATCGTTCCTTTTTTCCAAATAATATTCTTTATATTATATTTTTAATTATAACTTATTATTTTAAGTAATTTTTTCTTTTTCGAATTCCATTTTAATTGTTTAAGTTGCATGGTTTTTTTCGAATAACTGTTTTAAAATTTTCTATTTACCTATTCGAACTGCGTAAATAAAGGTTCAGCGTTTATTTTTTTCAAATAGTTTTCTTTATATATATTTTTTGTCATAGTTATTATTTTAGGTAATTTTTAAATTTTTATACTTTTAATTGTTTGTGTTGCATTGTCTCTTCAGATAATTGTTTTAAAATTTTCTATTAATTCCTTCGAATTGAGCATTTTTAATATATTTATTATTATAAATTTTCCAGAATTTGATTTTATTTATTTGAATTGCGTTTCTTTCGGAGGAATACTTTGTAACCCGGACTACGATGCGTTTGAAAACTGCATATATTAAAAGAGAAAATACAGTAAAGCACAATTGACACGCATTTCAATGTTCCGTTCAGAAAAGATATATATAAATAAGAGAGATGTATAACCGACATTTTACCTTACGATGAATTGCATACACTGCTTTAAACAGTTTTGTCATTGTGCCCATTGCTTTACACAATTTTATCCTACATTTGGCTTCTTAAATATTATTCATATTTTAGTCAAATATTTTATTTTTGAAATCGTAAGAATCAACTATCATAAGATTAAAAAGTTTTAAATTTAAAAAAAAAATACAAATACTAAATTTTACCCAAAAATTTATTTTTTCTTCTTTGTTCAGGCATTCTACTTTATTCTTGCTCTTTTTCTTCAGGCATTCCGCAACTATATTAAAAAGCATCCAAATTTTCGAAATATCTTGATATTTTTGACAATCATTTTAAATAAAGTTATCGCCTTCCATTTCATAAAGGCCCACAAACGGCCGAGCGGTAAAGTCGCTGAACACTGGTAGTTCACTTAGGGGTTCGAATCCCGGTAAACGGGCTGGTTGCATGGGCGTTTTCGTGTATTTTCTCATGTGTACCGTGTATGCCAGCTGGTTTCCCTTAGAAAGTTCTTCACAAAGGCATCCTTCCTTTTAGGCAGATAGCCCTGCTTTGACGTAACTTAATAATCCAATTCAATCCATTTCATCAATATTTGGTCAGAGCCTTTATCAGTCTTTAGAGGCTAAACATTTTGAAGGTATGAGATGAAAGGAAAGACTGGTTTCATAAAGAGGTTTTGGTTTATTTAATTATGACAAAGCACACTAGGGCTATCTGCCTAAGGGGAGGGATGCCTTCGTGGAGGACTTTCTAAGGGAAACTGGCTCGCATACACGTTACAGATGGGGAAAACCACGAAAATGCCCATGCAGCCAGCCCGTTCGTGGGATTCGGACCTCGGACAAAACTACCAGCGTTCAGCGACTTTACCGCTCGGCCGCTGTTTCATCAGGAGGAAAAAAAAAAAAAAACGTCTTTAGGTGACATCCACATACATCACTGGATAAACTCCTGAATATTCAAATAATTCGAATGAGAAAATCATAGGATTCTCAATTTATGATACGATATGATGTTCTATAACGTAATTTAAATTTATGCAACCATATAGTCTAAAACCAGTCGCTCTTCACTTTAATCTGCAATGATATCGTTTTTGTCTTTTCTGTTAACCACAAGCTCAATTGATGGTATTTGCTGGTGTACACGTCCAAGTGTTTTTTCTTTAAACACCTAAATTCTTTGAAATATCCTGAAAGTATATTCAAAAGCGTCCAACTTTTCGAAACATCTTGGTACGTCTGACAGCCAAATTTCCCTGCAAATTTTTGCTTACTTTTCTCCCTAATTTTCTTCTTTCCTTCTACAGTTATTTTCAGTGCACACACAAGAAAATTAAGATTTTTCGATTGCTAGACTTCCATAAATTTTGCATTCTTGTAAATTTTTAAAAATATCAATTACATGAATTGCGTTTCAGCTGAAGACAGCTTTTCATTTTCTAGTCATTTTAACTATAAATAAAGTTTAAAGCGAAGTCCAAAGGATAAATATTTTAATTAAAAGATTTTTGCTAAATGACAAAGAAATATAACAGTCCAGCAGGGTTTATTCTGTACCACCGAGTGACCCGATTCTTATATCGGCTGAAACAATCTAAATCATATTAAAGATCATGTTTTTTTATACAATCTATAACGCGAGAGAAAAATTAGCTTCTTAAAACATTCTTTCTAAGAGAATTAATATAAAAGATTATATTTATATATATATATATTTAAAGCTGGGACCTGAACCAAACTGTCAAATTTTTAAAGTTAATTTACATGGTGGTTATAAGTAAAGTTCAAATTTGAAATGGTCATAAAAGGAAAATTACCGTACCAAATATTATCAAACTTGGGAATCGTGTAAAGGAGGTTACGGGAATTTATTTTCCGCGGAAAATAAAAAAAAAGAGTTCAAAAACTCACCATCAGGGGGAAAATGGCGCTGTATACAAGATTGATAAATGAAATAAGACACGAAAACATCTGTTTAAAATATGTTTAATATTTTCCGAAACGTGTTACAAAGCATGTTCAATGTAGCGTCCAGCATTTTCCGAAAGCAAGTTAAATCCCGTTACTGCATTCTCAACAGCAGCTCTTAGCATATCAGGAGGAATGTTACGGACATGTCAGTGTATCACATTTTTCATTTCTGCCAAATTGTTTAGATTATCACCATAAACAGTGCTTTCGAGAAAACCCCATAGCTAAAAGTCACAGAGGTTGAGGACTGGTGGGAAGAGGGGAAGTTTTGGCCTATAAGACGTTCATTCGTGAAATGTTGCCTAAGTAACTGTGCGACACACGTCAGGTGGGACCCAGCTCTGCATAAAAATCGTAGTATCTAAAATGCCATGTTACTGCAGTTCATGTATCACGAAACATTTTAACATTGACTCTAAGTGGGCTGCAAACACAGTGGTCCAGCTGTCGACTGCTCTTCAGAGAAAAATGGTTCAGTTATAAAAGTAGCTGTCATTCAACACTAAACGGTGTGGAATGACTGCTATGCAATCGAATGCAGTAGGAGAATGCAATGGAGCTAGATAGATAACATGAGGGATTTCTTCGGCCCAAATCGATTAAAAGCGTTTTGAATCAGTATCTTTATGTTTTAGGGCCGAATTCAGGCTTCAAAAATTACAAATTAGCGATCTGCAAGAAAATGATTTCCAGATTGTACGGACTTGTGCGAGTGATTTGCGATCTCACATTTTCTAATCGCTAATTCGTGGTTTTCACGGACGAATTTCTCACTTACACGGATGGCGCACTCAACGTTTATCGAATTTAACGCCTTTAAATGGTAATTTGCTTACTTCAAAGTTTCTTAAGGGTATATATACAACATATTAAACCCGTGTAACAAAAGGTTAAGTTAGATTCCGACCCATATTTCGTTTAACAATATTGTATACAGCGCCATTTTTGCCCTGGTGGTGAGGTTTCGAACTTCCTTTTTTTCCCGGAAAATAAATTCCTATGACCTCCTTTACACGATTACCAAGCTTGATAACATTTGATCCAGTAGTTTTCGTTTTATGACCGTTTCAATGTGGAACTTTAATTATAACCACTCCGTATATTATTAAATTTTTATTTGAAGCTATGCGTTATATGTATACCATACGTAAATTTTTCGCTTTTATGGAAAAATAAAGAATCGAAGCAAATATACTTAGGATAATGGACCAAAACTGAAAAAATTTCCCCTTCCTTCGAAAATAAAATTTTGAAATTCGACCTTGAATTTATTGGGTTATCGAAATATTTAATTTGACTTATCTTCTAAGTCCTAGTTCCGACAAGAATTCCGTCAAAAATTCCGAATTACTTAAGGTGAAGTAAAAGATTTAGTATATATTCACTGTATGTTAGTAAAGTAATCAGAGTGTAATAAAAATAGAGATTTGTTTTTGACATGCCTCTAAAAGTAGATGTCATACTCCTTTTGTCTCTTCAATATCAAAAAACTTTCCTTTGAGAGGCAACTTTAGTTTGGGGGAAAGAAAAAAATCGCAAGAAGACAAATTTGAAAAACATGCAGGAAGATTGAGTACACATACTTATTTTCGGAACACAAGCGGTTCTCCGACTGGTTATTGAATAATGAAAAGATGCATTATCATGCAATACAAAACATTTGGAATACGTTGTCTGACTGAAAACGTAAGATCAAAAGTCATCTGCTTAATTCACAGCCATTTACAAGTCAACTATTGGGGCAATTGCAGAATCGTTTTGATCCTGAGCATCTAAAACAAACCTTATATCACTGGATTTAAACACTTCTTTAATCTTCTGAGAACGTTCCTTCTTTAGCTCATATTCCAAGAATATTAAGTGAATACAATTATTGCAAAAGAAATTGAATATTCATTTGCACTACGGCTTGGTAGTTTATTAACGAGTTAACAAAACTTAAATTCTGCTTTTTGTGTCTAAGTATATAACAATATTTTAAATATTTACAAATAAAATATTAAATTGGAGATTTAATTGGAGCCTCACCAGTTGCCTAGCATTTGAAGATTGTTAAATACTAATTGTTTGTTGCGAAGTCTAACCCAGGCTGCATGGTTGGTTTTCGTAGTTTTCTAGGTTCTCTTTACAAAGGTTCTCTATGAAAGCATCTTAACCAAATAGCTCTCATGTTCTTTCTATGTTCAAATAACCAACTAACCTAGTTTAAGCGCGATTTCCAAATGAAGTTACTAGCAAAACCCGAATACTCATTAAAAAACATGGGGCCCACCAGCGGCCGAGCGGTAAAGTCGCTGAACACTGGTAGTTCTGTCCGAGGTTCGAATCCCGCGAACGGGCTGGCTGCATGGGTGTTTTCGTGGTTTTCCCCATGTGTAACGTGTATACGAGCCAGTTTCCCTTAGAAAGTCCTCCACGAAAGGCATCCCTCCCCTTAGGCAGATAGCCCTAGTTTGCTTTGCCATAATTAAATACACAGCACTACATTAAAAATCATGTAGCTTGCGAATCGGGAGTAACATGAAAGATACGGCGCCAATACTTGAATTGCTGTTACGGTACGCTGTTTCTAAATTTAGATGGTCATTCCTTAATTAAATAGCCCACCAGCGGCCGAGCGGTTAAGACGCTGAGCACCGGTAGTTCGGTCTGAAGTTCGAATCCCGCGAACGGGCTGGCTGCTTGGGCGTTTTCGTGGTTTTCCCCATGTGTAACGTGTCTACGAGCCTGTTTACCTTAGAAAGTCTTCCACGAAGTCTTCCTTCGATTTAGGCTTATAGCCCTCGTGTGCTTTGCCATAATTAAATAATCCAATCCAATCCTTAATTAAATATAATTGATTTGTAACTTCTACTAGAGCTGACGGTAAAAATTGAAGTGCAAATAAATAATATCGTGTGCAATCTTGATTAATATAAAATTAAAAATTTTGCATAGAAAAATATTTGCATTCAGACAAAGTTTTTTGAAATATTTGCAATTACTTTATAAGAAGGATTATTAATAACCGTAATGATTACTTATTATATTACTGATGATTAGGATTCAGTTCTTGACAATTACATTCAAAATTTGAATTTTAAGGATATAATGAAAATACGCTGCGAACAAAAATACATTTTAGGATAAAAAATGAGTTGGTTTTTTTTATGTGTTAAAACTTCTTAAATTCATTTAATAAACATCGCATCCTCGTTGTTAATTGAATCCAGAATGTTGTGTGTCATTTATATAATTGTTCTTACTTGTCCACAGAAGCTGCTGACTTATCCAGCCATTAAGTAGCTGCAGATCATTTCTACATAACCATTGAACTTCCACTAATTCAGTCTCTAGAGGGTTGTATGTTTATATCATAATTTGACTTATATAAATGATTATTCTAAATCTTATGTTTCTATAAAAATATACTGTGCTTTAAAAATATGGATGGTAGTATCTGCCGCTCTTTCAGCCACTTCAAAAGCAACAGTTTGTTTAGAAATAAATTATGCAGTTAATGTCATAAAATTCAAATAAACATTAAACGAAAATTCTCAGTTTTAGACAATTGGATTTAAACGAAGTAAAGTAGCAGACGATAAAACGCCGAAGGTAAAAATTTACTCTTAGAAAAATGTACTCTTATTTTTTTTAAAAAGGAAGAAAGAGAGAAATTTTAAAAAATTGTTAAAAATTTGAATAATATCATCTATAATTTAAAAAATAGATTTTCATATAGTATTAATAAATATTTATTACGCCTTATTGAGAGGAAAAAATCATATAATTAATTCTCCGTAAAATTTTACTTGAAATTAAAGGTTAAAAATAGCTGTGGCAATTCAGTGTAACAAAAATCCATAGACCACATTTGGCGCTATTATCGCTCAAAAAAAACATGCCAAATTTCAAAACGCGAAAATATGTAAATTCGTGTATATCTTAGAAAATTTTGAATAAAAAAGTCTAATTTTTTGCAGATATGCTTAAAAATACACCTACCTTATGATGATGGTAAAAATTTTATAGGTTATAATTCAAAATTTTTTTCGAAAAATTTATAAAAATTATTTAAAAATAGAAATTTAAAAAATAAAACACAAAAAATAGGTAAATTTTATTTGGAATGAACCTAAATTTCGAAATGTGAGAGAAAAAATCAAAAACGTTTAATAAAAAAAGAGATATTAATAAATATTTGCCAAATTCAATTAACATTGAGGAGCTAAAATTTTGAGAGCTAATATTTTAAAAACTAGTCGTGCGATTTTTACAAAACTTGGTATTCTGGCATAATTTGAGTCGTAGAATCGAAATATGGAAAAAAATTGGTATGTTATTTCAGAAAAAGTCCAATTTTGTGTCAAAATACCTATGTTAGAATAGTGCTATATATAAATCTAATATATATCCTAAGTCGCGCTTTCGAGACATGAAAAACGCAGTTTGAATTTTGTCAATCGGCCCAGTAGAACGGGAGATATAGCACTGTCCCATTTTTTTTTTTTTGAGCAGTGTACATAATATATACATGTAGTATCCGTAAGTGCGACACAACCACCAGAGGGCCTCACCGATGCGCCAGCAGCGAGGTGAAAGAGGAGTATGACAGAGACTCTTCTGCTATCCCACGCGAAGGTGGTGAGATGTCTGTCTGCACGTGAAGGTGTAGAATAAGGAACTGTAGTTTTCCACGCGAAGGTGGTAAATTGAACTGTTTAATACATCAGCAAGTGCGAGTAGGCACTAATCGGTTATGTGGTAAGACTGGTAAAACTATACAGAATCCTGTTTGTATCAAACGGCACTTGTATTTAATCTAATTTGTACCTTTTCTGATTATCTTTATTAAATGTTCTGTGGTGTGGAAAACCACGTTGGAATTGTTATTTAGCATCTTCAACTCCCCCACTACATACATTATATGAACACATCCATCCATCCATACATGCATATATACATACATTTCTAGACCAGATCCTGATAACTGAACACTACCGGGATATCATAATACGACTCTGTAAAAATGAAAAGCGAATGAATAGTACACAGTACAACATTTATAGTGCAGTGTAAATACCACTATGCTATACTTGAAAAAAATATGATGCTGTACATATTTTGTATTTTAAAATACACCTAACGCACAATAAGGTACGCTATGTCTTGGTTTATTTGATATGACAAAGCACGGGAGGGCTTTCTGCCTAGGGAAGGGATGCCCTCGTGGACGATTTTCTAACGAAATTGACTCGTATCCACTTTTGCACATTGGGGAAAACTTATAAAAACGCCCATGCAGCTGGCCCGATTGTAAGAAGTCGAACGCAGGTCAAAGTATCAGCGTTCGGTGACTTTACCGTTCTGCCGCTAGTATGCTACAATGTACAGTATATGCAGTACATTGTAAATACATGTGCTGCGTATGATAAACTTATTTGTGATATAGTGCATTGATATTTTGAAATCAAAAGTTAACAATTAACGAAGAATAAAATAAGATACACCATTATGTTGCGACTTTGGTTTCATTCGCTCTGCAAAGAATCTATCACGATCTGAAATTAAAATCATTAAAAGTAGAGCAAGAAAAATATTTTTCATTGGTTATCAAACGTAGAATATATTTGAGCGATCTTATTACGAAAAATTAGCAGGGATAAATATAAGGGAGTTTCTGAATAGGAATTCATTATAAGTTGGAATTCTGAATTTTTAAGCAACTGAAATAAATTAATTTTTAATAATAAAAAAATATATGTGCTAAAATATATCTGCTAAAATTTATTCCGCGACGAAACCGAAGTAATCTGCTTATAACTGACTGAATTCTCATTACTTCCATAATCTTGTTGCTTAATGAAAAATTGTCCCTTGCCTTTTAATCTGTTAACTGGGTATGACGAAATTTTTCGTCATGCTGGAAAGACTATTTCAATGGGTATGACAAAATGTTTCGTCATGCTGGGAAGACTATTTCAATGGGCATGACGAAATTTTTCTTACATTTTTTTCCAACTGTCGCTTGACCGTTGTTCAAGAAAAATCGATCAATGGAAACACTTGTTCGCTCATAAATTGTGATAACACTCCTAATTTGCACAACTTAATTTCATTTTAGTCTGCGTTTCAGTATTTTACATATTAGTAATAACTTGTTGATTTGAGTAATTGTTAGTTTTTTATAAAAATATGTCTAAAAGTTATTGTGAAGCAGAAAATATTTTTGAATTGTCTGAAAGTGATGATGAAATATTGCCCGGGAGGTTTGGTAAAAGACGTCGAATTCTAAGAATAAGTACCAGTTCGGAAGAAAGCGATAACGACTTCTTTACTGATGGTCCGGACATTGAATCAAAGGATGATGATGTTATAGACCAAAATACTCAACCGACATCAGCTGAATGGAAATGTGAAAGAATATTGCGATCGCCTTTCACGTTTTTATCTCAATCTAGACTTACATTTGAAGGACCTGAAGAAAAGGATTGCCTTTTTTATTTCGAGAAATTTATCGATAAGAATTTTGTAGAACTTATTGTGGAACAATCAAACAAATACGCCGGACAGTTTTTTGAAAAAAATACTTCCATGAAACCGCGTTCAAGATGTCTCTCGTGGGTTGACACAGATGACCGAGAGATGAGAGTATTTATTGTTTTCCTAATTTTGCAAGGAATAATAGGAAAACCTTCTTATCAGCTTTATTTCACAAAGCGAGAAAGTCTGGAGATTCCATTTTTTATAAAATTATGTCAGAAAAAAATTCCAACTGTTAGTAAAATTTTTACATTTTAATGATAACAATGCTTTCGATCTAAAAGTGAGCAACAAAAAAACCTACAAAATCGATTCCATTTTGAACTATTTGAGAAACAAATTCAAGGTGTTATACCTACCAGATAAGGAAATATCTGTAGATGAGTCTCTTTTGCTATGGAAAGGAAGACTGTCTTGGAAACAGTACATTCCATCGAAAAGAAGTCGATTTGGTGTTAAATTGTATAAGATATGTGAAAGTAAATCCGGATACATAAGTGATTTCATTATATATACAGGTAAAGACACGCAGTATGGTTCGAACTATCCAGAAGAACAGGGACCAAATCGTATTGTTCTTGAACTGTGACACGATTTGTTGGATAAGGGATATACGCTATATCTCGATAATTGGTATACTGGTACTGATCTAGCTGAGAAGATGTGCAGAAGAAAAACCGATGTTGTAGGAACAGTGCGAAAAAATAGAAAGGGAATACCATCTGAAATAAAAAATTGTGTTTTGAAAAAAGATTAATACATTGCTAGGTACAGAGACAAAATAATGATTATGAAGTGGAAAGACAAAAAGGATTTAATTATATTGAGTACTATCCACGACAATAAGTTTGTAGAAATAGAAAAACGAAGGAAACCGATATCAAAACCGGAAGTTATCGCTGACTACAACAAAAATATGGGAGGAGTTGATCTTGCTGACGGACAAATGAAAACTTATGAAATCGCTAGAAACCAAGTAAAAAAGTATTACTATAAGATATTTTTACATGCACTAGACATGGTGTGTTGAATGCATATATTTTATACAAGAAAGATGGCGGTCACCTAGATAGGCTTCATTTCCTTATCGAAACTGTAGAAAAGGGTGTTGAAAATATAGAGACGGATCGCATTTGCCATCTACTAGTACAGGACGATCATCTTTGACACCAAAACCAACTCAGCTCTTTGAAAGACATTTTGCAGACTATGTACCTACCATCCGACTCTTCAAGAGTAAATGTAACGAGGAGATGCAAATTATGCTATTCCGAAGGTCTTGGGAAAGAATCGAGATTTTGGGGTCCCGACTACAGTGTTGCTTTGTGTATGCCACATTGCTTTAAGGAATATCATACGAAATAATTGTTTAAATTCGTTCAATTAATTTGTTTTTTCGGATTAAAAATGTTTAATTTTAATATCATTAAATATTTTAAAACGATTTTCTTTTATTTATTCCTTGCGATGTGCTGAAATTACTGCAAAGGAAAAAGGTTCCATTGTGAAACGATTTTACTGAAAGCTTATTCCTCAGTTAACAGGTTAAGGGACTTTTAAGCATTGTAGAGTATTTTTTAACTGTTCATAATAAGTACTCTTTGTTTTAATACACTGATTCAGTAACACAAGTTATGTTATATAGTTAAATACAAATCGTATTTAACTATATAATCAAATTGATCGTATATAGTACAGTATTTATAGTACAGGGGGGTGTAAGTGTCACTACATGCGTTACTACAAAAAAAGTAAATACCCTACAAATATGATGGATTTTGAGTTCACTACACGGTCATCTTCAAAGTTTTTCTGATACGTAATGTGAATATGAACTTAGTTTATCTTAGAAAGTTCTCCTCCAAAGTATCTCTCTTCTTAGGCAGGAGTGGGAATAGCCCAGGAACTTCAAAATGAAACGCACTGGTAAAGATCCTCACCACTATCTAGCATTTATTGAAATTAACAAGATGAAGATATAATTATAAATATAGTGCAGTATAAATATGACTGGTAATACATTCAGAATGATAACCTTAATAAAATACTTAGATAAAAATATGGCATTTCAATTTTGTGAAATATAGAGTACGAAGATAACTAAAAAGTCGTAGTATAATGATAAAGAAAAAACAGAAGAGTTCATAATAAGTAAAAAGTGTTCATGACTCGGTCAGAATTTCACGACTCATTTTTATATACAGGTAAAATAATTCATTAATCTAGTTAAATAGTTCAATGTAGTAAATGTTCCATGAAAATTTCATGTAAAATTGTTCCACATAGTAAGAAATCTACATAATTCAATGTAAAATAGTTTATGAATCATTCATATAAAGTATAGTAAGATAGACTTATTCATATAAATTGGGATTTGCATATTGTGACGGGGAGAGATGAATATTTGTAGTTAGTATTTGAGAATTATGTGAGTTGTTAGGAATAGTAGCTAAGTCACGGTATGAAGAGATTACTGTTGAATTTCAATTTTTGTTTGGTATAATAATTGCAGTACGTAGTTTTATCAGCATTTGAGGATATAGATTGAATTATTAACCAAGAATCGGGGACTCTTCAAACTTTATTTAATATACAGTAAGGTTTTCGAATTAATGTCCACAGGATTGTTTATTGAACGTTGACATGACTGATCATTGGTAGTTTAGCATTTTGAAAATTTATTTAAAGAAAACGAAGATGGGTGTAGTTGATATTGTTGTCTAGTATATCAGAAGAAATATTTTGCGAATTTTGCATTATTCTCTCATCTTAGGGAGATGGCCCGATTGGTAAAGTCGCTGAAAACTGATAGTTCGGTCCCAGGTTCAAATCTCACGAATGGGCTGGCTGCATGGACGTTTTCGTGTATTTTCCCCATGTGTAACGTGTATAGGTGTCAGTTTCCTTTAGAAAAGTCCTCCACATAGGCATGCCTTCACTTGGGCAGGCTTTGCTATAATCAAATAAGCCAAACCATTCTTAGGTAACCTTGGTGGGCTTTACCGTAATCAAGTCTGATCCAGCGTTTACAGATTGCCCAATAATAGATGAATTATGAAATTGTTTTTTACACAAGATAAAATTTCACAAATATCACATTTGTAAAGGGCTCACAAGCGGCCGAGCGGTAAAGTCGCTGAACACTGGTAGTTCGGACCGAGGTTCGAATCCCGCGAACGGACTGCCTGCATGGCCGTTTTCGTGGTTTTCCCCATGTGTAACGTGTATACGAGTCAGTTCCCTTAGAAAGTCCTCCACGAAGGCATCCCTCCCTTTAGGAAGATAGCCCTAGTGTGCTTTTCCATTATTAAATACACTACATCACATTTGTAAAGTGTACATTCAAGCTTTTGTAACCGATTCGAACCAGTGCCTGTGTAAATCATTGAAATTGTTCCGCGTACTTATCCGAGGGTCTCCCACCCCTTTCCACCAAACCACGCGAGAGGACTTTCGGCTCGCCGCATATTTAGAGTGCCGCCATGCCACACTGACACTATTACATTTACAAACATCCATGCCTTCTCCGAGATTCAAACCTGGACCCTTTGGCACGGCAGTCAGCGACGCTAACTACTATACCGGTTGGGGGGCTACATAGTTCTTTTTGTGTTAATATCAAAATGACATAATTAGCTCAGTATCCTTCCTAAAATAATTCTAGAAAGTCTTTGTTAAAAAGTTGTGAAAATTTATTAAAGAATGGAATACGTCGTTTCATAATTTGTGATATCAAAGGTTTGATATTAAAAATTAAATTTCCATGAAATATTTTGGGAAATGGATTTAATGATTTGGCTTGATATTATAGTATTGCGTTTCAGTCGGTTATTGAGCAGTCTTACTTATAATACGATCCAATATTTTATAGGTATTCTTGAAGGAAGGAAGAAATGCTTGTGTAACGATGTCGTTTGCATGCATGTGTTCTACAGCGAAAAAAGTATTTTGTATATGTTGTATAGCGAAGAAAATTAAATGGTCTCGTATGCTTCCTTTAAAAGTGAAAGTTGGGAGATATGCTATACCTTATATAATTTTCAAATGTTTTGTTTCGCATATGTTAGAGTAGATTATTTTGATTATGGCAAAACACGCTAGGGTTTATCTACCTCAAAGGAAAATGCCTTCGTGGATGGTTTTCTAAGGTAAACTAGTTCATATTCACGTTATAAAAGGAGAAAGCATGTGCCGTCAGACCGCTTACCGGGATTTAAACCGGATCGAACTAATAAGGTACGCGCATTCACTATTCCCTTACTTTAAAATAGACACTACAAGGCCATTGCATCTCTTCAAACCGTGACTCATAACTACGGCAACGACTGCTAAGGGAAAAAGTCGAATTCTTTAATTTGCTAAAATCGCCTAACTCCGTCTGTGCTGTGATGACAGCACGATCGTAACCTCTGTGCGGTGATTACATGACGATCGTAAATGTGTAAATGGTCTGTATGACATCGAAGTGTTTGTTTTAATATAACATTATAGTGAACCGCCTGTGCGTAGCAGGCAGTTCTTTGGACGCCAGTATGCGGTGAGTAGGTATTACTTGTAAGTAAATTATGAAACGTTGAAAATACGTAAATGAATCATAATTATTAATCAGATTTATAAAAGGGGAGTAAACCACTTCCATGTTTGATTGTGGTAATATATGTGAATTTCGGACTTTAAATCACTCGGTTGGTAATTCAGGATTTGAAGTCGCTTCACATATTTGACAAAAACGTATTTTAACCTGACGAAATAAAGCCAGAAATTAGCTCTGTCGTTCTAACACTAGAGAATTTTATCTCTGAATTTAAACAGATTGCAAAAACCTTTAAAGAAAAGTGTGTTAAATTTTCGTGATAAATAAATGTATCATATATCAAGATAAACACTTGATTTATGGTGTGTGAGCTTTTTCTGACGAAAGCTAATTTCCAATGGATTCTGAAAAGTAATTTTTCGTTGTTTCGAATGAAAACTGTACCGTATTATTGTTCTTTATTTTATTCGATTTATCCAGAAGATGGTAATGAGTATATGGAAAAATAAAATGTTTTTTTTTTTAAATTTTCATGGACTCTCGGTAGAATTTAAGAAGATAACTGGCGTTATGCAAATACACATTCGAAATACCTTCCAAATTTTGTAGTTCTAGAAATCACATTTAGTATGTATTTATTAAGAAAAATGAGTTTTATCTGAAGATCTGGCGATCAGTTTACTTTGTTTTCAATTAATGCTTTGTCATTTTTGCAATTACTATTGTCACATTTATCACTACACCAATGAGGAAAGTTCCGTTCAGTTGCTAGAGTAACGTGATGTTTTTTTGTTGTCATTCTCGAATACTTTTTGTAGTGGCATACGAGTATTTCCTTTTTCTGAATAAATGACCTTCAAATTTTTTTTCTCGTAACTTTTTCTTGAAGACGTTTGAATAGAAAGGTTTTGAGAATAACATAAATTAGAATTTCAAAGTTTCATAATTCTTTACGGATATTTTAGTATCACGAAAATGATTATTTCATCCAAATATTTCACATACCTTATAGTAGAAGAATTCGGTGTAATGCGTTAACGCATTTCACCAGTGTTACATCTAGATATTGTACGGGTTCGTAATTGATTGAATGCGCATAGAACCGATGACAACTTGATAAGATTTATTTTCTCAAAACAGTCCCAAAAGAATTTCTCTTTACAGTTTCGGAATTTTCCATACATCTCATCCCATCCGTACAGCTCTGCTCAGCATCACAGAGCACATTCAGTAGTTACCCTTCAAACTACTGAGAACATTAAACACAACGCAGTGCAAAGCGCAACCAAAAGGGGGAAACTCCTACGGAAATCTCTCAATACTCCGAACTCACTCTGAACTAAACAGCCCAGAGACTGATGCTCTCTCTGATGTGATATCGTTTACTCCCGACCGCCGAGAAATCTTTCTTTTATTTATCGAAATTACTGAAAAGTCTATCCGGGTAAAGTTACACATTGGGGACGGATACGATTACAGTTACACATGGGGATCAATTACAGTACCAGTTACAGCTATAGAGGGACTGGATCAAATGTCAGCAATTATGGTGACTTTTGCCGATTTCTCACCGAATTTAGTGACGAAAAGTAGTCGCCAAAACCTCCGCCAGCTTGGGAATATCTCGCAGATTTAGCGAGACAGCCATTAACCTCAGTGTTAAATAGATTTGCAACTGTAATCTTATTTTTCCGGCAGAGAATTGTCTTTTTCAAGTATTTCATGTTACATTACAGACGACAAAAATACTGCCATTTTACATGTAATTTCACTATAGTTATTTAAATATATATAAAATCCGTAATATTTTCACTCGAAGTAAGTGTTCGCCTCCTATATATAGTCAACTGTATATTTTTATTTGATTACTGTAAAGCACGTAAGGGTATTTGCCTAAGTGGATGACTTCTTAAGGGAAACTGGCTTCTATAGAATGTTGTCGCTCGCGGGCCTTTGTTCAACAAAGATCTCTATTAAATCGTAATACCATAACTCTTATGATATTTTTAATGCAGCAGTGTTCAGAAAAATAATGTGTATCATGATTTACAGTTTTTAAATGTAAAAAGAATAGCTTTTGATAAATAAAATAAAACTGAAGCAATTTATATAAAAGTATTGCATAAATGTTTCAAGCTTTTTCTTTTGTGATTTGTTTTGCTTTGATGAAGTAAATTAATAACCATTACCTCCCCCCCCAAAGGTATTTGATTGTGGATTATATATGGAAGTTTCCGTTGTCCATGGGAAAACATTTGCATGCATGAAGTTCCTTCCTCTCTGTACATAGCAACTTGGCAAAGTCAAAAATATTCTTAACGTAACTTCTGAATTCAGGTATGATTGAGCAAAACTATTTCGTGCATTATCTTCAAAAGATGCATTCTCGTTTCAACGACCAGAATTATTGAAATAACGTGGTTTTATACTACTGAAAATGTATATTGAAATTTCTGGAGAACTTATATCAATTTGAATTCTTAAGTATTAAGGTATAAGCTACTCCTTTTAAAATGCCTAAATCTATCTTGTGACCACATCCAATGACCACAAGTATTTTTCCAAGCCTGCCTTTGTGGTTCTTCTGATTTCCAAAAAAGACAAAAATTCGAACTAACTGCGAATGCTAAAAATATCTGAATATGTCATACTTGAAATTCGACATTGGAAATCCTCTATTGTTTCCCCCTCCGAAGATTAACATTTTACGAAATTTGTTATCAGTTCCCTACCTACAGACTTCCCGCTCTAATCTTAGCGACCAGAGAGGGATTTCAAGCACTGACTGTGCTTCTCGCCATCCTTTTAGTGAACATATAGCGCTACATGATGTACGGTGGATTTTTTATGCAAAGCAAGAGTTTAACTGTGATATCCTTGGATACTTTGTATTATCGCAACCACCTTGGCGCAGCTGGGCGAATTTTACTGGAAAAAACAGAACAGCTACTTTTATTTAAAAACATTACATATTATTTCATATATATTCTACATTTCAATCATATATTTATTCCAAAAGATAATCAGTAAACCTAGTTACGAACAGGTTTTAGCTGTGGTAGACATTTTGTAACGATCGCTTTGAGAAAGAAATCGAAGCACTGTTCCTTTAGCGATTTTGCGCCAAAATAATGTATTCCTGCAGATATTTCATCTCTTTCTTCTATTATAGTGCAGTCCTATAAGCAAAAGTTTTATAATCTAGTTTAAGAAAAAAATAATAATTTTTTCTATAAAAGCCGTTGGAACTTGGAATGCAACGAAAACAATGCATACGAAAATAACGACGTTGAAAACAGAATATTTGTCATGGGCATGGTTAAACCTCAGTGATTGTTATGCTCATGTTTACCAGAGTTTGGCGTATTCGGAAGCGTTGGCGATTTCTACCAATGGGGTTGCGATAATACGTAAATACCCATTCATGAATATGTTATTTCCGAAGACTCTGCCAATTCGTACAAGAGAAAACAATTTTTTAAAGTTCTGAATGCCTGCATGGAAGAAAAAGTATGAAATTTATTGGGGAAAGTGTGTTTGTTGGAATAGGGTTCATGCGCTTGCTGGTAAAAATAGAATAGAAGTTAGAAGTAGAAGTTAGAGCTGTGGTGCCTGATATTACTTCGACACATTGCTTCATTCATAGGAAGGTAAAAAATATGTCATTTAAATTCAAACTGTTTTAGATGAGAGCGTTAAGATAATCAACTTTATTAATTCAAAACCTTCGAAAAACAGAATATTAGGTACTTACGTATTTACGCAATTTGGCGATTTTTTATACATGAAAAGATAAACGTTACTTTCCGGGTGCAAGTTGGAGGATTTCGTGCCTAATTTAAGAATGATTGATAAACTATCGATATTTATTATAAGTTGGTAAACATTATCAACATAATGAAAAGAAAACATACTTTATCAATTTAAAATAAAAATTGAATTATAAGGATTACGTAATACATTGAAAAATAAAACGCTTACATTCTTCTTCAAATCTTTCTGTAACTTTTTGTGCTATTCTTCTCCCGAAGTACACAGCGATCTGTTTTCGTTTAAAAAAATCAGAGAATTTCGGATACTAGGCTTTGTGCAATTCTCGGCAATATCATTATTGGAAAAGAAATATGCAATGATAACATGTTCGCAGATAGAAACTGAGGTCTAATTTGAGACTTATTTTCCAAAGTGGTAAATGTTACGAATTTTCACGAGATGATCTTTTCCATTACGATATGGAAAATAAAGAGATCATTGAATGAAAGAGAAACAGTTAACTGAACTCTCGAATGACATCGGACTTAAAATGAAATTCTAAGAAGGCCAGAAATAACCCACTGGGGGGGGGATTTGTGAGAGTGTTTTTATTAGTAACTCAAATAAAATGAACTTGATTTATGTTCCGATCTAAGACTTACCAGGATACATCCAAATTCAGAACAGGTATGCAAAAATCGACAGGCTCCACATTTCATTATAGCGAGTGCCGAAATTTTTAGTTGATTGACAAATGATCCAGAAATAAGTCACTGTCTCATGCGCAGTCTTACAAACCGATATTTGTCTCAGATTTTCCTCGAATTACAGTGCATCATGTAAGATCTCTATTCATAATACATTGCTACATAGTGGGCAGGTTGGGCTTAGCAGGATACCAATGCGAAACAGGTGCGCAGCCAAGCAGTCATATCTAGTAGTTAGAAAGTTGCTACAGCTGTAGGACAAGGCCAGTCAGAGATATTGTCCTAATCTTAATCCATAGTCTTCGATCAACTCTTTGTAGAATTTCTGCACACTAAATCTTGATGACAGTTAGAGGTTCGATGTCTAGGTTAGTGAGTGTTTAATAATGTTTTTCGCAGTTGAAAAAGAAATCGTATTTTGAATCGTCTGTGGAACTATGGATAATTTTTTAGCCAATAGATCAACTTGTTCATTACTATCCACGCAACAGTGGGCCGCTATCCCACTGTATTACGAGGATACGGAGGGTAAGGTGGATTTCCTTCTTCTTGAGCTGTTGCAAATAAATTCTACATTGTAATACATCCAGAGACGTAGTTGCGACATCAAAAAGCAATAGCCTGCCTTCGAGATAGACAGTATCAGAAGTCAAATTTCTAATCAGAGGTTGGTATAGAGCTTACCTTAACAGCAGCCATCACACCAACAAAAGCAGTTCTTAAGTGGCCGATAGGAATATAAAATACGAACAATTCACAAAATACTCCCGAACTGATATTTCGTGAATAGATTCAACGTGATCTATCGGTGTACATTTTAAGTCGGGAAGATATTTTTTATAGCTGGGCGATAAAGTTCCGAACAAGTATTTATGGCTTCAACTCACCATCTAGTTTGAAGATAAGATGCTATTCCAGAACTCTCAGGACAAAGCCAAGTTGGGTATATAAATTCCTGAGTCTAGATTGGTATTGCCTTCAAAAAAATAATCAATAATTCTTGTTACCTTTCCGTATAAAATAGATACTTTATCGTTAATCAGGATCTGAAGAGGTTTATTCTGTCAAAAGCAGCACGGCTTCGGTGTGGTCTTAACGGCGCCTGTAATTAGAAGAAGTGCCTGGTTTTGTAATGTTTCTAGTTTTCTTAAGGACTCCTTAAAAATGTGTAAGGACCGATAGGATAAAAGCTTTATAAGTATTACTTAGAGTTGAGCGAGCACATCCCCAGAAGCAATCAGCGATAGGCTATTAAGGAGAAACGATCATGTTCATGTCATACTTTGCCATCGGGGGGGGGGGGTAGGTTATCCAAACTCCACTATTCTTGGAATTGCACAAAAAGAATGTGAATATTCTTTTATTAACTTAATAATTTAAAATCTATGTAAAATTAAATGAATTTTAATTGTTTTTGAAAAATATGAGTGGTAGTAACATATGTTTAAAAATTGCTTTCGAAGGGGACAAGAATAAGATATCCACAGAACATTCTCTTCAAATTCTGTTGATATATTCATCTTCAAAACTAAATTTTTACATTTTTCTCTAAACGAAGAGATAAAACTCTAAGAGGTCGGTTGTTTTCGTGGAGGATATTCTGAGGGAATATGGATCATATTTGCATTACACATGAGCACACAATCGTGAAAACACCCATCAACCGAACCATTTGCCAGATTTGAATTTATGTTAACGCCTCTGTGAAGAGTCCCGTTTCATGTACTACTAGTTTTTAATTGTAAGGCTTTATTTGCATTTTCTGTTTTTGCAATACTATATTCCATAAAGATAGCATGCATAAAATAAAGAAACTGAACCCATTGCATCAATGTCTCATTTGACGGCTTCTTTAAATTTGCTACATTTATACGTGTAATGACAAGCTAAAAATTACATGAATTGCCTGATACGGAATTTTGTCTCACTTGAAATATTAAATAATTTTAAATCTTTAATAATTAAATATTTAATGTGGTTAATTAAGAAAAGTTTGCCTTTGTTATTTGAAAGTGCCCATTCCATCTGACTATTCGCGGGGTTTTGAATATATATTGATCGGTCAGTGTTTAACTACAAAACAAATGAAACATATTCATGAATAAGCTATTCTAACTATCACAATATTATTTACTTAAAGTAAATTCTGATAAGAATGCATAGTAATATTAACATAACATTGTCTCATATCTTCATTTCTACTTCTTTGTATCTCAAATTTCACCGTGTCCTACTATTCCCCACTGCTAAATTATTACTGCCGTAAGTGCTACTTTTGTAATCTACTATAGCTTGCGAATTGCCACTTTTGTCACCGCTGTCTTCGTCAGTGTTCAGCCTGTCCTATTTGCATTGCCCACTAGCGACCGAGCGGTAAAGTCGCTGAACCAAAGAATTTTGGCTGAACACTGTTAGTTCTGTCCGAGGTTCGAATGGGCTGACTGCATGTGCGTTTTCGTGGTTTTCCCCATGTGTAACGTATATACGAACCAGTTTCCCTTAGAAAGTTCCTCCACGAAGGCATTTCTTCCCTTAGACAGATAGTCCTCGTGTTCTTTGCCATAATTAAATACACCAACACCTTAGGCAGACGGCCCACAAGGCTTTGCCGAAATCGCATCAGTCCTACTTGCAAAGCGCCATCAAGAACCGTTAGATATCACCGTTTCCTTGAAGCTCTTCACTATCTTTGCTTTATCAGTCCATGGACCCAAATTTCACGAATAACTGAATTACTAAGACAGAAACAATCGCTACGTGGGAGAAGCATTTTAAAATTTAGGGGGGCTTGCTTCTTGAGCGTCTTAAAGGGGAAAATTATGTGAATGCTTAAAACGTTTTCTAAACGTTGTTCTTAAAACCTATGAGATACTCGAAGTAATATAAGAGTAAATATGGTATTTTCTGAAGGCTGCAAGCTGTATTACCGGTATTGGCAAAAGCCGGTGTTTTTTTAAGTTTCTTATATCAGTTATCTTAGACTTGGCCGGAACGTTTGTATTAATTCTTCCACAGCAAATTTCAAATTTTTAAGGCATTTTTAAGTTACTAAACAATTCAATAATAATTTAAAAAAAGAGAAATATTTTAGTACATTTCTGTTTTAACAGGAAATAGAACTGAAGTACCAATTCGAATAATCCATCTAGCAATAATTATGGCTGCTCCATGACGCCTCTCTTAGAACTCCTCCCTTAGAACAAATATCAATTCTAAGGGAAATTACTAAAACAAACTATAACGAAAAAAAAAAAGAAAAACTAGATCTGTACGTCTCGTTTACCGTCAAATTTTACAACGAAAAAAGGAGCAAAGCAAACCTTCGACAAAAAAATTGATATTCATATGGTGTATTTCGTTTTCAGATGTCTAAGCTCTTAATAACATGTTAGATTAATTTTTTAATTTTTCAAAAATAATCTATCGAATTACGATGAACTTCCCAATGCCATGAGTTTGGTGAAGTGTAGATATTTGAAATCGTAAATAAATGTTACCAGTTCAACGCTAAAGAAGAAAGAAAAGGAATGATTGTATAGCTGTGTGACTCATTTCCATTCACGTTATTGGAAAGCCATCGGGAAGCTATTCTTCTTTTCCAAGAACACTATCCAAGTTAAAAGGCATATGGATAGTGTTCTTGGAATACAGTTCAGTTGCACTTACATCGATCAATAGACACAATGCAGACATGTATAAAAACGAATGTTATAGCCGATTTTTTTTTTTTTTTTTTTTTTTTTTTTTTTTTTTTTTTTTGTATTTTTGTTTTTGGTAGAAAAGATCGAAAGAAAGGAAAGTTGATCATCTTTTGAATGATAACTTTGCGTGCCAGACTTTTATACTCATCCAAGAAGTGATATAGAATTTTAGTTCCTTGTCAAAATTAGAGGCAACTTATAGTTTTAAGACTTTAGCAGAAAAGAGGAGAGAACAAATTCAGTACCTTTCTATACGTAATTTTTTTATATAAAAAAATTCAGTACCTTTCTATACGTAATTTTTTTATATAAAAAAGAAAACATTATTTAAGGGAAAAACATTTTTTACTATCTCGTATGTATACGTCCGGTATTTCTAAACACCACGTAAACAGAAATATGCAATACCTAAAAGGAACTAAAAGGAAGGATTATGGTATTCCTCTGCAGCAACAACTCTCAAATACTTCCGTCTGGCAAATTATTTTATTCTTAATAATTCTAAGGACTCTGGATGATAAAATAATCTTATGCTAGCTTTCTAGAAACTCGATTTTACGAAAGACCGTTGTCTTCCTTTTTCGGACTTGCTTAACCGAAAGAAATCCCTAAAAAATTTTCGCTTTCGTAAAAAAAAAAAAAAAAAAAAAAAAAAAAAAAAATGGAAATGTATAGTAAGCGTGTTTTGCAATTCTATAAAAATTTCTGTAGTTTTTATCGAAACCTATACTTCTAACTGTGAAATAATATTTAAAGTGACTATAAAAATCTATGTAATAGAAATCGTGTGTCGATCTAAGCCCAAGTTACCGGAACTAGTGAAGAATTCCCGTTGAGGAAGGAGAATCTGATCGATCTCAGCTTGGTAGATTTAACCAAAAGCTCTCCGGCAAAGATTTATTAACTTCATCGTTGAAATAGCATGAATTAAAGAGGCTTACGAAACTAAACATAGGTCTCGTATAAACTTGGTAAAATCGACGCAGACATATTCGGATGTATGTTCATTAAATAAAATATTAAAGTTTAACAAATGAGAAAATGATATAACTTTATTAAATAAACCTAAGTATTATATGTATACTCTGCAAAAAAAAGGAGGAGGACAGGTCTATATCTCCCATTCTACCAGGCCGATTGACAAAATTTAATTTGCATTTTTTCATGTCTCGAAAGCGCGACTTACCATATGTTAGATTTATATATGATATTGCTCTAACATAGGTATTTTGACGCAAAATCGGAATTTTCGGAAATGAAATGAATTTTTTCTATATTTCGATTCTATGATTCAAATTATGCTTAAATATTAAATGTTGTAAAATGCGGGAAAGTTACCGAGAAATTTAAAAATTTATCTTCCAGTCTACAATAATAATAACTAAGAATTTCACCAAGTAAATTATTCTAATTTATGATAACCTACTTTCCTTTCCCTTTCGTTGTGAACGAGATGGAAAAAGGTGCTTCGTTCATTCTTTCAAGTAATTTTAACGAAGTGCGTAAACCAAATTTGATATAAAATGATCGCTTATAACGAATATGTCAAATTTTGAAACGTGCCTAAGTATACATTCACGTATATCTTCGGAAATTTTGAATAAAATCTAATCTTTTGCAGGTATGTTATAAATACATCTACTTTAAGGTAGTGATAAACATTACCTTTCGAAAAAATAAAAAAAAATACAAATTTTAAATACAAAATGAAAAATAATATAAAAATATAAAATACAAAACAAAAACATTATCTGCGTTATTTGGACGGAACATAAATTTCGAATTGTGAAAGAAGGAATCATCTTGTTTAATAAAAAACGACATATTAACAAAAATGTATCAAATTCAATTAATATTAAGGAGTTAAATTGTTGGAGCTAATTTTCAAAACCTCTTTTGGTGCGGTTTTTCACAGAAAGCGCCGCAAGTTTTGGTACAACTTGAATCGTAGAATCGAAATATAAAAAAAATCGGTACGTTATTCCACAAAAAGTTGTCAGAATACGTATGTTGGAACAATGCTGTGCATAAATCTAATATATATACCATGTCGCTCTTTCAAGACGGAAAGTTTGTCAATCGGCTCAGTAGAACGGGAGCCATATAACTGTCACATTTCTTTTTTGAAGAGTGTATCTTTACACTAAAATTAAGGGTTTTCGATTTTATAGGGTTGCTGCAAGTGAAATGGCATTAGTAAGGACAATTAAAGAAGAGAATAAACAGAATACGTGTTTAGGTCATTTAATACCACTTATGTAAATATCAGTGTCTTCGGAAGTGATTAAAGTCCTCCTCAGTCCGATTAATGAAGGTATCGATAGCAAAACATTTCTTGGACAATAAATGTTTCAAATACCAAAACAAAGGTACTCTGTTGGAGAAATATCAAATGACTGTGAAAAGATAAGGCACAATATCGTATCTCAGATTGTTGATTTGCGGTAGGGTTGACACTACCGCATATGAACGGACGTTATCCTGAGTAACACCAGTAAACTAACCCTATACAGTAAACAGCATCTTCCTTTGGGTGCAAAGTTGCCTTTAAAATCTTTACTTAGCGCATTTTACTCCCATTGACAGCGAACACCGTATAAGAATGTCGTGGAATATAGACCTCTCGTATGTTATATATTGTTGCAGGAACTTTTCTTTGATGCGTCTTAAGAGATGTTTTAAGTCTCAATGATGCGTCACTTCATCTGTGAATTCGTGAGGCATCCAATTGTCGAGTTTTGTTTTTTTTTTACTTTTTATAGATGTGAAACAGTGTGTCATTTAGTGTCTGGATGATCTGTTGCACAGTTTGTCATGAATCTGATTTGATTAAATCTCTTAATTCATTCGTATCAATGGGGAATGGACGATGGCTACAGGATTTGCTTTGCATCCACAAACCTGTTGAACAGAATTTTGCAAACAAACGCGAGTGGATATCTCACTGAGGTTTCCTCCATCGTTTTTCCAAATTGAAATCGTACGTTTATAGCAGCCTTGATTGATTTACATAATTGGCATAATGTCGGGAGGTAATTAATGATTAATGCTTATAGAACAAAACAAATACTACTTTCCCATCCACATTTCGTAGAATACAAAACCATTTGTATAAATCTTAACGTTTCCTCTCTTCCACTACGAATAGAAACCTGACGTCTTTCATTCCCATCAAGCTAATGCAGAAATTGCTATTTCATTTCTAACAGTCCTATACATACTTGAAATACGCAGCTTAAATAAAGAGGTTTTCGGTCCGGAAACTTCGGCACATGATGAAGTGGGAATGAGGTGATAAAGATGAAATACCGTTGGTCTAAATAAAACAAACATCTGAAGTTTTAACGTCTTTATTTCTCCGTTTGAAACCATATCTGCTTTAAAGCATTTTAATTGGTATAAAGAATTAAACTGATGAAAATTTGGTTAGTTACTAATTTAAATGAATTAAACTAATTAAACTAAATTTAACTAAGCCTGTCGGCAGTTTCCCTTAGAAAGTTTTCCACGAAGGCATCCCTTCCCTTAGGCAGACAGCTCAATGCGCTTTGCCGTTATCTCAATAACCCAAACCAGCACGTAAAGTTACTAATTATTCTCAATCATAAAACATGTTATTCAGTTCTTCATAAAAGAGAATTTGTTTTCCATTTTTAGTTCTTAGCCTAAAATGTATCGATTTAATTAGTTTTCCAAGTTCGTATTCTAAAATTAGTTGCAAAATGTGTGTTAAATTGAAAGTTCTTTTAAATGAGTAGTCTTTAGAGCCTTCTGGAAATGAAGAATATTAGATGCGAAAATCAATTAGTTTCCTTTTTTAGATATTCCAGTGCTAGGGACTGAAATATATTTCTATAGATACATTGACTAGCACTATTATTAACTCGCTGACCGCGGAATCGTGAATACGCTTTCGCCTTTTATCTCGAATATATGCGGAAAATGTTGTTCTCGCATCGGCAGAAGCTGAGATTCAACTGCTAATCAGTTTCGGCAAGAAACGAAAGAAAAGGCACGAATTTCGTACCTGTGGGTCAGAGGGTCACCAGAAAAATAGGGCTGCAGTTGTGACTAATATGCGTATTCCCTCAAAATGCTCATTTACGCAAATTTCATTCACCTGCCGTGATCAGATTCACTTGGGAGTTGACGTCGCTCGATGATTTGCTTGATACTACTGGAATTGTTACTGTATTTCAAGTGCTTGCTGACGTAATCGTGCTTAGCTGGTAAAAATTTATTATTAAATTAGTAATGCCTCTGTTTCACTTCAGTATTCCCAGTAACGAAGGGCTTACGGAAAGTCCATAGCTGTTATTATTACGTCACTTCGAAATTACCGAAACTTTATAACCAGTGTGAAGATGCAGCTCGATTTTGAATAAACTTATTACAACTGTCGTAGTAGAAGGTAATTCTGCAGATTAAGCTTGGTGAATGTCAGGCAACTAGATGCACCCTATTCAGTTGTGTGAAAACTATGTGCAAGAGTGCTGCAATCTTTTCTTGCGAAATAGTCAACTCCGACAAATATTTCAGTAGATGCAGAAACGCGGTTGCATGTTTCTCAGCTGTTGCCTTGCTGGGATGGAATTTTAATTGGAAGCTACGAACGTTGAAAAAACTTAATACGAACGAACGAACGTTGAAATAGTTTATCTGAATGCCAGTGGCAATACACAGTTGTTGCATACTGAGAAAAGTCATGCTTGAGAGCACAATCCCATTCGAAAGCTTAAAATCGGTGTGATGTGGCTATACTATCCTATTCATTACTTATCCGGCTCACGGGTGGGCAAGCGGTAAGGTCGCTAAACACTGTCCGGGGTGCGTAATGGCAAACTGCACATTCAGTTGATCAATGTTAAATGAATTTCGCATACTGCGCATGCCCAGAAGAAGAATTGGCGCAATTACGACTTGGTACAATTTTAAAAGAAGATAAATACGGTGTGTGGTTGATATTCTGTTATCTGGACATAAACAGTTCGAGATTTTGAAACTTATTATGTTGTAAGTTGCTTCATTACTTAGAGTGTAAATATCGATTGTAAATTACGCAAATTTTCGTTTAAGAATGTTTACAAAACAGGGAACATTACAAGATATATTAGATGAATCTTTATTGATTGTACTTCCGAGGAATAAAAGCAATTGCGTATTTACCATTCGTTGCATTCGTATATACTTTAACAAATAAAAGAATAAATCCAGTTTAAATAACTGAATTAATGTCAAGGAAATTATTATAAATAACCGATATTAAACATAACGTTTATAAACAAAATAAACCAAAATGAAACGGAAGCAAATGCATTAAGCACAAACAATTTTCGGTAGTATTGCAATTGTAAACAGTTGATAAGACCTACAAGACGCGCAGGCTTTGTAGGGTTGCTATGCCCCCCTTAGTCGCCAGTATTTCCTATTATGCCAACGGTAAGCCACTGAGCATGCACAAGATGCGAAATTCGTTAACATTGATCAACTCAATGTGCGGTTTGCCATTACGCGTCCGGGGTTAGAATCCCGTCGTACGGTCTGGTTGCATGGGCGTTTTCGTGGTTTTCGCCATGTGTAACGTGTATACGAGTCAGTATCTCTCAGAAAGTCGTTCTTCCACATTCTCTATGAAGTCGTTCTTCCACATAGGCAGATAGTCTTATCGATTGCTTTGCCAGAATCAATTAAATCAACCCAAACCAATCATTATTTTTCCCTATGCTTCCAAAAACAAAAAAAAAAAAAAAAAAGGGGGAGGACAAGGAACTTGTTCTGTTACTGCAGTGAAAATAACGACAAATACTTTTTGGTTTCATTGCCACCCCCCTGCGTTTTTTTTTTTTTTTTTTTTTTTTTAACTCCAGCAACTTTGATGTACGACCACGTTTATTCAGGTAGAGCACCCTCGCATAGGAATAACAATACCCTATTGCCTATTACGTCATTTTTTCAAAAATCGAATAATTGGTCTAACATTCTTTATGAAGTGGTTTCTGCCTGATCTGATTCATCTGATATTGGTTGTAGAAATATTTAAAAGCTTAGCTTATATACTATACGTAGATAGCTTAGATGTTTCAAGTGATATAACAAAGCTTCACGTGAAATAAGTCTGTTGAGGTCTCTTGCATTCTGCAAAGTGAAATATTGCTCACAAAATCCTGTTTTCGGAAAACATGCTGGGCTACTATATGGACAATTGATTCGTCACGCAAATAGCCAAGGGGTAAAGTCTCCGAATACTGGTAGTTCAATCGCGGTTTAATCTCTCCGAATGGGCTAGCTGCATGAGTGTTGGCTTTCCCCATTTGTAACATTGATTCGAACCAGTTCCCTTAGTCTTCCACGAAAGCACCCTCTCCCTAGGCAGACAGGCCTGGTGTTCTATGCCATGATCAGATAAACTAAACCAAGCTGGAATTTATTCAGAATAAAAATCGCCAATTGTGACCTTTACTTCATCTATTTCATGTATTTCTCCCTTTGTGACGATGCCCAGCAGCGGCCGAGCGCTAAAATCGCTGAACACTGGTAGTTTCATCCTGAGTTCAATTTCAGGCGAACGGGCTGGCTGCATGGGCGTTTTCGTGGTTTTGTGTATACGAGTCTAACATGTATATGAACCAGATTCCCTTAGAAACGAAGGCAATCCTTTTCTTAGGCAGATAGCCATAGTGTGCTTTGCCATAATCTACTGAACCATACCCCTTGTGATAAATCTCTGTACTATTTTTCCTTTATCAAAATTCCGAGTTTGTGTACTATGTAGACCAGACTTGTTGTCTAGCTAAATAAGGTTTGTATATCGAACCACGAACAACATAATTTTAAGTATCGACACCGCTCTAAAAGTGTTAATTTTATCATGGATTATTTATATAATTATTTTCATTATGCACATTGGCCAGACTATTTGGAAGATCTTCACGATTTTGGAATTCTACCAATATTTAGCGGTCATACCAAAAACTTGACTTTTCGAGACGCAGACATAATATTCAAACTACGCGTAGCAGTGAGAACTTGATTTAAGATTTTAGGTCTCATGATACTTTTGTGCATAAAATGAATATAATACAAATGGAACTGAGATTTTCGGCGTATTGTCGGTATAAATAATATTTGAAATGTAAGAAAATTGTCTATTTTCTTAGTTGCGTTTGCTCAGTTTAAACATTTCCTTGATACTTTGTTATCTGTTAAAAGACTTAAGAGAAAGTAAGTCCGTCGTTAATCTATCATATGACTAATCCTGTTTATCACGAAGCACTGTTGCTTTTCCATTGTAAAGGGACAGCTGTTTGCTATTAAAACATTTTTCCGGCTTATGAACATCTAGTTGTAGGTTTCTGGTGGATTTTATCAGATGTGTATTTGTTGCAAAAGTAAGTGTATTTAATTACGGATCAGTTCTTTTTATTCCTAATGGAACATCATACATTTGTCTGTATTTTAATCTTCAGTTTATTCATGTGTGATTTCGGTTTTTATAGTCTCCAGATATTCAATTACTTTTCTGAAAAAATGTAATATCAATCGATACGAATGCTGGAATTGCTTTCAGGGTCACTGTATCCAAAGATTACGGAAAAAGATCGAAAACCATCCGCATGGAAGGACCCGATGGAGGATGGGCTTGGTTGGTAGCCCTTGCTGCTTGTCTCATCAATTTCATTATGGCCGGTTTGGGCAGGATGTCCGGCATTTTGTATGTTGCTTTCATCGATCTATTTCACGTCGACAGAGAAAGAGCTTCCTTACCCTTCAGCGTGCGTTCAGCGACAAGGAATTTACTTGGTTAGTTTCTTTTATTATATTTCGTTTGCGTATTTGTAGTCAGATTTAGTGACAAATGCATGCTTCCGAATTATTAGACTTTTAGTATTAATCTATAAGCATAACTTTTCAAATCTGAATATCATGCAAATGAAATTTACTCGTAGAAGGCAAAATGATTCCCAGACCCAGAAGTATTTTTGTATAATTCTTGTTTCTTTGTTTAGTGACAAAATAATTTTTAACGTTAATAAATTAAAATATGCAGTATAAAAAGGATAAATATTTCGTATTTCCAAAATAAATATTAATCTTTTCATAAATCTCTCGGTATATGTAAACGGGGAGGGGCACATTTCATCCAGCTGCAGTTAGTAAAGGTATTATATAATTGCTGTTTCTTTATTTAAAAAATCTGATGTGTGCACCACATGACTACTTGCACGGAATATTAAATTATACGCATTTTTTTCTTGCATTTCATTAAAAGTTATTGTATTGAATTAAATCTACTTCGTCGATAGCTCATAAAACACAATAGAATAAATGCACTGTTTAAAATTCACTCTATTTGTTTACCATAGCGATACTCTGGCGCTAGGTTCACTTAACAGCGTTACATTTCGTCCATATTATAACTCATAATGCATATAAATTTATATCATTTGAAGAATTATCTAATCGGTGCCATATAATCTATTCAAATACTATAATAAATCTAAAACGATGTATAAAAGAAATTAACCAAAGAAAACAAAAAAAAAAAGTTTTTCACAGACGATTCAGTATTTCTCATTCAATTAATTCAGTTCTCACTTCCCGACAAAGCAAAAATACATAAAAATTCAAAATATCTATATTAAAAATTACGAAGTAAATCTGAAACACTTATTTCCTCGAATAAATTACAGAATGTATTAAACATGATTTAATTCGCAATAATAAAAGGTGTTATCTTTGTTGTTGCGAAGGTTAGTTTCTCTAGAGTGTCAAGAAATCCGCTATTTTTCCAAGTATAAAATGCAAACAAACATGTCCGCCAAAGCAAAAGTCATTAGGTGATAGTTGTTTAGCTGCACTTAAACAACTTTTAAATTGTTAACTCCACAAATATTGCATGCAGATTTACTAAAGGCATAAAACTCTTAACCGGAAGATAAGAGCAACATAATTCAATCATTTTTAAAGCAAAAAATGCACAACTTACAAACATATAACATTAAAGAAACTGAGTTCACTCAGCCGGTTAACAGAGTGTATATATATGAGATAATATAATTAATATTTCTTTACTAAATATATTATCTTACTTTGCAGCTATTGCGCAAGTATTAGAAAATTTTGTTTTCGAACTAGTGAATTTAAGGTTATATATATATATGTACGTTTGGTGCGGCTGATTGCAACCAAAATACGAGGTGCACATCTACATGTTATAGCAGTCCTATATACAAAATTTGAACGTTCTGAGGCTACTCGTTTTTGAGTTATGCGAGATACGTACGTACAGACGCCACGAAAAATTCTCCTTCAGATTTCATTTTAAATCAATTTTATAATTTTTGGGTGGAAAAGTCTTTTATTCTGTCCTTACGTACAGATGTCACGCAAAAACATCGTTAAATTGCATTGGATAGCGGTCAAAATGGATATTTTCGTTGAAATATGATGCCTGAAAATTTTCGCGATTACAATACTTCCTTTTTACTTCGTACAAGGAAGTAATTAATGAATCTTACTGAAAATTATAAAAAAATCTTTATTGGTTACGTTTTTCGTGAGGCAAAATGATTTGTAAATTATTTGTGAGACAGTGTCAATGTTTCTCTTTCTGCAAACTGTATTGAAAGCTTCCTCCGATTATGCTACAGAAGAAGGTTTATATTAGCAAAGTATTTATTTTAAAGTTTTCAAAAAAGCAAAAAATAAGCAATAATAAAAAAGTAAGAGATAAGTAATATGCTAGAGAGGTAAATTGGGAGCACCACCGGCTCATCAGATAATTTATACCTTTGTTATATAAAGTAATTTTGTGAGTTAAGCTGAGAAATGGACTTCTGTTTAGATCTAATCAACTCTAAACTTCACAGATAAACTTAAAATTATTGTTTTCAAAAATAGTCTTTCAAGGAAAAGAGCACCCTTCCTTCTAATCTGAGAAACTGCTTTTACTCAGATAGCTGCTAGCTTGCTTTGCCTTAATCAGTTGGTCGACCAGGGATGCAATGGGTAACACATCTAACAGTGGTAATTTGTTATTATGAATACGAATCGTTTCTCCGTAGAACGTCCTGGAAAAGGCATCTCTTCATTGGCAGATGCTCGTCATGTGCTTCAAAATCAACTAATGTAGATTAGGTAACTTGAGGAAACTCAGAATTGTTTAAACAAGTGTCTGTTTAAAACGGCATAAATGAAGTCTCTTTTAATTTGAAGTTGATCATTAGTTGAGTGTTAAAGAACGCTGATAATTCAGCCAGGCTTCATATCCCTATCAACGAACGATCTTACTGCTTGGAGCTGTTTCCCCATATGCAATGTGATTACGAACTAGTTATTGTTAGAAAAGTCCTCCACGAAGGTATCTCTCCTGATAAACAAACATCTCTCGCGTGCTTTGTCCTAATTAAATGCCAACACGATTTAAAGTAGGAAATTGAGTTTTCTAATAACCCATTCGTGGTTACTACTTTTTAATTTAGTTTGTTTTATTTCATACGGTTATCGTTTTGTAGAGACAATAGGTATTTTTGGGAACAGGCAAGATGAAAAATTAGCAACGCCTTCGCCGGGAAACGAACCACGGACCTCTGGGATACCGGTCTAGCGTGCAGAACCACTACACCACGAAGGCACGCTAGGAAGACGGGAGTGATGCTTTATATACTCCTCCTTTTAAAGGGCGACTAAGGTATTTAGGGGATTCAATGATTGGATGATAAATCGTGGGTGAGAAGAATCATCATCCAACATCCTTTTAGTTCGGGCCCCCACTGTAGAGACATTAGGTATTTTGGGGGGCAGGCAAGATGAAAAATTAACGCCTTCGTCGGGAATGGAACCACAGACTTCTGGAATACCGGCTCAGCGTGCAGAACCACTACACCACGAAGGTACGCTAGGAAGTCAGGAGAAACATCTTATAGTTTTTCCCATGCTAAGTACGTGTGTTTAATGAAATTATCTATAGTGGATTATTTCTGGCACTTTTAAGTTGTATTTTAGAGAGTTCTAAAATTTGTTAATATTAATTTCTCTGACAGTTGACAAAATGTTAATAAGTTTCGGATGATTTCCTTATTTTCAAACTTTGTAAGCGATTTGCATTTTGCTATTATTAAATTTTTCAGCAGAAAACTCAAGTCCATAAATGTTTTTTTATCGGCAGATATGTTCTAAAGAAATTTAACGAGTATAACAAAATATTTAATAAGAAATAATAAATTTTAATTAGTGTTACTGAAGTTGCTTAAAATCATTTAGATAACTACGGATATTTTGACACATATAAAATACGTTAATTCTATGCTATGCGATATTCTTTGAAAGTGAAATATAATCCTCTGTATCCTTTAGTTCTAATATGTTTTATGAATTTCTTATAGAGTAATTGATTTAAATATTGACAATATCGCTGTATTGTATGCGATTAATTTTTAAATTCATGTGGGGCTGGTGAATTTCAATTTAAGCAGAAGTAATAAACGAGCAACCAGCGACCGAGTGGTAAAATCGCTGAACATTGGCAGTTCCCAATGTAGAGCTCGATTTTAGGCGAACGGGTTGGCTGCATGATAATTTTCCCAGCTATCCATGTGCAACGTGTGTACACGAGCCAGTTTCCCTTAGTATGCAATGTGATTACGAACTATGATTACTGTTAGAAAAATCCTCCACGAAGATATCTCTCCTGTTAAACATCTCTCGCGTGCTTTGTCATAATTGATTAAATACCAACACAATTTAAAGTGCGGGTTGGTTGCATGTTGTCTCACTTTCAAAGAATATTGCATATACATGGAATTAATATATTTTACATCTGTCAAAATGTCGGTAATTATCTAAATGATTGTAACACTAATTAAAATTTATTATTTTTTATTATTATACTCGTTAAATTTCTTTAGAACTTATCTTCCCAAAAACATTTTTGGACTTAAGTTTTGTGCTGAAAAATTTAATAATCACAAAATGCAAATTGCTTACAAAGTTTGAAAATAAGAAAATCATCCAGAGCTTATTAACATTTTGTCAACTGTCAGAGGAATGAATATTAACAAATTTTAGGACTGTTTAAAGTACAAATTAAAAGTTACAGAAATAATCTACTATAGTTAATTTCATTAAACACACGTACTTAGCTTGAGGAAAAACATGAACGTAAAAAATAAAGCAAGCTAAATTAAAGCTTGAGGAAAAACATGAACGTAAAAAATAAAGCAAGCTAAATTAAGAAGTAGCATTCACGAATCGGTTATTAAAAATCTCAGTTTCCTACTTTAAATTGTGTTGGTATTTAATCAATTATGACAAAGCACGCGAGAGATGTTTAACAGGGTAGATACCTTCGTGGAAAACTTTTCTAACAGTAACTAGTTCGTAATCGCATTTCATACTGAGGCAAAATGGCTCCTATACATGTTACACATGGGAAAGCTATGAAAATGACCATGCAGCCAACCCGTTCGTGGATGAAATCGTCCACGGACGCATCCCTCCCTCCCTTTGGGCACATGGCCCTAATTTGCTTTGCCCCATAACCTATTAAACCAAACCAAACAAGTTTTTCATTAAATTTAGTTCCCATTTCTAAATTTGTATG
This sequence comes from Stegodyphus dumicola, assembly GCF_044657685.1. Classification (NCBI taxonomy): domain Eukaryota; kingdom Metazoa; phylum Arthropoda; class Arachnida; order Araneae; family Eresidae; genus Stegodyphus; species Stegodyphus dumicola. Next base: position 233,162,980 of record NC_140768.1, read on the forward strand.
TAATTAGAATGTAAATCAGTTTTTGTTATTTAACATTATAATTACAAATTTTAATTTGACTCACCAGTAACCATTGAGCATTCATAATTATAACCGGGTTGAAATTCCGATTAACGGGCTGACTACATTAACATTGTTTTTCTTAGCGTGTAACGTAAATATAAGCCAATTTCCTAATGTACCCTGCATGAACGCATCCATGCCTTGGTAGACAGCATCACAAATTTGTTTTAATCAAAATCTACCAAACTTATTTAGTTAACAAACCTTAGAACTGTTTAAATAATTGGCTATATAAAACGATATCGGTTCAGCCGTCACTGTTTTAGTTGATAGGTACCCGTGCGGATAAGACCATTGAACACTGATAGTTCACCCTCGGCGAACGGGTTGAAATGGGGAAAAGTCATCCAAGAAAGCATTAGGAGGATATCATTGTGTGTTTACCTTGTTCAAATAACCAAAGGTTAGGTTATTTAATTACGGCAAAGCCTCGAGGGCTATCTGCCTAAGGGGAGGGGTGCCTTCGTGGAGGACTTTCTAAGGGAAACTGGCTCGTATACACGTTACACATGGGGAAAACCACGAAAACACCCATGCAGCCAGCCCGTTCGCGGGATTCGAACCTCGGACCGAACTACCAGTGTTCAGCGACTTTACCGCTCGGCCGCTGGTGGGCCCAAATAACCAAAGGAAGTTTAAATTTGCTTTTTGTTTGATTAGAGAAACGTATTTTTAGTTTATTTAAACTTATTTAAGTTGATTATAAATTTATGTAATGAATATAACTTAAATGTTATCCTTTATATGTCAGTTATAAGATATCAAATGCATACTTGAATGCAGTGTGCTTAGAGAATTTGAACGCTACGTCGTATTTTAGAGAAATAAAGCTATTTACATAATTATAAACCTTCGTATACCATCCTCAGATTTTCTTTTAATGTGGCAAAATGAAACGGAAGTATAAAAAATCTGATGTGTACACCACATCCTTGTACGGAATATTAAATTATATGCACTTTTTTCTTGCATTTCATTTAAACGTATTGGATTGAATTAAATCTACTTCGTCGACAGCGCATAAACCACAGTAGAATAAATATATTCTTTAAAATTCATTCTATTTGTTTATCATAGCGACAATATGGAGCTAGGTTCACTTAACAGTATTATATTTCGTTCATATTATAACTCAGAATGCACAAAATTTACATCGATTAAAGAATTATCTAATCGTTGCCACTATTCAAATATTATAATAAAGCTAGAATGATGTATAAAAGAAATTAAACAAAGAAAACAAAAAAGAAACAGTTTTTCACAGACGATTGAGTATTTCTCATTCAATTAACTCAGTTCTCTCTTCGCGACAAAGCTAAAATACATAAAAACTCAAAATATCTGTATTACAAATTACGAAGTAAATCTTAAACACTTATTTCCTCGAAAAAATTCCAAAAAGGTTTCAGCATGATTTAATTCACAATAATAAATGAAGGCGTTATCTTTCTTGTTGCGAAACTAAGTTTCTCTAGATTGGCAACAAATCCACTATCCTGCTGTTTCAAATGTAAACAAGCAATGGCCGCCATCAAGAAAAGTAATAGGCTTAGCGGCACTTAAACAACTTTAAAATTGTTGATAATTCTAAACATATTGCATACAGATTTACTAAAGGCATAAAACCTTTAACCGGAAGATAAGAACAACATAATTCAATCATTTTTAAAACAAAAAATGTACAATTTACAAACATATAAGAGTAAAGAAACTGAGATCACTGAGCCGGGTAACAGAGTGGATATATGTATAAATATATTTATATACGTTTGGTGCGGCCGATTGCAACTAAAATACGAGGTGTACATCTTCATGTTATAGCAGTCTTATATACAAAATTTCAACATTCTGAGGCTACTCGTTTTTGAGTTATGCGAGATACGTACGTACATACGTTCGTACAGACGCAACGAAAAATTCTCTTCAGAATTCATTTTAAAGCAGTTTTATAATTTTTTGGAGGAAAAGTGTATTTTATTCTGTCGTTACGTACAGATATCACGCAAAAACATTGTTAAATTGCATTCGATAGAGGTCAAAATGGATATTTTCATTGTAATATGCTGCCTGAAACTTTTCGCAAATACAATATTTCCTTTTAACTTCGTGCAAGGAAGTAAAAAGGACGTTTAACAAAATCTTCAAGTGGAACCCATTCGACGTTCACGTGAAGTTCACTTATCTTCTTTAAAGTAGGAGAGTACAAAAAAGACTGCAGTTCTTTCTGTTGGGTAAAAAGACCTTGGTGCTAATTTTACTTCTCGTTGAACTTTTGGTAAACATTGTAGGGTGAATTCTTCTCAATATTTGTAAACTATAGTTTCTGAAATTTTGTAGCGCTTCTAGTATCTTTCCAAAGCAAAATAGAAACTGGAATACGTTACTTGGATTTTGTGTTCACAAATGAAAAGTACTCCTAAATGAAACTCTTGTTTTAACATATCTTAAATATAAAAGTTTTTTTTAATTCAAATTTTCCCTAACTAAAACACAAATTTATAAATTATGAACGATTCCTTTGGATGTTGGTAGTTTCTCTTAGAAAATCCATAGTGTGTTACTTTTTAAGGGATTTGTAAGGCATGTAGCCCTTGTGCGCATTGCCGTATCCAAATAACCTAACCTTGCGATATTGAATCTACTATATACAATAAATAGCGTTGCTGAACTAACTTTAGTAAACTTAACAGGGATATTATTAATAGTAAAGAATGTTTTTAACGCACTCGCATTTCGGGATGTCTGTTTTGGGAATTTAACAGCTTTAGAAAATAACTCGACGAAATGCAAAATTATGAGATGCTAAAAATGGAAGATTTCATTTTTGAAGAAACTTCTTAATTATCTGAGCTGTAAGTACATTTGTATAAATGAAAACATGCGACTTTTTATGAAAAATAATTTCATTGAGCATGAACGCAACATTCCAATGCAATCACCGCAATATCATTATTATTCAGAGCTACAGCAAAAGTATATATTTCACACCCACATTGCTTTAATTCACCCAAGCTGGGTTCTTAGGCTTCCCAGTATTTTAAATTACCTTTGTTTTCATACTTTACATCAAGTATTCCTACGCCCACTAGCGGCAAAGTCGCTGAACACTGGTAGTTCCGTCCGAGGTTCGAATCCCGCGAACGAGCTGGCTGCATGAGTGTTTTAGTGATTTTCTGCATGTGTAACGTGTGTACGAGCCAGGTTTCCTTAGAACATCATCCACGAAGGCATCCGTCCCCTTAGGCAGATAGTCCTCAAGGCTTTGCCGTAATACGTATTCCAAAATTAAGTTTTCCTGCTGTTATTGGTTGAAAACATTCGTTCATTGGTGAAGGGCAGTTAAATGAACACTTATGTAAAAGAAGCAATATTTTCTCTTCAGCGCTCTGCAGGTTTATAAACAGAATTGTTGATTCAAAAATACAAAAATATCAGGTACTTTCTCATTACGTCTAATCTGGGAAAAATATTCACCTTTATTGATTTGTTGTGAAGTTTGGGCATCCTAAAACTTGTTTTATTGGAGCAATTAATTTCTTGCGCTACTGCTTTTAACTTTGGGGTATATTAATTTTTTCCTCACATTAATTTTAACGTATGCGCGGAAGTGCAATTTTGTGTTCAGTTGTGTTTCATTAACATAAATAATTACAGCATTGGGCATTGGTTGCAACATTAACATTTGGTGAGCATATTTTTTCTCATTATCGTTTAAATTTCATGACCGGTATATATATACATATATAGCGAAAGAGTGTATGTGTCTGTGTGTAATATAAGTGGAACATCTTGATGACTGGCCGGTAGCTGGAACGGATTTCAGAAACTTTACTGATTAGTTTGAATGTTGCATAATAAAGGAGATACTTTTTGATAGAAGTATCTCCTATAGATACATCACATAATTTTATTTTTTTATAAAGCAGCTTTTATACGTATAATCAGGTTCACTTATTATAATGTGTGCAATAGGCACCCTACAATTTTTAGAGGCTTATATTTTCAGAGAGGGAGAAACGGACGGCAGTTAGTCACAAAGTGTTAAAAGGGAAAGAATAAGTATGCATTCAACAGTAGGATAGATGTAGAATCTGTTCTTTCTTGAAATTTTCATCTGTGATTGGATAAAAATATCGGATTGTTACGCGTTGCATAACATGGCATGATGCGGATTAATTTTCAAATTCATGCATTATAAACAGTTGGTAGTTTTACGACAGGAAGGGGAAGTAGCCAAATTAAAATAAAGAATAAAGTGAACTGTTGCCAAATTAAAATTAGTTTTCTTTCATTTTTTATCTTATTATCTTATTATTATTATTATCATATTATTTTATCTTATATAAAGGGTTTTTCAGCAAATCGCTTACAAACTTTTAGGGGAGAGAACATACACCTAGACGATGGAATAACACACAGCAATTTCATGGTCGGAAACGCTTTCTTGTCGCTGTTGTGACGACACAAAATACAAGAAAGGAAGAGCACGAACAGGGTGGGAGTAATGTTTATTATGCTAAACGCAGCGGAAAGCAAGAAATAAGAACAAAAACAGACTATCGCCATCAAAGAAAGTGTTCGAAATTGCGACCCGGATCGTGATGCAGGAACCCTTCGTCATGCATCTTCCATGCGCCGGAGGTGTGATGCCTGCTTCACGGTCCGGGAGAGTAATTTTGAACACCTTCTTTAATGACGATCGTTGTCTGTTAGCTTTTATTTGTAGGTTTCTGCTGTACGAAACATAATAAAACATGTTTTGCTATACTGTTCGTCTCTTTCCTTTTTTTGTATTGTTTTCTCATTACCCGCGCCAAGAAAGCGTTTCCGACCATGCATTGCTATATTATTTTCCATATAATATAGCATTGCATTCCATTCCCTCTCTTTCCTCAAATTATATATATGTCATAATAAAAGCACAAGGAAAAGACGGAACACTGTAGATGCGTGATTAGACCCATACTGAAGAAGAATTTGATTGCGTAGTATGCTAGTAATGCTAACTTGGTAATATCTAAAGAACTTGGCAGTCGAAGCAGTTTTAATTCCATTTTTATTTCCAATTGATATTTGTGGCCACAATCACTTGGCACTCTAATCGTGCCTTTACACAGAAGATTTACATTTTTAATATTGTTGAGATAAAAAGCAAGCCAGCGAAATTACATCTAAGCACAGGAGAGAGCTAAAGCTGAAGTGCGTCGTTATGAAAGATGAAAGCACGCGAAGAGAAAAGTTTTGGTTTATAATTCGGTGATTGGTCGTCAAGAGGCATCTGGAATAAATGGTTACGTAAGATCGCATGATTAATTTGAATGACGCAATGCAGATAAGTTATTAAGATTTTAGAATAGAGAGGAAGAATTAATGTTTATAGTTATATTATAATTCTGATTCATACAATTTATTTTAATAGATTTTAGAATAGAGAGGAAGAATGAATGTTTATAGTTATATTATAATTCTGATTCATACAATTGTTTTAAAAGAGTACAGTGTCTAAAATTATTATTGAATTCAAAATTTTATGACATTCAGTGAAATGTCAAAATTGATTCAAAATATCGGTCAAAATTTTGACAGTAATTTTTTGTTTAAAAGTTAATATCTTTGTATTTCAAAATTATATCTTTCACATTTTGCTGCTCTAATGCTTGTTCTTCCACCCTGCTCACCCAACTTTTCTTTTGAAGGGGGGATATGTAAGATATAGCAAAATATGATAGCTGTTTCAAAAAAATAATGGACGACCTCAAAATTAACATTCTAAATTTGGCAATCTGCCCCTAAATTCATTTCTTCTCACAGGTTCCAGACTTTTCTATCTTATGTAACGTTTTAATGCAGATACCTCTTGTCCAATCAAATTAATTCTAAACCAAAACTGTGAACTGAAACTTCAGCCTTCTTGCTATGAAAGTACTATAACCTTTCCCTTTTCCCTGCATAGCTTTCCTGCTGACAAGACGCTTTTACACCGTGCTGCTGCTTACTTAAGATGACGTTCTAATTAAAAATGCAATTTATGTATTCAAATATAATTAGGAAGTATCTTATCTGAAAAAGTATGATTTAATATGTATGGGAAAAAAAAAGATTGTGATTTTTCAAGATATGTTGTGCTTGTGCTAAATTGCGTCATCATGCTTTCCACTCTGCCACCTTCAAACCACAGTTTCATTACAATAATATGGCGCAGTCGATTTTCGACCCTACAGGCGTGGAACTTCAGTGCAGTTTATTTCAACTAATCTCACATCGTTTAACAAATGGATAAAATAAAAACAGTAACTATTCATCTGAATTCCCATTCAAGTCATTACGGTCTTCTCGGTCATCTACGCAGTATCGTAAGCTGTTGAGAGTTCCACCGCTTTCATCTACGCATTTTGAAATCATTACATATTTTCCTCAAATTATATATATATATATATATGCTATTTTAATGCATAGAAGAACCCGACACTTTTAATTCCGGTAGTCTAGGGAAATTTACTGAATAGTTAAACAGATGGATGGAAAAACCAACTTCCAGACGTGGCCGTTTCGAAACAAAATTTTATTCCGTGATAATTCACATTACATCATTTTTGGTAGATAAGGTATTTATATCCAGTCATAGTTATATATAATACTTTTTTATGTACACATGTTTAAAAGCAAGATGCCATCTTCTTAGACAGGAAAGTATAAATGGCGCAGAGTTGATTGCATGGCAGAGGTCCGGAAAAAAGGAAGGCGTAATTACTATTCCAACGCGGTATTTATCTAAGTAGGTGCATAAGTATAGCTAAGCTAACTGTGATTGGTTAATTTTAGGTTTTCATTCCTTTTTCAAGCAACGTTATGTAACTTGGGAAATTTGGGAAAAGGATAAGCATATAGGGGTGAGAACATCAAATGTAGAATAGTCAATTTTAAGGTTGTCAATTATTTCTTGACATGGCCATCGCATTTTATCTTACACATACACACACACACACACACATATATATATATATATATAGTTTATATATATATATATATATATATATATATATACACATAACATATACTTTTTTTGTTTTTGATGCTATAATTTTGCAATTTTTTACGCTGCTTACTTCGGCCTTGCAGGGGTTGGACTAATAAAGACAGATTGCTTTGTTTTTCTGAGATTATTTTAATTATTAAACTTTAATTTGTGTCTTTATTGGTCCAGATACAGGCTGCTTTATTTACTTCTTTCGTTGTACCAGACCCCTGGTAACGATGCAGTGAAAGATGATAAATTTGTTTTAAAATTTATCATTTCATTTTTTGTTTTTTAATTTAAAGAAATCAATTTTCTAAAAATTAAGAAATCTAACTTTTAATGTATTCCTCCAGTCCCTATACTTACAATTAAAATTTTGACTGGTTATAAAAAATTAAACTCAAAGTGTCACTCACATGCAAAAAAATTTATTAAGGTATTTAATTTCAAAATCTGCAATATTTGTCATTTTAATTTTCCATTAAGATCTGTTATTAAATTATAATAATTCGTGTTTGATTTTTTTTTACTCGTTAAAGACCATTAAAATGATATTCTTTTGAGATCTACTAGTGTCTATAATTTTGTGAAATTTGGATGCCGAAAGAATTTTCACACAAATAACTTATAAGTTTTCAAAAATTCTCATGGAATTTTATTAATTTAAAAGCTTTATTGCGTGTTTCATTTATGCAATTTTTTTAACTCGGCTATTGGATTAAGAAATTTGCGTATAATTTTGTTTTCAAGTACTGGATTATTTTTACAAGTTTGCTTTTTTGGACTCTATTTAATCTATAAAATTTTTAATTTGTTTATTACGTAATCTTTTTGAATCTATAAAATTTTTAATTTTTTGAAACTGTCTGTCTTTGATACTATAATTTTGCAGTTTTTTTGCCCTGCTTATTTATATTATAAGGGATGAACCGATAAGAGATTTCTTTTATTGATTTTCCTAAGTTTTTTTTAAATTTTAAACTTTAATATAAGTCTTGATAGGTTCAGAAATAAGCTATTTTGTTTTCATTTACCCCTGATGACGATGATGTAAATTTCATATTTATTTCATTTTTAGTTTTTGTATATTTTATCCCCTCGTTTCTTGCAGTTAGCCATTATGGTCCTTCCCTCCCTTTTTTTTTTTTTTTTTTTTTTCTTGCGGGCGATTTATTACGAGTTGAATATGGGATGAATTTTAAACGTATTTTATTATTTTTAAACGTATTTATAGTATATACTCGTATATAATAAAAAAGAGACTTTGCAATATTGATGGTGTAGAAGCTTGAATCCGCAATGAAGAGAAAGAATTTTGATGGTGTCGAATGCTGAAATGCCGTTCCACAATGAACAGCAATCGTGTAGCCGAGGTAGATTAAATCTTCATTTTATTTAAATAAAAAATCTGGTAGCCGAGGTAGATTAAATCTTCATTTTATTTAAGTAAACCTGTTACGGCCACAAATAATTTGGCACATTATTTCAAAATGATTTTTGACAGATTTGCAGTAAGAAGGGAGTAGCAGGCAGCAGTCCAGCTAGGCCGAAAGGCAAGTCCTCAGTTATGCTCTGGGTGAAATCTTGGTTCACAGTGAGTTAGTTTTGGTTCTCAATGTATTTTGATTGGATAATTAATACTGCTGTAAAATTATTATTGGCTGTTTTAGTTCCATTTACCTCATCAGAATTATGTAAAAGTATCGAAATGACGCAATGCAAAAAGAGATTGCTACTCTTAGAACAGAAGTGGAAAATTAATTTATGCTGCTAATTTAAATTATAAAATAGCTTTTATATACTATTTATTTTTCTTATATATGTACATGTTATTTGACACGCGCAGTTTTATGCAGTGACCTGCATAAAACTGCGCGTGACTTAAATCTCTGTAACAAGAAGTGTTATTCGAAACGATATTTTACTTTTAGTTACGTACAAACATTTCCCTTTTATTTTGTGTATCACCGTGAGTGTGATCTTGGATTTAAATGTCGGATATATGGATCGATTTTTGTCGTATGTGAATCGTACTTTTTGTGTGTGACCTTTTATAACGAGTTCATCACTCTGCTGAATATAAGTATAAAGAATGGAGGAACATCAGTTTTCCCGTATTTTACCTACCTGACTTCTTTAAATATGAAAATGCTAAAACATGAATATTTGCGTCATTTAAAATACATTTGTAATTTGAAGTAAATGCTTATAACAAACGATTGTGAAAATAAAGGCTGCGTAAGGACTTTTGTGCATAGGGTTTATATATTTTTATGTAAAAACAGCTTGAAAAATATAATCGTATAGTTAATCTCCATTTATGGAAAATGATTCATCCGGAAATTTTTCTCAGAATACCTTATGTCTTTGGGAAAAGTGTTTAAAGTTTGCATCGAAGATAGTTCTTAAGAAACTGAATAGCGAATTCTTAGAAGATAATAGCTGAAATCTTGCGTATGCACTTCACTAAAGGGAACTTGGCCGTTATGCAGTGTACTTGCTCGGTTGTATCCAGAATGGTTGCTAAATATATGGCAACTGTCTCTCATATTGTGTCTGCTTCTTCCTGACCATTGGCTGTGCGATAAGAGATAGCTCCAAGACCAAACATTTGTGTAGATAACTGCGATAGCAGATGTTAAGACTAGGATTCTGGAATGCGTGGTTCAACCGTTGTCAAATAAACATTAATAAGCTATAGTACACGAAATGAGAGAACTTAAAGCAAAAACAGGAGACATGCGATACCATCAGAAATACTTCATTAAGAATATTTGAAAGGGTATTGCAGTGCCATTAAGTTGGATCTTTGCTTGCATCACAAATGCTGGTTGATAACAAAAGCAGCTGTTAGTGTTGTTGTTCAAGATAAATCAGTAAAGCGTATTCCAGTTTAATGCTGAATTTTACAAAATATCCTTAACTATTAATGAATCTCTGATGACTGAATCCTTAACTCTTCGTTTTTAATGTTTTCTCTCTTTCTATCCAAATACATTTTCAAATACTATGGAAAAAAATTAGACAACATGCAGCAGTCTGATATGTGATTTTTCCCTTTTACTTCCTTTAAAGAAAAGTAAAGGAAAGGAAGTATTAAAACTGTGAAATATGTCCGGCATCGTATTTCAACCGAAATATCCATTTGAGTGTTCCCGAGTCCGTTTGGACGGTTTTCTGCGTGACGCCTGTACGTGTTAACAGAATAAAGAACTTGTTTTTCGATCGTAATATAGATTGAAAATTGATTCATAAGGGATTTTTTTCGTGACTTTTATACGTACGTATCTCGCATAAATACTAAACGATTAGCCATAGATCCTTAAAATTTCGTATATGAGACTGCTATTATATCTACTTGTACACCTCCCCTTTTTTATTGCAGTCGGCAGTACCAAATTTGTATATATGCGTGTGGATATGTATATGCATATATTCCCCGCCCTTTCCATTACAGTAGTGTTTTAAATTACGAAAATATTCATATTTTGGCAATGTCATATACAATTTTCTACACAACATAAGTCTTAATTTTTAATGTGGTCTCCTGGTTCCTGTACTTATCAGAACCTTACTAAGGCAGGGGCATACGGGGCAGTTGCCCCGTTGCCCCCACATCATAAAAAAGCCCCCAAATCTGGTATAAAGTTTAGTATAAAAATTTAAATATCGCCAAAAGTTCGCTTGTTCATTACTGAAATATTGAAGCAGAGGGGGGCCCAAAAAAGTATTTGCCTCGGGCTCCAGTTAGGCTAAGTCGGGTCCTAGTACTTATATTTGGGAAAGTTTTATACTCGTAATGGAAAAATTGTAATATAAGAAATATGACTCCCGTACAACAAAAAATTGACTGAGATATTTAATTTCAAAATTTGCAATTTTTGATGTCATTTTCAACTTTCTTTGAGAGATAAGTTAATTGGAGAAAATAAATTTAAATGAGATGCAGCAAAAAAATGTGTACAATTCAATAGATCGTACAAGGAAGTCTTGGTGTCTGTATCAGATTTTTTTATTAATATCGACATAGAGCAGACATATTTTAAAAGCAAACACCGACCCCCCCCCCGCACGTTTTGAGCAACTGTTTAAATTTCAGCATCAGTAAGGTTTCCAGTTCTTGAAATTAAATCACCAAGACTTGTGTGTCGCGTGATACAAGTCTTAATAATTTTATCTTGGCACAAATTTCTGATTTGTTTACGCAGAAATTTTACATTTGTTTAATGCTCGGGTTTTTTATAGCTATGCGAACATTTTATTTCAGATTTTTCCCATTTTTTATTACAATTATAAAAGTTTCTTAAATCAATGAATATAATAATCATTAGAATTTATGTCAGATGTACATTATAAGGTAATCGCACTCAATTTTAAGTCCGAAATTCGAGCCGTAGAGATACCAAGTATTACCGGTTCCATTAATGGCCGAGTGACTAGGATCACTGAATTCAAGAAGCTTGATTCGGATTCCATACCAGGCGAACCTCGTTTATAACTCGTTTATAACCTCGTTTATTCTCACTGTAATGTTGCTGTGTATTCTTCCCTTCCTTTGTAAACATTTATTTCAAGAAAGAGATAAAATAGTATTTTTAGATGTTTTAGCAATGGTCGCTTATGTTTTTACATAACTTTTTAAAATTTCTAATGGCAGATTGCAAAGACAACTGTAGACAGAACATGCAGAAATGAAAGAAAGCAGCAAAACTAAAAAAAAACTTATTCCACAGTATAAACTATAATATCTGTATCTCTCTTCCCAGTCTCTCTCTTGGATTGATCCAGCGTTAAGCGCAGTGCAACGACTCAGTGAAGCATCCATTCCTCATGAAGGATTCAATTTACAAACTGAGTTTGGACAACGTTCATTCTATGAAAATGTTTTAAAAACCAATCGTGGCCAGTAATAAGACACAAGATAAGAACAGATTTCCTTCTGGGCCTTAAAGGAATGTCAAAAATGTGGCGACATATGCCGAATTTGTAGATCACTTAGCTGTATTTCTGCATTACCAGGATGCGCCGCTAGGAGGTAGATCTACATTACGCCTCAAAATATTTGAATTTTGAGTTAAAGAAACCTATGTTGTTTTTTTATTTCAACAGTAATTTAATAACTTAACTAACCAAATACAGATTGGGTTTGGGATGCAGATGTTTTAACAAGCAATCATGGCACGTAACAAGATGAAAGATAGCAACAGATTTCATTCTGGGCCATAAAGGACTGTCAAACGAAAACTCGTGTGTAACAAAAACTATCACGTAAAATTCTAAATGCTAATGTAAAATACTTATATTTAATTAAATGTGATGCTTAGAATACTCGTGGCTTTCCTCGTGTGTCGCGTGATACAAGTCTTAATAATTTTATCTTGGCACAAATTTCTGATTTGTTTACGCAGAAATTTTACATTTGTTTAATGCTCGGGTTTTTTATAGCTATGCGAACATTTTATTTCAGATTTTTCCCATTTTTTATTACAATTATAAAAGTTTCTTAAATCAATGAATATAATAATCATTAGAATTTATGTCAGATGTACATTATAAGGTAATCGCACTCAATTTTAAGTCCGAAATTCGAGCCGTAGAGATACCAAGTATTACCGGTTCCATTAATGGCCGAGTGACTAGGATCACTGAATTCAAGAAGCTTGATTCGGATTCCATACCAGGCGAACCTCGTTTATAACGTGAATACAAGCTAGTTTTCTTTAGGAAATCCTTCATAAAGGCACCCTACCTTTAGTAACAGATAGCCCTCTGTGCTTTGCCATGTTCAAATAATCCAACTTATCCAAATACAGAGCATTCAACTGAAGAATGCACATATGATCCTTCGATTTCCACCTTCACTACAAATATTTCATAAAACAAAATCTGTATAGCTGTTATGTAATGTATCAAAACTCCACACGTTTTGGAGGAGAATCTGATTGTAAATGTTTGTTAAATTAGAAATTTAAGTCATTAATTGCGAAATTTCGCAATTTACCTCGTAACCACCTCGTACGATTTTTTGTATGCAATAAAATTACAACTCCTACACATGATTTGTAATTTGAATTTTTTTACATAATATATTTTTTAAATTGCCTGTATTAATATGTATGAGAATTTATCATGTGAGCTATCGAAAATTATGTACCGGTAGCTCCCAGTTTTCCGTTTAGAGACCTCTAACCCGAAGCCTATATGGTGGTGATGTTGCTTATGCTCACTTGTCTGTCTTAGTCAGACCAAGCCCACGAAATGCCTCGTGGCAAGGAGCGCAAGATTACGCCTGTTTTTGGCAACAGCCTTAGGTGCTCAAGGCTGTTGCCAAAAGTCCAATGCCAAAAGTCGCCTAACTTGAAGACCGTTGGCCATGTTTTGGTCCGTTTCCTGTGTAACTGTAACTGGTCCAATTTGTATGTAACTATATAGCTGCACCTGTGTGCGCCTTTCGGCAGTTTCGAGAAATGAAAGGTACTGGAAATTTCTCAGCAGCCGGGTGAAAACTATATAAAATTGGAAAGAGCATCAGCTTTCGGTTCAGTTCAGAGTTGAATTTAGCTCACTGTATGGAGAGATCCCTGTGCGAACTTACGCATTGAGGCTTTTCATATTGTTTTAATATTTTTAGTAGTTTGAAGTGGTAACTACTGAATGGGCTCTGTCACAGTGAGAAGAGCTGCACGAGTGCTTTTGTCGAAAGTTCCAGAACTGTTAAGAGTTTATTTTGGGAAAATAAATTTTATCAAGCTATCATCGGTTATGGGCGCATTCACTCTATTACGAACCCGTACGCACGCAGCAGTATTGACTTTTCACAAAATGCTTCATTTTCTTTTCATTGTTGAGTATTATAGAATGCGTGCTAAGCGGCATTACACATTTCATTGTTGAGTATTATATAGAATGCGTGCTAAGCGGCATCAAACTCAGTCTTTTAGACTATAACATCTCCTGGGACACTTTTGGTGGAACACAGATTTGGACAAATAGCCCATGTATATTTGTTCATCATTGAATATCATTTGTTCATTTGTTCATCATAATATCCAACTTTCCTTTGCGATAGGATTTTTATTCACGAACTGAAAGAATATTTTCTTATGTAGTTAATTTTAATCCTTAATTTAAAATTTTTTTTGGCGAACGAGAATATTTCAAGTAATTATTACTGTTCGAGAAAAATGGACTTCTGTTAAATTGGTGATTATTAAAAATAGCATTCTTTCATCATTAACATCCCATAAATATTTTCATTATTTCTGCTATGGTATGGCTTATCTTCAGTTTGAAGATTCATTGGCCTTCGGAATAAGGAAAGTAAATGTGAGATTACTGAGTTAGTTCTGTTAATTAGTACTTATAATAAGTGTGGAACATATCGAAAGATTTGTTACAATTAGTGATTTTTAATTGTATGAAGTTAACTATATTTTACCGATATAAAATATTAAATTCTGAAGTTAATAGTATGGGACGAACCTAGGGCACATGTGTCGTATATGGCACGCGAACTCATTTTGCGCGGCATGCATCACACATTTCCAGAGCTGTCGGTGGAAATAAAAAAATTGCATAATACAAAATATATTTGTCTGTTGCAGCGGAGTCTTTATTGTCACATGTGGTGTCCTTACCTCGGGTGCATTCTTGGCCGAGAGATGATTTTATGTGTACGTCACCAGAGTTAAGCTAGGGGTTTTCCAAATTCGAGTACACCGAGCTGAAAAGATTCGCCATCACAGCTGTACTACGGCATCCCTGTTGAATCTTCATTAAATGTTTTGCCTGTGCCATGTTACCAGTATATATTATATTGTTGGTAGTTCAAAGTTTTATGATACAAAGAATTAAAATAAATTAATTCATATACCGATCGAAAGGGTTTTATTTTCATTAATGTGTAATCTATATCTACATGCAGGTCCGGTTGTTGGCATTCTGGGTCAAAAATACGGTGTGCGGGCCGTGACAATCACCGGTGGCGTCATAGGCACTCTCAGTGCAGCATCTTGCTTCTATGCCAAAGACATTGTCTGGATAACCATCATATGGGGAGGTATAAATGGTTAGTATTGTTATTGAATTTCATAAATGTCTTCTCCCTAAATCTAAGAACAGTTGCCTTTGTTTGACTTGAATTTAGTACTGCATTTGAACAATGACATTCCTGGGTGTTTTGCAGTTAGCAAGCAAACATTGGAAATTTAGAGCTTTCTGAAATACTGAATTAATTCCGTTACACCTTGATTGCCATGTGTATCACCGATGATTCAGGGCGGCCTTATTTCTCGGAGCCGTGTTCATCGAATGCAATTCACAGATTTTTATATTTTTTTTATTTATATTGTTTGAGAGTCACCGATGATGCTTCACGAACATAGGGATTTATGGGGTTAAAATTATTTTTTGTCCAAGAAAATTCATAAATTGTTTATACATATTTTGCTTCAGTAACTTGCAAGTAAATATTATTTATGTGTAAGTAAAATAATGAAGTTCCATTTAAAGCGGATTGTATTGTTTATTGAAAGAGTAAGACTTAGTAGTACATTTTGATATGTTTATACATTCACTAAGTTATGCATTTTTGTTTATGTATGCTGATATACTATTTCTATTGCAATATACGATTTGTCTAATTTTTTTACTATTAAAGCAATGAACTCTTGTGTTATTTTACGATAAATTAAGTTGCAATCTGTACTTTTTGTATTTATAAATAGAAGTTTAGAATTATGCAACTGAAAATGAGAGATGAAAATAAACAAAATAATAGCGAGTTCAGATGAAAACTAGGTACTGAACTGACTTTTAGAATAAATGGGACAAGAAAGCACTATAATTATAAAATGTCCCGATAGTGTATTTTACTCGATTTTGTTGTAGCAGTCAACGCGTTAATTATGGGATACCGAGTTAAAAAATATTGAATTAATTTAGCTTTTCAGTTCTTCCTTTCGTACAGTACGTATTATTTTAATTTCATTATAACTAGGTGATACAAGTATTTTCTATTTCTAGTCCAAAGGCTTTGCAATTGAAAAAATAAATACGTACCCATTAGCCAGTAGCAGATGATTTTGTGCTTAAGCTTAGTGATAATGTCGCCAAATTAGTAACCTCAAAGAAAACATAAAAATGCGAAATATAACTTTATATTAAATTGCATCGTAGTAGACTTAATGCAATAATTATATGTATGAAGTCTGTGTTGCGTCGTTAGAGAGATGCCACGTAGTAATGGACGAAATTTGACTATCGAAATGAACGATAGCTTGTTCACTAAACGTAGAAATTAAGCTGTCTATTTCATCATCAGCTATGAATACTGAGATCGCTTTTTCCTTGAAGAACCTACTCATTGAAACGAAGAATTCATAAATATAATCTGCTGTTAAAAGTCTACACAAAGAAGAGGAATGTAATTCTAAATGCGGTTTCTGAGATCCAGAAATCGATCGCTGAACTCGGTAATTATACGTACTGAAGTGCCGTATGCTGAACAAATATGGCAGCTTAGTATCCTAAGTCTATTGAGGGCATCAGTTTGGCGATTTATTATATTTCTTGCTCTTACTCATCACATCATTTGTACCCGACTAATGGATAGTATCAAAACTTATTAATTTTGTATAAACTGAAAATAGGGTTTGTTTTGGAGATTTATTTTTGAGTAATATTTCTTAAATTGTAGGAAGTTGAGTAAATTGGGTATCTATTTTGGGTTTGGGGTATTTAATTTGTCTCACTTTGATTTTGCCTTTGTATTCTAATCTTTGCTTAAACAAATGAAAATTAACTTGACTACTATAGTGTGCAAATTAGTAGGGACAAAGCGATTTTACACATTGTTTGCCAGATCGCGCTAGCAGGTCCCTCATAACAGTTTTTATCTGCCTTAATGTCGTCTGGATGTCTCCTTTCGACTACTTAGAGCTAGTTTAGAGAAACAATTAGGATAATTACATAATTTTTAAACTTGTTTCGGTGAAAAGAGAAATTGCTTTTGCATACGTTTCGCGTTTGTTCATTTTAGTGCACTAAAAATACATATAATTTCTAGAAAGAGAGTGAAGATTATCGTACCTGACTATAAGAAATATCTTTCACGGTTGGTGCTGGAAAATGGCGAGTTACTCGAATTACCACAATAAAACAATCAATTTCCTAGAAAGAAGGAGCAAATGTGAAAGGAAAACACTTATTAATTTTGTTATGCAACTGTGATAGATTCTTGCTCCGAAACAGCATTATGGATCCATCAGAAACTAGCAAAGACCTTAAAAGAAACCTATTATCTATCGGCATTGATATTCATCCTTCGAATGTGAGGCATAGATTTCTCACTGTTGGTCGGAAAGCGAGAAAGCCATTTAAAAAAATTGAAACATAATAGGAAGTAAAAACAATCATTGTAGCCAAGCGAGTGCAAATATTCAACGATAAATGACTGGAAAAAGACAATTTTCAAAGATGGGACTCGTTTTGCGCAGGTTTCAAATCTAGCAAATCAGAAGGAGCAAGGATGAGTCAATAAAACACCAACCTATGCAGCAAACCGTAAAATACTCCCCCCCCCAAAAAAAAATAGATGTTTTGTGTTTCTTCACTGCTGATAGCACTGGAAATCTTATTCCTGTTGGCATATTACCCATTAATTTTATTATCACTGTACATGAAGGTATGTACATAAATAAGCGAGAGTTTTGCTCCAAATAATTTTCATACTACAGTATATATTCTATTGTGTCCTGTATAAAATCAAGAAATGTGTGCATATCCTAAATATTTTGGTTTCAAGAAATTTAGAAGGAGAAAATAATAATTTAAGATAAGAATTAAGTAAGAATAGGTATTTTTACTAAATTTTATTTAAAAAACTATTTCAAGTCAAATATGAAGTTGTATATGAAATTTCTTGTTTTCTTTATAAATTCATATATTATAAAAATTGCTAAAAGCATATTAGTATGTTTTAATATAGCATTTGAAAATTGAGAGATGAGATGTCTGAAGTAGCTAATTAAAATGGCATCCAAAATTCATAAACAAAATGAGACTTGAATAAATTACCCCTCTTAATACATTTATATTTTGGAAACTCTTTTAAAGAGTATTCAGTGTATTAATTTTAATAATTTAAACGTTAAATTAATATGAATTTTGTGGTATTTATGCAGTGGATCTCTATTATAATTGTTGGAAATGGTACTGAAAATATTCAGTGCCTAATTTTGTTCATAGTAAAGTTGTTAGTCAATATGTCGGTAACTACTGCGATACTTTATATAGGCCAAAGAGAGTTAAGCTGCAAAACGGGCTTGAAAGTGCTGGTCACTTGAGATTTTTGTCGATTTTGTTTCCATATGCGACGTAAATACTAGCCAGTTTATCTTAGAAAGGTGGAATGCTGGAGCCAGGTTTGAATATATGTAATGAGTTTTGGCCATAGTATGTATGACTGAATGTGCTTTGGTCATTCATTTTAAAATCTTCTGTCATTCCCAAGATTCCACTATATTTTACTATATATTATTAGTTTGCTTCTGGTTTTAGTATAGTGATTTACATTTTAAATTCAGCTAAAAATGTTTGTAAACTTATACTTTTTTTACAGGTATTGGAACAGCTCTTACAACCACTCTTCCTCAAGTTGTCATTGGACAGTATTTCGTAAAGCATAGAACTACTGCTTCTGGAATGGCATTTTCTGGCGGTTGCGTTGGATCTTTCCTTTTCCCCGCACTGTTAGAATGGCTACTCTTCGAATACGGAATGCAGGGTACTTTTTTAATCATTGGTGCCATCATCATGCATGTCATTCCAGCGGCAATGGTTCTTAAGACTGCTCCATGGTTAAAGGACAAAACAGCTGAAAAACCTATGGAACATGTTATTCTTGAAGAGGCTGGACCATCTAAATGCAACTCAAATAAAGCATATGATGATCAAATTCAAATCAATGGCAAAACTAATCTAACGAATGGTGGGATAATATCTCCTCATGAAGAGAAACCTCTTGAACTAACAAAAGACGATTCAAAACATTTTGAAGTTGATATTGATTATTCCTATTTGCGAAGACATAAAGATTTGGTGCTGAAGTTACTTCAAATGACAATGTTGCCAGAAACTATGTTAGCTGAAGTTTCTGAGGATAGCAAAAACTATTGTAAATCATTGGAAGAAGAATGTATTTTGGAAGACATGGAAAGATTGTACCGAAAACTTGAAGTAACTAAAGATAAAAATAGAATACTTGATTTGAAGCATTATAAGAATGGAACTATAAAATATGAATGTGATTTTGAGGATTCTTCCTTGTATAGAAAAAGTCAAAGTTTTACCTCAGGTAAAAAAATTTCCAATAATTCAGGCACATCATCCATATATAAAGTTCAGTCTGTCCCGCAGTTTACCATACCCAAAGGATCGTCTCATAATATTTTTATGAGACTGTTAAAACTACAAAGTTGTAATGATGATCAAATTTTGTCTTTTTTCTTAAACGAAAATCATTCCGAAGTATTGAAGTTAGCAACGGAGCTTAGAAAGGTGTATATTTTGTTAAATCAAGTGGAAAATATAGGGCATTTAAATCCAAATTGTGAAAATTCCACAAATTCGATTTTAAGTAATGAGAATTCTGATATAATAGATACCACGATTAAAAGTGCTAATCAGCAGTCAAATAGTTTCTGGATTCATATTAAAACTGCCTTCAAATTGCATTCGAATCCAATTTTTTTGTTAATCTGTCTTTGCAGAGCAGTTCATTTCATTACTTTTGTTACTGTTGTTACCACTGTTGTTGATTTTGCGATGGATAAAGGCTTACAAGAAGCGGATGGAAAGTATGTTATTGCGGCATTATCTTTAGGTGATTTAGTAGGCCGTTTGGGTCTAGGATGGCTTACTGACCGAGGCTACATCAGTTTAATCAAATATATGTTCTTTGTTATGATTATCCAAGGTGCCAGTACAGCTTCCTTGCCGCTGATGTATGCTAAATCTACATTTCTACCAGCGATTGCCATATTTGCAATGCTTCAAGGGTCTGTGTTTGTGCGTCATCCAATTTTGATTTCTAGCTACATGGGGAAGCATGAACAATCCATCGCCATGGGCTGCATTAATTTTTTTTCTGGCTTCCTAGGATTTGCAATTCCAAGTTATATTGGTAAGTAATTAAATTTGAGTTTTTGTTCTGAATCCACTTTTGCAAGAAATCTCTTTTTTAAGCCTTTAGCAGTTTAAAATAAATGAACGCTACTAAGTTGACCGCTATATTTCCAATAGTGCGTTATGAAAGCCTTCGCAACAATTTGTGGTTTTAGATTTTTCGAAGGATTCTTCATAATGTTCAACTGAGCGGCATCATGAAAGTGCCTAAAATGTTAATTTCATTTCTAAAATTTTAAATTTCTGCAGAAATTTTACAACTTTTCTGGCTCTAAGCTTAAATTTAAAGATTAAAAGTATGCAAACATAGAGTAAAAAAGAAAAAAATAATTATTGGCAATTACAGGAAAAAAATGTTGTACAGGGGCAATAGTATAAACATATTAAAGTACATGCAAAATTTTACTACAGTTATAAGGCACTTCTCCCGCCTTCCTAGCGTGTCTTCGTGGTGTAGTGGTTTGCACGCTGGGCCGGTATTTCATTGGTCCGCGGTTCGATTCCCGTCGCAGGCGACTGCTCATTTTTTATCTTGCCTGCTTCCAAAAAATACCTAATGTCTCTGCAGTAGCGCCCGAACTAAAAGGGTGTTGGATGAGGATTCTCCACACCCAGGATTTGGCGATTGGGTCCCCTAAAAAGACCCCAGTCGCCCTTTAAAAAGGGGAGTATATAAGGTATTTCTCCTGCCTTCCTAGCGTCCCTTTGTGGTGTGGTTTGCACGCAGGGCCGGTATTCCAGAGGTCCGCAGTTCGATTTCCGTCGAAAGCGTTGCTAATTTTTCATCTTGCCTGCTTCCAAAAATGCTTAATGTCTCTACACAGTTTTTCATGCTGAAAAGGTTAATTTGAGCATTTGTACATGTGAACATATTTCGTGTGAGCTGTTTTCCGTGTGAGAATTTTTCTGGCTTTTTCTTGTGTGGGCATATTTCCTTGTGGGCCTTTTGTCTTGCGAGCATTTTTCCGGTCACCCTTTTGAGATTCCTTAAAAGCACATTTCTACATAGAACAACAATAAAATTCTGGACTAAAAAATTGGTAAAAGTTAAAAAATACTGAACTAAACTCACTTTTGTTAAACATTACATTATTTTATTAGCACCAGAAAACAATAAACAAACTCGCAGTAATAGGTTAGGACACGTTGGCTTTGTCGTTGGATGTAGACTGACAGAGAGCATGGTGAAATTCAGAAACCTGTAGTCAAAGTCCAATACTCTATTGGAACACAGACTCGCGCGTTTGTACTAGACGTGCTTCCGAACTTTTTATTTTGCTATGGTACATATATAATCCATCAGAGGCCACAAGGTTAAAAAAATATGTAACTGTGATTTAAGCCAGGCCTCGGCAACCTATGACCCATGGTTCACAGAGTGACCAATTTCAATCAAAAATTAAATTATAAAACCTAAATGTGAAACGAAAACTCGGAGAATGCAGAAAAAAATAAACCGAAAATAAATAGTATTTTTGTTTGAGTTAGTGTAACGAACATGAATTTTTATTTTTCAAATATAAATTTGAAGGAGAAATCGATAAGTTTAGCAACGCAGATCCATAATCTATCTATAAATACAAGAAAAGGCTTTGCCATTTTGTCCACATTTAGTTCCTCTTATAAATGCTAGCAAATATTTTCTCACAAAAAATTTGTTTTAACTAGGAACAGGAGCAGCTACCGAAAATTTAGATGCTTGAATTCGTCTTAAAACGATTAACTATTAGCCAGGCTCGAGTAAATTGACTTCATTAGGGCCAGCATCTGATGAGCCATTGATATCAAAGAGAAAAATAAAGTTTATTCCGTTGTGTTTTTTCTGTATTAATTATAATTATAATTTTTAAATCCGGTTGTAATTATTTTCTCAATAAAATTTATCTTTAAGGAATACTGTTCTAAAATGCAAATACCACAGACCCGAAACGTCTTCTTAATATACATATTTTGGTTAATTTTGACTCGCAATCAAAAATGTTTGCCGATGCTTGATCTAAGCTAATATTGTAGGTATAGATTTGAAAAATGTAATGGGAAGAAGTTTTTAAAATGTAATGAAGAACTAAGAGATCGTTTAGAACTGTACGCAAGTCGTAATCTTGAAATGCAATGTGAAAGCAATACTTTTGGAATGTTTTGTTCCCGGAACTTGGTAAAAATACCTTAACTGTGCTCGTCCCATTTGCGATCATATACTTGTGCAACTCGGGAATTATTGCATTTTAATCAGTCAAAACGAAATTCAGAAATCGCTTGGATGCACAAGCAGATATGTGAACTGTTATTGGCAACAATGTACCGAGATTTGGAAAATTCTTATCCAATAAACAGGAGAAAAAAGTTAATTATTTTTTGATTTATGCAAATGTTGAATTAATTTTATTATTTCAAATTTCGCTTTTGTTTGAAACTGCTTTAGAGGTGCAAGAACAGGAAAACGATGGGGGACATGCATTAACCGAAGTTAAAATTATTTCCTACTAAAAGCATTAATAACCATTACAAATGATTAATACTTAACACCTAAACTTTGTTTTTACATTCGAGATAATTCCATGGCGAATGTTAAAATTCTAATATTTAAACGAATTATGGAACGAAATTGAAAAGTATTTTATTTTAAAATACTTGAAAAATATGTACAGGATAAATTCGAAGATGGAAGTCGTTTCCTAAATAATATACTGAAATAATTAAACCAAGTTATTTATATAATTCGTGTTTATTATGGTCTTATTACTTAGCATGGTTGGTAAAAAATAATCTTCTATGTACATAAGCATTCTATTGTTATATTTCAAAATAAGACTGGAGGAGAATGATATATATATATATATATATATATATATATATATATATATATAGCAATTAAATAGATATCATTTGCATGTCTAGAAATCTGTTTGAACTTTATTCTGTTGTGGAAGATATTTTATCTTTTGTAACATATATATGGCTCAAAGTTATTTCCTCAATAAAAGGTTATGCAATTGCGGCAGATAAGAAACGTTCATCAAGCTCGTTTCCATATTTTTTACCAGTATAGAATTTATTTCAAGATTCAGATTTTATTTATGGCTGCAAAGTTTTTAGTATAATTAGATATATTCTTGAAAGAATATTATTGAAATATATGTTCTTTTTGTTTCGAAGAGTGTCATGGTTTTAAATACATACATCCTTTCAGGATGGGTGTATGAGTTTGCTCCAAAATAAAGTACACAAACTAATTTGACTCTGTAAAAGACGCTATCCGCTAGTAATTCGCACTAGAATATCACGTGGTCTTTTGTATATCCAAATGCTCACATGGGAAAATCAGGTTTAGTGTGAAACTATTCTTCCCGATATTGTAAAAATGTGCTTTTATAATTCCTGAACTGTATTTTTTTAAAACAAATGCTCATTTGAATGTAATTGGTTTCCTTATTCTTGGCCTTTACTTCTAAAAACTCTCATTATATTTTAGATAATTTTTAAATTAGCTGTTTGATTCTCTTGGTATTATATTATTCATCACAATCCTTATGTTTGGCAAAATAATTTCATCATAGTTATGTTGTCGGTATGCTGCATATTTAAATCTTCTAAAGACCAAAAATGTTCTAGAAAACCCTCCTTTCATGTATAAAAAAATTGCTTTTCATAAAAATTCAAGAGCAGTTTTATATAGCTTATATACAATAGGACATTCGCTATTATATTGGAACATATGCAAGTCGAAAATTTTTATATTTTTAAGAATATTAATAAAATTCTTTGCAGAGCAAGGTACAGGCTCATAACAAGGAGAAGTATTTGAAGTTTTTATGTTTACATTACATTTAATACACAGTTTTCATTTGTAACTGGGTTTTCCTCCAACGTATATATGTATGCAGTTTAATTTGTAAAGATCTCCCAGTACTCAAGAAAGCCTACGCTTTAAGCTACAGTTTTAACAACCATATATTTCAAATACTTATGGATTTCTTTTCATGAGATCGAATTTTATCTTGTAAAACTTAAAACATCCTGATGTTTGATATTTGGAGGTGTCATTCTGGATACCATACAGTATTTTGTGATGTATCTTGAAATTATAAATTGTGATAATGTATCCAACAAATAAATGATATTAAATTTTTATTTTTACAGGTTATTTCAGAGATACCATTGGATCTTATGACAACATATTCTATATCAATGGTGCTATTGGAACTTTTATAGGGTTACTTTGGGGCTTCGAACCTTATTTCAGACGTTATTGCCCTCAAAACGCCGAGAAAAATAACTCCATAGAATCTGTATGAATACACCAACTGCATAGTATGATTCAAATGCAAGCTTCATATTCTTTTATACATGGAATTGATTTTGGTATTTTTGAGGACATTTTTTCAGTAATTTATGTCAGAGCAAACGCAATGGATCTGTGTGCATCTAATCAATCATTGTATATGAAGTTATGTATTAATTTGCAAACATTTTATTCACTTTAACTTAATGCAATCATAAAATATCATTGAATAGTGCAGCATATTAGTTAAATGCGAAGAGAGAGCGAATAAGTTAGCAAAGTGTTATGAAGTGCATTTATTTAAAACTTTAGACTTAACTTTAATGGTGCTTTTGTTTTAGAAATTATACAATTTTTATTAAGTTTTCCTTATATTCGATTGTTTTATGAATTATCATTTACTTTTAATGAAGTATCACAAAGTATTATCTTACTATAAATATATTGTGCTGAATTTTTAACCTAGAAATTTTATTTTAAAAAGTATGAAATTTTAAGTACAGAAAAGTTTAAGAGCAATTGTGTCAGCAAATGAATGTATTATGCTAATCATTTAAGATGATTCTAATCATGTCATTCCACTCGTCTGTCACTTGAAATGTTACTATACCAACTGAAGTATGTTTTTGCTTTATATGATGGTCTCTTATTAGCCATATCTTATTAAATCAAAATCGTAAATGAAAAGAGCTTTCAATGTTGCTGTGATGAAACGTTTATATGAACAATCTTATAAATTCAAACATTTATGAATCGGACATTAAACAATGTGTAATATTTTTCAGTAATCTAAAATTGTAACAGTAAAGACTGTTTCATTTAGAAGACGAACAATATGGTTCCTTACTTAGACTTATGTTCGTCCAGGAAACAAGTCTCTTTCAACTGAAATTGTTTTGAGTTGAAATTGTATTTTATGCGCACATGTTTGCAAGAAGAACTGTTTCGAATGTATTATTAAGCAGATATCAAATAAGTATAGAAGGGTTTTTAAATTGGTTATTTTTCTTAAAACTGTAATAGGGTGATATAAATTTTAAGTATCTTAAGGAAAGTTCGGATTTTTTCATTGTGTGCAAGGAATCTGAAATGCATCATGGAATTTTATATAGTGGGGCTTGTTATGTGATACTATGTGTAACTTATTATTGTGAATATTGTTCTGTTAGAAGATGTGCCACTATTTTGTAGTTATTTATGTACATATATGTCAAGATAGTATTATTTTTTATCTCAAGGTTGAAATAAATTTGAATATTTCTTCCTAGACGCTTTTACGAAAATTTTTATTTTTCTGGTGTAACTAACACTCTTTAATATTCCCAAAAAGTCGTTTGAATACATAAAAAATAACATAAGAAAAATTGCTTTCAACAAAGTTTTACTACAACTTCATAGCGCTAGATCTGTGTATACCCCAAATTTTCATTGTAATTTTGTCGTACACATTATACCATCGGCTACCATGAGTAACATTTTTATATATAATTAACTATGATGTCATTGACAATTTATGTGTGTAATATGTCTGGTGTAGTAATTTCAGGGTGACAATTATTGAGGTATATGAACTACAAAATCAGGTGTTCCATAACTACAGAGTTCAAAAGTTTTATTGTAATCTGAAAAGTAACTGCAGATATGAAACATTCGATTTGCTTGCTATCAATGGCTACGATGTGTCGCAGACGAGGAAAAAAATTTTGCAAATTTCGCTGGAAGTGTTAAGACATAGATGCTTTCGACTTCTTGACATTTCCAGGAAGGGTTTCGGGGATATTTCCGTAAACTTTGTCTTTAATATTGGCTCACTAAAATCAGTCATAAAGGTTGAGATCAGGAAAATATGGCGCCTAAGCTATTTCCACTCACATGGCCTTTGGGTACCCCAAACCCAGAATGCGTTCTGCAAAGTGCCGTTCTAGGATTTCTGTCGATGGGTACGTGCTCCGTAGCACATTTGAAATCTAGATCTCCTTGAATAAGAAGGATAGCATCATCTTTTAAAATTTTGATATAACGTGCAGCAATAGTCATGCCTGTGCGATGAATATGGCACCGATTATTCCCTGACTTGACATCGCACACCAAACAGTTACCCGTTTGGAGTGTAGAGATGTCTCGAACGCGAAACGAGGATTTTCAATCCCCAAATGCGGCAATTCTGCTTATTTGACGTACCCATCCTAATGAAAGTAGGCTTCGTCGCTAAACCAAACCATATTCACATCAAAGTTTTGTTTGTCGATTATATCGACAATAGTGTTACCGAAACACAATATTCAATGGCGATGGCATTCTATGGCTGATGAGCTTGAATTCTGTACGGAAAGAGCTGATCTTGCGCAACAATTCGTCGCAAAATATCCCGGTTGATTCAGACTTATTATAAAGCTCGTTTGATCGATGTCCTTCAGCTGTTTTGAAACACAGTTCATGTTTTTCGATGTTTTTAAATTTGCTCGAAGACCAACTTTGCCAACACTGTCATCATTAACACTACCATTTTTCTCGTAACTTACTACATATAGCGTAGTAATCAAAATTTTGTTGTGATAACACTCGGACCGGTTGTCTTCAGTTTGCACGCGTTTCCAAATTTCCGTTGAACGATAATTGGGCTGCTATTATTGCTGCAATGGCAGGCCTTGACGATGAATATGAGCTCAGAAAGGCTGTATTTCGACACTTTGAACGGAAATTGACTAGAAGAATGTTCAAATTCCCGGCATGCCCTGTATTCAACCGCTAGGTTTTAATTGAATCCAATTAATGGTTTACCCCGTCCATGTAGCTCAATAATTGTTACACTGTATGTAGTATAACACTGTATAGCTGGCGACTAAATATGATATACGTAAAAGTATTTACAAATAAGTTTAATTCTACGTAATTCAAACCCCGAGCTAAAATTTAAAATATACTTTTATTCATTCCCGTAATCAAAGAAGTTTCTGTATTATAATAATAAATCCAGGAATACATCCGAATTCTTCATAACTTAAACAGGTAACTAATAAATTAGTCGTAACAATAAACTTTTCTTTGGAGGTCATTCTTTGAAATCATATAACCACCTGAAGGAACTAATGATACTAATTCGGCTACAATCTACAGTGGTAATGGAGAAGAAAACCATTATCAGCTCGCATAAAGTTTTCTAAAATCTATCGAATCGGGCGTTTTAGAAACACTAACAAAAGCCCTACAACTAAATCAAAACGCTAAAAGGAAATGAATGTTATGACAAAACTTACGTTTCACCGACTTTAGCCAGCGACTTGACTATCGCAAGTTTCACTGACTTAATTAAGAGACTCGGCTTGACCTTTAATAAGTTGGGCTAGATAATATGCACAGATGAAACTTAAATCGTAATAAGAGACTTGCCACTGCCAAGTAATAGTGCAAATAAATTCAAAGTCCTAAACATGCTTAACATCAGCAAAGTTAGCCTTTTTAATCTTGTAAAATAAAAATGAATGTTACCCACAATAAGTACTATATTAAGTACGAAAAAAAAAACAATTTTCAGCTGAATCTTAATCAAAAAATTTTATTTGCTTACTTATCTTTTTGTCACGTTTATGTAAGAAGCTAATTAAAGTTTTACAAAGTCTAAAAGTTAAAACTAATTAATAAAACCTGTTTGTTAAGTAGTCAGTATAATAAAGTTGTTTTTCAGACTAAAATTTTAAATATCCAATTTCAATTGGAATTCAAGATAAACAAATAGAAGCCCGCAATGTTTCTTAGTCTCTTGGCCTTCGCACGAAAGTTATAATTCAACAATACCAAGAAAAATTACCTTTTTTCCCTTCACCTTTCCCTCGTTAACATTTTAAGGTGTTTGGGGAAATAAATGATGTTTTGTTACAATAATACAAATACACAATAATACAGTTCAGCAGTACTATTTTGTATTACATATTGTTACGAAATGTCCAGTCGCGTGTTGCTGATTATTTCAGCGTGTTTGTCGGAGTTTTTCGACGACTGTAAACGCGGGTTTGAAGCTGACCTGAGTAATTTTGGCTAATAAATTGTGTTATTTTCCACTTCAGAACAAAAGCAAAGGTGCTCCAAAAACATGTAAACACAGTGTAGTTTGGTCAAAAAAATTTTCAGATATTTTTGGCGCTTCTTGGGAGCTGACGTCATGCGTCACGTGGACTACTGACTCATGTGACTACTACTAAGTCGCATCTTCTACAATTAACTTCAGAGCCAACGGTTCACCTCTCAAGAGGAATCTTTCATTGTGGAAGGTACGTTCTCAATGCTTTTGTACAGCAAACGTACAGACCGGGCATAGTCAAGCTGCGGCTTATCAGCCAGACATGACAAAGAAAAGTGAAAAATAACACCAAAAATTTAAATTCAGATGACTGCTAAATTAAATAATAAAAATTCAAATGTTGACCAAACTTAGTTTCAGCACAATCTTATGATGCTTGATAAGCCACTATTTCACTGGCTCTATTTCGCTGTTATTGCTTATAGGTTGCTAATACGTTCATACAATCGTACATACCTATTCCTCTGACCTGATGCCTCTAGATCAGCGATTCTCAGTCGGTGGTAAGCGTACCACTGATGGTAAGCAAGAGAAAAGTATGCGGTACGCAACAAAAAAATATTTTTAAGTATTAAATTCAAAAATTAAGTACCCCAACATCCTGCTTACGTTTTTTCTCTAACACTAGTAGATCTGAGCTTTGTTCAAGGTCAATAGACGCTCATAGACTTAAAAAAAATAATCCGTTTTTATTTTCACAAATATTCTTTTAGTCATTGACATAACACAGTTCGTCATAAATAGTGTTTCTAAAAGGAGTAATAGAAATAATTTCATATGATAGTATGTCAGTAATTCTTTTAGAGTTGCGGCCGAGCGGTAAAGTCGCTGAACACTGGTAGTTCGGTCCGAGGTTTGAATCCCGCGAACGGGCTGGCTGCATGGGTGTTTTCGTGGTTTCCCCATGTGTAACATGTATACGAGCTTGTTTCCTTTAGAATAATAATAAGTCCTCCACGAAGGCATCCCTCCCAGATAACCCTAGTGTGCTTTGCCATAATTAAATGCACCACATCACTTTGAGTTGAACGATTTATTAGTATGGGTACACTTATTCACCACCATTTCCGGGCTCATATTACTGAATTTTGAATTAGAATCAATTCTATATCGATTTGCTATCTCTAATAGCATGTATTTTGTCTTCTTGTTGCTTTGTATTCCTTACTTTTTCCTTACTTTTCTACGCGTTTGATAATATCGTTGTTTGTTTTTGAAGAATCGTAATATATTGTGCATTTAAATATTTGTGAAAAAATAATAAAACAAACCTAGATTTTCAAAACGAAAATGGCTAGGATTAGTAAGACGTAAAGTGACGATTCACAGGTGATGGATCCAGGATAATTTACTAGTACTAAGGTGGTGGTGTATTTAATTATGGTAAAGCACACTAGGGCTATCTGCCTAAGGGGAGGGATGCCTTTCGTGGAGGACTTTCTAAGGGAAACTGGCTCGTATACACGTTACACATTTGGAAAACCACGAAAACGCCCATGCAGCCAGCCCGTTCGCGGGATTCGAACCTCAGACCGAACTACCAGTGTTCAGCGATTACTAGTACTAAGAACGTTGAAAAGAAAAAATTGTTTATTTATCATTTGAGTTTACTTAGAATGGAGGTGAAATAAAACCCTCAACCTCAATATGTTTGCGGTGAACTATTATCCAAACAAAATATGAAACCATCGTTTCTTAAAAGACATCTTGAATCTAAGCATGCCACTTTAAAGGACAAATCTGAAGAATATATTAAGAGGAAATTATCGGAGTTCAAAAATGATAAAAAAGTAATGAAAGTTTTGTTACTTTAAGTGAAAAAGCTTTGGAGATAGTTATCTAGTAAACCTAAAAATTGCCAAGAGTGGACAGACTCACACTATTGGAGAAAACCTTATATCACCAGCAACTAAAGCTATTGTTTAACATTATTCAACGAAAAAACGGTTAATGAACTTGATAATATTCCGTTATCAAATGATACAGTATATTAATGAATTCATGAAATGGTAAATTCCATAAAAGAGACACTTATACAGAAAAATAAAACACAGTGTTTATTCTGCATCGGAGTTGGATGAAAGTACTTATATAACGAACTTTGTGCTCAGTTATTGTTACGTTTCGAAGAAGATAAACTAAGTGCCGAAGAGTATTTATTTTGTGAATCTCTTCAGGATAGAGCAACTGCAAATGAAATTTTCAAAGTAATCGACAATTTTATCTCAGAATGATATTCTTTGGAATAAGTGCGTTGCCGTATGCAGTGACGGAGCTGAGGTTTAAACAGAAAATTCCAGTGTTATTTCTCAAATAAAGATAACCGCACCTGAAACTAAATTTACTAACTGCTCCATTCATCGTGAAGCTTCAGTAGCCAAAACAATCTACGAAAACCGGAAAACCGTTTTGAATCAAGTAGTGAAAGTTGTAAATTATATTGAAAGCTGAGCTTTAAACTCAAGAATATTTAAGATTTTATGACAAGAGATGGGCAGTTGAACATGAAACGCTTTTATTACATTCCGATGTAGGGTGGCTCTCAAGAGACGCAAGTTTTAAATCGCGTTTTTGAACTTTGATCAGAAATTCAAATTTTCCTCCGTTATTCAATATTTAAGTGAATTATGGTTGGCAGATTTAGCATACTTAGCAGATATTTTTGGAAAGATAAATGAATTAAAGTTAGGATTACAAGGACAAAATGTTAAAATTTGTTTACCATTAGAGAGAAAATAAATAAAATGATAAAAAACTGAAACTGATTATAAAAGAACTGAATATTAATATTTTAACCTTTTTACGACTTTTAGAAAGATTTCTAACCAAATACAATTTGAAAATAAATAAAGAATTAGCACCCGACATTAAAAATAATTGATTTTCATTGGTAATTAATTTCAACATGCATTTTCCCGATGATTATGAAAAAGAAAATTGGATTAGAAATTCATTTTGTTCAAATATACTTGATATTTTATCTCATGAAGGAAAAGAACAATTGATAGAAATTTCCTGTAGGCGAACTCTGAACATTTCAAAAGTGACACACTCGTTAACTTTCGGCTGAACTGGAAAAAAAATTAAAGACAATTCAAATAAAGCTATTAAATTTTTATTGCTTTTTTGCGCAATCTGTTTGTTCGAAAAAAGATTTTCTTCCATGTTATATTTGAAAAATAAATACAGAAAAAAATTAAAAGTATATCCTAATTTACGGTTAACACTAAATAAGACCAGACATAATGAAATTAATCTGTCTTAAACAAACCAGATTTCACACTAAATTCTAGAATTAACGTGTTATAATTTAAATTTTGATAATTAAAATGGTAAGCAATTTTTAATCTAATATTTTTCATGCGTGCATATTTAATACAAAAAGCCAATAGATTGTGCAAATGGCAAAATATGTACATTTTTTAATATTTCTATTGAGAAATTTTTCTTCTGTGCCAAAAAATCTGCAGAGACTTGTATTTCTAAAAAACATTTCCTCCTTGAATCAGTGACATGTCTTTGCGAATATCTTCTGAAGCGCTGGTACATGTTGTTCAATGAAGGACATTTCCAGCAAATATGTTTGTAATTGAACTTTTCTTTCCAGGTTTGAAATTACTTTTAACTCAATTTTTACTAAAAGCATAAGCGGAATTTGTCATAGTTTTCTTATTTTTAAGTAATAATAAGTGCTGCTTTGGGAAACAAGAAATATTTATTTTAAAACTAAACTGTTTTAATTTGAAATACAAAAGAAATTATATATTAAAAAAGGACTGCATTTATTCAAAATTGTGCTTCTAATAAAGTTTTCGGCAATATTTGAATAAACTTTTAGAAACATTATTGCATTTTACAAACTGCAGAATTTTGGTTAATATTTAAAAGTACTGCTATTATAAAAGAGCACAGAGGTTGCTTCATTTAAATTGCGCATGTTCAGGAGATCCCTTGGGAATTTGTTTCTGAAATTTTTAAGATTTTTATCGACATTTGTATATGTCGTATTTGGCGTCTGTCAAAATACAATCATGAAAAACAAATCATATGCTACTGCTGTCTTGCAAAATACTGCAAAGTATCAGTGCTCGTGTGTAAAAGAACGCAAGGACTGTTTTTTTCAAGACCTCCACTCGTTCGTTAGCTTTATTGAGAGACATAGCTAGGAGCTTCAACCAAGAGCAAAGTACGTTTCTGAGGAATACAATCATTACTACCCATCCTCAACAGGAATAAAAGTACCTCCGTCACCATGGTTATTTGAAACGTATATAAGTTGAAGACCAAATTTGACAAGTTCTAGAAATTTATCTCGTAGGATAACGTCAACTTTTGCCGCATTTCGGGAACTCCCGCCAGACTAGGTGGAAGTCTATGTCTGTCATCTGGCTTACTTTGGCTTATTTGATTACGGAAAAGTACACTAGGGCTATCTGCCTAAGGAGTCCTGCAAGGCCACGGAGTCGGTCCGTTCGCCTGGAATCAAACTCATGTCGGAACCACCAGTGTTCAGCGACTTAACACCTCGACCGCTGGTGCACACATTTGTCATCTGGTGTTGGTACATTCTCATTAGCTGTTCTATGATCCTGGGCTGTCCACTTGTCATCCTGGAAACATCAGTTTTTTAGGAGTTCAATTCTGTGAGACAACGTTCTCCTTCGTTCAAATTTCTTGTTAGCGGAAGTTTACCTACAAGATCATTATTTGATGGATTTACTGATATTACATAAAGCGAGTAACGACCTCTCTTGACCATGCATTCTCTCGATATTTGATGCAGGCACAAAGAATTTTACTTTTGTGTTTTCCTAAAAAGCCGAATGCAGCTAAGCGAAGAACCCAGAATTAAATTTTATTTCCGCAATGGAATGTCTGCTAAAAAAAATATTTAGAAATGTTGAAAAAAAGCTTTTGAGGTCAGAACGTTATCGAAAAAAATTTTTTTTCGAGTGATATAAGATGTTTAAGTCAGAGAATGCGTTTAAAATTAAACATTCTCTAATAGATAATACACTTCAGCTAATTAAAAATACATCAATAGTGCATTTACGGCGAGAAAGGCCTTGTGATACTATAGAATCACATGTACTCTCTGTAGGTTAGTGTTTGGGTAAAAGA
The DNA here is from genome assembly GCF_044657685.1 of Stegodyphus dumicola. Classification (NCBI taxonomy): domain Eukaryota; kingdom Metazoa; phylum Arthropoda; class Arachnida; order Araneae; family Eresidae; genus Stegodyphus; species Stegodyphus dumicola. Next base: position 233,196,727 of record NC_140768.1, read on the forward strand.
GGCAGAAGATCCGTCTCCAGGGAGATCTTTATCACAAGTGGAAGAAAGCTAGACAAATCGTACTTTTACCTATAAGGAACCCAAGGCCTAGGCCAACTATTTCCCTATTAACCACGATGAGTTCCTGGATTTGATCTAGACCAGGGGTTCCTAAGCGCCGCGGCGCCCTGGAGCACCGTAAAGAGTGAGACGCTTCTATTTGCCATCCGATGCGAGAGATTTTCGGAAGCCCGCATTCGACCGTCGCGTCGCATCGACAGGAGTTGTCCCGAGCGCTCATCGCGAGCACCGCATTCTATGTGGACCCATTGCATCACCCATAGGGAAACACTTGCATCGAAGTGGATGAGCTGTGAGTTGAATTTGGTATTGAGACGTATCACAGAGTAGTAAACTACGTAAAAATTAGGCCGCTGAAAGCTAAACTATTCAAAAAACTTTGAGTGAACATGGGAGCTGAACACCGCTATATTATTGCAGTTCAAGATGGCTTTCACATGGAAATGGTATTATCCCGTGCATTCGAGCTACATCAAGAATTTCACACTTTTCTGCAAGAGGAAAGATATGCAAACTTTAGATACTTTCCGACTCGGACATTTTACTAAAACTGGCATATTTGACAAACTGAATGCCATAAATATGTGTTTACAAGGCAATAATATACACATCTTGAAACTATTAGAGAATAGTGTGGCGTAAAAAAAAACATCAGTTGTTGATTAGAAAAATTAATCAAGATAGCGGGCAAGATTGTTTCCCCGAACTGCATAAATACGCGTCCTCTAATAAGCTCGTTGTCTCTCAAAAAGTGCTGTTTCTCTTCAAGGAACACCTTTCGAAGCTCACTGAATGCTTCGCAAAATACTTTGAGGAAAACAATATCGAGAACTATTCGTGGATTCAAATTCCTTTCCATGATCGAGCTCCACCAGAATTCACTTCACAAGAAGAAGAGAGTCTCATTGAACTCTCTTGCGACAACAGCCTTAAAACAAAATTCGCTTGTTCCGATTTGGTGGAGTTTTGGATAATCATCAAAAATGAATACTCAACTCTTAAGTTCCAAAGCTTTAAGGATTCTCATTTCTATTGCCACATCATATTTATGCGAAACCGGATTTTCCGCTGTAGCTCTAATAAACAACAAATATCTTTTAAGATCAACGGGGAGCAAGAAATGAATGTGGCAGTGTCAAGTCTTATCCTTCGCTTTGGAAAACGTTGTGGAGATCAGAAAGCTCCCTCGTTCAATTAATTTTTTTCCTATTTTTCTTTAACAATGATTATACAATATTGTTGTGTATCAGTTCAATTACATACCTATATGAGCCTCAGATTGTGGTTGTCTTCGTTTCTGTGCCTGCTCATTATTATCAATATAGAGTCGTATTCAATAAAGTGTTGTGTTTTGCTATGACACTATATAGTAAGTAGGTTGCAAAGCATAAAACTTGTATAACACTTCGCTAAACACGACTAAAGTGCCGTGACAAAACACTAATCCTCTCCGCCAAGTGAAAAGGTTTGGAAAGCCCTGACCTAGACTGTTGAGATTAGGAGGATTAATCACTAAAACACATGGAACAAATCAAACACTGGTCGCTAGTGATTACCAACTGGGGATATTATTGAACAAATTCATATTTTAATTTAATTTTGCACAGCAATTTGAAAAGGTCGTTTGATTTGCTCAGCATCTTTTATTGAGTTTTACAAAAACGCTGAATTTGTTTCCCAAAGCATTATTGCGTTCGAGTAATCTAGGAGATGTTTTTCAAAGTGAGTCTGCCTTAATTCTCGTTATCGGTGATGAAACATGAATCTTAATTTTTATTCAGAAACAGTGGAATAACCAAGTTAATGACACTCGAAAAATGAAACAAGTCCGAAAAATGCATGTCAGGTCGGTCAGAAATCAAGGTAATGTTAACTTTTTTCTTTGATTGTCCTAGTGAATGAAGTCCTAGCCTCGTCCTAGTCCTAGCCTCATGAATTTCTACCAACTGGCCAAACAGTTAATAAAGAATACTGTTTAAGCTTTTTACGGCATTTGTGTGAAGCAGTTTATAAAACAACATTTGAATTATGGTGAAATAATTCCATGAATAACGCAGTATAGTAATGCACCAGCTCATAATGCTTTCGCTGTCCATGAAGATTTGGCAAAATTTGAACAAGCTCTAAATTCGCGTGATATTGCACTGTATGACATTGTCGTATTTCCAAGGTTAAAATTACCACTTCATGTTCAATGTCTTGAGTCTACTAAATGAGTGAAAGAAAATCCGTTTCGAATTCAAAATTTATTTAAGACTAGAAAAAGTCAGCGTTAAGTGCATCAAAGTAGTTGAGGCTTTAAATGAAAGGGGTGACGTTAATACTGACCATTAGTTTGAAATCTACCTTAATATTATTTCAATATGACTTGAACATTCATTTCCTGCAAGCTGCGGAAATTATGATCAGTTATGTCTTTTTATCTCTGAGTAATTGTCCAACCGAGTTTGCGGTTACCATATTTGAGAAGAGGGACAATAAGTATTTTATCTATCTTTTAAGTCTGTAGGAGTTAGTCTTTAAAGGAAAGTAGAATCATATAAAATATCCTCTATAAAACTCAGACTTTTCTTTATTTACTATCTAATATTTTACTTTTTTAATTCTTTCAAGTTTAATAGATTTTAATTTTCTATTTAATTTCATTACAAATAGAATGTTAACCATTTTTAACAATTTTAAATCTCTTTATATAGTATTACACGTTGCTTTGTGTTTGAAACGTGAACATGTGATTTTTTTTCAGTCTTAGCAAAATATTGTTCTATTTACAAAACAAAAGTCAGAATAATAGCTTATTTTGGTAGACAAAATCTGCTATGGCACAGTCATTAAAATTCTTAAAAGAACGCGATAAAGTTGTTATGAATTACAGTTTTCCAATCATAGTAGTAATGTTCATAATTATGAAATATAACTTATCTTTAAAAATAAGACAGAACTAATATATAGATATTTTGCACAAATGAACAACCATACATCCTTCAGAGTAAAAAATTCATTAAGTTATCGATCGTGACCTTTTCTCAGTCAGAGAAGCTCGGCCTAAGGTTATTATCTTGTTCTAAGAACGCAAAAAGGATGCCGAATGCTCAATAAATGGGTGCCAGTTGTAGAACAGAATTAACTTCTTTGCCTTATTCTTAATCATAACTATGTATACAAATCAATAAATTATTAGCTTTTTCTAACAGCAAAGCAGAACGATGAGTCTTCGGTAATCTACTTTAAGTAATGTAGTCAATTAAATAACATTTAGCCCCGTTTTCAAAATTACAATTTTTGAAATAATATTTGTATAATTTTAGTACCATTTTCATAAACATAATATTCATAAGAAAAACGCTAATGTAAATTATTAATCCGTTATATAAACTCACAGTTCAGTAAGAAATTGGATTGTTATCGTGATTAGATCATTTCACATTTTTCATGGGATGACAAAAAATAGGAAGCATCTATGATCGAAAATTTCTTAGCTCTTGTAATTTTATATCTCCATTACTTTAAATTTTAGAATAAAATATTCACAGAAAAAACAGACAATTTTATAAAAACATTAATCCGAGTCTAAATTTAGTTAGTACAACTGTGAATTGAATTCTCGTGACGATTATATCATTTTATTTTTCTCAAGAGGTGACTAATGATAGAAAACATCAAAGATTCAAATATTCTTTACTTTTGTAATTTTTAATGTGTAATAACTCTTAAATGTTATAGAAAAATGCTTACAGAAAAATTACTTTAAAATTTTATAATTACCTGGAATGTACATAACGTGCAAGAATGATCATAACACTGCATTTTAGAATGAGTTATTGAAACTGTAGTGCATTATAATGTGAAAAAAAAAAGCGAAAGAGAGAGGAGGATGGAATTCTTGCAGGTAATTGGTCCTAAGTAGTTTGCATTAAATTTTCACTGTGGACATGATAAAAATCAAACCAGCCTTAAATTTTTAAACTAAACCACAAAAAATATATGTATTGTTTAATGAATTTTGTGGAATTAAACCATGAAAATAATTCAATTATTTAACGGATGATGCTTAAATAAAAAGATTAGCCGTTGATTCGTTACTTGTGCAACTGATTCGTTAATTGTTCGTTACATAAATCACTGTAATTAAATCGATCGATATTAATTATATAGATCGATATGTGTCTTCGATTCAAGATTAGTTTATTGTGCTTTTAAAATACAAACGTTTCGCAAACTTCTAATCAGTGTTAGACACAATTTCTTGAATGCAGTTTCTTGATGTCAATAATGACTAAGGATTTAGTTTTCCTTTCTTGTATTTATTTTCAATATATTTCTGAATGCAAATGTCTTGTTCAATTATAATAATTCAAATATTGCAATAGTTCCGATGTCAAAACTTTTCGTGATTGCCGATCCAATCAGCAATTTTTGGAGATCATCTGTCGAATATTAGCATCCAAAATTTTTAATGTTATGTATTTCTAGATGAGTAGATTCATATATAAACAGCGTATTTCGACGTATAAAGCGCACCGATGTATAACGTGCACCTACAACTTCTAACTCTTTTTTTTTAATTTTGGGGTGCATTCGCTATTGAACGCGCATCTTTTTCTTTACGAAGAAACCTGAAAGATACATGTGCCGTGCGCTTATCTTTTGAAGTCATTCTTTCGAAGATTTTTCCCAGGCTTTCGAACAGTAGTATACTGAATTGACAAATGATAAGAACAACAATACGTACGGGGGGTGGTAATTCCTTGAAGAAATAAATAATTCTGCAGAGAAGGTGGGTTGTATTCAATGCAGGTGTGCACAAGCATATTATTCTAGTGTTTCCAGAAAAAGCGGACATAATTGGGATAAGAATGCAGTTCCAACCCAAAAGAAGTTAAGAGTCAGAGGTTTTCTCTTTCTGTATTCAGTTGAAGCCGTAATTTTAAGCGGACATCGAAGGAAATAAATCACACTTTCGTCAGTTGAAATACTGTTGATTTAGTGTCTTTTTTATTACAAGTATGGCTTCTTCCAAATGAAACAAACAGCACTGTGCTGGTTTCAAATGCAAAGTCATTCATTTTGCGAAAAAAAATCATGCTGCAGCAATGATGTTTGGCTTTTCTGAAAGCTCCATATGTGAGTAGAAGGAAAATTAAATCCTAATATATAATATGCTCCCAAAGAATAAATGTGCTTTGCGTAAAGCCATAACGAAATAGCCTACGAGAAGAAAGTGTTGCGGACTGGGTGCTAAAAATCGCCAGAATGGATTAGTTTTAACAATTAAAAGCGTAACATTATTTCCATTAAAGTGGGCAAAAAAAGAATGCAAATGAAAGTGAAAACTTTAAAGCACCTTTGAATTGATGCAGTTGATTTATGGCACGGAATAATTTAGTTCTATGATAAAAGACAAAAGTTTTGCAAAGAATTCTGAAAGATTTGGACAACAAATTGGTAAGTTTCGAGAAGTATGTTTTTGACCTACGAAGGCAAAAAATTTATTTATTATCACATACTGGAAATATAGATGAAACTCTAGTAATATCTGGTATGATAGGAAATAATACAATTGATGTGAAAGGAACAAAACTGTTCACATAAAAACGACACGTCACGAGAAATCTCTCCTCACTGCAGTGGTTTCATGCTCAGCGGACGGTACAAAATTAAAACCCATAGTTATTTTTAACCAAAATCGTGTTCACATTCATGTTCACGACAAAGAATGGATGGATGGAAGAATCTACAAAGTCTTACTTTCGGGCATGTTCAGATCCCATTTAAAGGATAATACTAAGAAATTGTTGAAAGAGTGTAATACAGACACGGCAGTTGTTCCAGGCATATTAACACCATTAGTTCAGCCTTTAGATATGTGTATCACATTCAAAAAATTTTAAAAGGACAGTGGAATATGTGGATGTTAGAAAGTGAAAAAACATTTAGAAAAGGAGGATGTATCATTCGAGTCTAGAAATAGTATGCGAATGGACAACAAAAACATGCAATAAAATTAAACCTAACATAATTCAAAAGTCAATTATAAAATATGATATATCTAACAAAACAGCTGGAACAGAAGATGATTATTTACTTACTGATCAGAGTAACAATGATGGTGAAGATGAAACAGAATTCGATGATGTGCCTAAAGATATAACGGAAGACGAACATGATGCACTTTTCATGTTATCCAATAATGAAAATTTTTAAAGTTCATAAGGTATTTCTTTTAAGTAAGCAGCATTAAGTAAATCTAGAAATCTAATTCTTTTGTACTCATCTTTTCCTTCTCTTTAAATATATTATTCCATATCCGGCGTATAAGGCGCACGCGTAAATTTCGATCTTGTTTTCTGCATTACAAGCTCGTGTTTATAAGCCGGATAAGGTATATTTTTTCTAAATTGGGAGATCAGGATTTGAGGACTTCGTTTGTCAGAACTGCTTAAAATTTTAATCATTTTATTCTTACACCGTAATATTGTTTTTAAAATACGTATGGTTCACCTAACTGTTTTCTGCATAGTGTAGCAATTCAGTAGCCAACAATATATTTTGTAGCTGTTTGTGACAAATATAAAACATTTCATTGGCACCTATAAAAGAAGTCACTTCTTTACAGATAATTATATCAGAAAAAATAACAGCCTTTCTTTAAATATACAGAAGAATGATATGAAAAACGGAAACAAAAAAAAATTAATGCAAGTAAACTAATATAATATCCTTTCTCAGGAAACATGAGTTTTTAAAAATTAGAGGTCACAGGAAGTCTGAAATCTCAAAAACAAAGGATAAGACGGAGTTTTTAGAAAATTTACTTACTCATGATCTATAAATTTAGGTTATAATTAAAAAGATTCATAGGTATAAGCACTAAATTATCTTCATTTTACTGATATTAAAGACAAACGTTTCAGTTTTTAAAAACATAAATCAGCTGAAAAAAGAAGGAGTGAGACCACTCAAGCTTTGAAGTCGAGCTATGCTATGCCTAATGCAGTATATGTGTCATAAAATTTGCCATTATTAGAAGCATAACGTTTCTCTCTTAGTAATAAAACGCTCCATCTTGTCAATGTTAAGAAAATAAGTTTTCCGTGAATAATAAGAAAAAAAGGGCAATAAAATGGATGTTACATCTTCACTAAGATTCGAATAGCACAAAGTCAAGAATTTCAAAAAATATATTGAGTATAATTAACAAAGAGCAATAAAAGGTTGTTCCTGTAAGCGATATACTGGTAACGAGACCGTTCCTTTTCCCTAAACACTTGCTGGAAAATAAATTTCTGGAGATAGAGGAATAAAGATTTGCTTGGCTGCGAAAACTGAAAATAATTGTATTCCTATGGATAGTTAGGTTATTTGAATACGGCAAAGCACACGATTACCAACACTGCCCTTCGCCTAAACGCGTTCATGGAGTACATTCTAAGCGAAACTGCCTCGTATCCATCTTACACATGAGAAAAGCCATGAAAACGTCAATAGAGCCAGCCAGTTAGATAGGCCTCAAAACTTATCTCTAAAATACACAAACCCTGATGCGATTTCCCCCCCCCCCCAAAGATGAAAGAGTGCATGCCGACTTTTATTCTCCTCAAAGATAGGTTTCGAAGATTTCGAAAGATCACATGGGTGTTTGAAGAAATTTTAAATGCAATATAACTTTCATTAAGCTAGCTGAATAAGCGAGGAAGATTCGTCTACTAATGAATAGGAGGAAAAAGAAAAAAAAAATTTTTTTAAATATTCCTTGTAACTGCGAACAATAATATTTTGTTTTTGTGTTCACTTTCATGTTTATCGGATAAAACATTTGTTTTCAAAGACGATACATGTAAGTTGCCACAAATAGCTTTCTATCATTTCATGTCCAATTATTTTGAAGTTAATAAGAGTGAATAAAAATTGTCCTTATTATTTAATATAACACAAACCTAGATATACTGGAAAACTGCATTTTCTGTTTGCCACGTCTTTGAAACCGATGTCATGAAGTTTTACTACTAAAACGAGAGAGATCAGAACGAAGGGTATTCTTTTATTTGATACCCTAGCTAGTGTTTGATTCGTGTTCCACTCAATCATCTCCAACGCCATTCCGGTAGTGAAGATTGTGTCTGCATGTTAACCTGATAATTCGTAAGATGCTGCATTAATTTTGCCACAGTCTGAGATTCTGGAAGAATCAAAATTTCGAAAAAAGGAGTTCAAGAATCCACGATTGTAAGTTTAACATCAGTAGTAAACTTCTGTTGTGAGCTTTTGTGTGAAAACACAAAGAATTAAGAGGGATGCGAAGTGCCATAAGCTATATACCCCTTTTTTACTTTTCGTATTCTACAAGTTTCAGTTGTTGGGTTTTCAGTTGTTGGGTGATTCAAAAATGATTGGAAAAGTTTCTAAAGATGTAGAACACTATTAAACAAGCGCATTCGTTACACAAAGGCATAACTCAAACGATGAGAGAAAGAATGCGCTTTCCAGTTAAAACATTTAAGCTTTTGTTTCCACATTCGTCGTTTTTACTCTCAATGTTACTATATTGCAAGAATTGCTCATCCTAACCAGAAATTTTTGAGGTTGTTACATCATTTACTCATAGTCCGCTCTTTGTGTTTTCGTATGTCTCACTTGTATACAACAAATGATATCACTGAGCTCCAGCATTAAGATGATCATAAACTTTACTGGCCTTGTCGAAACCAAGGTCAAGAGACAAACAAGGTTAGGATCTTCCCAATGTTTAAGTCATTTACTTACAGAATAGAGAGAAAAGAAAAATCAAAGGAAAAAGGGAAAAAGTTCCTTTCGAGCAGACTAAGAAACAGTCATTGGCGTTATACGTTTGAACAGACAGTGTCGTCATACAATAGCAAACCTTGTGATACAGTAACTTTGGGTTTTACTATGGATGTTAGGAGGGTTGATTTGATATATTAATCAACAGAAGGTGGACATGTATTTTATGAACAGAGATGTAGGCGGAATGTGAAGAAAATCCAATGACTGCCTGACCGCTTTCCTATAAGACACGTTCAGTATCGTAAAGCCTATGAGTTCTCTTTGTCTTACGAAATGCAGAGCATCCAAAGAATGTGAGGATATCACATGTTACAGATAAAATTCTGCGTAATGTTAGAGATCGTGTGGAGAAATTTCCCATTCCAAATATCCAGTTGACCAAGAGGCGTGCACTTCGAGGCAATATATTACGTTACATTTTCAGTCTTTGACTACTGCCTTTAGTTTTAAATTTGAATTTGACTAGGGAGTTTTCAGTTCTAACACAGACACGTTTGGTGAAAGGTTTTGATTACTGTGTTAGATATGCTGTTTTGACCAGAAGATCTCCTCGCGTGGAATTTAATAGCTTGCTGAAGCGATGAATTAAATACTATGCTGAAAAATACTTCTTTAGGAAATAGGGCTTTTATAGTATCAGTTCTGATTCGGAAGGACTACTTCACATATCCTGTGAATGGACTGTTCACGGACTATTACTGAAACAAGGGCATATTAGAGATAATGAAGCAAGGGAATGAAAAGAATTATATCCAATAAACTGAAGATTAATGTAAAATGTAGAAAGGCGGCCTGACCGTCAGATTGCTAGCAACGACTAAAATGACTTAGTTTGGCGGAACAGGTTAAATAAAGTGACCGATGTTATTTCTCTTGTCCAGATTTCGAAAAGATGTGGTTCATGCAGTGGAAGAGCATTTTAAAGAACGCATTCTGGCTTTGTGGTACCCAGAGGCCACTGGAATGGGAATCGCTTGGCCGCCATATTCTTCTGATCTTAACATTTGTGATTTATTTTTGTAAGGCAATATTAAAGACAAAGTTTACGCAAATAAACCCCCCGAAACCGTCCCTCAGCTCAAAACAGCCATTCGGGAAGATCTCTCGACACTTCAGCGTCGCGTCATAGCCATTGATGGCAAGCATATCGAAATTGTCATAAACTAAATCTGAATATCTCTAGTTACTTTTCAAATTTGAATAAAAATTTTGAACTGAGTAATTTTTTGAAATCTGATTTTGTATTTCATATAGCTCAATAATGGTCATCCTGTAAACTGTGTTGAAAGACGCTACGTTCCTATGTTCAAGACAGTTTGTGATTGCTCCTAGGTAGGTGCTGAATAGATAAGGAAGTGTTTAAGTAGAAGGAGAGATAATTTCGTTGAATTTATCCATCTTTCTATTTTTGCCTTAACTTCTTATCGAAATTTAGAATCATTTCAAATTTCAAAGGCGTATATCACTTGGTAATAAACTTTTATCTTCCAGATTAATCTCGCTCACTGTAATATAACCTCAGACACAACTGAAATGCCATGGATGTACAGTTGCTCTTTAAAACAAAATTTTGAGCGTCAAGTATAATTTCAAATGTGATTAAATATTTCGCTCGATTTATATCTAATGATAAATTAAGTAAGTAACTGAATATATTATAATGTTGTAGGATTTATTTCTTCGGTTTTTCTAAATTAATTAGTTTATTATTTAAATATAATTACGATTTTTAATGATAAATTATTTTATTTTACTTTTAAAGACAAATTTAGTAATTAAATGAAAGGCATATTAAAATGTTTTAAAATTGATGTTTTTACCTCTCTTGTTAAAATTGATTAAATGTAATATAATGATTACTTTTATCTGTTTCCACGTGGCAATTTTCCATGCATTCATTTTAATTTCGATATCTGGTATTTTATAAGAAATATGGAATTTATTTTAGAGTTACATATCGCAGACAGTATATCAAAAACTGGAAGAATAAAACAATGGGGGAACTAACTAGAAGTCGGGCATGGTTTGTAGTAATCGCTGCGAGTGTTACCTCTATGATCATGGTCGGACTTGGTCGTATGGCTGGCATCTTGTATGTCTCTTTCATCGACGTCTATCATGTGGACAGAAAAACTGCTTCTGCTCCTTCCAGCTTGCGTGCTACATTCAGGTACTTACTAGGTCAGTCTACTTTTATTTTATTTTTAGAAATACGCAATCTCAATTTAATAACTTCTATTTCTAAAACTGATGTATTTCCACTTCTGAATTACAAATTCAATTCCCAAAATTTTGGCACTAATTATTTTATACATACTTATTAAAGTTTCCTGCAAACTCCATTAAATCCCATATTAAGAATATATTTCTCAGTTTTCATTTAAAAGTGTTAACTTTAATTGAATTTCTATCAGTTCTACATTCTTTATTTCTTTAAACCATCGTTTATGGTGTCAGCCAGGACTTTTAACCTCAACAGGCATTAGATATTATAAAAAATGTTTTAAATGCGCCATATACCTGAAGTTACCCTATAAATATCACACATTTGATCTGTAACTTTGTATCGTCGTACCTGCGCATTATACTGTATGTATGTGTTGTGTCCGATGTCTTGTTAAATCAAATTTAAATAATTTGCGCATCTATGCTTATATGGATGGAAACAACTGTTAACCATTGCTGTATTAATGTAAAGGTTGCCCCAAAATTCTCGCAAAAAATAATTTATATAGAAAACACAGGTTCATAACTAAAATTTGCAATTTTTTATTGATTCATAAAGTATACGGTACAGGATTACATTTGGAATAGCATATCGGCCTTCACGGCTTTGCTGACACATGCACACACTTTTGTTGAAATTCCCCATGATCGTTTTGCATAAATGTGGCTGATTGTCGTTAATACAGCTCTCAGATTCCTTGCTCAAGGCATGAGTGACCGTGGGCTTGTTGGCATAAACCTTAGACTTCAAAACACCCCAAAGAAAAACGTCCAACGGCGTTAAATCGCATGATCTGGGCGGCCAGTTCGGGAAATTGCAAACCGAAAGGAGAAAGGGAATCTACACAACCGTAAAACGACTCATGCAAGTAATTGAATTGTTTTCCGCTCTGTATTGTATGTGACACAGTCTTGTTGAAACCATATATCGTCCGTATACATATCTTGCAATTTAAGCAGAAAATTGGATTATCATGTCCCGATAGCAAGCTCCATTAACTGTCATTTATTTATTTATTATTATTCCGCCTGCTTCACCTCTTCTTACAATGTTTTGGGTATGTTAGTACAAAATTAGCAAAAAGGGTCAGTTAGTTTAGAGATATTTACATGTATACAAGAATGGAAGCTTGCTGCTTTTACATTTCGTCAGGTGCCTAGACCTGGTTATCTGCTATGATTATATTTCTCTTAGAATAGACGTACTCTATGATGGTTCTGACGCCCCGCTGTCCGTAGTAATCCTGAAGAATCCTGAATTTTTGAGGCTTTGTGATTCCTGGAGCTGAGGAAGGGCGGCTCTGATGGGAGAAGTAAGTGGACAATCGTGAATGTAACGTGAGACATTTGCTGAGGAAGCTGAGGCACCATAGGCGCATTTGACGTATTGATGGCAGAACCTGCTGAGGTAGGTGAGAAATCTTCTGTGATTTGTGAAAGCTTGTTGTAAATAGAAATTGGTGTAGACCGCAAAAAAGATGCAGTAGGTGCGTCCACTGGTGTCTGAGTCGTCCCAAAGAGCTTGCCAGATGGACATAAAGGCGCAGAAGATCTAGTGTGTGGCAGTGATTATGGAACGTGGTATCACTCTGTAGCTAAAACGTCAGCCCTTTCGTTACCGTTACACTGCAGAAGAGGACTGCTGACCCTCAAGCTATTTTAACAGCCTTGCAGCATAATATTCTCTCCGCAGAAGCTGTCTACTCTCTGCTGATTCACAGCCACTTCTGGGGGCCAGGCAGAGTAGACTGCCTAAAACGAATTATTCACTTAGTTTCTAGTTTCAATCATCATTCTCTGTCTGGTACTTATTCGACTAATTTAAGGAAGTCCTGCCAAATGATGCGGCAAAGTATTTTTGATAAGCAAAGGAGATGAGTAAGTTGAGTGCAAGTCTACTGAAGATGCTATCTGAATCCGTGTCATCTAAGTTAAGAAAGCTATTTAGCCAATTTTCGACTTCGCTTAGTAACATACACAAGAAAATCTTTACATATACTGAATCATAGATGTAAAACCGTACAAATATTAATGGAAAGTACTGCTTAAGTGTTGCTCGAGTTAAACAAACCAAAGACATAATGACCTTAAATTACTCTACAGCAAAAAAAACAATATTGACAGGTCACAGCCTAATTCTCTTAAGAAAATCTGAGTCTAATATAATCAACTATGTTTGGTAAACCTAGAACAAAAAATTTACATAATTACTAACGGTACCCGATACTTAATAAACTTAGTCTTCAGAATATCAGTGACTTAAAATCTTCAGGCTTAATCATAATACTGTAAACTATCCAATAGCTCATATGCCCCCTAACTCAGTTCTGTTATCAATTGTCAAAGGACTAGTCACGATATGGACGTAAAGCCATTGCCGATCTAAACTTATGTACATTGCAACTTTCTAATACAATTCAATTAAACAGTACCTACGAACAATTCTACAGTACATGCAGGATAAAACTATGCCCCGTACTTAGGCTGTTAATGCATACCCTAGTCGAAATTTATCTCGCAGTAGTTAAAATGATAATACATTACATCAGTTCGGGCATAATTAATGTGTAATTAAGCCTAAGAAAGTCTCGGTAAAGGTATTGAAAGATTGCGTTAGTCACATCTTAAGAAGGCCTATGATTGAGGCAGTAGTCAAAGCATAACCATACCTTGTCCACAAACCAATAATTAATCTTCACCGTTTAAACAAAGTTCAAGGTGTGCAGAAACACTAAAAAATTTATTATTCGAACGACATTATAGCTATTCACATTGTTAGCACAATACGTAAGAACATTAAAAAAAAAAACCTATGCACCTTAACCTTTCATGCAAATTAGAGTTAGGTTACATAGTATACAGAACAATAACTGTGCCCTTAACATTAGCACATATTAATACAATACAATACAATCAAGCTCTAGACATTATGTGCAGCTTACAAAAGAAACGGAAATACTACATAAATCCAATTCCAGGAATCCTAGGATCGAAGCAGTTATCTTAACAATACATTAACTGCCGGCCAATAATAAAACTGCACCCTTTAGGCTGAGAAACATGATGTGCAGGAACACTAACACATTACTGTGCTACCTACATTGGAACTACTCACATTGTAAGTATAATACATTAAGACATTGTAGCTATGCAAAAAATACTTTCATCCAGTTCAGAGAAAATTTAAATTTTAAACAAGACAATAACTATACCCCTAATATAAACAGAAACTATTGCAGTACAATAAGATCTAGTCCTAGTTACACTGCAATAGTTTCTGTTTATATTAGGGGTATAGTACAGTACCTTGGGTACTTTGATTCCTACGTACCCAGCATAGAGACACTTGTCTGGAATAGGACCGGGTAATAAGCACTTCTTTTAATGAGGAGGTGTGGAAGGCTTGAGTGCCCGTTTTGTTCAGGGCCTGTAAAACGATCATGCTGTCCGTGTAGAATCTGATGGATGGAAAATTGGTGTTGCCCGCCCAAAGAACTGCCTTCTTTAAAGCGAAGGACTTAGCCTGGAAAACCTGTGTGTGGTCGCTAAGTCTGAAACATGCTGAGTGAATTTATGTACTGTTGTGGAACGCGACAGACTGCACCTACTTGCTCTGACACTTTGGAGCCATCAGAAAAGATTTCTAAGTCCTGTCCTTTTAGTAAATGCTTAAGCCATTTTAGATCTTTCGTGAAAGCTGGATGGACGGAAGTATAGTGGCATTGTGCTTCTAAGCAGCGCTGGTCTATGTACGAGGAGACATCAAGCTGGAAAGAGTTCCTTAAAAATGAACTAACCTGTAAGTGCCACATTCAATCTCTGCTTTGAGATCTAAGGGGAGAACCCCTGCAAGGATTTGAAGAGCTGCTGGGGATATGGTAGTGAAACACTTAGTGATCTTGAGAAGGGTGATGTGTTGAATTTGGAGTATCTTCTGACGAACCTTTACCATGCCAGTTATCCAGATAGGAGAGCCGTAAAGGATTATCATTTCAATGCCCCGCAGATAGAGTTCTTTCAAAAGTTTCCCTTTTAGGATCCATTTATTTGTGACGATGCGATTTAAGCTATTGATAAGATTGCAGGTTTTATCTCGCATCAACGTTAAGTGTTATCCAGGTGAGTTTTCTACTAAGTAAGAATGCTAGGTATTTCTTATAGGAATGCTAGGTATATCTTCTAAGAATGCTAGTATCTAGGTAATATCTTCATTTTTTAGTGCTTGGCCCTGACATTTTATACAAAGAGGGCTATTTATAAGTTCATAACCCTTTGGAAAGGTGATCATTTTTGTCTCCTCGATGCTGAAATTAAGCTTGAGTTTGAGGCTCCAGTCAGTGATAAGATCTACTGCCTTTTTCGCTTTGTTTTCTTTTTCGGTGAGATTACTTCCTTGAATGATTAGGATAAAGTCGTCGGAGTAGGCCTGGACTTCTGCGTTTCATTCAAAATCTATATCTAGTGCAGTATTCGCAATGAGATTCCACAATATTGAGCCATTGTATTAATTGTTATTGTCTGACGAGCCACATTTTTGAAGAATAATGTTTCCGTGATGTCTCCAGCCTAAATTCCGCCCCAAACAATGCCATATTGTGGATGCATTTGTTTCTCAGCAATCACTCGTGGAATTTTTTGAACCCGAAATGCGACGGTTTTGTCAATTTAACCGAGCCATCAAAATGAAAATGAGCCTCATCGCTGAAGATGATTTTGCTGAAAAATCAGCCTCCACTTGTTGTTGTTCCCGAAGTCATTCAAGAAGTCTCTTCGTTGTTCGTTTATAAGCATGAAGATGTGAATCTTTTGTGAGAATACACTGAACAGAACTTCTCGAAATATCCAATTCTTGACCACAATGCTGAATTGGTGTTCCTGGACTCTCAGCAAATTCTCACGAACTGCTTCAATATTTTGTGTTGAACGACTTGTTGAACGGCAGCTAAGCATTCCTACCATATTTTGTATGAAAATGGCGAACTGCAGCTTCTAAACATTCAATATTAGCGTCGTAATAAATCTTGTATTCTTCCTGGTAATTAGTAATTAAAAAAATTCAAATAAATCTATATCTATATTTATATGGATGTTTTTATGTTTTTAATCTTTGAAATGCCTGTTTAACACGATATGTTATTTAATGATGCTGTATCGTTTTCCATATGAGCAACAGTTTTTGTAAATTTAGTGAAAATTGCATTTTTGTAAATAGAACTCATTAATTTTTTTTCCATTGGAGAATAGTTTCCTCATCTAGATTTTATTATTAAGCGTAAAAATTTTCCATAAGATTATTAAGAAAATATGTAAGTATTTTTTAAGAAAAAGTACTTTTCTTGTGCTTACATAATTAACCACCATCCAGATGGATGCAACTTAAGGTAACAGTCAAATTCAAAATTAAAATGTAAACTACTCTAAGTTTGCTCAGAATTTCAACCGCCGTAACAATTTAAATGACGGCAACTACAACGCAAAGCCAAATAATTACAATTTTATCAGAGCTAGCAAAACTAAACAACCTGCACTTGAGAGCCAGAAACTCGCTTTCTTACAATCCAAACACCTCAGCTTAAATACTCTCTAACTTATTTACATTTCTGGTGAGGAAACGAAAAGGAGAAGTTATAATAAAGGTCTAAATTATAATAACTGATTAACTGAAATAAAAATACCCTATAAAATATTCATTTTATATTTACGTTTTCTAATTTATTTTTATACATTATATTCTAATTTTGTGGATCATTTGAAATATGAAACGTATCACTCGATGACCTGCGGATCAGAGGTTGCCGAGGTCTAATCTAAATAATACCTTCAGGTATTGCGAGGTCTGTATTTCTCTTATCCTGCAATTTTAGTTCATTGTGTCAGCAGAAATTATATGCTGGGACTATATCTGCTATCACACTTGCGTTGCAATATATCACCTTTTCTCCCCCCAAATAAAATCCTATGTGGTATCTGGTAGTTAGTTCTTCAAAACTTTTTTTAATTCATAACACGAGATTTTTATAACTAAGTGAATATTTCTTATATATTACTGTTCTCGCAGCTCATTTGTGTGATTAATAATGTCATGTTAAAGAAAATTATTTTAGTTATTAAAATTTATATTTCCTTGTCTAAGAATAAATCTCGCCCCGTTTATAAATAACTCTTTTAATTACAGGTCCTATTGCTGGCATTTTGGGTCAAAAATACGGCGTATCGGTAGTTACCTTTGTCGGTGCACTCCTTGGCATTGTCAGCTGCGTCGGGTGCTTTTTTGCGAAAGATATTACCTGGATAACAGTTTTTTGGGGCGGTTTAAATGGTCAGTGTAAGCTTCTCAATTCATTTTTTAACTATATAAGATATTATATACTTTTACGCAAACGATTATTGTGAAATGCATCTATGCTCGAATCTGGAAAGGAAAGTGTTAACTTTTATGCTATATGTGAGTGTAATTATTAATGAAAAGCGCTTTTTTAAAACTTATTTGTATATCCTCAGAGCTTTTATTGATATGTAGAAAATCACGTTGAAGGAATGTAAGGAAAGAAATCTCACTGAATGATGTGCATACCTCAGTCATACATACAAAATTAACGGAAAAACGTTAAGGAGTAGTAAAATACACCAAAACGAATAATTTCATCATGGAACGCATGGTTGCGTTTTAAACCGTTAAACAAACACCTTCCGCCTCCATCTTTTGTTTCTCCGGACACAGGAGAAGTAAACCTTCGCAGTTTATGGTTTCAATACAGATTGTTCAACATTTTACCAGTTAATTTTAAACCACACTGTTACAAAGGCTCTCCACTCTCATAACCAGGCCATGATAAAAAAAAACACATATAACAATACATATACAATATATTAAAAACCAACACAGAAATTTTGTCTTTAAGAATAAAGCTAACAATTTACTATATAGTATGAATTTAAAAAAAAAATACAATATACATAATCAAATAACAAGACAATTTAAAAGAAATGATAACTAGTCTATTTAACTGGCATGTACAGAGTTTCTACTTAAGCAGTCTACATTTAAGTTGTCACTTCCCTTTTTATGATGTATGGTAAAATTATAAGATTGCAAGGCTAAGGCCCAGCGTAATAATCGACCATTTCTACCTGCATTTTTTTTTAGCCATACTAGGGGATTATGGTCCGTTTGAATGGAAAATTTAGTCTGCCCATCTATATACCCTTTCAATTTTTTTATTCCATACAGAATTGCGGCACACTCTTTTTCAGTGGTGGAATACTTTCGCTCACTATCAGTAAATTTTTTACTGAGATACAATATGGGATGTTCTCCTTTATCATCTTTTTGGGCTAAAACAACACCATATCCTTGATCTGATGCGTCTGTCTGTAGTATAAATGGTTTAGAAAAATCGGGTGCATGTAGCACAGGTCTACTAGATAGCTTTTCTTTTAAGGATTTGAATGATTCATTACATTCATCATTCCAAACAATTTTACCCTTTTTGTTATTCCCTTTTAACAAATCTGTCAAAGGTGCGGCTATAGCAGAAAACATAGGTATATATTGTCTGTAGTATCCAGCTAACCCTAAAAAAGCTCTAATCTCAGTTTTAGTTGTGGGAACAGGAAAATTTTGAACCGCCTCGATTTTTAGTTCTGCTGGAGAACGTTTTCCTCGACCTACTATGTGACCCAGATATTGCACTTCTTCTTGTGCAAACTTGCACTTAGAAGGTTTAATAGTTAAATTGGCTTTTCTTATTCTTTCTAAAATTTCATGTAAATGTTGTAAATGTTCCTCCCACGTTTCAGAAAAAATAGCAATATCATCTAAATAAGGGGTAGCATATTTCTCACATCCGCACAATATTTCGCTCATCATTTTACTGAAATAATAAGGAACATTTTTAAGCCCAAATGGCATGCGCAAAGGCCTATATACACCAAAATTTGTAGCAAATGCAGCAATTTTCTGCGCTCTAGGGGTCAGCGGAATTTGCCAATAACCTTTAGTTAAGTCTATCAAGGTGATAAATTTGGCTACTGCAACAGTTTCAACACGTTGCTCTATATTGGGGATCGGATAGAACTCAGTACGCGTTATTTCGTTTAACTTTCTATAATCAATACAAGGCCTAGGATCATGGGTGAAGTATACTCAGAGGGTCCTGGTTCAATAATCTTGTATTTTAACATTTTTTCAATCTCGACGCGTTTGTCACTGATTAGTTCGATATCATGTTCGACTAAATTTGTTTTCCCTGGAATATTCGAAAATATAGCAGAAAACTTTACCAACAACTTTCCCAACTGCAGGATTTGTTCATTACTAAGTCTTTCTTTAAGATTATCTTTTGCTATTATTTCATTAAAATCAAACACATTGGGGTCGGTTAACATATAAGGAAAATCCTCCTCTAATTCCGAGGGTTCAACTATCTCCTCATTGTCAAGGAGCACCATATTCAAAAGTTCAGGTCTATTATGATAAGGTTTTAACATATTGATGTGATACACTTTATTCCCTTCTTGATTCCCTTCAAAACTAACCACATAGTTTGTTTCTGATAATCTTTTCTATATTTTCCCCGGCCCTTTCCGTTGAGGAGCGAGTTTATGGGGTTGGTTCAATGCTAATACTAATACAGAATCTCCTGGCTGGAATTCCCTTTTCACGGCATTTTTGTCATACCATTTCTTCCTTTTGTCTGTCACCTCTTCCATTTTCTCTGTAGCTAATTCTCTCCATTTCTTTAACCTATTGATTAATTCGAAAACATATTCTATTACGTTATCTTCTTTTTCCTGAGGATCTAACCATTTCTCATACAATAATGCGACAGGTGTTCTGAGGTTGGTCCCGTACACTAATTCAGCTGGACTAAATCCTGTACTATCATGCTTTACTGTCCGCATGGGAAAGAGAGCGGCAGGTAATTGTACTTCCCAATTTGGGGCAGCTTCAATACATAATACCTTTAAGACCCTTTTTATTGACCTATGGAACCGTTCCACAGGATTGCTCTGGGGGTGGTAAACAGAACTTCTGGAAATTTTTATACCAAACCTCTTCAAAAATTCAACGGTTAAGCGACTCATGAAAGATTTTCCTTGATCAGTTTGAACCTCCCTTAGAAAACCCATCCGACTAAATACCTGCAAGAGTGCACTTACAACAGATTTCGACGTTATATCCGGTACCGGGACGGCATCAGGATATTTAGATGCTAAGCACATAACTGTAATAAGATATTTATTACCTTCAGTAGATGTAGGCATAGGCCCGCAAGCATCTACATTAACCTTACTAAAGACTTCAGATATCACAGGTACCATTACCAACGGTGCTTTCTTTTTGTCACTTGCTTTTCCTACACGTTGACAGGAGTCGCATGTTTTAACGAATTCCTCAATGTCTTTATAACAATTTGGCCAGAAAAAATGTCTTAGTAACCGGTCTTTTGTTTTCAGAACTCCTAAGTGACCTGAAGTTCCTTCATGACAAATTGCTTTAATTTGCTCTCTGAGGTTTTCTGGAACAACAATTAAATGTTCTTCTCCTCCTAACTTATTTACCTTCTTTTTTACTAAAATCCCATTTTTAATCCTATAACTTGTTTTACTTCCGCTTTTTACTAGTTCGAATAAAGGGGCAAGTTCTTTACTTTTTTGTTGTTCATCAATAAAAGTACTTGAGTCAATTTGAATTGCAGGACTTGTGGGGACACAAAGGTCGACAGGAGGCAATATCTCTCCGTTTTCTGACCTCTCATGAGCATCGTCCTCCTCTTCCAATTCTAACTCATTCTGCTCAGAATTTTGATTCGTCTCACATAAATTTTCCGCTTCCTTAAATTGTCGTGCTTGAGATCGAGTAACGACCCCATTAACATTACCGACATACGACGAATAAGTTTTCTCAGTTCCTCTGAGAAGAGCCGCTGTCTGGTTTCCTAATATATATCGTCCTTGGTCTAAGTGGTCTCCTATAACAGCTGCTTTGGTGGTTACTGTACCCAAATCGCATTCAATATCTACTTCAGCAACAGGTAAACAAGTCATATGATCATCCAACAAATGTCGAACCCACACGTGTTCTCCCTTCATTCGATCTATGTCTACATATTTCTGACAAATAATATCTACCGTTGCTCCTGTATCTCTTAGAATAGGTACTTCAAAACCATTCACTCTTCCATTTAACGTATAGGGATCTAACAGATTCTTTTCTGATCTCCCGCTTATCCGATACAAATCTGCCTTTTTAGTTTTAAAATTAGGGCACTGAGGACGTAAATGGTCAAAAGATCCACATTCATAGCACTGGAGTCTTTTTCTCCTATCAAAATTCGAGTCCGATTTTTTCCCAACATTGCGTGCATCATCATCTTTTTTAAATTGTGTGCCCTGAGGGTTTTTTCTATTTTTGAAAACGTTACCAGTGGACTGAAAAACACCCATTTGTCTACCTGATATTTTCGTTTTCATTTCACCCAATTTCGTTTTCCCAACCATCATCTTTTTCGCATCTTCAAATTCCTCTATTTTACTCACCAACAGTTTTGGTGAAGTGATCGTGGACCATTCATCTATATAAAAAAAATTCATCTATAAAATAGAAAATACACATCCTTAAACTCATTAGGCGTGCGCCTTTTAATCTGATCTAACAACATTAAATCCTTGAGTTGCTCAAATGTTTCGATTTTTAATCCCTTAAGCCACCCATCTAAAAATGTCTTAATTTCGTGATAAAAATCGTACCACGTAGAATCCGGATTTTTCTGAGTCTTAACAAGAAGTTGCCGAAACTTCTCCGCACTTAATTTAAATCTTTTAAGTAGTAATTCTTTAATATGTTGGTAATCTCTAGCCTGTTCTTCAGGTTCCCTAGCAATTATATTATTTACCTCAACCGGAAGGACACCAATGAGATATGACACCCATTGATCCGTGGGCAATTTTAGAACTTTAGCTTGCCTCTCAAAAAGTTCTAAGAATAAACTGATATCATCAGTTTTTAAATTACACTTGGGCATTAGTTTCTGAAAATTCTGATTAAATACCGTTTCACCTCCAGGTTTAGCAGATTCAGTGTTCTGTTTTGCTTTAAGGCATTCTAGTTCTAACTGTTGCTTTTCAATTTCTTTATTTTGTGTAGTATCTGAAATTCCCTCTCCCTAGCTTCCTGTTCTAACTGTAATTCTTTCGCTCTTGTTTGCTTCTCTAAGTTTTCCTTTTCTATCCTATCAGTCATAATACTTTCTAACAAATTTTTAACAAATTCTTCCTCATAATTTTTACTATTGGTTATTAAATGTTTTAAATCTATTACTTTCATATCTTCTAAAGCTATTTCCCCAAGTTCTGAAGTGACAAGGAATAGATTCCTTTTCTTAGCTTTTCCCAAAAATGCCATTTTCACAAAAGTAATTTTTCAAAACAAATAAGAACTCAAATAGTTATTCACAAATAATACACATAAAAATATATCAGAGAAATAAAAAACACTTTCTTCACTTTCTTCTTACTTACAAAATTAGGCAAATAAAAATAAAAGGTTAATAAAAGCATTAATCACTGTGTATTTATTTCCATTCAAACATAAAACGAATAAACAACCTTACTGAATACTTCGTATAAAAAATAACAAATTCTTTTCATTTAGTACAGCCAGACAGAACAAACCCAGAGTGGCGCCAATAAATACAAACACCTTTAATTAACTATCGTTTTCATGACAAGATACTTCCGTTAGCAACCACATGGCCAACGCAATTACTACGTAAATTCGATAGGCGCAGGTTTAAATCAGAACACTATTAGAACATTTCTTTACTGCTCAAAGCTTTAAAATGTAAAATGAAATGATAAAATTTAACATTCTACTTCTAAGAAAATACACATCCTATTAAAATACAGCACTGGTGTGCTTTCATGAGAAAACAAAAGTAACAAGTTTTTAATATTTTCAACAACTTATTTCTTTCACAAGAATTTAACATAAATTTTCTTCTAATGACTTAGAAATGAAAATTTCAATATTGCACTGATGTGCTTTCACATATACACAAAATAAACACTTCAGATTCTATCACACCAATTTAAAACGAAACGTTAAACATAAATACACTGATGTGCTGTTTATTTACGGGAATGGATTTTTCCCATTATCATACAAAAGAAAAATATCTCGTTAGATATATAAATGCAACACTTTGATTGTTTTAAAAACTCTTATGCACTGACGTGCTATAAAATGCACTGATGTGCTACGTGTTAATGGGAAAATGTTTTCCCGAATATACCACAAAAGGAAAATATCTTGTTAGATATACTATAAACCAAACACATTGAGTGTTTAAAACTCTTATGCACTGATGTGCTACTTCTGCTTTGGGAATTGATTTCCCGAATAAGTAATAAATAACTACATTATACACTTCAGGCCTGGAAATGAATATTGTGGAGAACACATACCTGGTCTCTTGTCGCACAAATCTCGGTGGAACCCCCAAATTTTTATTTTCTTTTCGTCTGTGACGTCGTGGATGCTTCAGTGGGAACGGAATCAACACTGGTATTGGTGATGAATCACTTTAATTACACAACATAACACAGATACAACATTTAATTAATACATTTAGAAAAACCTGAGTACATATCCGAGTTGGTGACACGATCAGAAGATACACGATCAGATTAACGAAGATAGCACTCGTCATCACTGGACAAATTTAGTCTCCACACCTCAGCTCGATGGCGGA